>NC_072795.1:114827500-115485000 GCF_028583425.1 Eublepharis macularius
GTTTTACATTGCAAGGAAATTATAACACTAGCCATTCTACCCCAATGGGCCAAATGGACCAGACCTGATGCCTGCAAATGTTGGCTCAACCAGGTGCCAACAGCAGGAGAGAATGGAAAGTGCTTCTACAAGTATCGAAGCCCAGCAACTGTCAGTTGGGTCAGCTCGGAATCTCGCTGTCTTGGCAACCATGTAGCACTGGACTGTCATGTTTATATTGAAATACATGGGGTGATCGTGCCAAACTAAGCCACTACAACCCTACGTTTGTGGCACAAGGAGGCTAGGTGGCCAACTTTTTCCCTGGACCCTGCTCCTGGGCCCCTAATGGCAAACTGATTGTGGTTGGATTAAAACTGCAGAGACCTGGGTTCAAATCCTTACTCTGCCATGGAGTTCACTGGATGACTTCGCTTCCGTCACTCACTCAGCCTAACCTACCTCACAGGCTTCTTGTGAAGACAAATGGAGAAGGGAGAGCCATTTAATATAATATTAAAATATAAACTATTCTTGGGAGGAAAGGTGGGATTAAAACTGAATAAATAAATTTGGCTAAACTATTGTTTTGTGCTATAATGAGCAATTAATATGTTTGCTCTATGAACTGGCAACAGAAGAACATTTTGAAGAGTTAAGACTGCTGAAATACCACATTCTCATTTCTCAGCCAGACAACTCCTCTTCAGAAACTGTATAACAGACTCAGCCTCTGTGGAGTCCATGGCTGTGGTATCTTCACAACAGCCTCAGCAGTGGGGCTCATTACAAAACAGGATTTTAAAAGTCATATAAATCAAAAATTGAATTTGACTTATCTTGTAACAGGAAATCATGTAATACGAAGGTATGAAATATATAGTAATAAATTTCTGGATGTTAGAAGGTTCCCAGTGAATCAGCTCTCTTAAAACTTGACCTTTCCCCTGTATTCAAACATTGCAATGTGATATTAATGCAAACTTATTACAGAGTACCCCTTCATTTTACCAGTAGCGATGTCCTCCTTACAAATGCACCCTTGGGCCCCCCAATATATAACAAAAGGTTTACAGGTTGTGTTTCATTCTTCATCAAGGACTTCTGGGTTTAAAGGTCTGTTCTCCACAGGGGCTCTGTGTGTGTCTGGGTGTGGGACTTACTGCTCTGTCTCCCAGAGTGTCTCTCACACAGCAGTTTTCCTCCCTCAGGGTTCAGCAGTCCAGACCTCTGCCATCCACTGCTTCTGATCATGTGTGCCACTTTGGGTTCCTGTTTCTTTCTCTCTGGCCCAGGCCAAAGCCTTCTCCGTTAGAGTCCCTGTTCTCGCTCCTTCAGGCCCATTTGCCAGTTGACCCTCAAGCTGTTGCTTAGCAACCAGAAGCATGTGGCAGCCTGCTGTCATTGTTATGCAAAAATCAGCTGACTCTCCAATCAGTATTAGCTGGTCAGTCACATGTCTCCTATTCCCCCTAGAAATAATCTGCAAGAAACTAGGTCAATGCCTATGGATTCCAGATGCCTGCCAACGGCAGGCAACCTCCCAACAGTTTACTTGCTTGCCCACTGGTCGCTGGCAACTGGCAGGAGGTTTTCAGCCACCCAGAGATCACCTGCCACTGGCAGGTACTTGGGAATACGTGCAACAGTGGGCATGACATCACTTCCAGAAATGATGTCATTGTGCCTGCTGTGGGAGTGCTTCTGCACTTTGTTTGGGAGAACACATGCAGAGCACAGGAATGCTCCCCTCTGCTGCTGTGACGATGTAATTTTTGGAAATGATATCACATTGGTGTTGGGAGTGTGCACTCCTGAAGAATGTACTCCCAGTAAGTACCAGGTTTTCCCTCCTTCTTTGGGGCTCAAAGAAGGCCTCCTGTGAAGCGTGCATATGCTCACCCACCTTGTGCAAGATGAGAAGCATGCTGGGAACAAGAATAAGGCAAGCCCCAGGTCTCCCGACCCCCAGCCAGGACGGTAAGAGGACCTAGCAACCCTAGAGATTGACAGAGACCATATTCATTGGAAGGATGCCTATAAAACACAAAAATCTTGTAGGCACAAAAGGAAGACTATGCTCTCTTAAACAGTCTCAGATACCATTCAGAAACAATTACTGTCCCACACAGCTTTTTACTATCTCTTTCTGAAATCTCAGACATCAGAAGGAAAAATCTCTACTAATTCTGCAGGAACATCGTGCTGGAACATCGTGCAGAAAACGCGATCTTCTGTGTTTTTTGCGCGATGTTCCGGGTTGTTCCGAGGGAAGGTAAGCAGTGTGGAAATGGCCCAGTTCTTCTAGTCTTAGGTCTATCTCACTTCACCAATATATTACCTCAACCATGAAGCCTTACTAAAATGTAAAGGTAGTCCCCTGTTCAAACACTGAATCATTAGTGACCCATGGGGGGACATCGCATCACGACGTTTTCTTGGCAGACTTTTTGTTATGGGGTGGTTTGCCATTGCCTTCCCCAGTCATCTACACTTTACCCCCAGGAAACTGGGTACTCATTTTACTGACCTCAGAAGGATGGAAGGCTGAGTCAACCTTGAGCTGGCTACTTGAACCCGGCTTCTGCCAGGATCGAACTCAGGTTGTGAGCAGAGCTTGGGCTGCAGTACTGCAGCTTACCACTGTGCGCCATAGGGCTTACTAAATAGGATTTTATTCCTTTAAAGATAGTATTTAATGTAAAGAGGATTCCAACCCACTTCTTCCTGCAGCCTGGGTTTTAAAACACCTCTGTGTGATTACAAATTTTTCTTTGTCTGGTCTCTGGGACTAGTTGGTGGTCTTTCCCTCTGCCCAACTCTTATCTTTAATGATTAATTATTGAACTTGTGATTTTTCTTAAAAGTTCCTAAACATACATGTATAGCAAATATAATGAATAGTCAAAATTGGGTTCCTTTTCTGCTTTCCCCATCTTCCTCCTTTTCAAATCATTTAGGGAAAATATATTTTCAAATTACAAAGAAAACAAAGCATTTTCATTGCTCAAAGAGCCCCCCATTCTAAATTGATCTGATTCCAAGTCACCACTTTCCGTGGGACACGGTGACAAGAGTTTTCAGAGTACCCCTGCTAACTAAACATCTCCCAATCGACTGGCCCCTGGCACTAGGATGCAGCACTGTGCCTATTGTCAACTGTGGCCTAGCAGGGCCTAGCTAACAGCCTTCTGGACAGGCCTCAACAGCCAGCAATCAACCAGCAAGGTTGTGTTCTGACAATTCTGATTTCATCTATACATTGGCCTATACTCTGTTGTCTTAACACTATTGTGTGTTTCTTTCCAAGGCAGAAGCTCCTACTATCCACCAGTAGTTACAGTGTACTGCTTCAGCAGTGATCCTAATCAATGGTACAACAGATATTATAGAAGAACATGGATGTTCTTTAACCACAGCAAGTGCCATGGAGTGCCCTAAACATAGGAGCTTTTGGAGGACACTGACTCTGTAAACCTATTTCTAGTTCTTTAAAATCTTTATTTTTCATGTGTGTTACTTGAGGCTCCAAGGCCTGAAGCCAGGTCTGGAGTGAAGGAGAGCAGAAATAGCTGTCTATTCACCTACAGTGTACATCTTTAAAATGGCTGGGGGGATGGCTTGAGAATAGCTTTGTCCATGGCTTCCATAGGGAGAGGAACTGTGGGTCAGTGGTAAAGCATCTGCTTCCAAAGCAGAAAACCCCAGGTTCAGTCCCCAGTGCTTCAGTTAAAAAGGATCAAGGAGCAAGTGATGCGAACAGACCTCTACCTCAGAACCCAGGAGAACCGCTGCCAGTCTGAGTAGACAATATTGACCTTAACTGACCAATGGTCTGACTCCATATACGACACCTTCATGTGTTCTCTTGCAACTGGCCTAACAACAAAAATAAGAAACAGGCCAGGCTTTTGTCAGTTGGTTGGCAACCACAGTTTCGTCTTAAAGATTTTCAAGCTACCATAGCTTGGTTCTAAAGGCCACCATGAAAAACATTTAATCTGTTATTTTGACAATATTACAAGCGTTACCCCAATAATTATTAGGAGGATACCATTTTAATATTAAGATTTTATTACAAAAGCTTTCATACATTTTAAAAGCACATACCATGAATTCTGCTATATCTGTAACATATTTGTAGCTTTAGAGATTTACTGTAAACATAACGTTTTTACAAAGCAATTCACAAAAGTTTAGTGAGAAGGGGGCAAACATTAAACATTCATGACTGGAGTCAATTGAAGTAATGAATTCCGCGTGAGAGCTTTCCCACTCTGTATTGTCTTCTCTATGTCTTCCAAGTTCATTAAGAAACGTCTTCCTTTTTTCAGTCCTTCTAAGATGGCAGAATTAGCAGATGCTAGACTTTGTGTCCTAGAAATAATGATTTGATAAAACAGAAGATTCACTAAGAAATTAATTTTTCAACATTCAGCCACTCAAAATGATTCCCTAGAAGCTAGCGAGAAGCAAAATCATGGCTTTCAAAAGAAATAGTGGTTGACTCAATAAAATAACATAATCATTACTTCACAACAGCTCAAGAGTATTATGGAAACTCACACATTTCTATTCGAAGGTGCTACTTTTTCAGACAGACGCATGTGAATTCATCTATTTTAAATAAAACAGGAGTCGAGCAACATCTTGAAGCCTATCAAAGTTTATTCCAACATAAGTTTCCGTGAATCAACACAAGCTTTTGTGGAATCAATCCTTCAGGTGCCACTGAACTCCCATTTCATTTTGCTGTAACAAACTATCATGGCTACCTAGTCCTTAGTCCTCTTTTTTCTCAGCTAAAAAGTTCTAGACATAGGAAAGGTGCCCCACAGCCCCCTTATCATCTAAGGAATTTGAGAATAAACATCAGCCTAGGGCTCACTTGTTAACGCATAATGAAAAGGCAAGAGCACTAGACATTTGACATGGGGGGGGGGGTTGCTTGAGCTGTGCAGAGCACGACTTTGTCTTTACCCTTCGCAAAAACAGTGTTAAAGTGATGTGGACATATCATTCCAATGTTCATTCAGAACTCCTGGATTCAGTGTGCTCATGGGAAAAAGCAAAGGCCACAAAATGCTTCAATACAGGATTGTGCTTTGCCAGGTTAAGATGCACTCCTGAGAGGCATGTGTGAAACAAGGATGGGTGCCTGCTACACAAGGAACCATAATTAAGTATTGCCTAACTCTTGTCAGATCTCAGAAGCTAGGCAGGGTCAGCCCTGGTTAGTGCTTGGATAGGAGACCACCAGGAAAATCCAGGGCTGCAACATAAAGGCAGGCAATGGCAAACCACCTTTGAATGTTCCTTGCCTTGAAAACCCCATAAGGTTGCCATAAATTGGCTGCAAATGGTGCCCCCTGAGAGCTGCATAAAACTGATGTGTGTAGGGGGGAAATGGCATTCATATGTGCTCTTACCTTGGAGAATCTATTCCACTGTCTCCTGTTACGCTTTGGCTACTTGTACCTTGCAAATGGTTTTGTTCATGCTGGACACTCTGATCTAGAACACTTGCTGCATCCTCAAATGTCTGTGGCTTTTCCATAATGACCCTCTTAACTTCTCTGCTTTTGGGGGGTAGTGTCAAGGATGCCAGTTTCTCATCCACTTCATTTACTGATTTCTGCCAAATTTTGGTCTCTGCCTCATGTAAATCACAGAAATTAAACACAGGAGCTTCAACAGTGTCCAATACTTGCCCATGTCCATCAAGATGCTTGCTCTCATCATTGCTTTTGGAAACACACAGAGGTATCTGATGGAAGGCACAACTCTCTCCTTCACAGCTCGCCTTCTGATACTCTTTGGAGCCGTTTGACCTAATAATGCTAAAAATTACATTATCTTCATGATCACAAGAATCAACGTTGTCTGCATCAATTCCATGCTCTGGGAAGTGAGAATTTATATTCCCACTTCCTAACATGTCAGTGTCCAGTTTGCATTCTATGTTACTTCGCCTTCCTGTATCTGAAGAACTATATGGAACTTGGCTGGACAACAACTCCGATGATTCCTTATGTAGTTGCTCTTCACCTCCCTGACACAATGAACTGCAAGCATCAGCACCATCTAGTTTTGGGTATGGAATCGGCTCTTCATAAGAACATTCTTCACACTGTGGGTTAACAAACTCGAGCCATTTGCTATCGTTGCTCGACTGTAGCTCAATCTTTACATCACAATTATGTCTGTGAGCAGCAGCATTTTCTGACTGTCTCAGTTGGTGAGCAGCCTCTGTATCATTGGATAAACACACACTTTTTAACTGACCTGAATTCTGATCCTTTAAGCCATACAGGCCAGCTTTGCCACACTGATGTGTGCAACTGGAAGCTTGTGGATACTTAATTATGGATCCTACTTCATGCAAGGGTGCATTGTAAGTTTCAGAAACCTTCTGGTCCTTTGCCATACTTTTTAGGCTTGCTCCTTGATACATATTATGTTCGTAAGTTACACTTTTTCCAGAAGACCCATATTTGCCACCTGTTTGTAAAGCTCGGTACTGTGAGTAATCGGAGTGTTCAGCACAATGGTCCAAGACATGATAGTGACTGGAATAATCAGTGACCAGATGTTCCTTTGTGACATCTTCATCATCACATCTGCTAGCAAACCAGTGTTTTGTTTTACAGTCCATAGTTTCTGAGGAATCCAAAGACTGGGGCCGCAGAAAATTCCTCTCTGATCTAGAAACTGTGGATTTTACATAGTCATTTTTCTGACTATTACGTCCTTTTGTGGATTTATTTCCTTTACACAGAATATCTTGAAATGGATTATTAATTTCTTTCTTGCGTACAAAGCAAAATTCAGCCTCTGTTGCATTCCCACACAGCCGTTCATCACATTCATTTGTAATACAGGGTGATGGGTGTTCCACACAGTTTCCCAGTTTGCTATTCGCTGGTATTAGGTCATCCACTTTAAAGTCTCTTGGTGGTTTACTGATCTGTTTTTCTTTGCTAGACTGCACTTTCCTACGATGCTTTGCAGCTTTGCTGTGTTTTCGCCTCACACCCCCTTTGGAAAGATGTTTGTGCTTCACAGTCAGCACTTCTGTAGAGGTTCCTTTACTGGTGTATTTTTTCTGTTCCTCAATTTTCCGCATCAGTGCTGTGTGCTTAATTAAATTGTCTACTGTCAGCACAGGGTTGATGCGTTTGATAATTTCATGCTCAACATCACGTGGAATATTATCCAAACTATCTTCATCCCTGACTGGCCATTCTTCAGGGGGAAACTGGGCGGAAAATGTGGAGTATACTTTTTTAGGTTTTTCTTTTTTACAAGTGTTGCGCCAGAAAAGGCCCAGTCCAAACTTTTTACCTTTCTCTTTTTCTTTCACCGATTGTGAGGAGCGAGCAGTTTCACAAGAATGGTTGCCAGTCAGTGTATTAGTGCCTGGATTTTGGACTGAGAATCTGGATTCGCAAGATCCTTTCTGACTTTTTCCATTAAGTTCATGGCTCGATAGCTGTTGAGGTTCACTCACTGCAGTATGCTCAGGGAAACAATGACAGGACCTGCAGTGGTATGTAATAGGAAAATCCTCTTTTGTCAGCTCTGCAGAGTCCTCCATGCTTACAAGATACATGATAGATGGCTCCCGAGGACTCTTCACAGTATTATTAGAGATAAAATAGGTATCTGGGGTCACTATGAAGTATCCTTCCCCAGTATGATAGATCTTCCGTTCTTTAATTAGCAAGCCAAGTGTATTGTATAAAATATCATGTGTGGGAGTTGCAATACCTATAACAGTAAAGATAAGAATATGTTACATCAGTAGCAGTAGTTTTTATACAAATTTGTAATAACTAGGATTATGCAAAGGGATCATATGCAGCTCCAAATGGTCCCCCCACTCACTATGTTCTTTTATAACTCCCAAATTGTAACGTGGTGGGTCAGTGAACCCTTTGGAACACCATGGGACTCCTAAGTAGGGGGCTGAAGTAAAAGAGGAGAATTGGCAAAAATCAGCCCCCTCCTATTCCACAAGTAGAAGCATAGCACAAGCAGAAGGGGAATTTAGCATCCACTCCAAATATATTTATGAAAGAGCTAATAAAGAATAAAACGTATATCCAAAAATCTGAGATTTGATCTGGAGTTCTATTGGAACATACTACTGTATGGGAAAAAATGGCACTTCTTGTGGTCTCTACTGCTCACATGAACTGCTTCATAATAAAGCTAATCCTGAACACAGAGGAAGTGAACCACACACATTCAAAATTCTGAACTCAATATATTTCTATGGATGCAAACTTTTATGCAGATCAAGGGCATTCTCCTAGTTGCACATTAGGGGGCAGCAGATATACATTTAACTCTTACAGGGTGCTTTCATATAGGAGGCCTCCTGTAGTCTATGATACGCTGACCTATTGCACCCAAAGGGGCTGTGATGATGGTATCCTTTGCTGACTTCAGCGACCACCACCCACCCCTGGTCTGAAGAGCATGGATAGCTGAGTTCAGTGCACTGAAACAAGCCAAGCGCAGTGTGCAATTTGCTTATACTCGTGGCTAGGAAGGTGTTTGGGCCTAGCAAAGCTAAAGCTGGTAAGTGGGGGTAATGGTGAAACGAGGCATCTTAGTGCCACACTGTGATTTGATGGTGAAGGCGAGTTTTAGAAATTAGCTATTGGTCCTGCCACTAAACTTTCCGCGTGAAAACTGGCTGATTTTTTTAGTTAAACAAAAAGCATAGCTGAGGTTTTGGAACTGCTGCTCTGCAAAGCTGAGCAGAGAGACCTCAACTGTCGGCAATTGAAAGATACTGAAACCCTCTTCCTGCAGATGTCATGTCCCTGCTTTACAACAGCCCTATAAGGTCAGCCTCTTTCTCCTCTTGCAGATGGCAATCTGCAGCAGGGAGACTCTTAACTCACCTCTAGCCGTCTCCCCAATTCATGGCACAGGCATGACATGAACTCAGACTGAGTCATTGTACTGCAATGGCTCTCAGTATGGTTTGTGAACAATGGACATGAGCAGAAGGCCACATACCATGCCCAAGGGAAGTTTCCTTTTGTTCTAAAGAGCACTTTCTCTCCTGTGCCATCAGGAACACCTTCTAGAGAAAGTCTTCCAGACTCAGATTCAGCCACAGTCAAGAAGGCAAGAAAGACCCATTTGAAGATGTCATGGCAAATCCATAGCTTTGATACTGAGAGACTCCCATTTCTTTGATTGGACCAGAGTTGGCCAAGCCAAAAACAAGTTTCCTTGTCCTTCTGGAAATGGCTGTGTGAGGGGTTACCCATAAAGGCAGAGATGACATCTTTGGGTCTGTAAAGTATTCATTATTATGATGGGTGAGGCCTACATAAATATAGGACAGATACAGGAGTCCCACGAAGGGGAGAAGAGCTGTGCATCATAATAAACTTGATTGATTAATTATGATATAAGATCAACGCTGGAAAGTCAGCGATAATGGAAATAAGGGTAAAAATGAAATTAAAAATAGGGAGGGCACATGCAGTACGACGAGCACAGAGCAGTGAATGCAGATTGCGGGGGGTACAGAGAGAAAATACCTTCTTCCAACAAAGAAAGTTATTGAGGCTCAGTCAGTTGCTTATGTATCCCCACATGCCCAAAGGCAAAATTTAGAGACTTTGTTGGTTATCACCTGGGAAGAGTCTACAAGGAGGGAGGTGTAAAGTTGTTCAGATCTTCCTGGTAACGTTGACAAAATCGGAGCTATAGGCTGAGTTCGAATGTCATTATAGAATGAGTATTTTTAATTGTAGGATTTGAGTTCAATGGCACCTTAGAAACCAACAAGATTGTCAGAGTGTAAGCTTTTGACAGTCCAAACTCCCCAAAAGAACAGAACTTTGGCTTTCGAAAGCTTACAGTTTGAAAATCTTGTTGGTCTCTAAGGTGTCACTGGACTCAAATCCTGCTGTGCTCTACTGCAAACTAACACAGCTTACCCACCTAACTAACCTATAAATGTAAAAGGTGATCACTATTGTTATTATTGTTGTGATAACGTGTTTTCAGCACACATATTGGAAAGGTACTGATATCAGACTCCTTCACCCTTACCCTGGTGCTTCTATATAGTCACATTTAGGCCCACATTTTAAAAGTATTTTTTCCCCTAATGAATTTGACATCTGTAAACTAGCAGATCCTATCTGCAATGCAAAACAATGTGGAACATCAAGGGTCAGGCCAGATGGGATGACAGGAAGTCTCAGTGGCTCTCCTGCTGCTTTTAGAAGTTTTTAAAGGCCTGCTAGATCAGTACATGAGTGAGTAAGTGTGTGTGTGTGTGTGTTTTTAAATCCCACCACCACAACACACACTACTTGTAGAATCTAATTTACCCCTTGGGATGCTATGTACCATACGCAGGTGTGTGTGTGGGGGGGCTGCATCATATGTTTCTCCTGTGGAACAAGCAGCAGCTTAGAAAGTGGTTCGAGATGCAAAAAAAATGGCATGGGCAAGCGTTAAAAAACTCTTCTCTCAGTAAAATTGGGGAGGAAGTCTCACAGCAAGTATTTGCAGTTTCAAAAGCAACAGGAGATCTGTTCATAGGTCTCCTGCCACGACTTCTAGTATGACTCCTTACATGCTACACTTTATTTTTCATATAGTTGTGCAGAATGAACATCACGACTGATTTTCAGTTCCCAGGTAACACATGTCTGTGGCTTTGCTGACAGCGAGCCTTCTGAGCTGAATATTTGAGTGTCAGCATGCTTTGACTGAACAAGTTACCTGGGTAGTGTTTGCCTAACTGATCCAGTAAAGTCTCTTGTGTAACAGTCACGTGAGCCAGGTTCATATCAGATATAGCACAGCACAAGACTTCTGCCAGAGGAACAAACTGGGACTGCAAAATGGGATTCATGTGAACTGGAGACACATCACCTAAAAAGAACATAAAGAGGGAAGAAAAAATGAGTCTTCTACCTTGAATATGGTGTTCCTTTCCTTAGTGTTGCTCTCAAAACACTGGCCTTTTTCAACGTTAGCCTGGGGTAGTAGGTAGTTAAACCCTCACAGCAGGGTTCAGCTCAAACAGCTCCTCTCCTCCCTGCCCCCCACCCCCAGTAGGCAGAAGAACAGCAGGTCAATATTTTTGTTCAAAAGCTATATAATGCACCTGAAGAACAATGACTCCTGGAACAGCACTGGGGAATTGTGCTTGCTTGTGTTTTGAAGAGGAAGGACACAACAAGTTATTGTTATTTTGGTTGTTGTGGGTTTTCCGGGCTGTATTGCCGTGGTCTTGGCATTGTAGTTCCTGACGTGCCAAGACCACGGCAATACAGCCCGGAAAACCCACAACAACCATCGTTCTCCAGCCGTGAAAGCCTTCGACAATACATATTGTTATTTTATTTACATTGTAAGCATCCTTGAGTTCCTGCAAGGTAAAAAGGCAGCTAATAAATGTTTTAAATATATAAAAATATAACCACTTTCTAGACTAGCAAAGTTGGTATGCCACACGTGGAGCCATTAGAAGCCCAAACTATGACTGGGGCGGGAGGGTCCTTTGCAAAAATACTAAGAGAGTGAAACAATTCCCCCCAGTGCCCTCCAGACTGGCAGGGGCAGGAGTGTCTCCTTCATTCTGTCAGGGAACACTGGCAACAGAAATAAGCATGCAGGAGCCACCCTGAGTCCTTAACCAGCCCTCAGGGTGAAGAAAGCTGTTGCCTTCTCTTCCACCTGGGGTCTAAAAAGGAAGCGGAGGCAGAGCTCAGAGGCCTTCAGGTATGCATTTTCTGAGTCCAACCCCTCTTCCCCCCACCCCCATCCTTCAAGCTGTGAGGGGGAAACTTGAAAGACTGCAGAGGAGGGGAATTTGAGGTCATACTTCCTCTGAGGCCAACTCTTCTTTCTCCCCGCCAAGGGCCCCTCTTGTATTTCACTACATCAGATAAAAAAAAATCCTGTCAATTGTACTGACAGTACAAAGCAGATGACCCTTGGTTTCAATTTCTCCCTTTTTAAATTCCAGCAAATTTTACATCATGGCTTTAATTATCAATATATGATTTCTGAACAAGAAACAAAAACTGTTTCATTAGGCCTTCAGAATTCTGCACATTATAAAGAAGTTGTCTGGTAAAACATTGTTTGGCATCAAACCCCTTATGTGTCACGCCAAATTCTGTACCAATTTTATTACAGACTTAAGATGGATCATAAATCACTATCACTATGCATAAGCCACAGAGTTTGCTTTTCCCTGTAGGTGGAATGTGGCCCTGAATGCCTCTCACACAATATATATTTATTTTGGAATAGGAAGGCAGTATGGTCGCAATTTGCATGTTATTCATTTTCAAGGCAGTCAGTGCCTGAGACTGAATGTGGCAGCAGCCTCCATGTAGAAAATTCTACATGCTCTTAAAGAATGACATGGTGTTGTTATCATGGGGAAAGGATAATGCCACTTGAATTTTCTGCCTCAAGTATCAAAGCCTCCTGGGCCAGCCCTGATGGAGCCATGACTCAACAGCACTGCCCCAACGTTGGAGCTTTGGAATCTATTTTATCCTCAAGACAAGACAAATACAAAAAAGGAGAAGATCAGGAAGCCGCAAGAATTTTTGACCAGGCAGTCATGTGCCAAGGCTTAATAAATGGCTTGTATCTACACACATTTTTGAACCTCCCTAGGTTTCGATAATGAAACTAGCTCTTCTTGTACATTGTCTGTACAACAGGAGCAATGTGTTTAATCAGCTTTAATCCAGTACTAAGGTGATGCCTATACTATCAAAATGAACCTTTAAAAAACTATTTTTTATTTTACTTCATTTATACCCTGCCTTTCTCCTCAACAGGGACCCTAAGCAGCTTACATCATTCTCCTCTCTTCCATTTTTTCTTCACAACAAACCTTGTGAGGTAGGTTAGGGTGAGAGTTTGTGACTGGCCCAAGGTCACCCAGCGAGCATCCATGGCAGAGTGGGAAATCGAACCTAGGTTGCCCAGATCCTAGTTTGTCACACTAGCCACCACACCACACTGGCTATAAGCACCCCCCCTCAAAGAACAGTTGGAAATAACCCTGTGAAATAGTACAGACTTTATAACAAAATTCTCAGCATTTCTGTAAAACTCTAACTGCCAATTAGAGCAATTCTGTACCCAAAGAATAGGCACAAGCACAAAGACACACCACATGACAGGATGAGCCATTTTGTACATTATAGCCATGTATGGGTGAATGTGGGGTGGGGGAGACAGACATTCCCATGGCCAATCTAATGTGTGCACCAACATTTTTTTCTGCTAGCCCAGAAGAGCTAAAATGAGGAATGCCAACAACTACAAACATGTCCTCACAAACATGATCAACTGATTATGCAGCAAGATACATAGATTCAAATGCTTAGCACATTCTATCTTTCTGCAATGACCTACCTCCATATCAACTAAACTGAAAACACTACCCCTCCCTGGAATTACATAAAGCATGCAATGTATATACTGCAATATTTTAAAAGTAATTGCAAGACTTTCTGTGAGATATTTGTGCAGTTCTGCATAAAGCAGTACCATTCAGGTTTAATTTAAGGAACAGCCTTTAAAAACAACTGAGCAGGTCTCTTATTTGTGTTTTCTCCTCTTATAGTGAAAAGGGGGAAAACTGCTTGAAGCGTATTAATCTTACATCAACAAAACAAACAAGAGCACCTTCTGAATTAATTGTAAAACAGTTCTTGACCTCCACTTTACAACTGGTCATGATTATGTTTAACAGTATGCGTTCAGAGGAGTTCCTAAGAACTATTTCCTCTATGACGTTGCTAAGCTACTACCAGCAGGTGTGTAAATCAGTGTCAGCTTGCTTTGTGTGGCCCAGGAGAATTTAGGAGGGAAGACTGCAAAGAGCACATCATTTGGGTTATTTATTGTAAGCAGTACAGCTGGCTTCACAAAATATAGCTTACTTCCCCCTCCCTACTTTGTCTTTGCCAGTTCTACAAAGTTTATTTAACAGAAAACACCAGACTACGAAGCCAAAGGCAGACCTCCACCAAGCTCTACTATGAATTTGTGAGTTCATAATCATGCTTCTCTTTGGGTATCTCATGAACACACTTTTTAAGTCCCTTATATTTTCACTTTAACTATTTATCAGGGCAGTCTTGAAATGCCAGGATTATTCTCCTTTTTTAAAAAAGGCTATGAGCAGAACTACAAGTGACGAAAAGCACGAGTACAACGAGTGAATAAATCACATCTGATCATACCTGCCCGTGTTCATTTCTGCTCCATGATGAACACGTGTGTTGCTCCTATGCACGTGTTGGGAAATACGTCTAGTCATATTAGCCCGTGTCCGATGAGATACCATTGAGTTCCACTCGCAGACGGTCGATTTTCTTAAGCTTCCGCTTTCACCTTCCTGTCACTCTCTCTAGAACAGGTAGATGGCGCTATTGTATCTGAGTGTTAGTGGGGGGGATAACCTCATCTGACTTCAACTGTCATTTCCCTTTATGAATATCACTCAGCTTTTGCCGAGGGCACAGTTTAAGGACTGCTTTTCCTTACAAACATACATGAATCTATAAAAACAGAGACCAGTCTTCATCTTGATGAGATGACTCTTGCTAAATTAGTGTTTTGTTTCTATTACTGTGTGATTCAACATTCTGTCAGTGGAGCAGCATAATAAAGCGTTTACTGTGACTGTGCCTACTCAACTCACTTTGGTGACATGGCGCCTGCTCACCCGCCTGGTGCAGCCCTGAAAGCAGGGCTTCACCGCCCGAGCTGCAGGCGGGTTCGTAGGGGTGCAAGAGCGGGGGGGGGGGGTGCGTGGGAGAGAGAGGCGCCTGAGAGTGCAGGCGAACATGTCATGCCTCCGGGGGGAGGGGGTGGGGGAAAGAGGCGCCCGAGTGTGCAGGCCAACCAAGCGAGCTCTAGGCTTGCCGGCTCTGCCAAGGGAGGGGGTGGGGTGGGAGAGAGAGGTGCCCGACTGTGAAGGTGGGGGAGGAGGGGTGTGGGTAGGAGAGAGAGGCGCCCGAGGGTGCAGGCGAACCTGTCAACTCACGAGCTCTAGGCTTGCTGGCACTGCCGAGGGAGGGGGTGGGGTGGGAGACAGAGGCGCCCGAGTGTGCAAGCGAACCTGTCCACTCGCCTGCGGGGAGGAGGGGGTGGGGGAAAGAGGCGCCCAAGTGTGCAGGCGAACCTGTCAACTCACCCGGTGCAGCCCTGCTGAGGGCCGCACCGAGCGAGCTCTAGGCTTGCCTGCTCTGCCGAGGGAGGGGGGGGGTGGGGTGGGAGAGAGAGAGAGAGAGGCGCCCGAGTGTGCAAGGAGAACCTGTCAACTCGCCTGCGGGGGGGGGGAGGGGTTGAGGGCCTCACCGAGCGAGCTCTAGGCTTGCCTGCTCTGCCGAGGGAGGGGGTGGGGTGGGAGAGAGAGAGAGGCGCCCGAGTGTGCAAGGAGAACCTGTCAACTCACCCGGTGCAGCCCTGCTGAGGGCCGCACCGAGCGAGCTCTAGGCTTGCCTGCTCTGCCGAGGGAGGGGGGGGGTGGGGTGGGAGAGAGAGAGAGAGAGGCGCCCGAGTGTGCAAGGATAACCTGGCAACTCACCCGGTGCAGCCCTGCTGAGGGCCGCACCAAGCGAGCTCTAGGCTTGCCTGCTCTGCCGAGGGAGGGGGTGGGGTGGGAGAGAGAGAGAGAGAGGCGCCCGAGTGTGCAAGGAGAACCTGTCAACTCGCCTGCGGGGGGGGGGGAGGGGTTGAGGGCCTCACCGAGCGAGTTCTAGGCTTGCCTGCTCTGCCGAGGGAGGGGGTGGGGTGGGAGAGAGAGAGAGGCGCCCGAGTGTGCAAGGAGAACCTGGCAACTCGCCTGCGGGGGGGGAGGGGTTGAGGGCCTCACCGAGCGAGCTCTAGGCTTGCCTGCTCTGCCGAGGGAGGGGGGGTGGGGTGGGAGAGAGAGAGAGAGAGGCGCCCGAGTGTGCAAGGAGAACCTGTCAACTCACCCGGTGCAGCCCTGCTGAGGGCCGCACCGAGCGAGCTCTAGGCTTGCCTGCTCTGCCGAGGGAGGGGGGGGTGGGGTGGGAGAGAGAGAGAGAGAGGCGCCCGAGTGTGCAAGGATAACCTGGCAACTCACCCGGTGCAGCCCTGCTGAGGGCCGCACCGAGCGAGCTCTAGGCTTGCCTGCTCTGCCGAGGGAGGGGGTGGGGTGGGAGAGAGAGAGAGGCGCCCGAGTGTGCAAGGATAACCTGTCAACTCACCCGGTGCAGCCCTGCTGAGGGCCGCACCGAGCGAGCTCTAGGCTTGCCTGCTCTGCCGAGGGAGGGGGGGTGGGGTGGGAGAGAGAGAGAGAGAGGCGCCCGAGTGTGCAA
Organism: Eublepharis macularius; assembly: GCF_028583425.1. Taxonomy (NCBI): domain Eukaryota; kingdom Metazoa; phylum Chordata; class Lepidosauria; order Squamata; family Eublepharidae; genus Eublepharis; species Eublepharis macularius. The sequence goes on from NC_072795.1 coordinate 114,843,850, forward strand.
GGATAACCTGGCAACTCGCCTGCGGGGGGGGGGGAGGGGTTGAGGGCCTCACCGAGCGAGTTCTAGGCTTGCCTGCTCTGCCGAGGGAGGGGGGTGGGGTGGGAGAGAGAGAGAGGCGCCCGAGTGTGCAAGGAGAACCTGTCAACTCACCCGGTGCAGCCCTGCTGAGGGCCGCACCGAGCGAGCTCTAGGCTTGCCTGCTCTGCCGAGGGAGGGGGGGTGGGGTGGGAGAGAGAGAGAGAGAGGCGCCCGAGTGTGCAAGGATAACCTGGCAACTCGCCTGCGGGGGGGGAGGGGTTGAGGGCCTCACCGAGCGAGTTCTAGGCTTGCCTGCTCTGCCGAGGGAGGGGGTGGGGTGGGAGAGAGAGAGAGGCGCCCGAGTGTGCAAGGAGAACCTGTCAACTCACCCGGTGCAGCCCTGCTGAGGGCCGCACCGAGCGAGCTCTAGGCTTGCCTGCTCTGCCGAGGGAGGGGGGGGTGGGGTGGGAGAGAGAGAGAGAGAGGCGCCCGAGTGTGCAAGGATAACCTGTCAACTCACCCGGTGCAGCCCTGCTGAGGGCCGCACCGAGCGAGCTCTAGGCTTGCCTGCTCTGCCGAGGGAGGGGGGGTGGGGTGGGAGAGAGAGAGAGAGAGGCGCCCGAGTGTGCAAGGAGAACCTGTCAACTCACCCGGTGCAGCCCTGCTGAGGGCCGCACCGAGCGAGCTCTAGGCTTGCCTGCTCTGCCGAGGGAGGGGGGGTGGGGTGGGAGAGAGAGAGAGAGAGGCGCCCGAGTGTGCAAGGAGAACCTGTCAACTCGCCTGCGGGGGGGGGGAGGGGTTGAGGGCCTCACCGAGCGAGCTCTAGGCTTGCCTGCTCTGCCGAGGGAGGGGGTGGGGTGGGAGAGAGAGAGAGGCGCCCGAGTGTGCAAGGAGAACCTGGCAACTCGCCTGCGGGGGGGGGGAGGGGTTGAGGGCCACACCGAGCGAACTCTAGGCTTGCCTGCTCTGCCGAGGGAGGGGGTGGGGTGGGAGAGAGAGAGAGGCGCCCGAGTGTGCAAGGAGAACCTGTCAACTCGCCTGCGGGGGGGGGGAGGGGTGGGGGGGGGAGAGAGAGAAGCGCCCGAGTGTGCAATGTTTCCCCTCTCCCAACAGCTCTCCAACCTAGAGGATTATTAAACAATGTGTGTCCATTTGAAATGACTGTTCTGAGAAAGGGAAAGTGGGAATGATCTGTGGTCCTTGCAGCTTTGAACCCATGAGTTCTTTTGCAAAATAATAAACCAAGTGACAGTTTTCCAGCATTCAAGAAGCTACTTGAAACCGAGATATTTTGCTCATAATTGCATGGAGAACAAATTACCAGTATTGTGACTCTTTTTGACACACTGGACTTTACAGCCGATTAGGTCCCAAACTTATATTCTTTATAGTATATTGTCATTGCTCTGAGTGCATTAATATTTGTATTGCATTTTGAAATATGGCAAGTGAGATCAAGATTGTTTAAATTTAAAAGGGCCTGAAGCATCTTAGGGATCAGTTTATTGAGAAAAGTACTAGGCATCAAGTAATGGGTTGCAGTCGATGATACCCATCTCTACTTTTCTTTTTCACTTAATTCCAAGGATGCTGTGCATGTTCTGGATGGATACTTGAAGTAAGTTACAGGCTGGACAAGAGTCAACAAGCTGAAACTGAATTTTGACAAGACAGAGGTTCTCTGACTTAATAGACTGCCCAGCAATGTGAGATATCCCCTGTCTTAAATGGGATTACACTCCCCCTGAAAAGTCAAGTTCATAGTTTAGGGAGGGCTGGTGGCTCACCGGCTCTGCCAGGTGAAGGGGGGAAACCATTCTATACTGGCCTGAGGAGAGGGGGAAGGAAGCAGGCGGATGCGTCTGCGCTTGTTAACTCTCCTAATGAAGTCTGTGGATGGGGGAAAAGGAACACCATGCAAGACACAGTATTCGAAGCACAGGCAACACTGTCATGGCTACTTCCGGTGCGCTGCCGGGCTAGTGAAGATGTGTTTGGGGAAGATTTTCTAGATGCCTGTTTGTTATCCCTAGTGGACACAGTTTTTTTTCCTGTCCCACCATATGACAGCCCACACCACCCACAGATTTTTCTACACTTTCTCTCCTTTGCAATCTGCTTCCCATTTAGTATCTCTTAACATGCACAGATTAAATGGGCAACTACAGCACAAATCAGAACAGCAGTAACTTTATTTTTATCAATTTGACACAGAAACTTAGAACATAACAGTCTTGAATCCAACAAAAAATGTTTGGCAGTGTTAATTAAATACTTAAAATGGGCCCCAGACCCCCTCCAGTGTTGCATCGGTGAATCTCTGGGGGAAGGAAAAGATGGGCAAACACCTCCCATATCAACAGCAGGTTAACGTGAAAAGTATTTGCAGTATGCCGAACGAATGCTGAGAGCTGTTTCTGTCAATGCAGCCTCAGTCCAGGGGATCAGCGGTCTGTCCTCTCCTGCTTCAAGCAGTGGGTCGTGGGGAAAGGGACCATAGACAAGATCTTCCTGCGCGATGCATATGTTGTGCAGTATGCAGCATGTAGTGATGACTGCGGTCAAGAGTCTCTCCCCAACTTGGAGTGGTCTCTGCAAACAAAGCCAACGATTTTTCAGAATCCCAAAACTCCTTTCCACCGAAATACGAACCCGGCTTAGTCGGTAGTTGAATCTTTTCTGTGATTTGGTGTATGCAGCGGGGTATGGCTTCATGAGCCAAGGCCGGAGGGGGTATGCCGGGTCGCCGACGAGGACAGGGTTAAACGTTACTCCCTCTATTGTACCCAGTATTCTTGGCACTCTTGAACCATCCTCCATTCTCTTGAATAAGGGTGAATTCCGCAAAACTCGGGCATCATGTGCTTTCCCCGGGAACCCAACAAATATGTCCAGGAATCTCGCTCGGGTGTCTACCACAGCCTGTAGAATCATTGAACAGTATCCCTTGCGGTTGATGTAATGCTCACCTGAGAACGGGGGGGACCTGATTTCAATGTGGGTTCCATCCACAGCTCCCCACGCATGCGGAAATCCGCGCTCCTCGAACCCATCTAATATGGCGTCAATGTCATCTACTCGGATCCACTTCTCCGTTAGTTTGGCTGCTATTAGCTCACATACCTCATCAAAGACAGTGCAGATGGTTGATACCCCTCGGCCAAAGGCGGGAATTGATGCAGCATTAGTGGTGCCCATGGCCAATTTCCAGATGGTGATGGCAACCAGCTCTTCTGGAGGTAGCGGTTCACGCATTGGTGAGGTTTCCCTTTGTAAGTGTTCACGAAGCTCTTCAACTATGTACTCAAAGGTTTTCCGACGCATGCGGAACTGCTGAAGCCATTGAGAGTCATCAAATTGATATTTACTCCACCATGGCCACCAATACGGATCTGCTCTGGGAAGTATCCACACAGACCTTTTTGAGCTCAGGAGCTTGAGAACAAGGTACGACATCTGTTTCACTGCAACCAGCTGCAATATCGCCTGTTCGAGACGTTTTTTACGCCTCATGTCCAGGTCAGCCACTTGGCCCAGACTTTGCAGTTGTGCATATAGTTTGCACAGGGTCAGGTTCGTTTTCACAAGGGATACAGCCACCTTGTGAACAGAGAGATGCAGAAGAGTAAAAAGAGATTGATGTCTCTGCTTCTGAAGAGTGGCGAAATGCTCAGCCGCATAAATGGCTTTGTCCAGCCGCCTAGATGATAATTTTCTTGCTTCTCCCACAGCAAATGGTCCCCAGCATGGTTCTGAGGCCGACAGATGACACATTTTTGTGTTTGGGAATGAAGGAGCAAGCTCATGTTGTGGCATATCCTTTTGCATGCTGACTCAATGCGGTGCATTTAAACGTGTAGTGCAAGTAATGGCTTCCCACGGGTGCCTCTGGGAAGAGGAAGTTCATGCAACAGGTGACCTGAGATGCAAGAAAATGTTCCTTCCTACCTTTCCCAAAAGATTACATACTGCATCAGAAAGAGTCTTCTTTCTGCTGTAACCATGGAAGTCGGGTTGCAGCAGTGACCAACGGCAGTTGCTGAATTTGAATCTTGCAGTGAACCACAGTTCTGAACTGCTACATTCTAACCGTTTATGCTGTGCCACTGAGCCAAAGGGACAGCAGAGGAGACAATTCTGAGGTGTGCACAACATTGAGGCAAATTGTGTTTACCACCCGAATAAGTCCTCAGAATGGATCAACACATGCCATCTACTAGTCTGTCAGACACACAAACTCCATTTGGCACTGCCACATTATCGGCTCCTGGCTCTGTTCCACTGGTGATCACATTGTCCACAAGCCCACCCTCCAATGGAACAGATTTTGCTTCATCATCGACTGGATCTCGAAAAGGAAGGAATGTGCAATGGTCGGAGGAAGAAACTCGAGCTTTTATCCAGATATGGGGTGACGACACTGTGCAAAGCAAACTCTCAAAAAGCTACCGTAATGTGAGCCAGTTTCAGTGGATCGCAAATGAGTTGGCCAGCCGTGGTTTCTCAAGAGACTGGGAACAATGCAGACAACGTGCAAAATCACTGCGCCGCGGTTACAAAGAGTGTGTGGACGGGAACAGTAGGTCTGGCCATGGACGCCGTGTGTGGCCCTTCTTCGAAGAGCTCAACCGATTTCTCAGGATGGAGCAAGATCTGGTTGTCCCAAGGGTGATGGGAACTGCTGTGCCATCAACTATGGTGGACCGCAGAAGAATGTCTTCCCGTAGAGGGAGCGAGAATGAGGGGAGCGACGTCCAAAGAGATGGAACAGCTGAGGAGTATAGCGACTGCTTCGAGGAGCCCAGTGGTGATGTTATGCCTGCTAGGGAAGCCAACAGTGAGCAGAGCAGTGGACACAATGTGGAAAGCATGGGTAAGTTAAACAATTTTGTCCCTTGAAACTGATGGTTGCATCTGGATGCTTTTCGGGAAAGTGCCTGTGAATGCTCTTGAATGGCATTTGGGTGAGGGTCGCTAATCCTGCCAACTCATTGCGGTACTCTAAGCATCCCTTGCAACATTTTCTGCTTGAGGGTTGGGGGGGGGGGCTATGGTTGATCTACGGGCACAGCAAGAATTGCATTGAGAGCAAGGGACAGGTTACTGAGTAGAAATCTGGCTTAAATTTAATTTTCCCCTTTCCCCCTCTCCCCATAAAGTGGTCAATTCTGGCACCCCGAGAAGCCGCTGCTATACTCCAGCAGAGAGAATGGCGAATTTGCGCCTGCGTCGCAGGGAACGGCCACGGAACGAGGCTCTAACCAGCCTTGATGCCACTAGAGTTGCTGTTGAGAAGATGGCAGAAGATTCCATCAAAGCTAGTGAGGCCGAGGCTGAGTTCCGTCGTGAAGAGATGGGGTTGCGCAGGGAAGAGGGAGAGGCACGAAGGGCTCAAATTCAGCTGCTCAACCGAGCCGTGGAGGCAGCAGAAAGACAGGCCATAAATGCAGAGAGTGGGCTGCAGGACATGGTTCGAGCCATCCGTGAGACACAGGAGGCTTTTTTGGGACAATTCGAACGTCACAATTTGCTGCTAGAGAGATTGTTGACTGAACACGATCCTCAGCCATCAGCCATCGGGGATTTCATGGCAGCAGAGACATTCTCCAGCTCTCAAAGCCCAACTCCCGAAGCCCCCACAGCATCCGGATCGCGAACAAGGGATCCCATACCTATGGATGAGAATAAACCGCCCCCTGTTGCAGAGTCCAGAAGTAAGCCCAGGAAACGCTTTGGAGTGCGCCCCACTCCAGAGAAGCTACCCAGGGATCTCCTGTTCAAGAAGCGTCAACGCACTGCCCCTGTTCGTTTTAGGCTGTGAAATGGCAATGCAAAGGCTGTTCTGAATTTGTTCGTTAAATTTTCCATTTTTGTGGCGGTTTGAGGAGGGGTGGCTTTATCTCCAGTGCTGCTCTGCATTGCTCATCCATCCCTTTCCAGATTTAGAGGAAAAATTCCACTTCATAGATTTCAGTAGAGCAGGAGCTTGCTCCATATGTGACAGTTATAGTTAATGTTTTAAAAATTTATAGGTTTTGTTCTTTAAAAAAAAATTTCAAAGTTGTTTTTGTTTCGGCTGTGTGATGTGTGTTATTGCATTCCCTAAAGTTTCCAATTTGTGATTTATAAGGTGACTATACCTCACCAATTGTTCACTGTAATAAAAATTAAGTTTAAACTTTACAACAGCCCCTATTTCTATTCTTTGCTGGTGCATTTTAAGGGTGGGGGGCGTGATATGCTGGCGATCAGAGATGAACAACCACCCATTGTGGCGATCTAAAGCTAGTTAGTTGCCTTTAAATTCACAAGTCAATTGGATTCACATCTTTTGGGTCATAATAGCGGATGAATAATACACAAACATGTCCCCTCGGGTCATCCATTTTTTAAAAAAAGGCATCCCAGGAGTGTGGGTGTAGATGTGCCAACAAAAAGTCTTAACCAGCACCCCCCAAAAAAAAATTCTAGCAAAAGACCCCCCTCAATCACATTTTCGAGTTACAGCCAGGAGCATCTCGCCTCTCTTCCCCAAATCAGCAATCAATGTTTAACATCCAGATATATGATGCTGATCCCATCAACTCTACTTACCTGCAAGTTCCTTGGTAGCCACCCTGTAGACGCAGGACCAGTTGAAAAGTGGGCAAGAGAGACATGCACTTGAAGCAGGACTTGCTTTTCTATTGCCACAAGGGCATCCACAACAGAGACGTTTTTACACAGGCTGAAGTGTGGTGCAACACATCCTTGGAAGTAAGCTCAATTGTGTACTGCCATCAAAGCTGTTGCCACATATTAAATTTTCCAGACCATTTAATAATTCCACAACTTGATTCAACTCGTGCAGTCAGTCTGAGATAGATGTACCACTGAGTACGTTTATTTCAGGACAGTGCTGAAATAATAATTCTGTGACTCTCTCAAACACACACTAATATTAGATACAATTGAATAACACCAGATAACTGTGCAGACTTGTCTGGAATTGCTTCCAAGGTCTTTCAGAGCTCTCTATCTGAGTTATTGGCATATTATTGGTTACTGATTATTGCAATAGTAACAGAAGCCCCTAAGAATGAGCCAAAGACTCTGCCATCTGAGAAACTGAAGGAATGTAAAAACTCTCCCTCTGTCATCGCAGAACTTCTCTGATGCAGATTCTCCTTTGCTTTCATGTGGTAAGTTTTCGCAGGTGGAGAAAGATGGCAAATGTGGGAAGATAAGGCTGGAATTGTTGGCAAATTTCTAGTGTTTTCTGCGATAATATTATAAAATTAAGATTGGGGGAAAGAGAAATTAGCTGGGTCTAGAGAACATTGAATGCATTATGATTTCTGGAGATGGTGATTCTGGCATTTGCAAGGAGGCTTAAAATTGTTCCCTGTCTCCCTACTCAAGAATCAATGTGCAGGCTTCACCCCCATTAGAACTTCCTCCCCCCCCCTGCAGGCGAGTTGCCAGGTTCTCCTTGCACACTCGGGCGCCTCTCTCTCTCTCTCTCCCACCCCCCCTCCCTCGGCAGAGCAGGCAAGCCTAGAGCTCGCTCGGTGAGGCCCTCAACCCCTCCCCCCCCCCGCAGGCGAGTTGACAGGTTATCCTTGCACACTCGGGCGCCTCTCTCTCTCTCTCTCCCACCCCACCCCCCGTCCCTCGGCAGAGCAGGCAAGCCTAGAGCTCGCTCGGTGCGGCCCTCAGCAGGGCTGCACCGGGTGAGTTGACAGGTTCTCCTTGCACACTCGGGCGCCTCTCTCTCTCTCTCTCCCACCCCACCCCCCCCTCCCTCGGCAGAGCAGGCAAGCCTAGAGCTCGCTCGGTAGGGCCCTCAGCAGGGCTGCACCGGGTGAGTTGACAGGTTATCCTTGCACACTCGGGCGCCTCTCTCTCTCTCTCTCCCACCCCACCCCCCCTCCCTCGGCAGAGCAGGCAAGCCTAGAGCTCGCTCGGTGCGGCCCTCAGCAGGGCTGCACCGGGTGAGTTGCCAGGTTATCCTTGCACACTCGGGCGCCTCTCTCTCTCTCTCTCTCCCACCCCACCCCCCCCCTCGGCAGAGCAGGCAAGCCTAGAGCTCGCTCGGTGCGGCCCTCAGCAGGGCTGCACCGGGTGAGTTGACAGGTTCTCCTTGCACACTCGGGCGCCTCTCTCTCTCTCTCTCCCACCCCACCCCCCCTCCCTCGGCAGAGCAGGCAAGCCTAGAGCTCGCTCGGTGCGGCCCTCAGCAGGGCTGCACCGGGTGAGTTGACAGGTTCTCCTTGCACACTCGGGCGCCTCTCTCTCTCTCTCTCCCACCCCACCCCCCCTCCCTCGGCAGAGCAGGCAAGCCTAGAGCTCGCTCGGTGCGGCCCTCAGCAGGGCTGCACCGGGTGAGTTGCCAGGTTCTCCTTGCACACTCGGGCGCCTCTCTCTCTCTCCCACCCCACCCCCCTCCCTCGGCAGAGCAGGCAAGCCTAGAGCTCGCTCGGTGAGGCCCTCAACCCCTCCCCCCCCCGCAGGCGAGTTGCCAGGTTATCCTTGCACACTCGGGCGCCTCTCTCTCTCTCTCTCCCACCCCACCCCCCCTCCCTCGGCAGAGCAGGCAAGCCTAGAGCTCGCTTGGTGCGGCCCTCAGCAGGGCTGCACCGGGTGGGTTGACAGGTTCTCCTTGCACACTCGGGCGCCTCTCTCTCTCTCTCTCCCACCCCACCCCCTCCCTCGGCAGAGCAGGCAAGCCTAGAGCTCGCTCGGTGCGGCCCTCAGCAGGGCTGCACCGGGTGAGTTGACAGGTTATCCTTGCACACTCGGGCGCCTCTCTCTCTCTCTCTCCCACCCCACCCCCCCTCCCTCGGCAGAGCAGGCAAGCCTAGAGCTCGCTCGGTGCGGCCCTCAGCAGGGCTGCACCGGGTGAGTTGACAGGTTCTCCTTGCACACTCGGGCGCCTCTCTCTCTCTCTCTCCCACCCCACCCCCCCTCCCTCGGCAGAGCAGGCAAGCCTAGAGCTCGCTCGGTGCGGCCCTCAGCAGGGCTGCACCGGGTGAGTTGCCAGGTTCTCCTTGCACACTCGGGCGCCTCTCTCTCTCTCTCTCCCACCCCACCCCCCCCTCCCTCGGCAGAGCAGGCAAGCCTAGAGCTCGCTCGGTGCGGCCCTCAGCAGGGCTGCACCGGGTGAGTTGCCAGGTTCTCCTTGCACACTCGGGCGCCTCTCTCTCTCTCTCTCCCACCCCACCCCCCCTCCCTCGGCAGAGCAGGCAAGCCTAGAGCTCGCTCGGTGAGGCCCTCAACCCCTCCCCCCCCGCAGGCGAGTTGCCAGGTTCTCCTTGCACACTCGGGCGCCTCTCTCTCTCTCCCACCCCACCCCCTCCCTCGGCAGAGCAGGCAAGCCTAGAACTCGCTCGGTGAGGCCCTCAACCCCTCCCCCCCCCGCAGGCGAGTTGACAGGTTCTCCTTGCACACTCGGGCGCCTCTCTCTCTCTCTCTCCCACCCCACCCCCCCTCCCTCGGCAGAGCAGGCAAGCCTAGAGCTCGCTTGGTGCGGCCCTCAGCAGGGCTGCACCGGGTGGGTTGACAGGTTCTCCTTGCACACTCGGGCGCCTCTCTCTCTCTCTCTCCCACCCCACCCCCCCTCCCTCGGCAGAGCAGGCAAGCCTAGAGCTCGCTCGGTGCGGCCCTCAGCAGGGCTGCACCGGGTGAGTTGCCAGGTTATCCTTGCACACTCGGGCGCCTCTCTCTCTCTCCCACCCCACCCCCCCTCCCTCGGCAGAGCAGGCAAGCCTAGAGCTCGCTCGGTGCGGCCCTCAGCAGGGCTGCACCGGGTGAGTTGACAGGTTCTCCTTGCACACTCGGGCGCCTCTCTCTCTCTCCCACCCCTCCCTCGGCAGAGCAGGCAAGCCTAGAGCTCGCTCGGTGAGGCCCTCAACCCCTCCCCCCCCCCGCAGGCGAGTTGACAGGTTCTCCTTGCACACTCGGGCGCCTCTCTCTCTCTCTCTCCCACCCCACCCCCCCCTCCCTCGGCAGAGCAGGCAAGCCTAGAGCTCGCTCGGTGCGGCCCTCAGCAGGGCTGCACCGGGTGAGTTGCCAGGTTCTCCTTGCACACTCGGGCGCCTCTCTCTCTCTCTCTCCCACCCCACCCCCTCCCTCGGCAGAGCAGCCAAGCAGGTCAATCACTTGCTGCTGCACTCCATATACTAAGGTGCTTGTGGAGAAGGTCCATAAGAGCGCCACCTGGTGTTCAAGGCCTTTAATTATTCCGCACAGAGAATAATCAGAATAAAGAGCTGAGCATGCGCAAAGCCGCAGTGCTTCATGGGATACTTTCCTCGTTGCGGGAGGACCTTGGAGAAACACGTGCAAAAAAGGACACGGGAACAAAGACAGTGTGATCACAGTGTTTGTGGTGAACAGGTGAGGAAAAAGCTTTAACACGTGTAAACCTTTTCACGTGCTAAACACGTGCTTTTCGTAACTTGTAGTTCTGCTCTATGTTCTACTTAGGTATCTTAGGGAATAAAATGATCACAACCTTTGCCTTGCTGATCATGTCAAGAACTAATTTTGGTTGCGCAGTCCAATGATTAAATTTTGTTAAAGATGTAAATGGAAATGATATCTATCAAAAGCGGAGGAACTCACAAGACACTGAAAGATGTTGGTGAAGACCACCCCTACTGAATGAATACCTCCCATTACTGAATATCCTCACGAGAGCATGATGACCTTTGAGAATTAAGAAAGCCAGAAGCCCAGGATAGCACCTTGGCAGAGGCTGCCTCACACTGGCACAAGTATAATATGAACCAGTTTGAATGGATTCCTGCTTAACTTGGAATACGAAGAACCAGAAGCAAGACTGATTAGACTTTGCACTTCGAGGTAGACAGCATAATGTTTCATTTGCCACAAATGACATTTAGTCTTCGGTTCTGCCTTTCTGACACAAAGCAGACATGGAGACATGCCCTTCATGCCCAAACCTTCCATTCATAGAATTGCTACTGTGAGTGTTTTGGTGGCTTTCCCATAATCTCTGATCATCTACTATTTAGGATTGTGTTGCAATCCAGCCTTTCCCCATAGAAGAAAAGTATTCTAACGATTGGGGATAGAGTAGGGAGACAAATGTATTTGAGGCGGAACTTTTCAAGTAGTAGCAATGAAAATCAGAGCTACGTGAGGGCACCAGCAAACACTTTTCTACAACCACAAACCCTGGTTAAAAGACACTTTTAGACATCCACTCTCCTCACTCATTCACGTTTTTTATAAAAATAGTTGCGAGGCAAGGAAAAGTTTGCTTGCCATATCACTTTTACAGTTCCAAGGGCTTGGAAGAGCATTTGATGTCCTTTTGAACTCTGTACTACAAACGCACACAGGTACTGGTCCTTCCCTGGCCTTTCTTCTACTCCAAACAATGCACAGGAGGCTCAGCACCAGCTCTGAACGGAACAATTCATGTTCTGGTTTCTAGGTGCGTAGCGAGCAAGGATGGCAGTACTCTTTTTTTACTAATGTCTCACAATACTATGCATTCTAGGTTCACATTTGCAGTGTGGTGAAAGGGTTGCCGTATAAAACACCTTTCACCATACTACAAAAAAAAATGGGATGCACAGTCCTCTCTCCCCATAAATAGCCCTTTAAGTTTGACAGCCTGCTCCATGTATCTAGTGATCATTGGCTGGCTGCCACCCACACCTCAAATGTAGCACTTACCATTCTGTTCTGCAGAAATGAAGCATACCTTCTGGCATAGCACTTTTCATAAAATATCTTTAAGGCTTAGCAAGAATATTTGTTTTGGCCCAGAGAGAAGGAACTTGTCACCCATCAAGTACAGCAAAGGCAAGCCCGCTGGTTGCTACAGTACAGCACAATTTCCATACTGCAAATGCAAAAAAAAAAAACTTAAAAAAAAGACTTTTGTTTATAAAAACTCCAGCCAAGGCAGCCTGCCAAAAATTCATGTATTAAAACTTTCAAATGATTTTACTAGCCTACTCAAACAGCTAATTGTTTACACACATGAAACCCGAGAACACATTTTCAGGGCATCTACTGAAGTTCAATGTGGGAAAGTCGCCTGAAATACAAGCGTCAGATAACAAAACACAAAGAACAAAAAGTCTCCCGATATGCTTGGCCAACATAAAAAGATGTTTTGTTCTGGCCCCGTAATTCAAGCTTTGCTGGATTAACAGTGCCTTTACAAAGCAGGTAGCACATTTCTGTCTTGCCTTTGATACACAAATGCTGTTGTGGTACAAGTCAGCACAATTCTGTCATGATTAGCAGATCCACTGCACACTGCAGTGCCCCTTTACACTGTTAAAGCTAAGTATACATGATAGCCTGCATCACTGATTATACTTATCCTGAATACTATCCACTAGGAATGCCGTCTGAGGACTGAACTAGATGATACATTGGGTCACAAGTCCGGTTGGGGTCCTGCCAAGCCAACTCACCTTCCCCACAGCCGGAAAGCAGCTGCAGAGAACTTCTCCAGCACAGCACAAGGGTCTGATTTGGATTGGGACCATACAAATATATATATAAAACAAAACAAAACAGGAAGGGTCAATGAGAATCAGTGAGGGAATGCCAGACAAAACAAAATAGTCTTCATCCACTGGTGGAAGGCAAGGATAGAAGAGGACAGATGGAAATTGGACGGTTTTCCTGCCACAGAAGACTCTTTTCCAGGTTGCCACTAATCCAGCCACAGATGGTGGGTGGCTAGTGGAGCTACATTAAGCCCATTGCCTACATTGGTTCAGGCTTCTAAGTTTCCACAGGCCCAGTTCTGGCCTGACACCCTGGGAGTGGAATGTGCAGCCCAGTTAATTAATTGCACCTGTGAGCTGTTGCCTAGGGAAAGGGCCTTGAGAGATGAGGGAGTCTTAGCTCTGCAAGTTCTCCTTCTCAGTGCTCAGGCTAGTAACGCTGATTGCAAGTGTACCTCTGGTTGGCTACCAATCATAGAAAAGATGGCTCCTCTCAGCTCTCACAACCATGCTACACACTTGCACTGAGACTTCGTTGGATTATTCCATGCTATCCTTTTCCATCACTACAAGCCAGCATCTCTCTTCATTGGCCCACTGGCTGAATGGGATCAATACAGTGGCAGCTCTAGTGATATGAATCAACTGACTGAGAAAGTCTCATGAGGGTGGGACAGGGAAATAGTTGAAAACATTCACATCAGCTTGGTTCTCCAAACTAATCTCCAGCTCAAACTCAAACTCGCTTTCCAGAACGGGAGGGAAGCTTGCAGAATGAATCATGTGATGACTCTGGGAGCACTGTTGAAACTGCAGCTAAAAACCCCCCTTCCAGTCAGCTCTACGACGACAGTCATGAGATTGGACTCTTCCTCACTCAGCCTAACCAACCTCTGCAATTATTCCTTGCTTCTTTAAGATTCTCTTCCTCCTACAAAGGGGAGGAGCCATGGCCAGGGGGCTATGCATCCAGGGTAGGGTTGCCAGCCTCCAGGTAGTAGCTGGAGATCCCCCGGAATTACAACAGGTCTCCAGGCCACAGAGATCAGTTCACCTGGAGAAAATGGCTACTTTGGGGGGGTGGATTGTATGGAATTATGCCATGCTGAGGTCCTTTCCCTCTCCAAACCCCACTTTCTCCAGGTTTCACCCCCTAGATCTCCAGGAATTTCCCAACTTGGAGCTGGCAACCCTAATCCAGGGGGACAGGTTCAATCCCTATTATCTCTAGCTAAGAGGGTCTCAGGTAGCAGTACCAAGACAGAAAAGTGCCTGCCACCTGAGAGAGCCACTCTCACCCAGAGAAATCAGCGCTGCACTAGATATATGGCAGCTTCATTTATTTCCCTTGGGAGGGAAGGCAGCAGGATTTAGCCTGATCTTGTCAGATCTCAAAAGCTAAGCAGGGTTAGGTACCTGGATGGCAGACCACCAAGGGAGACTTTGCAGAGGAAGGCAATGGCAAACCACCTCTGCTTCTCAATTGCCTGGAAGCTTCTTGCTGGGGTCGCCGTAAGACAGACAGACGCGTGCGCGCGCACACACACGCACACAAACCTCTATTAAAGGAAAATTTCATTCTTAGGCATTTCCTGCCATAGGGCACCTTCCCATTGCCCCCAACATCTTCGTTACTTCAGTTCTTCCTAATGTTTCACCATACTGTGTTCTTCCAAATCAGCCACTGCCTCTTGGGCTGAGATAAAACAACCCTTATCTGACTGAACAGAAAGGGTCTTGTCTGGGTTCATTCCAAAGTGAAATGAAGTAGCTAGAGTCAATACGCAACGAGGCCCAGGCACCGGCAGCTGGCGTGGTGTAGCAGTCAGGCTAGGATCTAGGAGATTCAAGTTCAAATTGCTCCTCTGCCATGAAAACTTGCTGGATTACCTTGGCCAATTACATGCTTTTAGCCTAACCTAACTCACAGGGTTGTGGTGAGAATAATATGGAGCAGGGCTTTTTTTCTGAGAAAAGAGGTGGTGGAACTCAGTGGGTTGCCCTCAGAGAAAATGGTCACATGGCTGGTGGCCCCGCTCCCTGATCTCCAGACAGAGATCAAATCCTTCTTCCGTGCAAATCCTTCTTCCAGGCACAAGCCCCCCTCCCCACCCCCGATGCGAGGGCATCCTGGGAGAGAGCAGCAGCCCACCCCAGAATGGTCTTTGGGTGCCCTTACGTCCAGCAGACTTGTGCCTGGAAGGATTTGAGTCTTCAGCAGCTCATTCAAAGCGCAAGGCCTGAGGCGCAGCTGTTTATCTAGGTCCTTCCTGCTTTCTCCTTTCCCTTCCCCTTTGCTTTCTTCTGTCATTATTCCATCCTACCAACCCCAGTCCCCCCAAACAAACTTATCACTTTTCCTCCGCTCTTTTCCAGTTTGTGAGGCGACAGGCAGGATAGGGGGGAATGCTTGGCGTGCGTGCGTCCTCCCAGCCCTCCCACTCAGTTGCTCTGCGGCACATGCCCCCGCACCCTCTCCGGTGCTTCTGCGCTAGAGGTGATTGCCGGACTTGCCTCCATTGATGCGCCAGCCCTGCACATGGTATAGTTGACGTCCCAGGAAGGATCAGAAAGGAAAAGGGGTTTAAAGGTCATAGGCTTATCAATTCCAAAAGATACCAACTAAATTAAGGGAAAAAACTACCAAGAAATCAAAGGGTCAAGTTAGATCCCAAGTGCAGCACATTCCTAAGCACATTTACTCAGAAGTAAGTCCAACTGTGTTCAATGGGGCTTCCTCCCAGACAAGTGTACACAAGACTGAGTTAAGCCTATTGAAGTCTAGTATTATCTTCCTGTAATCTAATTTTTCTAATATCCCATGAATTCAGAATCTTAAGTGCTGATATGTACAACTTTTTCTTTCTTGTTTTAAAGATGATTTGTGTAATTTGGGGTCATTATGGCGTTTATATTGTATTTTGTAAATCATTTGTTTCTTTGGTTTTTCATCCCCTGGTCACCAGAAATAAAATTTACTCTCGCCAAGCCCACACCTCCAGGAGCTCAGGGGGCATCATGGCTGAAAGAGCAGGATAGAGCAGGAGCCTGTGAATTATTGCCTCCACTGGCCCCACAAACATTCCCTGCGCAGTACCTCTACCCCATGGCTCCTACTACAGCCACCATCCTGATGCTCAACTCCAAAACAAATGTATATTAAATTACATGTATCCATGTTTAGCAAGTTGGCTTTGCTCATATAATACGCAATTTTAGGATCCTCACAAATTATGACGCATAACAAATACTAGACCCTGGTTTCTCAATCCGCTAATGGGCTGCAAACTCTATCTGAGACTTTATGTACTACAACCATGGTTGCCATTTTCCCTAGCCTAATTGTATCCTAGCCTCATTTTTACTGCTTCCTTGGATACAACTTACAGCTCTCATTTATCTGATCCAAGTACCTGCACCCACCTCCATTCCTACCCTTCAGTCCACTTCCCACAGCATCCATCAACATTATAGTATTGCATAAACAGGTTAAGCTTCAGTTCAGCACCACATCATCAACTACAGTAAAATAACCAAATCTCTCCACAATACCATGAATTGAACTACAGCATTATACTATGAAATAACAGGATCTGTTGGGTTTGAAAGGCTGCATTCCTGCATCATTCGATTACTATCATTGCACTGTGACAGAAATTTGCAGCTGAACTGTCTTGGAAAAGAGAATGAGGTAAGCTGCTCTGGCTCCCCATTGGGGGAAAAGGTGAGGTATAAATGAATAAATTCATGAATCAAGTTACAAACAATTACTTCAGCACAATATCCAGTGACATGTTGATGCAGCCAAGCTTCAACTCTCAATCAATCGCATTTATTTTTATCTTATCTCCCCTCCTCCATCTTATCCTCAAAACAACCTGGCGAGGTAGACTGGGCTAAGAAGTGAGTAGCCCTAGGGGAGTTTGATGGCTTAGTGGAGATTTGAACCCAGGGCTGCTCAGTCCTAGCCTGACATTCTAACCACTATACCATGTATTCACTAAGAATATTTTTGAAATCATAATGATAAAGAGAACTATGAAATCTAACCTCAGCTGCTGCATGGAATACTTACTGAGCTAAAAGCCTTAACTTTGCACAACTTTAATTTTTTTTAGGATCAAAGCATCACATTGCTCAATAAGCAGAATGCAGTATACATAAACCTTTACAAGTTCATCTGCAGTTTAAAAGGCAGAGAGAGGAAAGGTGCTATGAGAACATTAACAGATTTGTCTGGTGGTAACAGGAGATTTATTAGGTGATGGATTTTCCCCTGCCTTGCCTGTCAAATGAAACAAATAAATCATTACCCACCCCCCAACATCACTATAGGATTAGCTCAGGATTTAAAGAGGTGAATAATGACTAATGCAGATTCCATTTCAAAGTTAATCCCCAACCATTCCCAACCCCCCTACCTTTTGTTAGTGTGTGTGCTCTTGCTTAAATCTCACCCAACCTTTTCCTCAGCTACAATTTGTTCTTTCAGGGTTTTTTAGTCAATACGTATGTAGGTTTCAAATAACAACTAGGAAAAAGTTCCACATTTATTTAGATCTAGATCAGGATTTTAAAATCTTTACAACTGTGTACAGGAAAGTCTAAGAAAATGCAAGTAAACACCCAACAAATAATTTGTGGAGTCTGTTAATTTACAAGAAATGGAAGAGGGACTCATTTCCTGACATTTTCCAACAATCCCTAAAAAGTAATCCCTGAAAAGTAATTATAACAAGGGAGATTCACCTCTGATGGGACTCATACACAATAGCCAATGACGTTTATAAATAAAGAAGCAAGGAACCCACAAGGACTTGTATGGGAGGGGTATCATTTCCCCTATTTCCACTCTTTCCTCTTTCCCTTCCCTGAAAGCCCCATAGCGTCTCCTATTTTCCTTCTTCCTTCTCTCCTTCCCACTCACCAGCCAACCTACCTTTATTTTCTCCCCCTCCTCATCTTCAGTTTTCTCTCCTCCTAGCAGCCTTTCCCTGTGAAAAGTCTAGCCCTGTTGTGCGGTGCCATCCTCTTTTTCTCCTCCTGGCAACCAAGGTTGGAAGGTTGGCAATACTGTCGTGGTTGCCTAACAGTGGCCACTGAAGATATCTGTTTCTTAAAGCTCCAGGTGTTTCTTTTCTCATTTTCAAGGCTTTACCCCCACTCCCCAATGATTTTTTTTTTTAAGATGTCATATTTTTCTAAAAACCTGGGACTTTTTCAGGTTTGTAGAAAAATATGTCTTGTCTGTTCGTGGCCCCAATCTCCAGATTTGAGTATTCACAGATGGGGCAATGTTGAGAATTACATATATTGATAAATACAAATTACTGTGGTTGTTGTGGATTTTCCGGGCTGTATAGCATTGTAGGTTCTTTTGCATATGCATATGCTTTGTGGCATCCAGCGTAGCATCCAGACAAGAATAAAAGAACATGAAAAACACTGCAGACTTGGCCATCCTGAAAAATCAGCAGTGGCTGAACATAGCCTAACTCAAACAGGACACAGTATCCTATTCCAGGACACTAAAATACTTGACAACACTTCCAACTACTTTGTCAGATTGCACAGGGAAGCCATCGAAATTCATAAGCATAAACACAATTTCAATAGGAAAGAAGAGACTTTAAGAATAAATAGAGCATGGCTTCCAGCCCTGCAAAACACTGGGCTAACAAAATACTCCACATCCCACAATAGCCCTGCAGAGAAGATTAGCATATCAAGCACCAATCCATATGCAAAAGAACCTCCTTAGGATACAGTGACACCTCCCTCCATTAGCATTCCACACCCTGGGAAACTCCTACAGGATGATTCGGCCCAAACCCACCTTTCTGAGTAGATATAAATTACCTGCCAACATCTTCTCCACACTGTGACACTGAGAGATCTCTGTCTTTTGGTGCTACACCTCTGAAGATGCCAGCCACAGCTGCTGGCGAAACGTCAGGAACTACAATGCCAAGACCACGGCTATACAGCCCGGAAAATCCACAACAACCATTGTTCTCCGGCCATGAAAGCCCTCGACAAATTAATACAAATTACTGTCTCTGGAAATACATTAGTACTTGTACAATTAAATGAGGTTACATTGTACTTCTGATAAGGCACTTCCATACATCTCTCCAATTAGCAGTGTTAGCCAAGAGACACAAAAAATCTCTCATTAGGAAAAATCCCATACCTCCTTCAATCACAATTTGGCATAACAAAATCTGGGACTATTTTTTAATGGAAAAAATAACTGTCAACTCAAACAAACCAATTTGGTAAACTTACAGTCCGGTTTTTGGGAGGACTGGCTACCAGATCTTGACTACTTGATCAACTATGATATCAAACCAAGCAAGCCATATCCTGTGGACCCTTTCAGCTTTTGAGAAACCACCTCACTATACGGAAGATATGCCAAAGTTCAAGTCTGCAGTTAACTGAAAACATACCATCTATAGAAGCTCTGATCTGTGTATATATTTGATAGTTCATTGTATTTCTCCTATGTCTTGTATAGTTTATAGTATTTTGTATTAGTATATTGTAGTATTGAGTTCATTTGTTATATTTAATGATTTGAAAACAAAAAAATTATAAACAATTTTTTTAAAAAATCTCATTAAACAATTATTTCTTATTGATGATACTTAAACCATCATCCATGTTGATTATACATACAGAACTTTATTTAAAAGACTCCATTGACCAAAGTGCATTAGTGCAATCACCAAGATTCCTGGGGCATCCTAGCAGTTACTATGGATGTAATATCATTATATACTCAGCCTAACTTGTAATTCTTACATGCAGGGCTTTTTTTCAGCGGGAACGTGGTGGAACGGAGTTCCGGTACCTCTTGAAAATGGTCACATGGTCAGTGGCCCTGCCCCCTGATCTCCAGACAGAGAGGAGTTTAGATTGCCAGAGAGGAGTTTAGATTACATTCTGTAAATGTGCAAAATGATCTGTTAACCTGAGTTTATTTTTTTTTTATTGAATTTTGTTGCAACATATAACTTACAATCATAAACATCATTTCAAGTCAGATCAAAAGTTTAGTTTACAATACATTATTAACCTTGTGTTCTTGAGAATTAACAATAATATCTCTTTATGATGACTCAAATATACAGTGTTTAGTAGAACGAGAGGTAACCATTGTTTGTTATAACTTGGAAAATTTTTGAGTTGGGCTGCAAATTGTGTTCTTCTATATATTCCAAGAAAGGGAGCCATTTATCAATAAAACCGGTATTTTCTGTGAAACGCTTTGCATTTTGTATATCGTTGCTTATTTTTTCTAAAATAAAGTGATTCCAAACTTTGGAGAACCAAGTCTCAATTGTTGGTAGTCTCTTTGATTTCCAGACTGTTGCAATAGTACTCTTAGCTGCAATAAAGAGTGATGCAATGAGTTCCTTTCTGATTTTAGGGATGTGCAAATTTCCCCATAGGTCTAGAAAAATCATTTTCGGGTCAAAAGGAAGTTCATAATTAGTAATGTCTTTAATTTTCATTAATATCACCTCCCAAAATTGTCTAATTTTTTTACATTCCCACCAACAGTGGGCAAAGGTTCCCTTTTCACCGCAATTTTTCCAACATTTAGGGGACGATTTATTAGATATTAATGCTAACTTTTGGGGGGTTAGGTACCATCTATGTATCACTTTGAATGTTTGAAGTTTTGTTACAATGACTTTTGAGGTAAATATGCCAGATGACCATACCTCATTCCAAGCCTCTGAGGATTTCTCAATCGAGCAGTCCTTACTCCAGCTATTTTGGCAACTTAATTGTTTGTTCTCCGTTGCGTTTAATAGTATTTTGTATAGACGAGCTATCATCCCTTTTTTTTGTTGTGAAGAGGAGTTTAAAATTTGTTCAAATTCTGTCAGAGGTTCTTTCATGATGTTCCTTAGTTTTATTTTCTCTGTCATGTGCAAAAGTTGTAGATAGCTAAACCATTGTAGTTTACTTTTTAGTTTTCTCTCTATATCTACCTTCTCTAATAGTCCTGACTGTGTGGTGATGTCAATTAGTCTGGTTACTTTTGCCTGTCGCAGTGTTAGAATGAGGGACCGGTCCCACCCCGGTGAGAACCATTCTTGATTTATAAATGATGAAAATCTGGATAGTTTTGGGACTAATTTGCTCTTAATTTGGTCCCACGTCTTTAAAATAGACGATATCACAAGACCGTTTTTAATATTTTTTGGTCTATTAATTGGTTTATTCCAAATTATGTCTGTGATGTCATAATGCCTTAAAGAGGGTTGCGTAATCTTAATCCAATCCGGCAGAGTTGAATTAGATGTTATTTGCAAGAGGTTGGCCAGTCTTGCTGCTGATTGGTATAGTGATAAATCTGGATAGTTGAAACCTCCATTTATTGATTTCCTCCTCATAGTATTAAACGCAATTCTCAGATGTTTGTTTTGCCATAGGAATTTATTGATCAGTATTTGCCATTGTACTATTAGCGATCTGTTTATGGTAAGAGGGATCGCTCTAAACATATAGAGAAATTTTGGTAGTATAAAAGCCTTTATTAAATGAAATCTGTCATACCACGTGAGTTTTAATTTATTCCAGTTAGCAATGTCTGTTTTAATTTGATTTGTTAATTTAAGATGATTCAATTTTACCAGTTCATTTAGGTTAGGAGAGATATTAACACCTAAATAAGTTATGTGTGATGGAGACCACTGATAATTATATAATTTATTTATTTGTTGGATCATTTTGCTATGGATATTAATGGCAAGGTAATAAGATTTTGTTTGGTTAATTGTTAATCCTGATATTGCTCCAAAATTTGTAAGTAGGGTTGAGAGATAGGGCAGCGAATTTAATGGGTCAGTTATGTATAACAACATATCGTCGGCAAACAAGCTAATTTTGAATTCTGTGGAATTAACCTTTATTCCCTTTACTTGATCATTTTCTCTGAGGGCAGCCGCGAACGGTTCAAGGGCAAGAGCAAATAATAGGGGAGATAGGGGACATCCTTGTCTTGTGCCTCTTTTAATATATATGTTTTCTGAGTGCATAGCATTTACTTTAATATTTGCTATTGGTTGATGATAAATTGCTCTAATTATATTTAAAAATTTTTCTCCAAATTCCATGTATGACAGTGTTTTTAAGAGGTATGATAGTTCTACCGAATCGAAAGCTTTTTCGACATCTAATGATAACAAAATAGCTTCCATGCTGTTGTGTGTACAATGATCTATAAGGTTTAGTGATTTATAAATGTTATCTGTAATGTCTCTTTTTGGTATGAATCCTGATTGATCTGTATGTATGTAGTTAGATATAAATGTGTTTAAACGATTCACTATGATGGAAGTGAAAATTTTATAATCGTGGTTGAGCAACGATATAGGACGGTAGGATGCTGATTTCAAAGGGTCTTTTCCCTGTTTGTGAATCACAATAATGTCAGCTCTCTCCCAGGTAGGAGGCATTTTACCTATATCTAGAATTGAGTTGGCCAAATTAGTCAGGTGTGTTGCTAATAGATTCGTATATTTTTTATAAAATTCTGCCGGATAGCCATCCGGTCCTGTTGCTTTATTATTTTTAGCATTTTTTATTGCATTTATTGTTTCTTGTATGGTGATGGGTTTGTCAAGAAGCGTTCTGTGTACTTCCTCTAATTTCTTGAGACTTTTTAGTGATTTTAGAAAATAGGCTATTTTCTTTGGGTCAGGATTATTTGAAGAATACAGTTGTGTGTAGTAGTCTTGGAAGACCTTGAGGATTGATTCTGATTTATATTGTATTACATTTTTGCTGTTATAAATTCTGTTAATATTATTTTGTGACCTTCTTTGTTTTACTTTGTATGCTAAAATGCGAAGAGTTTTGGGAGAGTTGGACCAGTGTGTCTGCTTAGCAGCCAGCAGCTGTTTATATATTGTATGACTTTCCAAGGTTTCTAAGATTTTCCTTTGCGTTAGGAGCTCACTATATGTTTTTTTACTACCTGTTGACTTGTGTTTGATTTCTAGAGCCTTAATATTATTTATTAACTCTTGCTTTTGTTTCAATTTTTCTCGATTGATTTTTGCTGTAAGAGCTATTATGTGACCTCTGGTCACTGTTTTTATTGTGTCCCAAAGTATGTGCGCCCCAATTTCATTAGATAGGTTTTCTGCAATAGCTGTTTCTATTATTTTCCCAATTTCCTTAGTTGCGTATTGATTAAATAATAAGTGTTTTGGTAGGCACCATTGATTGCTTTTCTGTGTCTTGTCATCTAGGTTGAGTGTCATTGTTACCCATGCATGGTCTGAGATTGTATTATTTCCAATTTCTATTTCCTCTACCTTGTCTATAATAGTATTGGAGCTTAATATGTAATCTATTCTTGTATATGTGTTATGTCTTTGTGAAAAATATGTAAAATCTTTCTCTCCTTCATGATAGTGTCTCCAAGTGTCTATTAAATGATATTTCTTTAAAATAGCTGCTAATTTTGTTGTTTTGTGTATATTTTTTGTGTTTTGGTTATTGAAGTTCGATTTGTCTAATTGATGATTTATTATGTAGTTTAAGTCACACCCGATTATTAAGTCTCCTTCCTGAAATGTAGTTAATTTCTGCAATGCTTCCTCTATAAAGTCTAATTGGTGTATATTGGGAGCATATAACGAGGCTAATGTAAGTTTGTGTTCCCCTATTTTCCCTTTAACAAAGATGTATCTACCTTTTTTGTCTTTAAGAGTTTTTGTTTGTTGAAATTGTATATGTTTTGCAATTAGGATGGCTACTCCTCTTGATTTGGAATTACCAGGTGCATGGTATTGTGCTTGTAGCCACCTAGCTTTCAATGAATCAGTATTATTATACCGCAGGTGGGTCTCTTGTAGGAAAATTATTTGTGCTTTAGTATGAGCTAAATTCGAAATCACTCTCCTTCTTTTAACAGGATTTCCCAAACCTCTAACATTGAAAGATAAAGTTTTGATTTTAGAACACATTTCTATCCTAGATTGTAGTAATTACTCGAGTTCTACTCTTGTTTTACTATATTGTTGTTGACTCACTCTATGTTTTCCGACTTGGCTTATATTTTATAGTCTGAAGTATAAACTACTACTGCAAGTTGAATTTTCCCAATTATAAGCAGGCATACATTATAATACCGGTTTTTTTGATTAATCCGTCTCAAAATGAAAAAAAAGGGAAGTTATTTAAAAAGGTGTTGCTATTATCACAATATTTTCCCTAATATGCTGTTTCAAAGATATTCTGTTTAAACCACTCTCTTCAAATCAATGTATATATATTATTAATACAATTCTTCTTTATTCTCCTTGTATCATAAACCTTTCAAATTATTTAGAATTCAGTCCAATGAAACTATTTATATCTCTTCAGCTCTTAGTACTGTTTCAATTCCTCTCTGTGTAAGTACCTCGTAGTGTTGTTCTTTCTCCCTTTTATGACCTTTCCTTCTCTTGGTTTCCTATCTTCGTTGCAAACTTTGAACTGCTTGTATTTGTCTTTTTTTCCCTCCCCCTCCCTATAACCCCCCTAACCCCCCTCCCTTTCCTATACCCCCTCTCTCCCCTTCTATACTAATGAACTGTATCAATGAACTATAGAATATAAATTTTTATTACTTTTTTTAAAAAATATTGTTATTATTTTTTTTATTTATTGTTATTTTTTGTTTATTAATTTTTGTAATATTTATATATAAATATTCTTTTTTTTTAATTATTTTTATTTTTTTTAACAAATATTGTTTTTTGTTATAAAGATTGCTAACTATATAAATCTATATGACTGATATATGCAACTAATTAACTATTCCAACACCCTCCCTTTCCCCCCCTTTTCTTCCCTCCCACCCTCACTCCCACCCTCACTCCCTCCCTATAACCACCTTGTACCGTGATGAACTAAACGTATCACTTCGTTAATTATATTATCAATGTACTATATTCCTATAAAAATTTATTCAAGTTTAGCTCTCTCAAACTGATGAGTTAACTTCACTCACCGGTTGTGGAGATCAACCTCCCTCCTTATCCACTTATGAGAGCTAAACAGATCTATATGAGCTATGTTAAGAGCCCCCCCCTCCCCCAAAAACCTCTGAGTTTGTTCTTCTATCTACAGTTACACTACTTCTTATTTAATCCGGCTATCATACTAACAATCATTTTACCAATACTTTGAGAGACAATGATAGGATAATTCAAGTGTCTCTGATGGGGATCTTGCTCCCTTTCTGAGGGGATAGTAGTTCAGAAGATTTTCTTTTTTGGTTTTGCTTGTTCGTCTCCATCGGCGTTTCCAGCCCGACTGCGTTTAGTAACTCCAGTCCCGTGTCGATATCTGTTGCTGTATACCTTTTGCCTTGATGAAAGACCATAAGTTTGCATTGATCCAGCCATTTATATCTTCTGTTCGCTCTTTGCAGAGTCTCAGAAATTGGCTTGAGTTCTCTTCTTTTGGCAAGTACTTCCTTTGGTAGATCAGCAAAAATATATACCAATTTGCCTTCACATTTGAATGATCCTCGTGTTCTGGCTTCTTCCATTATCTTTCTTCTTGTTCTTTGATCTGGTATCTCGATAATTATATCTCTCGGGTGGTCTTTATTTTTATTTTGGTGATAGGGTCCCACACGATAGGCTTTTGTGATGTAGAGATAGACTCCTTCCTCAAGCTTTAATTGCTTAGCTAGCCAGTTGGCAATAAAGCTTGTGAGATCTGTGTTATACGTATGCAGTTCATCTATCCCCCTTATCTTAACCTGATTTTGTCTGGCATTTAGTTCGAGTTTCATTAGTCTGTCTTGTTGTTCTGTAATTATTCTTTGCATGTCTGTGACGTCCTGTTGAGCTTTCACACTCACTTCCATAGCTTTATCAGCTTTATGATTAACTGTTTGTAAATCGTGTTTTATGTCCGTGAGTTGTGTTGTGATCGGATTAATGAGTTTGGCCATTTGGTCTATAATGTCCTGCTTTAATTGTGCTAGCTGGGGGTCCAAATATTTTTCTGGTTGATTTACCTCAGTCGCGCCGTTTTTTACAATGAGTTCCGCCATTTTAGTTTCCTCCGTCTTGCCGCGTTCCTTCCCCTTCGGCTCTCCCGGGGTCGCAAAGAATGCTTGTAAGTTTTTCACCGCCTTCGTGTTGTTTTTCTTTTTCTTGATGGGGTTTGTAAGCATTATTTTCTTTTACTTTTTTCTTCTTGTAGTGTTTATTGACAGGGTTTGGGATCGGGAGGGTCGGAGCGCTCTTAACATGCGTCCATTCCTCTCCGCTGCGACGCCACGCCCCCCCTGAGTTTATTTTTCACCCTAGCCACAGTCATTACTTGCAACTCACACAGAGCCAAGTAAATACCCCCCCCAAGTTTAGTGTTTTGTTTTTTTTAAAGGCCAGGGAACCTCAGGAAAGTCCCTTATCCTGTCTGACCAAGCTCTGAGAAACCTCTCACTTCAGTAGCCAGTGATTTAGTCACAGGCTTTTATAATATAAGCTATCTCCCCCCCCTCCACCCCCAGCTTGGTTTCTTACCCTTTTTAACTATGTTGAACAAATAAAAAAAAAGTTAACCAGCCTACCTAAAGCGTATCTTAAAATAGCAACTTGCTGCCAAGCACCCAATGCAGACTCCCTAAGCATCTTTAAACTGTTTCATCACACCTTTAGAAGATGAAAACATCTGGTATTGGTCCATATGTATTTTAAAATGTTTCTGACACTTTCCAGTTAAGACACCTCAGACCTTTATAATTTTGGACCAAAAGCTAATCCTGTCTTCATGCAATCTGTTTGGAATAACCATACATTCTGAGTTTGCCTCTAACCACTCCAGAACTTTTCAGCACAAGGAATGCTTGTAGGCAGTGATCTGCTTGTGTTTCTTTTCTCTGTCAAGATTAATGGCATCACCACCTCAGTACTTCCTTCAGTTTGCAATTCACCATATGTGGATGACTTCCAGATATCCGGCAAATCCTCTAGCATGTGGTTTGCAAAAGATATCTCCAGCAAGCCACTGACCTCAGTAGGCAGTACGAAACAGTCCCCTGTTGAAAACGAAGACTGCTTTATATACTTTTGCCATGGGTATAGTCTAAACCAGAACCGAACTTGGTGAGATGGTCATCCCAATGGCTGCTGAGACTAAAATCTGGGCAATGATGCTGGACCGGAAGCCTGCATTCCTAGAACATACAAACCTGCTGAAGACAACTGTACAATGGTACTAAATATTCTGAAAGTGCATCAGACAGCAGACCATACTTTCATGCTGCATATCTACAGGGTCTTGGTCCACTCCAAACTAGATTACGACATGCACAAATCTGCAAGGCTATCAGCTTTAAAGAAAATGAACCTAGCCACCATCAGAAGCACAGAGCAGGACCAGGAGCACATTTGTAATTCTCCTGCAAACCACCTCTATCCTGAAGCATTTGAACCCACCCTAGGCCTGTCCTGTGTACAGCTCTATCCATGGTGCACTGTTAAAATGCAATCTCTCCTTGGCCATCAACACTTTGAACAGTTTGTTTACTCCACTAGTGGAAATATTTATCTGCACTTCTGACCTTTGAATTTAGACTTAAGTAAATCCTAAAAGAACTGCAGTTATTGATAAATAATATTATTACTGTAACACCAACACCGCAGTGTCATCCTTGACCATAAGTTCTCTTTGGGCTTGCTATTTCACTGTCTAGCTTTCATGGCCTGGTATGCCTCCGTATCAATAGCAGGGCCAATATCTAAATACATCGTCTAGGTCACCAAAAACTGATGTAATTTTAAGATGGGTTCCAAGTTCCTAGAACACATGGAAGTGGAATTTATCTACAAGTACTGAACAACAGTAAGAAAGATACCAACTGAATCAGTTTAACATTTATTTATATCCTCTTTCTTCCATCAGAGGACTCAAGGTAGCTTACATGGGATTCCCAAAAGGTGCAGGCACTGACTAGTCCCAGAAGCACTTAGCTTCAGCAGCGCTGCTGTATCATATGCCCCCCCAACCATGCTCAGGACTCTTGATTACTGCAGAATTTTTTTGTGATCTCATTGCCCTTGAACGCTATTAAGTTCCTAGGCTAGGGCAAGTAGCTGATATATTGACTCCCACACTTTAAGGTTGGCCTTGGTTGAGTTCACCTTCAGCTCACACCCACTAGTTCCCATCACCTTCTTTCAGTGGAAAGCCCCTCATTCCCCAGATCACAATGCTGATTTTTGATGGGTTCCTAGGCATGGGAAAATTATGAACCGGCTGAAAAGGCAGGCAACAAAGCCACACAATGCCATTCTCTATGAACGATCTTATGGTCATCTTTGAACTGCTGACACAGTGACAAAAGCAATTAGATGGCCAGAATAATAATAAATCTCTTGAGTTTAAATCAATGCTTGATTTAATAACAAGAATGCATCCCTTAAGAACCACAAGCAAAAAGATGTCCAGGCTCAGGCTAGGACTGGACACAGAGCCCCATAGCCACCCGTAACTGGTAAAAGGTGAGACTTGCCTGTGTACACCCCTTACATGCATTTCTTTTGAAAAGCACAGGAGGAACTGCCTTTGCATTTGGAAGCTTTTGCCATAGGAGGATGTTTGGTCTTGAACCTCTTAATGTTTTGGGATTGGTTTCATCTCCCAGTCATTTTGTGATGGTCTTGCCTTGCCCCATGGCAGCTATTCTGTGGTAGCAAGTTTGGGGACCCCGGTACTATTGGACCTGGTTGCAATATGACTTGATGTGGTGCAACACAGCCTTGATGTCACTATGCTAGAAAACCATAAACTATTTACCTATCATAGTTGATAGCTAAGAACAGAATCATATTCAGAGGCACGTTAACTACCAGATGGCAGAGATATTCATCCCTTTGTTCTGCTCTGCTCATGAGTTTTCCCTAGGGCGTCTGGCTAGCCACTGTCAAAGACAAGAATGCTGGGCTAAATGAAGCAGAAGGAGCAAAGTATCAGCAATGATGTTTTAATGACTATTTAATCAAAATGATAATCTTTCTCCAAACCATCGGAACATTTGGGGGTGGCCTAATTAAGAAGTATGAATAAATGTCATTATTGTGCACTGTAACAGCTTCTTTCGTCCAATATTAATGGTCCTTGAATTTTCAAACTTTTGCTTATTTGCCAGATGGGATCAAAACACAAAACTGAGATGAAAGATGGGCGGTTGCAAAAGAAACCCAAGCAACATATAAACACAAAACCTCCTGCTGAGTTGTCGTCCCTCATTAGACTTGCATGCTCTTGGTTGGTTCAGCATAGAACACCATGGAAAAAGCAGCTAGCAGGACTCATGAATGTTTTGATGTTTAAGCAAAGTTCAACTATGCTGCTTAAAAACCACACAATCCCCTACTTTTAACATCACAATACAAACAAGTTGTTCACAAGTGCACAGGCTGCTCAAACATTCAAAATGAACATTATTTCCTGCTCCCTCCCCCCCACCGACTGCTTCATTTGCTGTCCCTGAGGCAGTAAGCAAAATGTCTGTCCTTTGTCACTCTTTAAAAGTCTGTAGAAAATGTAATGTTGTTGAATCAAAACCACCACAAGCGAAGTTCAGCTTGTGAACTGCTCTCTGCTGCCTTCTGCAGCCTCTGGACCTCTCAACTGTACATGTTACTTCTTTTACAGGTTCTCAGCGGAGCTAACCCGTGCTTCGTGCAGACGCATGTCAGCTCCAGGATTGGCTTCTATACAAAAATGAGAAGTATATATGGACTCAGAAAGCTGTTGCTGCCTTTCTCTCAAGTTTTTTTTTATCCTGTGTGGGGGAATGGTTTCTCCTTTCTGCTGCCGCACCACTCATGTACACCATACCTCCACATGGAGCAGAAGAAATGGGGAAATCTCTCCCCTATGCACTGTTTTTGCACAGGGAAAAAAGCTTAGGGGAAAAGCAGGATCTCTCCCAGCAGGAGCTTTCCAAGCCCATTTGCACTCTCATTTTTTAATAGAAGCCAATCCTCAGAGCTGATGCGTGTCTGTGCGGAGCACGGGTTTGCTCCGTGGAGAACTTGTAAAAGACATAGACTAGATCCCCGGCTGCAGCTGAAACTCCTCTGAGTCTGTGTTTTCCAGTTTTGCAAAAGAACCTTGAGATCCAATGAAGTGACTAATGACAAAATTTATTTCAAAAAGACAGCTGCAAAAATTATTTACTGACAAAAGGGGTTTGATGGGTGGGTTTCAAGTTGCACAGCATCTGGCAAATACCATCTATACCCAATAACATAAAGCAAGCACTAATTACACGGTCCCTAGTTAGCATCAGTTAATCGTCAAGCTTCAATCCTTATCCTCTGTAGACAGAGGATTATTTTCAAGGCCACTGACAATGGTGGAAAGTGGTTACTCCTTAACCAGGAGGGAACGTTCTCAGCTCCCCTAACAGAGAAAGAAACAAGTTGGTAGCCAGTGCATGACCGTGAATACATTTCCTCAGGGTTTTTTTTCTGGGAAAAGAGGTGGTGGAACTCTGTGGGTTGCCCTCGGAGAAAATGGTCACATGGCTGGTGGCCCTGCCCCCGGATCTCCAGACAGAGGGGAGTTGAGATTGCCCTCCGCGCCGCTCGGCAATCTCAACTCCCCTCTGTCTGGAGATCAGGGGGCAGGGCCACCAGTCATGTGACCATTTTCAAGAGGTTCCGGAACTCCGTTCCCCTGCGTTCCTGCTGAAAAAAAGCCCTGCATTTCCTTAAAACAGTGACCAGGACCTAAAGTGCCTGAGGCCAAGCCTTTCCAGGTTTCCCTTCCCACTTCAGACCACTCACCACCATGAAAATATATTCCAGAAATCTGGAGGATCCCCAGAAGAAATATTTGATGTAGCTCAAAGGCTAAAGTCAAGAAGGAAAAGCAGTAAGCCCTTTTGGACCAATGTGCAAATGGCATTCTCGATCCTGAGGGTGAGGAGAAATAGATCCACTTTCACCCAAATCTCACAGGGTCTAGCTATGGTAGGAACCACTGCACCCTTCATCCAGGTGTCTGAGAACTGTTATTTCAGAATTTCTAGGATCCGCTGACATCCCTCTATATTTTTAAATCCATAAAATCTGCGCAAAGCAGAGAGGTTTTTCTCCTCCATTCTGAAAGTTTCCTTCCCTGACCCAAGGTTCATGGGTACCCAGTATAGCAGGAGTTTCTACAGCAACTCTTACTAGAAACACACCTGTGACATGGTCTCTAATCCAAAGAAATGTATAGTAATGGTATTTCATCACTACAAATACCTAATCTGAATTACTGTTTAATTAGCATTAAAGCAGATGGCTTGTGCCAATCACAACTGCAGCAAAACCAGACTATTCACAGAAAAATACTTGTTCAACATATTCGGGGAATCCACTGATGTGCAGAAAACATGATGTGGTATGTTAACAAAAAAGAGAATTCATCCTCCCAACGGCTCACTTAGGACTGAACATGCTCAGAGCAGTTAAAAGACAGCTAAAGGAGGGCAAAAAACAAAGGAGAAACTGACTTGCTCAAACCTCTAAGAGAGAATCTTTGGGGGGGCTGGAGTGGGGGAACTTCCAAGCAGTTTATCTCCACTACCATCACCCCCAATTCCTAGAAATATGAAATTTGGGGGAGAACATTCCGTTCATGATGTAGAGGCTCAATAAGAAGGGATTTTAAGAAATTCACCCTCTAAGGGGGTAAAAAGGGGTAAAATGTGTTTCCCCATAGGGGATACAGCTTCCCTGTGTGGCTGGCAGGGTGCTCCTCCCCTGCCAACTGCCAGCTCAGACACTCTTCCCTGATTGTGCTAGCTTTCAAGGTCATTTGCATATGTGGTCTGATTGGGGATCAGCCCAACATTCTAAACAGTTGCTAAGGAGTCATTGAATGTGTCCTGAGGTAAAATGCACCTCAAATCTTCCCCTAAAAGTTAACTAGGGTTGCCAATCTCCCTGTAGTGTAGGGTTACCAGCCTCCAGGTGGTGGCTGGAGATCTCCCAGAATTACAACTGATCTCCAGGTGACAGAGATCAGTTCCCCTGGAGAAAATGGCTGCTTTGGAGGGTGGACTCTATGGTATTATACCATTCTGAGGCCCCTCCCCTCCCCAAACCCCACTCTATCCAGGCTCCACCCCCAAAATCTTTAGGAATTTCCCAACCTGGACCTGGCAACCCTACTGTGAGGCCTGCCTGCCCTCTCTCTGATGGGTCAGCTGTGGAACTCTGTGTTCTGAGGTAAAAATCAAGTCAAGGAAACTAGACAGTTGAAGAAAGACAGTACAAGACTCTTGAATAGGGATTTTATATAAAAGTCAGTATGGCAACTGAGTTTTTAAATGTTCATGGGGAGATGGTGCACAATCTTTCTAGGGGCCATTTCGATGTGAACCTCTCACATAAACCTGCCAAAGTGCCCAGCACACCACCCCTCCCTCAGTCCAACTCCACCTCACACCTCTCGCAGCCATCACCTCTTGATGCCACCAAGAAGCCTTCTGGCAGACGTGCAAGATACACCAATGCTAAAAGGAGGAAGCAACTTAGAGATGCGGCAAAGAAATATGCACATCGTGCTCCTGTGGTGCACTGAGTAGCAGTGGCCAAGTACCAGCAAGATCACCCCAAGGTGCGCAGAGTGGCAGTCTCTCTCTATGAGCAAAGCAATCCTGGAAGACAAGTAGAGAGGCGCTCACTTCCATGGAAGGTCAAGGCTCACTCAGACATGGCCTATGATCCTTCGCTACTTTCAAGCTGCCTCTTAACCTCATCCATTCAGAAACATCCCTGTTCAGCATCTCAAACCAAAGCAACATGGCCCAAGTGCTGCAGAACTGTAAGCTCATTGTTTGGGATGAGAGCACCATGGTGCACAAGGGGTATTTTGAGGTACTGAGCATAACCCTAACCCCAGGGGAAACAAGAGAGTGATGGGGGGAGTCACTGTGATGCTGGCTGTAGACTTCTGGCAGACTCTGCCAGTAGTCCCAAGGGGAACTCGAGCTGACGAGGTTACTGTGTGTGTCAAGGCATCACATCTATGGCCCCTCATCAGGAAACTCTCATTAAGAAAGAACATGAGGGTCCACTTGAGAGGTGAAGTGATCACTGGGGAATTCTCTGAACTCCTATTAAAAATAGGTGACAGAAAATATCCCGAGTCCAAGGGAAAGGTGACCATCCCTGCAGGCCTGGGCACAGTAGTGATGACCCTAGCAGACTTAACAGCCATGATATACCCTGGTATTGGCACTATCATGGAGAACTCCATGGACTGGCTATGCACGCGTGCCATTCTGACCCTCAAGAATGACAAGGCTGCCATCATTAATGAAACACAATTTAACTCCTTCAAAGGGGCAGAAATGGAGTACAGAACTGTGAACTCAGTTGAAGTTCCTCAACACGCTCAACCTTCCTAGCTTCCCAGCCCACAAGCTTCTCCTCAAAGTGGGGGCTCCAGTGATGCTGCTCTGGAACCTCAACCCACCCAAACTCTGCAATGGAACCAGACTGCGAGTGAAAGCCCTCCACAGGAACATCGTTGAGGCAGTATTGTTCAGTGGTAGTGCTCAGGGGAAGTAGGTGTTCATACCACACATACCACTCATACCATCAGAGAACCCCTTCAAATTAAAGACTGTAGTTCCCCCTCAAGGTCTGCTTTGCTATGACAATCAACAAGTCCCAGGGCCAGACACTGAAGGTTGCAGGAACTGACTGGAGGGAGGACTGCTTCTCACATGGGCAGTTCTATGTGGCCTGCTCCAGAGTGAGCTCACCCAGCAGCCTGGTGATCCTAGCACCTGAGGGGAAAACCATCAATGAGGTCTACAAAGAGGTCCTTCAGTAGAAAAAAACTCCGGCTGTACGTATTGTTCACTTTATTTATTGCACTACAATCTTTTCCTTTTAAAATCTCTTCAATAAATGTTACACTTCAAAATTCACTTCATCGGTTTTCAGCATCAACACACTTCGCTTTATTCAAACACCTTTGTGAAGCTCAGGTACTATGCTATTATACTACAAAACCAACTCCACCCCACCCCGCAAACAGAAAAATGTTACATACCCGTATTATAACTGGATTTAAAGTAGTTAAATACCGTAGCGAAGCATGGGCATCAAGCTAGTCTATTATCTATATGAGAGAATGTTCCCAACATTCTGTTCCACTTTAGTGAACAAGAGCAGAATCCAGGATGGAGCTATGAAGCACCTCTAGGTGCAAGGAACACATTTAGCTTCTGCCTTAACAGCACCCTGAGTCCTTCCCTTCTCCTGTGTACATGAATGTTGGTCATTCATTTGGCAGAGCATCTAGGGGCAGGGAAGGAGATAAAGAGAGCTGGAGGGGTTCTCTCTTCCCACAGACCCACTTGTGCAACTTCATGGGCCTTTCACTCTTCATTTGTAACTACAACTCAGGGTCCACATCTCTCAAGAAAACATAGTTAAAAGGATGGAGCCTCAGAAGAGTGTGGCCTTATTCATATCCATAGTATAGCTGGGCAACAGGCCAGAGACCTACTATTTTGAGGCCTCTACCCCAATTCCTTTTTTTTAAAGGTTGTTTGTTCTCACATGAGTAAAGTGAGATCTGCATCTGCTGGCAGGTAAAGAAACTACAACAAAATGTTTTTTCAAAACATTTCAGTGCTCTAGCGAATGTACTTTGGAGTTAATAGTTCTGAATGTAACTGGTTGTCAAGGCAATATTTGTACACTGTTGCTTTTTTGTTTCTTAAAAAGGTGCCTCTCTCTCTCTCTCTCTCTCTCTCTCTCTCTCTCTCTCTCTCGTGTCCTCTAAGGACTTGTGAGAGCCCCCCCCCCACCTTCAAAGCCGCCAGTACTCAGTACTGGTGGATACTGCCACAAACAAAACAAAACAAAAAAAAAACTGTAGACAGTGGAAGTAAGAAATGACTGCTGTAACTGCATCTCTAAAAGACACAAATAGCAAGAAAGTGTTTTTTTCTAAATCCCAAAAAGATTCATGCCAAAATGTTCTGCAACAGCATTTCATTGGTACATGCATATGAGAGTTGGTTTATACAACCACTCAACACATGCCTGGCTGCTTGTTTCTAAGGTCCCTGACCGCCGCCCCCCCCCCCACTACTCTATGACAAGCTGGTTTTCTGGGGGATTTCATCGCACACCCAGATACGGTTGCCAATCTTCAGGTGGGGCCTGGAGATCTCCCGGAATTACAACTGATCTCCAGACTACAGAGTTCAGCTCTCCTGGAGAAAATGGCTGCTTTGGAGGGTGGACTCTATGGCATTATAGTCTGCTGAGCTCCAGCTTCTCCCCAAACCCCACCCTCTGCAGGCTCCCACCCCACAACCAATCTCCAAGTATTTCCCAATCTGGAGCTGGCAACCCTACACCCAGACTATACTTGGACACTTTCCAACTGGGAACTGTGGCGAGACCTTTAATTTGCCATAAATAAGGTATAATATAGACACAGGCAGGGAGAAGACATTTACATGCCTTCAACATGCCTCTGCTTAGCAGAGGGCCGATAAAGTCTTAGGATAGGAAAATGAAGCATGAGGTATTTCAAGAGACAAGGAGGGATTGACATTTTCAATTACTCTGTTGGTAAGTGAAAGAGGCCATTTATTTCAAGGAAACATAAAACCAAAATACTCTAGAGAGTATGCAGGAACACAGTTATTCAGTCAAAAAGTTTATACAAAATACCTAGAAAATGATAACGGGCAGTGACCGCAATGAGGAAGGAAGACAGGATTATTTGAGTTCCGTAATCAAAATATGAGGCACCAGCTGTGGTTCTGGAGCACATACATAACACAGACTTTGTTCTGGCCCTTAGGAGATATTTGGTGTGCGAGTAGGGAGGGAAAGGAACCACCAGGTTTAAATTGAAACCATTTCACTCAAAGCCCAAGCACACATATGGAACACGTTACAAGGTAAAGCCACAAAGGCAAGTTACTTGAGCACGTTCCACAGGCCACTCGGCATTTTTATGGAATGAGAGAAACATCACAGGGAGCAGGAAAACACCGAAGGAGCTAATGGAAGAGGTCGACAAGGCTCACTGAGCCAAACAAGCCTATAGTTCTCAGAACTTTTGTTCTTTTTCCTTTCGCTTGTTGGGGAAGGTGGGGGCTCTCCCTTTTCAGGGTAGGAGACTCACATCTTCCCTTTCTCAAAACAGAAAAGCCAAGTGATGGCAAACACAGGAGATATAAGGACACGACTCTGTATCTTTAGTACGGGGTCAAAATGAGCACTAAGAATAAAGTAAGGAACAGAGCAAAGGCCCCGAGAGAACTCTCACTGGACGGACAGCTGCTGGTTTTCTCTCTCCAGCACAAAGATATTGTTCCAACATTTCCTGTGCATGTGTTAATCATTATCACCTTATAAACTTGGGCATTTTGTTGTAAGGTACATATACCTCAGATCTACAAGCTCAAGCAAGCCTGTAATTTGACACAGAACGAGCATGCGGTTTAATGTTTAACTGTAGCACATAATACATCTGTTACATTTTTCTAGTCTCTCTGTAGACTACCATGTCAAAAGTGATCCAAAACAAGCAGAAAACGATAATCTCTGACCAAAACCCTCCTCTTTTCTGGTGCATTACAGTTTAAACAGGGTGCAATTTACAAACTTTTTGTGCAAGTGCAACTGTTAGAACTATTAATGTTAATGGCAAATATTATCCCCTCCAAAGATGTTATATATGTAACAATGACAAAAAGATATGCCACTGATACACACAAGCCATGACAGATAAGTGTTGCAAACCACTGATTCGTTTTCATAAGTTACATTTTAAAAGTTTTTACACTTCCCAATTCAAGCACAATGGATTTAAATTGGCTCTTTCCTGCTTCCTGAGCTGCAGCAACATAACTCTGCAAGTGCTCAATAATAAAGCTGCAGCAAAAATATCTCTCATGTAGTATTCAGAAAGTATACTAAAAAAGTAACCCATTTACAAAAAACCCTAAAGAGAAATCAAGTTGCAAATAGTGAGGGCCTTGATCCCAAGCAAAGTCCTTGGAAAAGCATTCCACTTAAGGAATCAAAGCCATTGAATTCAAGACTACGTAGTAGGGAATTTATTTATTTACTTCATTTATATTGTGCCCTTCTCCCCAACAGGGACCCAAAGCAGCTTACATCATTCTCCTCCATTTTATCCTCACAACATCCCTGTGAGTTAGTCTGGCCGAGAGACTGTAACTGGCCCAAGGTCACCTAGCGAGCTTTGTTGGCAGAGTGGAAATTGAAAGAGCTACTCCTCACCTAGTTGAATCATGGGGGTTAGTTCACACTTACAACTGCCCCAAAGTAAGCTGCAACTAGGCAACACTCAAGCAAACTGCAGAGTTTTGAGAATTGGTTTCTCCACCTGGGAACTGTAGATGCAGTTCCCATACTTGACATAACCTTAGTAGCCTCCCAAACCACTGCTTTCCATGTCAAAATGCCACGATAGTAGATAATTTTCGGGTTCCAACTCCACCCTGCAGATACATTAGCTTGGGGAAGAGGGATTCAATTCCCCAGTGCAGGGCCTTTTCTTTAAACAACACTGTTTCCCCATTCAGTCTTGGTAGGGACAAAAAGAAGACACACTATAGGTGCCTGTCTTTTTTCCCTACTGGGGTTAAAAGTGGGGGTTCAATCAGGAAAATGGCAAGGAGGAGAAGATAAGCCCCTCTTTTTCAGGCATTTTTCTCTCATAACCAAATGTGTGATGCACCAAGAGGGGAAAACAGTTTAAAACAAGGAGGTTTGGGCAGAAAAGCATGGGGGAAAGGTTTGCATCCCACCTGCCACCTATCTATGCTGCCCTTTAAATGGTCTCCTCCCCTCTGACAGGGGTTCAGCAGCAGATTGTGCCCACAGGTATGCTGCTATGTCGTATGACTCAGTTTGACATTACTGAAACCGATATAGGACACGTTTCCTTCCCTCAGAGTTTATAATCATGGCCACCGCAGGATCAGCTGGGCAGTCGATCAATCTTAACTTGGCCCTTATTGGCCAATTCCAGACGGGCACAAATAAAGCGAGTGCTTTCGCTTTTCCAGTGACCTCACTCGTAAAAACCCATAATGTCCCGTCCCTGCTTACCTCCGGTTCATGGCGCTGTGTTGCGCTTCAGAAGCGGACGGTGTGAACGCCGTATTGCGGGTTTGCACACTTCTGGACGCTTCGTCGCCGTGGAGAGGCCCTCCCCTTTCCCTCCTTCCTTTGCCGGCCGGCCGGCAACAATATTCCCTTAATTTTTTTTTTAAACCGGGTGCCATTTGCGCAGTTGCATGTTTGCGCACATTGAACTGCGCAGATGCGCACAAATGTACAAATGCACAAAAGTTGACGCTGCGTATTCGCATACCTGTACATTTGCGCATTTGCGCAAAACACGTAAAAAAACTTTTTAAAAAACCTGAAATGCGAACCAATGAAGGCCCCCGACGTCAACTGTGACGGGGAGGAAACAACCAATCCCGGGTACCTGTTGGCCGTGCGAACATCCGGAAGCGGGATGGCACGGCACGCTGCGAGACAAAGCGGATGGAGACGAAAGTGAACGTGTGGCCGGTAAGCGATTATTTCCGCAGAAAAACCGCAATTTCTGGCCATCTGGAATCGGCCATTGTCACAGGGGTAATTCTGCAGAGGAATGAAGTCAGTAAAAGCAAAAAGACCCCTAAAGAATCAGGGGCCTTTTGTGTCTCCTCTATTTCATCTGAAGATAAAAAACCTAGCAAGCATCAGTGCTGCCCTTTCAGATGTGACAAAATATACAAACTTGCTCTAAATTCATAGCCTCTCATTATCTTTCATAATTAGGAGAGGATCCAGAAAAATGAGTTTTCAGCTGTGTTGACCAGTAAAGAGATTCTACTGAGAAGTTCATGCAACTTTTTTCTTAAAGGTATCCTAGCACATGAATATGAGACCACTTACATCCACTCTAGCGAGAAATTCCTGACCAACTAACGCTGAAGGAATTGTATTACTTAGCAGTTAACTTCAACAACACTCCCTATGGGCACAAGGGCCTCCCATATGGATCCAATTGCAGGATCAAGGAGATAGCCTTTAACTGGAAACTTAGAACAACGTTTGTAGAATTCAGCATTTGTAACTATTTCCTTTACGTGCTGGCTTTCACTTACAGTACATATGAATCAAGAGTACTGAAATGGAAGAAAAATACTACAGAATGCTGCCATGTTAATGAGAAACAGTAATACTTTCTTCCCCTTACTGGGTTCACCAGGTGTCAATATCTACACAAGTTCTCTCCCTTCTGCTACTCTTAGGCAGATTAATATTGACCATAGTGAGACCACACAAACAGAAACATTAAGAGGCTGGGTTGAAGGCAGGAGCGGTACGCAGGAACTCTTTACACATAATGTTAGTGGTTAAAATTAGCAATATTCTCATCATGATTGAATATCTTATTTTCCTAAAAAATTAATCAGCAATTTACCTAAAGGGAATTTGGCGGCTTCCAGAACAAATCATGCCTCTCTGAAATAAGTAAACCATCCCCTTTTCACATCAAAAAGTACCCAGTCCTGCTGCAAAAATGCTTCTAGCAGCACACTGGAAATCAGACAAGCTTCCAAAGCTACAACAGTGGGTTTGGAAAGTATGGGATATTTTTACTATGGAAAAAATAGCAGACCACCTTCATTCTATCGATAAACCACAGAATCAGTCATCATTCTTTACGCAATGGTTGCCCTTTTTGAATTACTTACACAATACTAATCAACTGCCTAATGCTGACATCAATACTTTTAGCTTCTTAGCTATATTATGAGAATATCTCCTCACTGTTCCCCCTTGCACTGTTTTTGTAGTCTATTACATTGGCTTTGTTATTGTTATTGACCGTTCCAAGGTTTGTTTCTTGTATTATTGTTATGTGTATTTATGAATATTGTAAATTGTAAAATGAAAAATAGTTTTAAAAAAAAAGCACCCAGTGCAACCAGATGTCCAGTTTGCTCTTCCTAGCCTCACAGAGGCAGCAAAAACGGGAAAGATTAATAATCTCCAGGGCTCCTACACTGAGCCTTGTACGCTTCACCCCGCACAGCAGTCTTACAAAGCCATGTGTGATGAGCGAAGGAACCCTCAGGGCAATGAAGAGATGATATATAAAGGGACAGGCAACTGGCAGGAAACACTGGAGTGAATGTGGGGGTTTGGGGGGAGGGGTGCTGCAAACACCTAAACCCAAATAATGAACACCCACACAGATGCTCTTTCCAGTATTTTCAAACCCACTTACTGCAATAAGAACGTACAATTCTACCGAGTTACAGTAACCAAGGATTCAATGGACCACAAGCATGTGGGCATTTGTGGAGAAGAAACAAGGCATTAAAAATTACCCAGTTTTACTACAAATTACTTAATAAGCAAACTAAAGGTTAGTACACAAATGGGGGCCACTTTACAAACAATCCTCATTCTTAATGGTTCATATGCAGTGGCTCATAACACAACTGAATGGTACAAATAGATCCCACCCCTCCTCAAAAATGCTTACAGTAGCAACAGAGAACGTTGTCCACATGATGAGCTGCTGCATACAAGGACAGCCAGTGTGGCACAGTGGTCAGAGGGCTAGACTAGGATCTGGGTGACCCAGATTCGAATCCGTTTTCTGCTATGGTGTTCACTGGGTGACCTTGGGACAGTCACACATTCTCAGCCTAACCTACCACAGAGTGGTTGTTAGGGTAAAATGGAGGAGAGGTGAATGATGTTAATAAACAAACAGACATACCACATGGAGAAGGCCCCAACTGGAAGAGGTTTCATCTCTGGCTCTACCATCCTTTAATGGTGCATCCCCACCAACGGTATGTAGAATCTGCTTTTGCCTTCACATTCAAATTTGCATGACATGCAGCCTCTTAACTCCAACTCCTCAAATAACAGCAACCACACACTTTTCCAGTTTCGATTCTCTTCTCATTTTATTATGAAGACAATGTCTAAAATTAGGTGATGTGGTGTAACTCACGGCCCTAACATTGGGGTGTGCAACCACCCTTTCTACCAGTTTCATTTTTATCCCAACATTCCTACAAGAAGCACAGGGTAGCACATTAGGCCACTCCTCCTCCACATTCTATCCTCACAACCAACTTATTTGTAGCATAAGCTTTCGAGAACCACAGCTCTCTTCATCAGACGCATCTGATGAAGAGAGCTGTGGTTCTTGAAAGCTTATGCTACAAATAAGTTGGTTAGTCTTAAAGGTGCTACTGGACTCTACTATTTTGCAACTACAGACTAACATGGCTAACTCCTCTGGATCTATCCCCACAACAGCGCTGTGAGGTTGGCTAGGTGAATAGAATGATTGGCCCAAGGTCACCCTGGAAGCTTCAAAACAGAGTTGGGTGTGCAGGAAAAAGTTTGATAAGTTTTTGCATCCTTCATGCTAGAGGCACAGAAGCAAAGCCAGAGAGAGAGAGAGAGAGAGAGAGAGAGAGAGAGAGAGAGAATCTATCTATCAGTATAAAGAGATACAGATACACCAAGGTCTGTCTTGTTCACTCTGGCTGGCAGCAACTCGCTAGGATCTCAATTGGAGCGCTTCTGCATCATCTGCTTTGAACTGCAGACTGAAGTCCATACCAAGCTCCATACCAAAGCATACCAAGCAGACGCTGTGTCAGTGAGCCACCCTTCCACTACACATGCATTCTGTGTGTGCACATGACTCTTCCACAAGTACAGAGGTGGAGTCCTGGCATTGAAAACAGTTCCAAACTACAAGCGCCCTGCTACCTTCCAATCTGTCCAAGATCCTCTTCAGACAACTGCGAAAGACATGGCACACAGGGCCATCCTAAGCGGAGTGACACCCTTCTGAATCCACTTAAATCAACGGGCTTAGAAGGATGTAACTTCTCTTACAAGGGCATTGTGCTCTCCCCCTTGGGTATATAAGAGAGTTCTCAACCAGCTCACTCCACCTGTAGCCAGATTTTGCCTTATGTTATAAACAACAAGATCATTATTTCATTTTATATTGAACTGGCCCCATACTTTCCCCATTCTACATGCAAAACCGGTGAAGCATCCTACAGGAAGGGGGTGGGCATGGCGGGGGTTGTCATCCCGCAAGCCCCTTCCCCGAATGCCCGAGCACAGGCTCCATGAAACACCCTCACCGCCGGCGGTGCCTCGGCGCCTCTTGTCCCGGGATGGGGCGGGTCGCCGGCTAACCTGAGGGCAACCAGAGAGCAGCTCCCCGAAGGTGGGCCAAAGGGACGAGCCAGGAGCCCCCGCCCGGGCAGCCGCCCCTGCCCCGTCCCGCGGCGCCCCGGACTCACCCACCGCCCTGATGAGGAAGCCCTCGGGCGGGCGCAGCGCCCTGCGGAGCCAGGCGTCGCGGAGCAGCTGCAGCGGGGCGGCGGGGCCCTGCAGCAGGAGGACGCCGCCGCGCAGCCAGCCCTGCAGCCAGACCCGCGCCACGGCGCGCGCCAGCCCGGCGTTCCAGTAGCAGGCGGCGTTGGCGCGCCGGAACGCCTGGAAGACGGCCGCGCCGCTCGCCTCGTCGCCGCCGGGCCCGCCGTCCTGCTCCCGCCGCCGGCGCAGCACCAGAGCCAGCGAGCTCGGCGCCAGCTGCACGGCCCGCCGCGGCGGAGGCGGCATCCCGGAGCGGCGAGCGCGCAGCCCGCCGCCGCCCGGCGCTCAGCGCGCTGCCAAGGGAACGCGGCTCGGGCGGAGAGGCAGGGGGCGGGGAAGGAGCGGCTGCGGCTCGCGGCGGAGGGCGAGCCACCTGCTGCCGCCCCAGCCCCAGCCGGCAGGCGACTG
Source organism: Eublepharis macularius (assembly GCF_028583425.1). Taxonomy (NCBI): domain Eukaryota; kingdom Metazoa; phylum Chordata; class Lepidosauria; order Squamata; family Eublepharidae; genus Eublepharis; species Eublepharis macularius. The sequence goes on from NC_072795.1 coordinate 114,886,229, forward strand.
GCCGAGGCTTTCCCGGCGCGCGGTCCGAAATTGCCCCGCCCTAAAAGTAGGCAGCGGCGCTGGGGATGGCAAAGCCCGACAGCGCGCACGCTTTCCAGTGCCGCCGAACTCTTCGTCTTCCTTCTGTGGTGGGCTGTGCAAACTTTGGGATCACGCCAGATCCTTCCTCCAGTTGTTGGGAGAGCCGAGATGAAGTCTACCTCTACCGTGTTTATGCCAGTAAATAAATAATGGCTCTGTCGCCGGCAAAGTGATGTGCGAAGGAATATTATTATTGTTGCTGTTTATTTTTAGTCCTTTCTCACCGGGATCGAAGGCGGATTACGTACTGCAAGTGAATACAATATAGTCAAAAGCTGGGATATCAGACTGCTGGCTCAGTTGCCGCTTTCTCACGTATTGTTTGGCCCAGGAAGCAGAGGGCAAAAGCAGTCCTGAGCAGGGCTGTTCAGAAGTAAGCCCCGTTTTATTCTCTGGGGTTTACCCCACACGAAAGTTTTCAGGATTACAGCAGAAATGCGGTACAGTACTCTGGACAGCTATATCAACCGCTGCCAGGGAGAAAGATAAAAACGATGTGGGAGTGGAAATCACATCCCCAAAATTATATGGCATTTCAGCCAAGTGTCAGATAGTGGCAATTAAATATAAAGAAAGAAAAAAGGGGGAACAATTCTAATGATGCAAAGCAGCCAAGTGTATTACAGGTGTGGTGTTTTCTGTCAGGAGAATGCATTTTCTAGGGTGGCTGCATTTTTCCCCTGCCAAGATTCTTGCTCCTTCAACAATTCAAAAAGGACAACATTTTCGTCACCTCTGCACTTCAGTTGTCTCTGTTGAGTCTCTGCCTGCCATGCACTTATTAAAAGTGCACAGATCCAGCCAGTGCATTGCCTGAAGAATGTTTTAAAAGTTATTAAAATAAATAAAATTGGCCTAAACAATCACCACAGATGGGGAAGGAGTGGGAGCCAAGGTTACCATTTTTTAAAAAAAAAAGCTTTAAATCAGATGATTTGCAGTTTTTCACACTCACTCTTCCAGGACTGCACTAAGATGCAATTTGGCTTCATTATTTCACATTTGATAGCCAAATTATTCAGTGGATTCATGGAAGAAACTTCTTAAGCTGTTCCTCATGTTGTTAGGCTTACTTGTAAGATTTTGCATGATCCAAATCGACCTCAACTGTTTGCAAATGAATGTCTTGCTTTGGCTACTTGTTTAAGGCATTGTTAAAAGGGCAACTGATTTAAAACTTCAGTTTGATGATTTTTGCATGAATGTTGATGAAGACCGTTGATGCTCATTAGTCCTATATCATAAGGCTGCAAACCTTAAGCATGCTGCTATAAATTCCTGTGGCATCATGGGGGCATGCTTCTGAGTCCCATGTTGTACAAAAGACAGAATAGTTAGGGTGGTATACTTTTTTGGAATAACTTGGAATAAGAATATACAGGCATTTGAGGTACACCAAATCCTTCATCCAGTAGTGTCATCAGCTAATGCAAGAGCAAAGATGAACGCAAATAGTCATGATTCCACCAAATCAATAAATAATAGTTGTCAGCAAGCTTTTTAGCACATCAGATCAAAACAATACAACACAGGGGGTACCCTACTGTATAAACAGCCATGTTCGATTAGTTTTCTTCTCTGCTTAGTGATGGGACCATTGCAATTTATGGTTTGCATATTCTGCATGAGTGATATGCTTCTAAAAATGTTAAAGTTTAGATTCTTTTGTTGTAGAAACAGAAAGAGATGGCTTGGTGGTGTCATCATGGCAATATCCATTTTCTGAAAGTGTTGCTGCAGTGGGTGATTAGAGAATGCTGGTTAAATCCACAAGCATACATTATTAAATCTGAGGATTTCATTCAGCTAATCCTCTCTATTTTGAAAGCTACAGGATTTTAAAATTATCTGTAAATGGAGTCACTTAACTTTTCCTAGAGGCCCAAATGGCTCTAGCAGTAATCCTAAAAAAACCCTTTCCTGGGAGTAAGCCCCATTTAATATACTTGAGTAGGATTCTGAGTTGACCTGCATAGGATTACTGGAATAAGTTGGTCAGTCCCCCCATCTCAACTGTTTACTTTCCGTGATATGAAGATGTGCTTGGAGATACTAAAAGATGTGCTTGGTTAAAGGTAGAAATGGTAGGCATTGTTACATAATTTTTTTTCTTATCAAACAAAGTCCTTTTAAAAAATTCTATTTCTTGTTCCTGCAACTCAAGGTAAACAAAATCAAGGCAACTCCTATTTTTGTGTCATCAAGATTTAGCTTGAGAGTTCGTTGAGGCTGCCCTCCGAAACACATTTACTAAGGAATAATGCCCACTGAACACAGCAGGGTTTATTTCTGAGCAAACATGTTCAGAATTACAGTGTAGGCTAGGAAAGTGCCCTTTTGTTTTTTGTTTCCCTGATCACATTGAAAAGAGGAAATGGCTCTTTCAGTAATGGGGGAGGACAACCCAGGCTAGATGCATTGGGGAATTCCTGGGCTTAACTACAGTAGCCAACACCTCATTGCCAAAGAGCTGAAACTGCAGATGAGAAGACTGAATATAGTCTAGCAGTGCTGCATTAGTAACCAGCCTACCAGCTGGTATAGGCTCAGAATGGGATAGCTGCTTGTTTAAATCTTGGGATCAGATGACGGCAATCCCCTTTTTTCGCCAAAACTTTGATGTTCTTGTGCTTCAGGAGATCTGGACTGCAGTTGCTCTAGAATTAGATGGGTATCTCACATATGCAGTCAAGGCAGTTCCAGGTCGGGGTCCAGATAGGCTTAAGGGGGGTTGGGTATTCTTGTCTCTACCTCCCTTAAAGCAGATTGTATGGAGTTACCACCACCTCTGAAACAATTAGTGATGGCCGTCATTCTTACCTGGCCCAAAGATAGTTTTCTAATTATAAACTCTTATCTTCCACCCACAAGCAAAAGGGCAGAGATTGAAGGAAATTGGCGGCGGCTGGAACAATATGTTAGGTTTCTTATTATTGAACATCCGGGGGCCAAAGTTCTGGTGGCAGGAGACTTAAATGCTCAATTAGGGCCCAATAACCCCTCTTTGGCCTCTAAATACAAGACACTCCTGGACTTAATGGAAATGGCCCCTGAACCTCCATGCCAATCACGGAGCTTTAAGGATCAGTCCTCAAATTATGCAGGGGCTTGTCCGTCAAAATTTGTGTTCAGGTTAAGCCTGCACATCTTAAACGGCTCTATCAGTAGACATCCCAGGTGAATACACATTTATGGCAGGGTCAAGAACTAGCACAGTTGATTATATGCTGTTGGACAAAGCTTTTGCTACCACAGGTAGAAAATTTCCAAATTCTCCCTTACCTAGAGGGTGACCATTTCCCACTATTTCTTCAGGTATGCCTAGACATCAGGGTATTACAATCTATGTACCCTATATTCTGCCATTAGAATGCCAAGGCTGTCGTATTAAATGGCCCCCTAAGTTAGATCTCAAGGTGAAGGAAGTGCTAACAGCTGAGAACCTACAGCTATATAGTCAAGCTTTTAAGGTTTCCTCAAAATCTGAAAATCCTTTAAAGAGTTATGATGACTTCGTCCAGTCCTTAATGTCACGTTTTGGTAGGTGCTCGAGAGGGAAAACCGGTCAAGACCAATTTGTCATCTAAACCTTGGTTTGATCAAAGCTGTATTTGTGCTAAAAATGCTTTAATCTATGCCTATAAGCTAGCACTGAGAGCTGATGAAAAGACCAGACAGGATGCATATCGTTCTCTTTCATTTTTAAAAAAGGAATATCAATCACTGGTTTCCCACTGTAAGAAAGAACATACCAGGAAACTGTGGGCCAATATAATTGAACCAGCTAAGAGCAAAAACTCAGTGGTGTTCTGGAAACTAGTGTCAAACCGCGCCTCCACAGCCGCCTCCTCCTTGGCTTCCTGTATCCCCCCAGATAAATGGACTTCTTTTTTCCAAAAAATGTATGACAATCCTATTCAACCACCCCCCTATCCTAACAATAGAAAATCTGGCCAAATGGCCCTCAGTTCATGCCGAAGAGGTAAAAGCTTATATTAGGCAGTTAAAGAACGCAAAAGCCCCTGGGCTTGATGAAATATCTCCAGAATTACTAAAAGCAAATAAGGACTGGTGGGAAACTTTCCTAGCCTCCCTATTTACTTATATTGATGAAACCGGCCACATCCCCAAAGATTGGGGAATGGCTATAGTAGTCCCCTTCCATAAGAAGGGAAAGAAGGAGGATCCATCCAATTATAGACCAATCAGCTTACTAAGCATTGTAAGCAAGTTGTATACAAAACATCTGCTGGAGAAATTTTTAGACTGGCTAGAACAGGAGGATATAATTGCTGATGAGCAAGCTGGGTTTAGAGCTGGCAGGTCAACAATAGATCACTGCCTAGTAATGCAACACCTTGTAGAGAAATACGCTACAGGAGGCCAAGCATCACTTTACCAGGGATTTGTTGATTTAAAAGCAGCTTTTGACACAGTCTCTAGAAATAGACTTTGGGAAAAACTGCAGGCCTCCTCTATTGATAGGCGACTGCTGTTCCTTATTTGGGCCATGCACTGTGAGGTGCAGCAGAATTGGGCATTTAACTGACCCCATTCAAACTTACAAGGGAGTCAGGCAGGGGTGCCTTCTAGCCCCCTTTCTGTTTATCTTCTACATCAAGAATTTGGTAAACCTTTTGAATGACCCTGGATTGCACCCTCCCAAATTAGCTAATAGGCACATTCATGTACTGCTGTATGCAGATGATGCTGTATTACTTTCTAGGACTCCAATAGGGCTGAAACGAGCCCTAAAAAAATTCTCCCAATTCTGTGATACTGAACACCTTCTAATTAATTACCAAAAAACTAAGATCCTGGCTTTCGGTAAAAATCCAAAGATCAGACAATGGGAGCTTCAGGGGCATCACTTAGAACAAGTTACCAGCTTCAAATATTTGGGTGTAGTTTTGCAAGCCTCAGGTACCAAAACAACACACAGCAGCTTCGTTGCTGATGTGGGAGAAAAAACAGCAAACAGTATACTGAAATTCTATCTATCACAAGGGGGGCAGTATGTACCGGCTGCACTCAGATTGTTTAAAGCCAAACCACTGGCCCAATTAGTATATGGATCATTCTTGGGGCTGCCATCCTCCTCTTTCTCTCAACTTGAGAGAGTGCTCTCCAAATTCCTTAGAGCCCTATTACAACAGCCCAAATGTGTGCCTAACTCATGGGTTAGACTGGAAACAGGAATGTTAAGGGTAGAGGCCAGAATCACCATCCTTTCAATTTTCAAATGGCTGTCAGGACGTCTAAACCCGCAAGGTCTGCTCCCTCTGTTATTCCAAGACAAATTTCAATCTAATTGGCAAAAAGCGACTCTGAAATCCCTGGGAAAATTGGGTCTTTCCCCTCAAAGTTTGCTGGTCATGGGGTTAGACCGGGCAAGCAGAGAGTGACATTGAGAGACAGATTTATTTAGAGCACCAGGTTTTATTTCCTCAGATTCTACTAAATATATTGCCGCTCCTGCAGCCTATTTTTACTTTCTTGAATCCAGTAACTCCAGAAGGGCATTTAGTTTAGCTAGAAGTTCAACTCTACCCTCTGCCGTTCTGGAAGGAAAGTTTAAAGCTGTCCATTACTCTCTTAGGTTTTGCTCCTATCCCCTAAGAGAAATTGACTCAATGGAGCACATCTTCTTTAACTGCCCAAGTCATAGTAAAATTAGAGCGGAAACCATCAGTCCATTAGTAGAAAGATTCCCTGGAAGTTCAAATAAAATCAAACTTGATTATCTTTTGTCTGATCGGAATCACCAGACAACATGTCAAGTAGCAAGATTCTGTGCCCAGGTCCACAAGCAACATAAATTGCATAAGGCAGACTGAATGTATTTTAACCTTTTAACTAATTTATGATGATTTTATTTTTTTACTCTTATATTTATTCATCGTTCTTCCCCTGTATCCAGTCTCAACTGTTTTTAAACTGATTTGCAAATGGTTTTATATGTACTGGTCGCAGACTGTAATAATAAACTTGACTTGACTTGACTACAGCAATGTAATCCTGCAGCCATTCATTCTATAGTTATCCTGTCATGGTCCCAAAACTAAGGGACAGTCCACACTTTACATGGCAATCATATTTGTTATGGTTCTCAAAAGCTTATTCTACAATAAAGTTGGATAGTCTTAAAGGCGCTACTAGTCTCTACTATTTTGCATCTTGGAATCTGACAAAGAGAGCTGTGGTTCTCGAAAGCTTCTGCTACAATAAAGTTGGTTAGTCTTAAAGGTGCTACGGGACTCTACTCTTTTGCAACTACAGACTAACATGGCTAACTCCTCTGGGTATTTGTTACGTGTATAACTGCATTTGCAGTGATGAACACTTAAAAAGTGGGGAGGGAATATATTTTGTTGTGCAAGAAGGGCTATAAATATTGTAATTGGTTTATTTACTTTATTCATTAACTGCCAAGCAGGCATACGCTGCCAGTTCCTTCCAAAACTAGTGTACAATGCCAAACAGAACTAAACAGACCTTTCAGCCCATTGCCATATTGAGAGAAATTAAAGTTTTATAGATGTGCATTTGATTTTTTTCCGCACATACTTAAATGTTATGGATGGTTCTTCTTCAGGCATAACAAGTGATCTGACCGATTTTTCTATTCATATACCAGGTCTGTTAAAATGTCTATATGTGGAGGTTATCAGGAAATTATCTCAGGAAATACAATTTCAGTTTAATGCATTAATTTATATACAGTGGTTCAATTTCTAATAATTCATTCACCAGTTAAATGTGTGGCAGTTTTGGAATTTTATATGTAAATAGGGCTGGCCACTATCCAAGCCCTCTCAAAGGGGCTGAGAAAATAGATGAATGATTCTGTAGTCCTTTGTGGCCTCATGAAAGCAGAAGTATGCCTACACAGATCTCTGTGCTTGCGAAATGGGTGCTCCACAAGGAGATGGTTTGGGGGCCAGAACAGGAGAAGGCAAAGGACTGGAGGTGGTCCTGAGGTATGCAAGAAAACCTTGCGTTTCCAAAAATGGGCAAGGACTGAGGGTTGCCTGCAAAAAAAGCCACATGCATCTCTACAGCCCAAATCAGAAAGGTTAGATGGAACAGCGTTTGACAAATACGTGCCCTCTGAGTCCAACTCCAGTTCCCAGAGACATTTTAAGGTGATTGCCTCTCCACGAGTCCAAGGGTCTAGAGCAGTATAATCTTATAAGATGCATATTCTCTGAATTAAGTTCCTCTCTTCTAGTGAATAAACTGTAAGGGGTGGGTGGCTAACAGGGTAAGCTGGAAACTGAAATGTGCGCTTGTGGGTTTAATAGTCACAATATCCACACGTGCCATACCTCCATAATTCCACCCTCCTGTCTACTGTAATTTGAAACGTGGGGAAGGGGGTTTACAAGGATACTGAATTTTGTATCAGCCAAGTATTGAACATTAATCTCTCTAATTCCCTAGAGGCTTTACCATGCAGATCCAAAAAATTGCAAGGGTGCACCACTCAGGGATGGGGTATGTTTTTGCAAACATGAGATTAATCATCAGGTTTACAGAAAAATATAAACCACTATATATAATGGGGTCTTAACCACACAACCAGGGCTTTTTTTCTGGGAAAAGAGGTGGTGGAACTCAGTGGGTTGCCCTCAGGGCCAGCGCGCCCATAGAGGCCAGGTAGGCGGCGGCCTCAGGTGCGAGAGCACTGGAGAGGCACCGGAGGGGATGTCGGGCGGAGGCGCATGCCGCAAAGCTGGCATGGCTGGCCCGCAGCTGCTGCAGCCAGCCAGCCCCGTGCTGCTGCCGCCGCCGCCACACGACCCAGCCGCTGCCGGGGCGGCGTGCAGAGCGCAGAGCAGCCTCCGCCCACCACCCCAGCCATCCCCCGGCGAATGCCCCCAGCTTGCGCTGTGTGATGACATCATCACGCGGTCCCACAGGCGCCAGAAACCCTGGTGCCGGCAGTGGTTGCCCTCAGAGAAAATGGTCACATGGCTGGTGGCCCCACCACATGGCTGGTGGCTCCGCCGCTGAATGGCGCGGAGGGCAATCTAAACTCCCCTCTGTCTGGAGATCAGGGGGCGGGGCCACCAGCCATGTGACCATTTTCAAGAGGTTCCGGAACTCCGTTCCCCCGCGTTCCCCCTGAAAAAAAGCCCTGCACACAACCCTAAGTAAATTGAAATGTTAAAAGAAATGTGTACAAGAGAAAAAGGTAGGGAGCAGCTAAGGAGGGGAGGAAGGTATGTAAAAGGGAGGGCTAGGTGCATAGCAAGAGAGAAGGGATTTCCCCTTCCTGCACAAGTCTATCATATAATACCTATATGTCAAAACACTTTTTGCTCTGTAATAAGCAATATTTCACTTTTGTCTCGTAATTTCCTAAGTGTGGCACTATCCTGTGGAAAATATGATTCTCTGGCTTAAATTATCCAGACTATTTTAGCAGAATAGAAACACAGGGTCATTCTTTAAAATGTTAGCCAAGACAGATAAATGGCCTCTTTATCTTCTCCACACAAAGGACATTTAACACTTCATTATCGAAAGAGAGCCAAATTCTACAAATACCTACTCTGAGTTCTAAGAACAAAGGTTTTCTCTTTCCTATAAAACTTACTGAGAGATAAAGACTTGGAAGAGAGTAGTTTCAAAATATTCCCCACTCTAGTATCTAGAGTTGCTTATTAGTGTTAGGCAAGCTGGGGTGCAGGTTATGAAACAATCTGGAAATCCCACTCTCAAATTCTTCCACACAAAGGTTATTCTCTAGAGCTTGGGGCTGATGGATTTCTCCTCAAAACTACAACTAACCCATTTTCCTTGGCCATTCAAAGCCAAATCAGACAAGATATTGGGATTTCTGTGATAAGAGCATAGAGCTTTTTAAAAATCATAGATGCAGAGGAGTTAGCCGTGTTAGTCTGTAGTAGCAAAATCAAAGAGTCCAGTAGCACCTTTAAGACTAACCAACTTTATTGTAGCATAAGCTTTCGAGAATCACAGGACGGATGCATCTGACGAAGAACTGTGATTCTCGAAAGCTTATGCTACAATAAAGTTGGTTAGTCTTAATGGTGCTACTGGACTCTTTTTGATTTTAAAAATCAGAATCCCCAGCATCGTCAGACTTGGCCTGCACTGCAGCAGCTCCCAATGTGGTCTTGTTGTAAGGCTTTTGTTATCCATACAGTGGCCAGCCAATTTATTATTCCACATATTGACTTGACAGACTTAGAACCAGGAAGATTTGGAGGAAACACAATGCCTTTCCTTGGATTTGGACTTGAATTTCTTTTAGGTTATGACTTTTGCAAATGCTAAAATAATTTATTACTCCAAGTTGTGTTTTTAAGTTTGCTTAAAGCTGTGCTCCCTGCTAACTCTTCACAATAGCAACACAACGTCAAGTCTTAGGTTAATCTTGAAAAGAAACCCAGAGACCATTACAACTTAAACAATCTCTTTGCAAGATGGCAACTATTACAGGGGGGAAGAGCTGATGTGTTTCCTCAGTCCTGTAAGACTGAGAGCCAAGCTACAAGTGACGAATTACACTTGCCTAGCAAGTGAACAGACTCACGTGTATTCCTCTCTGTTCACTTGCCCTCCAACAGGGAGGAATACACGTGAGTCTGTTCACTTGCCAGACAAGTGTAATTCGTCACTTGTAGCTTGGCTCTCAGATAATCAGCAACAGACTTAAATTCATTCTAGCTTTCCTCCTGCAAACTTTGAAATGGTATACATAGAGCATATATAGCCCATTCAGATGCATATGATACAGTCCAAGCTCAGCTCACAACCTGAGTTCGATCCCGGCAGAAGCTGGGTTCAGGTAGCCAGCTCAAGGTTGACTCAGCCTTCCATCTTTCCAAAAGTCAGCCCCTAGTTCATCACAGAACCACAGTCATTTGTATTATTTTTGTACATCCTAGCAAGTAGGGGTGTGCGCTTCAGGTTTCCGATTTGGATAAATACTCGAATCGGACCCGATTTGATGTGCACTTAAATTTTATGGTTAACGTACTGGCTAAGTACTGTAATAATAATAAAGAAAGGACCCGATTTGTAAAGATTTGGGATTCCCGAATTGGGGCCAGAATGATGGCCCCTAATTTGAAAATCCCGAATCAAAACTTCCCCGAAGTATTCGGGTTGCTTCGAGAAGCTTCGGGCCAAGTTTAAAGGGCCCTTTCCCTGCCTCTTGCAGGTCCCTTTATAAGCTGGCAAGTGGGGGGGGGGAGATCCCCCGCCACCTGACAGCTGATAGTTTAAAGGGCCCCTTTCCTGCTTCTTGCAAGCGGCAGGTCCCTTTAAACTATCAGCTGGCAGGCGGCTGGGGGGGGAATCCCCCCACCTGACAGCTGATAGTTTAAAGGGGCCTGCTGGTTGCAAGTAGCAGGGCCCTTTAAACACCCCCCACACACCCCATTTACCTTGGCTCCGCTGCTGCAGTGGTGGAGGCCATGGCGCGGCAGTGGTGGCTCCAGCCTTCCCTGCCGTCCTGCGGGCCGCTGGATCTGGCCTTCTCAGCTACCCTGTGGGCTGCTGAAAGCCCGGAGGAGGTGGTGTGCTGGGAGCAGTGGCTTCTCCAGCCCTCCCCGTTGCGGGGTGGCGGAGGAGATGGAGAAGAGCCTTCCTGCCCCTCATATGGCCACCGCGGTGGCCATTTGAGGGGCAAGGGCTGGAGAAGCTGGCTCTGGCCTTCCCTGTTGCCCTGTGGGGCTGCTGCGGGCCTGGAGGAGGTGGTGTGGCAGTGGCTGTTCCTGCCCCTCAAATGGCCACCGTGCTGGCCATTCGAGGGGCAGGAAGGGCTGGAGAAGCTGGCTCCGGCCTTCCCTGCCACCCTGCGGGGCCGCACAGCAGCAGAGGAGGAGGCGTGAGCCCCACAGGAGCCAGCTCCAGCCCTCCCCACTGCCCTGCAGGGCCACGCAGTGGTGGAGGAAGCAGCACGGGCCCCGCAGGAGCTGGCTCTGCACTTCTGTGCTGCCCAGATGATCATCAGCCTCTCCTCTCCCTGCCTGCCAGGTAAGTGGGGTGGGGAGTTTGCCCCGGGGGTGGGGGTTTGCCCCGGAGGGGTGGGGGGGTTGCTCCCCCTAACTTCAGCATCCTCCAAATCTTTACGGCGCATACGGAGTTTTTCCACTGAAGCAGGAAACCCGAATTTTTTGGCAGTGCACACCCTTACTAGCAAGTCTCAGAGATGACAAATAACATTGACGCAGCATTTAGCGTAGACTCTCTCTTAACAAGAGGCTAGTAAGAACTAGTTAATCATAAAGACCAGACATTAGAATAGGTATCATAACCCAGACATCATGGCGTTCTTAAACAAAAGTTGAAGTCGATCTATGGGATAATTCTATGAACCCTAAAAGTTTGTTATTAAAAAAAAAAATTTAAGTACAAACAGTTCAAACTCACCCATCTCTCTTAAAAATTTTCCACTGCACATCCATTGTGTGAGAAAACTAATAATAATTAGATAATAAATGAAATTGGATAATAACTGAGAGGCTGTTGATACTTTTTCATAAGAAATTTCTTTCCTTTCTTGAATTAATTCATTGTAGTTGCTTAACCAAGCATCCTCCCTCTGATCACTTGCTCTCTAACCTAGACCAACCAAATATAAGGGCCTGCCGTATCACTGCGTATAAGTCACGGGCCATAACATTTCTTCCTTTCTATTTTCTTTAGGGATGCCCAAGCTTTTAAAGCTAATTTCACTTGATCTGATCAATAGTTTGATCAGTATGGCTACAGACTTATTTTTAACCATCCTGATATTTAACCACCCTGATAGCAAAATAAATGTCAGATTTGGTACATAGAGCTAGCCCACTGTAACTTCAATTTTTCTTCAACCAAAGTCCTATCTATCCTTGGTATTTTCTTTTCCCAGACTACAGTTAACACTAGTATATTGATTGGGACATTTTGGAATAAATAGTTCAATTTAGACAGCACTGCCTCCTTAGTGGCACCATCCACACATTAAGTTTACCTCTTATTCCAGCAATTAAAAGGTCAAAGTATACATAGACTACCTAAACCCTGAAGCATGTTGTAAACAGAACTGGCTCTAAAGGTAAAGTCACAAAGTTTGTTGTTTTTATTGCTAGAGCCCTACACACACTTCCCACCACTGTCCTTTACAATTCATGGGAAGTCTGGTACAGCACAATCCTAAGAAGAGATACTCCAGTCTAAGCCCATTGAAATCAATGAGCTTAGACTGAAGTATGCCATGTCCTCCAGTTTGCAGGATCTGAGCAAGTCTGTTAATGATAGGATGTTTTGGAGGTCTTTCATTCATAGGGTCGGCAAAGGTCAGAGGCGGCTTGACAGCATGTAACACAGACTGCAGTAACTCTGCTTAGGATTGCAGTGGTCATCAGCAGGAGGAACACAGACTCTGCCTTAGGGATCAGAGGTTTTCAAAGGGGAATCAAAACAATTAAAAAAACCTGCTATATTAGGTTATTTAGCTCAATATCTCAAATATTGTAATATAATTCATTCATTTGGTGTTAAAAGTTTATATATTGTTAATGTTGAAAAAATTATAAAAAATAAAGCTATAAAAAAACCTGCAGCTGGAATGATTTGGGGTGTTTGGCACAGATGTATCAGGCTTTTATTTAGGTCACCCACAAAAGCTTCTGTTTCAGCTATAGTTCTGAAGAAGAAAGTAGGCCAATGAGTACAGTAATTTTGCACAGTTGAAGAGATGAGAAACAAAGACGGCAGCCAGGAATACTATTCAGAGCCCTTTCTCTATTGTCTACTCATAGGCTACGTTGAAGAATACTTAAAACATGTCATTAGACTATAGGGAACAAACTTCATCATCTCTCTTACTACTGCAGTTTTCACTTTGTGAATATTTTAGTCCATGTGTCTTTGCAATAAGCCCTGCCTACTCCACACAAACATCAGCTTTGGAAGGGACCTAATTTGAATGACCTAAGCCCAGTTCAGCCTACTTCTCATTCCTTTCACCTCACAATAGTTCTGAGGGAGAAGGAGGAGCCCAAGAACCCCCCAGTGATTCCATTTTCAGTATACAGCTGAAAATGCTGGCAATGAAAAGAACTCTGGGAACTGACAAACCTAAAATACTAGTTATAGATTTATTGGAATGCTCAACCCCAGATCACTGGTACTCAGTGGAGGACTGTGAGCCCTCAACTGCCAGTCTGTGGAAAGTTTCAAAAAGAAGGAAACAATAGTATAATTTTAAAATCTCACCAGAATTCCACCAAGAATTATCAGTCGATAAAGTTAACAATATTGAATAATGTGTTTTCTGCCACACAGTATTGATAATTATATCACGGCACTACAGTACATATGTATCTATGTATGAATTACATTAAATCACCCTAAAACAAAGATCCCAAGTTCTTTGTTTTAGTTTTTCCCTCCTGCTCAGCACAATGGCTGCTCAGCCACCAAGGCCGAGCCAAGCAGAAATGCAGTGAGATGCATTGCTCAGGGCCACTCAGCCCTCTATCCCAGGGAAGTGCTCCAGGATTGGCTACCACAGCTGTGAGGCAAGCCACCCTGGGATCACCCATCACCCCAGAGAAGCCCAAGCAGCACAAGCTATGACAGCACAGCTCTGGGAAAATGCAAGGAAGGGGGGGGGACAAGGTAAGGGTTTTTGTGAGCAAAGGATGTTAAATTGTGTTAATAAAGTAGATGATCAATTTCTTATTTTAGTTATTATGTCATATTTTCAAAATTAGTATGTCGAACGTTACCTATTCCTTTTAATCTGTTTAAAATTATTTTTGTAAATGTTTTTATTCATTGAGGTTTAAAATAACTAAAATATTTTCTTGGATCGTATGAAAAATAATTTCATACTATCCACACAGACACACAGCCTTTCAATCAATCTTGAATATATTTAAAAGGGAACATCTCTGCGAATACACTTCACTTGGTAATCACACTCCCATTCCAATTAATACAGTGAAGAAAGGCCTAATATACTGTCAGGTCCACAGACAAAGCAGAAGTGAAGCTGGCTGGAAAGGAAGAGAGAGTGAAGGACGTTAAGTGTTCCCCACCTTCAGCGGAGTTCAGCTACCTCTCACAGACTCAGAGCCAAGCTACAAGTGACGCCTTACACAGGTTGGACACTTGTCAGCTTACCTCAAGTTTTGATGGGAAATGTAGGCGTCCTGGTTTTACAGCTTGGCTCTCCATTACAGCTGCAAGACCAGGATGCCTACATTTCCCATCAAAACTTGAGGGAAGCTGACAAGTGTCCAACCTGTGTCAGGTGTCACTTGTAGCTTGGCTCTGAGTTAAGATCCTGAGGGGTATACTGGACCCAGCACTGCTGCGAGAGAAGCTAGTTAATGCAGCTGCAAAAAAATCCCTTCCACAAACTCAGTCTAGCCTGGAAGATGGCCCCCTACCACGTTAGGGTAACATTAAGACTTGACTACTGTAATGCATTCTACATACGTCTCCCCTCAAAGGCAAAACTCCAGCTGGTGCAGAACACCACAGCTCATTTATTACGAGGAGCTACAGGGAGCACGCATATTACTCCCATTCTTTAGCCACTCCATTGGCTTCCCATCAGTTATTGAGCTCAAATCAAGGTTTTGACTATCACATACAAAACCCTTCACAGACTTGGCTCCTCATATCTACTGGAGCGCCTCTCCCAACACTCCACCACAGCAGCTTTGCTCATCAGAGCAGGGCCTTCTGCAGGTGCCATCCTGCAAATGGGCAACACTCACAGTTGCCCATACATGTGCATTCTTTACAGCGGACCCCCACCTTATGAAATGGCCTGCCTGAAGAGGTCGGGAAAGCTCCCACTCTCCTGGCTTTCCACAAACTGTGCAAAACTGAATTATCCTAAAGGGCTTTCTTATTCAGGTAATATGGCTGTGTAGCAAGAAAGTGGTTCAAATATATGCTGTGAAAAAGGGCTATCAACTCTTTTCTTCTGTGCACTGTTACTGTCATTCAAGCCATGCCAGATTGTTTTGTTTCAATACTGTTTCAGCTCCATATCAGATTTCTGAAATCTATATCCTATTGCATTGTTTATTAATCATATTGAAGTACACTGTGTAATTTGTTTTGAGTCTCAATGGGAAAGGTGGGCTATACATAATGTACATAGAATAAAATAAAATAGTTTTCTGATCTGATGTGCTATGAGCATATGCAAATACACTAATAATATGGCACACATACAGTACTAGGACCTGGCACATTAGGGAAAAAAGCTCCTGGTCTGCTACATCAGATAGTTTGAGAAGTACTGCCCTTGATGACTTGCAACGGAATATATATCCTGACTTAATTGAAAAACATTATTTGAAAGGACAAAAGATTTCCGATTTGTGGTGTGTGATAGCTCATTTACATATACATTTCATCACCTGAACATCAAGTGATAACACACCTGTGTAAACTAGCCTGAAATCATTTGACATTGCCATTTTTCTAAAATCTGGATGATGAGCAAAAATGTATACACCTACTGCCAACAGAGGCAGATATTGCCTTTAAAAAAATAATCCATAAATTTTAACAAACAGAACCTCGCATTTTGTGGCCCATGTTAAAGCTGACCATTTAATGAAAGCCAATATAAAATGAACAGCAATCTCTCCAAATAAAGCATTATACTGACATCTACTGGGCTGGCATGTAAATACATTTTCATACATCACTTTTTAAAAAGAAGTGAATATTTTAATGAAGGGACAGAACATTTGAATACAAAATAGTAAGATGTATTGTTTTCATATAAATCTCAGCGTACCAGTATTTAAGTTCCTCATTTTTTCTTAAAAACTGAATTATTGTGCATCAAAACAATAATAAGAGCACCTGAAAGAAAAAAATATGATTTAAAAGGGAAAGAACTGGGACAAGATAATTGTGGTTTTCTTTAAAAATCTTTACTTGCAAAATTAAGCAGCATGCAATGATTTAATCTCCAAATTTAAAAAGACTAATTAGACTGAAATAAAAATATAAGAATGGCATTTCTATAAATAATGAAAAATTGTTTCTACTACATTTTAAAGGAAAACATTTGGTAATTAAATACTTGCTACTTTCCATTAAATTGATGAACTTTATTAGCATTCAAACTATAACAAAGTTTCCCCTAAAACATTTTGCAATGCAAAATTAATTTTCACTCAAGGAGTGTCTAACAAACTCATAGCTATGAATTACAAGCAGTCCTTGGAAGCAGGCTTGCACGTTTATAAAACTTTATACATCCTTGCTCAGACTAAGGTATTTATACTACTAAAATTAAACATGCATCACTTTCATACACTCCAGTTTCATGATTTATATTACATTATGTAACACCCTTATTTTTAGCGCAGCAAGTTTGTCATACACTTGCTCCATTCTCTTTGGATTTTTGATCTTTATCTTCGTTTTTCACAATATCCTGTCAGAAAGAAGAACAAGACAACGAAGTAAAGGTTGCAACAGCTGCTAATCTGTAGAAGTCCAAAAGGTGGCCAAAAAATAACATGCAGCATTATTCACACAGGAACAGTAGGTACTCTTTTGTCCCCCTGAATGTGTGGGAACCTTTGCTTCTCCCCATTACTGGATGGTGAGTGAGCAGAATTCAGCTGAGATACTCTGGGTCTTACAGGGATTTTACAGTTCTATAGGATAGACTGTACTGCCCCCCTTTTCTTTCAATTGCTGGGCAAACAGTAGTTGGTCTGCTTTATTGATTTATACTTCAATACTCTAGACTTCTCCACCACCATAAACACACACTTAGGAAGGCTCATGATTACAAAATCCAAGAACTCTTGCTTTAAATTCTACTGACTTGACTATTCAAGAATCCCAGTAAGACAAGTTTCTTCATTGCTTACAGTATTAAAACACACCTTTTCCAAGGATATTTGTTAAGGCTTTTAGTGAAAGTTGTATGAAGGAAAGGACTAAGTTGGCTCAGTCACAACAGTATTCAATTACCGGACCTATTAGATTTTATATCATCTGTTTCGTTTTAGGGCCAAAGGGAGCTTATCCTGCTTAAGTAAACAGCACCAATCTTCATGATTCTAGGTTGCAGTTTTAAGGTACAAAACTAATGAGGTTAGAATTGCCCTTTCTTTATAATCCAACACTTTTTTTTTTTTTTAGAACCAATATCCCAGGTCAAGAGTTACATCCTAACCTTTTTAAGAACGGTGTGTATTTCATCCATAACTGTAGCCAAATTTTTGATTGTCTTATTCAGCTGCCCCTCAAATTGCGAATTAGTATCTTCCGATGCCTTCAAATTCTCTTGTAGTTGGCCAATGTCCTTTTTAATTTCTTTAAGTTCTGAAGATAAGCTTTTATTCATACTCTCCAAATTCAATATAGTCTTTTCATCATCATCTGGGAAAAAACAACCAAGCGTTTCAAAAATGAAATATCTGTATATTATTACCATTTCAGTAGGTGCATTATACCTCATGCTCTTTTGACAGTCACACATGTTCTAAAAGGCGGATCTGGGTGACATTCTGCACTGAACGTAAAGTTTCACTTATTTTGTAAGAAAGGAACTGTATGATAATGGCTCTTCCACCAAGGACAACTTGGAGACCCTTCCGCTGTTGCACAGAAGCAGTGTGCATGCAGTAATGTGTGATTGCTCTTTGTGCTTTTGAAATAACAATGAATTCAACCATCACCTCATTGGGGGAGATACAGGCGTTCCTACTTTGTTTTATATTCCAACAGCATAAAAGTAGACGCAGAGACAAGTCAGACACCCATTACTGCTGCTTCTGCACAATGTCCATCCAAAGCCACCCCAAAATACCACTCCCAGTGGATACCAGAACAACTGGACATCTGAAACGAATTTTCCATTTTATGATAAACAAAAATGATTGAGTTTTAAGACTCACAGGAAAATAGCAGCACTTTCCGTCACTGGGTCAAAGCGACAAGAATTAGATGGCCAAGTTTTGTTTTATGTTTAATCTTTATTGTTGCATCAAGCACTCTCACCTGTCTTTTCTTCTAGGGACTGAAGCTTTTGTTCCATCTCAGCCCGTGCTTTTTCACTCTTCTCAAGTTTTTGTAAGAGACTCCCTACATCCACCATAGCTCCATTATACACAATGAGGCCAACATTTTCTTCTGGTCCTTTTGATTCTTGTTTTATAGCAGGAGATGGTAGCAGCAGTCTGTTTCCTACATAGGTTAAGAAATACAGCATAAGGTCACACAGCCAGAGCGCATTACCAATAGACAGAAGCATCTACCCTCATCTACATTTTGCCCAAGAACTCTGCTGATTTTTCACGTTCAAATTTCTAGCCCCCACCAACATAGAAGGAAAGTATGTAGTGTAACATACCAAAGAGATTTTAGATCGTTCATGGAGTTTACATTAGCAGAACATGTAAAATATTTCCCTATGTATGCTATGCTACTATCACTAAGTACATGATACACACTGAATATGAGAGATGACAACTGCTTGATGGATTACTTGCTGTTTAATTGACAGTGGAACACATTTTCCCTCCTATCCACCCTCTTTGCAAAGTATCAAGTGCTTTTTACAACTAACAACATTATGTTACCCAGCATGTCTTCCTGTGGTGTTTCCATCTCTTCTGGATTTTCTTCATCTTTAGAAGTATCTGTTAGTTTTCTATAAAAGCAAGATTCTCGGAGAACTACCTTATTAAGTAGCTTCTTGACCTGAAATAATGTAAGAGATCAGATACCATCATCACTTAGCACACATAAGGATTCTCATGCAGAAGTTACTTTAGAAAACAATAAAAAATTACTTTAGAAGACAACAAAATGCATAAAATATTTTCTGCTTGCAAACTTTTTACAGCATTAAGAGTAATTGTTTTTTTTAGTAATTTTAAATCTATAGGCACATGGAATTTGATAATTTTCTGATGTTTTTACCATGCCCTATTTTCCCTTCCCTTACCTACACAGACACAAATGATGATTCCAGAAGACAACTATTAGTCAGCTAAAAGAATCAAGCTCAAGGGAAGTTATATATCAGTTACATGCAGATAAGTTTGGACGGCACTATGTGAAATGTCCAAGCAGAACTGAAAAACCCTATCTTTCCACAAGGCTTACAGCTACTTAAGATACATACCTGAGCACGGGAGAGATGTAGTCCAAGTGTGTACAGTATTTCCTCCAAGTCCTTTTCTAGGAGGTACCCACAGTGGCATTGATCAAAATAAACGAAAGCCATCAGAAGATCTCTGTTAACGGTTATCATCTGAGTTTTGTCTTTCTCCTACAGAACACATTTCATGGCTGGTTAAGACAGCTTTCACTAGAGGCAATCGCTATATCCAAGATGGTGTAAACAGCAAACAGCAACAAACAAGTTCTGGGTCTCTACATACTCAAGCATCTCCAGATATGTAGAAAAAATAAGACTTAGTTCATCTATGAAGAACCAACCCTTAAAACAACCTGAAGGCTGAAAATGCTCCAGAAGGGACATAACATTGAGGGAACAACTGAGTGTTAATGGAAATTATGGCTGTGTTAGTCTTAATTTTTCTTTAAAGAGAATCCAGTTACATCTTTTAGATTAATTTTTCTTTTTAAAGAGTTAGAGTTTTCATATAGAGAAAAACCCAATAAAGTGCCGAAGGCCAACTGAAAATGCTCCAGAAGAGATGGAATGTTGTAAGAAGCTTAATATCAAATGAGGGGAAGGATGATCCTATGGTTTGAGCCCCTGAAATTTTAGAAAACCTTGAAAGTAGAGATTTTTCCCTCCACTGGTTTTTGAAATAGATGACCTTTGCTAAATACGACCCTTAACATAATTAAAGTACTTTCAAGGAAAAATCTTTAAACTTATTCCCAATGTTGAAGGCAAGGCTCCCTTTTCTGTCTACTGGACATCCTGATCCGTAACTCATTTCAACAGAAGTACTAAGAAAATTCAATCCCTCTGAAGTCAAATGGGTGGAACAAGCAATTAACCAATGAAAGGTTCCTTAATTCCTCTCCCCCAGCAGACCCTGGGAAAGCTGACCCCTGGGATTGTGGGGTGGAAGAACAGAAGAGTAGCCCTGCTGGATCAGACCAGTAGTCCATCTTGTCCAGCATCCTGTCTCACACAGTTGTCAGCAAGTTGCTCTGGAGGGCCAACAACTGGGCACAGAGGACTTCCCCTCATGTTGCCTCCTGACACTAGTATTCAGAGGTTTACTGCCTGTCAATCTGCAGGTTCTCTTTAGTCACCATGGCTAGTAGCTGCTGATAGACCTATCCTCCAGGAATCTGTCTAATCCACTTTTAAAAACTATTTTGCCTATAGCCACCACTACATCCTTTGGCAGCAAATCCCAAGTAATGTAATTACTTGTTGAGCAAAGCAGTGTTTCCTCTTGTACTTCATAAATCTGCTGCCCATCAGCTTCATTGGATACCCTCAAGCTCTAGTATTTTGGGAGAGGGGCAATTTTGTCAGCTCCACGCTCTCACCTATTACTCCACAAAGGTCCCACAAAATTGGGGATCAACTCTCCTGGGGTATAAAGAGATTACTGGGGGAGGGGAAAGTTGGGAAGATTCGCAATCCTTCTGTGAGCAGAACACTGTATCCAATCTATTGAAATTCACCTATCATAAAGGCAAGCAAATTCAATTTGAGGAGATCATGCCAAAAACCTATTCAGTGTTTTCCAAACATGTAAGTTATCTAACAACATCATAGTTTTGTTCAATTACTTTATTGTAAGACTGCTGTGGGTTTGATGACTCTTGATACATAGAAACTATAAAATCTTCTAGCTAGGAATTACAGATAGCATCTTAGAAAACAAGTTACAGGCACACCAGTGTAGGGCTCAAGTTAACCTTCTTGTCTAGTCTGAAGATGACATTTCTGGTAGACTGGCCCACCGGCATCTTCATTCATTGATCAGCATTACCTTATCTTTAGAAGCCCTCTCTTTGCCATGCCGGTTTCCCTCTCTTCTGTCATCTCGCCGACTCATTTCCTCATCATCCCTATCTGTGGAAACAGAAGTTGCTTCAAACATAATTCATTGCATGTTACAGCTTCAATACGAGTACCTTTTAATGAAGAAATGCATTTTTAATGAGATTTAACAGATTCCGTTTTTCAACTTTAAAAGGCAAGACAAAACCAATACTTGGGCAAATGGATCAGGAAGGTTAGTTCCCTAGTAGATCACTTTGCTACCACAATGCTTAGCAACAATGAAAATCTGACAGATTGGATTTTCACATTCAATACCCAAGGCGTTTCATACAATCTGTTAAACAATCTAACCACCACAAAAGATTTTAAAGAATAACAGAACATCTACAATTCTGTGGGGAAAACAAGGCTTTGCACCTGGCTGCTTCTAATTAAAACAATCACCCCCTGTATACCATCATCTTCGTCTTCAGCATCCTCAGCTTCCATTGGATCATATTCTTCCTGGTTATTATCATCTTCCATTTCATCTTCATCTTTAGAATCTTCTTTCCTCTTATCTTCTCTCTGAAATTAATTCTTAAACATTAGCACCAGGGATTAGTAGCATTAATTTAAAAATACTAAAAAAAACCCATTATCCAGTTTAAGACAGTTCTTTGGTAACTGAGTTCAAAAAGGTTCTGGAACAAACCAGGTATTTTGAGCTCAGCACCTAATGCTTGTAGAAGATGACAAAAGGGACCAAGTTATCTTTGTATAGGTCCCCAAATGTCCACATATGAGGACCCTGAAACACAGGAATGAATAGCCAGGAAAAAAGACATATCTTGGTTTGGTAAAATAGTACCATTTTTTCAATAACTGATTTTAAAAACCCGAAAAGGAAAAAAACCCATTACAGAATTCCTTTCTAAAGATATGACTATATTAATATTAAAGAATGAAGCATCGTAAAAAAAAAGTACTCCACACACCGTAGCTGCTCTTAATCCAGAGAGATAAAGATTATTTGTTAATCAGCCACTGACCTTCCTGTCATCTCTCTCATCCTTTTTATCTTTCTCATCTCCAGATTTTCTTCTTTTAGGTTTTGGGTCATCATTTTCATCCTCTCTCTCTTCCTTTTTCTCTTTCTTCTCATCCTTCTTGTTCTTTTTATCTTTTTTATCTTCCTTATCCGGAAGAGACAACAGCGATTTGTAGATTCGGACGCCAAAATCCCTTTGAAGCATTTCATTGAAGAGTTCAGCAAACAATGAAACCTGCACAAGGAACATCAAGCATGCCAGTAGTCCTAAGATCTCTGATTCACAATATATTTTCCAACCTTTGTTTCTGCTTGAAAACTCAGTAAGACAGACCATAATTAACCTTATTTTACAGATGGCAGAACTAAGAGGAGAAATAAGAATTTGCTCCAAGAAATTCAGTGACTCTGTTGCAAAGCTCAGCCCTTTTATCAGGTGGAGCCTATCTGGAAATCAATCACATGCAAAGACTTGGTGGATGAAGGAGTGGGTGACAGGCCCGAAGACCCAGAACAAGGGAGGAACACAGTCATACTTTTAACCTAATGCAACAAGCAACTGAACTGGTGTTGCCTCCTCGCAAAATGAAGACATGAAATAGTTGAAAGCTTAAAAGTAAAAATGAGTACAGTGTTAAGTTAAATGAAGAGCAATATAATATTCCTTTTTAAAAAATTCATGACCACTAATATTCATAAAACAATTTCTCAAAACAAAAAGTCTATTACGAAAGATGACCTTTTAGTCAATACTTGATTAAAAAGCTCCTTTCACCATCACCACTTTTATTTTAGCCATCCTTAAAGAAAGATGAAGTTTAACAGATTGTAACTGAAATTTTTTTAGGGAGTTATGCAAAGATATTACCTCAAATGAATGCTCTTTGTTATCCTCCAGTCTGTAATCGAGAAGAACACTAAGGGACATAATACTGCAGTCAAACTTTCCACTTTTCGCTGCCCAGTTAGGATGCACAATGATTGCGGGCTCATCAGGCAAGATGTATCGTCTCTCTCGCCGCTGGCGTTCCACTTCCTCTAAACGTTTCCTTTCCTCTTCCTAAACATTTGGGAAGCTGATTTTAAAGCATGAACTTCAAATCCTTGCAATTTGAAAATGCATGGCAAGCTGATGACAATGTTCTAGCACAGATATTTACCCTTCATTGCTCCTTTCCCCATGAAGATGATGTCATGTATAACGGTGTCTAGACAGACATTGTAGTGTAGGACTTGGACTCAGGTTCAGATCTCCACTAAGCCATAAAACTGAGGTTTTGGGCAAGTCATTGTCCCTTAGCTTAACCTACTCTATTTACTTGGTTACTACAAGTGGAGGGAGGGAGATGTCCCTTTAGTGCTTTAAGCTTTTTGAAGGGATAATAAAAATAAAATAAAGGGGTATGATTGTACATATTGTTTATCATGTGTGTTGCAAGGGAGACCAGTGCCTCTCCTTCACAATGTGCAGACCCAGTAAATGTCTGAATTGAGGCCAAATTAAGTGGCCAGAAAATTTGTTTAAACACAAGTGTGGCTTTGATAACTAAGCAGTGACAATGCTCTCTGCGAGGAGGAGCACAAAACTAGCTTGTCTTTTAAGTTAAAGATATCAAAGGATGCTGGTGTTCCCAGAATCGAAGTCCCAAGAATAGTACAGAAAGTTATATGATTAGGAAAACTGATTCAATCAACTTCCAGTGGAATGGAACAGCCATTGGGAAAGCATACCTCACACCACTGTGATAGTGCATGAGCTGACAGTATATGATCATTTTAAAAATTAAATTTAAATAAAGGATTAACCAAAGTTCCCTCGCGTAATGAACATTTTCCTCTTCCTCATCTCTGCAAAGTACAGCTTAACTACAAACCAACATTTGTTTACAGAACATACTGCAGCCAAACAAGATTTGCTAAACATCCACCTCTTTGTCATCTTCTGATTTCCTCTCTTCTTCCTCTTCATCTTCTTTTTCAGACTTCTCCAGTTCTTTCTGTTCTTCTTTTTGCTCTTCCACTTTCAGCTGCTTTGTTAGGCGGGCTATCAGCTGGGATTTCAGACCCTTTGAGCTAAGAGTTCGACTTTCTAATTCCTTGCGCAGGTCATTAACCTAGTTGATAAGCAGTATATAGTAGCGAGTCAATGAATAATTTTATACTCAACAAAATTCACCTACTATATGGTACACTAACTCCTTGTCAACTAGTGAAGCAAATATAGACAAGGCTTTACAAGCATTTTCAGTCAACAGTCTAATATAATCAGTGACTGACAATCTCTCTTACGGAAACAGTGCTGCACAATACATTTTTGAGTTAAAAAACTGGACCAGCTTCACAAAAGCTAGCCTTGTCATATTTGGTATCATCCTTAAGTCTGCATCATTTAATTCAAACACCCTGAAGTTTTCAACAGTGGTTACCTTCATCGCCTTTGGATCAAGTTTAGACCAATGAGTAGGAGTAGAAATTTCTTTTGCTTCCCCATCATCTTTTTCCTCTTCATCCTAAACAATGAAATAAAGACATCATCTTTTAGAAAGCTTAAAAATAAATTGTTTTCTTAAATTCTGCTGCTGATCTGGGCAAGGTCACAAATGTTTCAGACAGTCTTCTCCTAAAGCCACAAGCACACATTCTACTACTTTACAATGGATCACAGTGCCTCTCTCATCAGCCAATAATAGTCATCTCTGTGAAACACAAAAGGGTGATAAACAATAACACAAAGGACATCAGGGGGACACAGACACTGCTGGTCACCTCTAACCACACAGTGTGTGATCTTCCCCAATTTTCAAACCACCCAATACATTCCTCATTTTGTTAGACCTTTTACATATATCAAGATGCCAATCAGCCACATAGCCTTTAAAAACTAGGTTATTTTAATAGTTTCTCTATTTCCAATCACCATTTTAAAAAAGGCTAACACATATGGGAGAAAACTTACACGTTTTATAAAACGGCAAAATGCTTCAGACAACTTTCATAACTGAATCTCACTCAACAACTGGTCCCAGATTCCAGCAACTAGTTCTAAGATTAGATGCACAATGATGAGTGCATCGAGTGCACGATTTAATTCCACTTGTAATATTAGCACACACTTTTAAGTTAGTACACTAGCTGTAATCAAATAACAATAAAAATGACACTACACTGCTGAAAGCTGGTTTACCAGTCATTGTTACCAGTTATGTTCCTCCTATGTATGTTTGTTGTGTAGTGTGTGGTGTGCATTTTGTGCCTGTGTTCCTGCGCCTGTGAGAAGCAGAAATAGAAAAAGGGATTAGCGTTCAGTGCCTGTTCTCCATCAGCCTCCTTGCGTTCACCCTGAAGCTTCTCGACCAGCTGCTGCTTGTATCCTCGGGAGAGGGTTTCCCACTCTGAGCGGGTGGGAAGGCAATGCCAAACATCCGGGAAAAATAAAACCACTGTCTCCACATGAGCTGGAACCGTACGCCCCTTGTGGGTCTCCTCAGGGCGATGGTAGCGAATCTCTGCAAAACGGTACCTGTTGCAAGGGAAGAAGCATGTTGGAAAAAAAATTCTACAATGCATTTTACAGAGCCTAGATCACTGTAGCACATCAAGTAAAGAAACTTTGCTGCGACAACCTGAATTTTTTCTAAAGAAAAAAAAAAGAAAGCCATATGTTCTCTTTTAGAAACGCATGCAATTTCTTTCAAGACTGGTAAGGAATACCTGAAATACTAACTGCTGAAAGCAGTGAACCATGCCCTTTGTATTACAATCTGTTGACTACTGGGAAGTGAGTTGTCGTCTATTTTAGTATTTGGTGCATAACAGTGATTAATTTCGTAAATAATGATTAAAATATAACAAGTATTACATCCAAGAGAAAATATGGCTGTCCAGAACATCTATTTATAAAACGAGAATAATGAAATGAAGTTCTCTTGACGATCTTCTCCAGCTATGCGTGAAATGAAAAAAAATTTAAACATACAAGCATTGCAAAATGTAAACAATAACATGATTTTAAAGTTCATTGTTCTTCAAACCTTTTGGCACCAAATCACATTTGCATTGCACACTAGGATACCACTCTGAGAAGTTTACCTGTATGACTAGTGATGCTAATAAAGAAAGGAAGTGGCTGGTTTGTCAGAATCACTTCTATGAGGATTTTAAACATGCTTCAGTGTCTCCAGAATATATTTGAGAAGCTGATACTTACCACTGTGTGCAAACACTTAAGTCAATCCCCGTAAGGGCTCTGCAACAACGGATAGCAGTTTTAATCAGCACAGACGGGTCCTTCTCTGGGTCAGGTCCATCTAGTGAGGGAGACCAATGTCCTCCTATAGCCATGGCTTCATCTTTACCTTTCATACCCACTAAAAACTAGACAAGAAAAGGCTGCTTAACATTTCACTCCTGGTGAGGGGAGAGGAAGGTTATCTGAATTGCAGAAACACGGCCCAAACCATTAAAATCACATGTACTTTTTTCAGTTTACAAGGAGATAAACCAGGACAAGCAGTTAGCCTCAAAGATGTAAGTGAAAGTCTCACTCAAGAAAGAGTTCAGCTTTGTTTATCCACAGCACATTCAGTAATGGAATAGGTTTAAACATCATTACTCTTTCTATTTTTGCAGGACTTTCATTAAAACTTTGTAACCTTCTTAGTACATATAATAAAAATGCAGAAACTCTTCACAGAAGATGAAAATATCCCAAATGTTTGAAATATCTGAAATATGAAATTTTTAATGTTCTGTGTAAAGGCTGACAGAAGCCTAGTAATTTAAACACACTTAGATATATCATGGCAGTTTAAGTAGTGACTATTTCTAGTTTTAATTCTATTATGTTTCTGAAACAAAGGATGTACTCTCTTCACCGTTTTCTCAATGATAGGTGATTTGTTTTCAGGCTATTAGAGACACCTGTAAGTTGAAAACCTATATCCTGCTCAGAAATCTGGATACAAGACCACAAACAGCTCCATACAGCAGTAAGATCGGAGTCAATAGTTCAAAATCTTGATAAAGACGTTAATACATGAATACTACACTTTCAGTTGGAATACCATAAAGAGTTTGTACTTACATAGATTTTACAGCAAGGTGTTTAGGTTTGTTTTTTTTAATTAGAAACACTTATTTTTACCTTTATAAGTCTAGCGGGATGTTGAAACCCATCCCGAACCTCTTGAGGATCTTCAGCAAGGGCACAAGATTTATGATAGAGATCTTCCATGCTAGGACTCGCCATGAGCATCACCTGTTAACGTAGGAAGAAACTATTGTGAAGGTGATTCCAGGTGGGCAGTCATGTCTGCAGCAGCAAAATAAAACACGGTTCCAGTGACACCTCAAAGACGAACACAATTTATACCAGCATAAACTTCCGTGAATCAGAGTATCTGATGAAGTGGGCTCTGACTCACAAAAACTTATATTGGAATAAATGCTAGTCTTTAAGGTGCCACTGGAGTCCCATTTTATTTTACTGTGATGTGGATAAACTAATTATAGAAGGCCAATAGCTTTCAGACACTGAAAGCTATTGGCACTTGGGTCCAAAGGACTGCAAACAAGAGTTCTACTTGCACAAAAGATTTGTCTTTCCTCCCAGTCTTTTTCAGACCCTCCAGAAATGCTGCTGAGGAGCGCGGGACTCTCAAGAACAGCATAGGATGTAATGCAGGAAGGGGGTTGCAGCTCAAGCGGGAAATAACTGACCCTCCCTCCTTTGCATTACTGAATGCGCCTTCTTCTCATGCAAGGGTCCCCCTGGATCCAACACAGTTTGTATTGTTAAGTTCAGCAAGACTATTCAAGTGCAGAAAACTTTTCCAAAAAAGGGACACAGATGTTTTAAAGGGTTGGGCATCTAAAAACCTTCAGCAGCTTTCTCTCTTCTTGGTTAACTGCTAATAGCCTCTTGTACATCTAAAGCACAATAAACTTTATGTCAAAGTAGAAAGGGTAGATCCAATGCTATTTAGCCTTCATGTGGATGCTAAACAGCCTTACAAAGATGTTAAATGCATGTTACATGAAGATGTTACAGTAATTATAAAGAACCCCACAGAGTAGTCTTTGCAGTCTCTGGGAATTCTGTTATACAGCTGAGTGTTCAAATGCAAAACTATAGTTTCTTGCCATGTGAAAGTAAATTGTTTATGTCCTAGATGTCGATTAAGTACAATCCTGACTTCATCCAAACTTGATTTTCCACCACTCACTTTTAAACACATTCAGGTATAGACAATTTTAACTGCTGTGGGTTAAGTTATTATAAACACTAGGATCCATCCTGAAAGAGATCTGAATCTAGATCTGGCTTAATTCTTTGAAACTACATAAAGATCCAGGTCAAGCTGTGGGCACAGGATACACCACTGAAAGTATATGTATCAAGAAGAATACTTCGGGGGGGGGGGGGGTACTCTGTTTTTCGAAGCTTCTATGCAAGAGGTGATATGCAGGATATCTTGCATACCTTGGCACTGTAAAGATGATCAGCATCTGGAGGGTCCAGAACAGCAGAGTTTTTATCCAAAGGATCTACCTCTCTATGCATTACATAGAAATTGCAGTAGTTGCCCAGCTGAAATGGCCTCGACATTGGAAAAGCATCCACCCATGTAAACTGAGCATCAAAGAAGTCACTGGGAATGTACAAGTTCTGATAACGCCGTCTCAGTTCCATCATATCACAACTAAGGCTTTAAACAATAAGAACATACATTTTACAAAGGTAAAAAGATTTGAGGCTTAAAAAGTTTTGGCCTTAGCAATATTTCACAAATATATTAATAGCGTGGCAAACACATAAAACTTACATTTGTATTACTTATGAATACTGATAAGCAGTAGAAGTCCTAAAGCTGCCGAAATATCATGCAAACTATTTTGTAGAAATGCCCAAACAGATCAGCTACTGTTTTAATTTGACACACACACACACACACACACCCTCCAGGTTTATTTCAGTGTCAGCTTTCTCTAAAGGTTTTGCAATTAGCAATTACCCAGCAAATGTCATCCATTATGAGCTAAGGATATGACAGGCAAAAGTTGCCACCCATCCTTAGCCAACGGCCTTCAAACCATGGAATTATGGGTTTATTACACTTTTAGCATGTCTTGTATTAAAGGAGTAAGAATAGAACTTTACAACCTATATACAAAAAGCCTATGGGCTCTCAAACCTTCCTTAAAAACAAAAAAAGTAAAGACTTTCAAGATCCTGAATTTGGCTCCCATACTTCACATTTGTCATAAAATAGCAGCACATAGATGGTTTCCCAGTGCTTTATTGCCACAGAGCCCCTTCAACACTGTGCTTTATAAGCATTGTCCTGTCCAAATATACCTTCACAATATGGGCATTCTACAGTCAAAATTTAACATCTACATGCATCATCTCCTTAACTTTCAGTTGCATAAACTGCACAACATGGATATCATTGCCAAAGACTTTATATGGAAGGAAAGCCAATTTCCAATGAAACAGCACGTGCATGATGTCTGTCAAAAAGGCAAGTGACTCATAGCATAAAGTTTTGTTTTTCTCTTAACTGTCTATCTGTTGGATTTGTTCCACACACTCTTATATGGCTGTGAAGTTATTTCCATACATGAATATGAAAACTTAGTTGACACTCAAGTAACATACCAGTCTAATGAAAACTTGGAAAACTGGACCGTGTAACGGGGAACAACTCGTCGGGGTCTTCGAGGGGATCTCTCCCTCTCTCGTCGAGGTGATCTCTCTCGAGAGCGCTTTCTCTGGGGTGATCTCTCTCGGGACCTACGCCTTTCACGCTCTCTTTCACGACTTATATGAAATATAAATGTCTCATTATAGCCTCTGCAGTGTTATAAACACAGAGCTGACAAGTCTATTATTCTAGAACCAATTGTAGCAACCTCCAATTAATAATGAATTTACCATTTTGTTACAGTGCTTTAAAAATGGACACTATTAAATTCAAATGTCAAAGTTTTAAGCTTTCATTCTCTCTAGAATGCACAGAAAAATGGAGTGGAATTTTTATATCACACCTTCTGTCATCTTTTCTGTTAGCCATGGGATCTCCCCTCTCATTTCGCCCTGAAAATCTGGGTGGTGGATCTAGTCTTCGTGCTGGCGGAGGCTGTGAAACTATTCGAACAGGGGGCTGTAGCAAACCAGCTAGAAAAAGAAATCCCACATGCTTTTAAGCTCTTTTCATATCATTGAACCAACTATAAAACAGTATATTTGCTAAATAATCAGGGTTTTAAAAATATTTTCACAATGCAATACATACATTAAATACTGAGAAATTATTTTGGGCAGTAATTATTATGGCAAAAACTCAAAGACCAGCTGATAATGGTGAACGTAGGCAACATAATATTTAGCCAAACAGGATGTATTCATTTCTCTCTTCAAATTTTATAGGTAAACTTTTGAGTTCTAGTAACATTTAACTTGAAGTCTCACAGTACTGACATGTATATTATCGCAACCGGTGGAAGTAAGCTCATTTTTTCAAACTTTAAAAGCTACAATTTCAAACAGGCGTAGGCTTCTGTGTTCAAATTACACCCCTTAAAGTTATATTATTTTTAAAAATCACTAGATGAACAGTTCTTCTGTTAAATCTTCCAGTTTTCATTTAATAAAATATTGTTGTTTATTTTTACAGCCAATACACACTATACGGGAAATTTTCACCTTGTCCACCATATATCTTAATGTTTGAAAGGAAAGCGTAAGTTGGTCAAGAAATAATCCAATCTGTTACATCTACTGCGGGCAACACACAAATTCTCTCATGTTCCATCAAATTTATTTATTTGATTAAAAGTCATTTACTCCTACTTTCTCTTTAAGCAATTTTTCAAAGTTCACCACAAACACATGTACTATCAAGACCCTCTGAAATCATTTGTAGTTCTCGTGAAGCAAAGGGGAAAAAACCTCAATTAGGATCA
The DNA here is from genome assembly GCF_028583425.1 of Eublepharis macularius. NCBI lineage: Eukaryota > Metazoa > Chordata > Lepidosauria > Squamata > Eublepharidae > Eublepharis > Eublepharis macularius. The sequence continues at coordinate 114,917,275 of NC_072795.1, forward strand.
AACGTCAGAAAGGAAGCCTGAGCAGCAGTACAGTGAGAAATCTACCAGAGCAAATTGCACTATGCAGAGATTTCAGATGTTACTCAAGAGGGTGGCCCTAAGAAACCTGTAAAATATTTCAACAGTAGAAACAGATCTTGAGGGAAGACGTCTAGACAATGTAATATATTTTTTTAAAAAGGCCACTTCCTTAGACTGTTAAAGTAAGGCCCAACTTAAGGTCAATTTCATAGTAGTCAAAATGAAATTACTGTGTAGAACGCTGAAAAGAATTCGAGCTGTTGGACCCCATACTGCTGAAGCTGTTTTCATACTTACCACTACAGAGACCATAGGTGTTCAATTTGCCAGTAAACAATCTCAAAGGAGTTACTGAGATTAGCACCTTCCTAAAAGATACCAGGGTTTTCTAATAATATCCTTATCTAATAAAGGAATCCTCTTTGGGAGGGGTGTTTTCCCTCTACAAGAGCAGGAGAGGGGCTGTGGCTCAATGGTACGGTGTGTGCTTGGCATACAGAAGGTTCTAGGTTCAATCCTGGCATCTGCAGCTAAATGGATCAGGCTGTAGGTCATATGAAATACCTCTTCCTAAGACCCTGGAGAGCTGCTCCCAGTCTGAATAGAAAATACTGATTTTGATGGGCTAATGGTCTAATTCAGTATAAGGCAGCTTCAGGTACGCATGTTCAGTCATGGAAACTGCCCACAAGCATGGGACTATGGTTTCAGATGCAGACTAGTAAAAAGTAAGATCCCAACAATCTACCACTAAGAAACTAGGGTAAACATGCATCTCATCAAGTAATCTCAAAATACCTACATCTATTCTGGAAACAGTGAACACTAAATTTAGATGATCTGTCATTTAATTTTTTGGCCACAGCCAAAGATGGTCAAGTCAGAGGAAAAGAGCGGTCTAAGAGAGAAACTTTTATTTCCTAGAAGCTTTTCAGTAATCCTATATAGCAGTTCTGTATTCTTTATTTCTATACAGCTATAATACAAGGTAAAGACAATACAGCCTTCAGCCAGTTACATTCTTGTGCATTTCATATAAGTGTGGATACTTCAAAAGAAATTCAGATATTCACAGGAGAGAACAAACACAGGTTACACTTTGAAGGAATGAATACCTTTCTGCTGTGGCTGTTGTAACAAAGGCTGTGTCTGTGTCTGAAGCAAAGGTGTTATGGAAGCTGCAGATATTTGTGCCTGTAACAGCGACTGAGGCTGTGGCTGTGCCTGAACGCTGAATGCTGTCTGCTGTGCAATGGGCTGAAGCACTGGTGGAGGGGTCTTGAGTAAAGGCTGGGTTTGAGTCTGGTTCTACAGAGGAAAACAGGGAACGCCTTGTGAAGGAGCTTGATGCTAAAGGTACCGATAAGAGGCCGAGAAAGCAGGTGCATATACCTGATTTGGTAGCGTCTGAATCCTCTGTGCATTCCATTTGAAAGGCATATTGGGGTTATATGTTGCTTCTACCAACACTCTGTCTCCTACTTGAGGAGTCTTCCCTTTCACAGCACTGCAAAGTTTTTAAAAATGGTCACACTATTAGAAGATGTTGTGCTAATGGGCCCATCAGCTCAGTGAAAGAAGTTTCAGAAGGTTATTAAATAGGAACAAGAATAATATCAGGTTTTTTAAAGTATACATGCAGCTGCTTGCCCCAACTATCCCCAACCTACAGTATGGGCATATTACTGGTCATATTGCAAGCTTGTAGTAAGGAACAAAAACATGTATCGCTTAAGCACTAAAAATTATCATTTTGGGTCTTGCTAGTGATGAAATAGCCCCCAGGACCACTGAATCCGTGTATCACTGTTCGCAGTCATCCACAGCAGCAGAAATGACTAACCTGAGCTGAAAGAACACGTCTTCATCAACAAAGCCAAATGTGTCATGTAGCTTGGTCACCACCCCTGTAAAGACACGCTGCTTCTGGGGCTGGGTCTGCTGCTGACTTGACCGTGGTGCTGGGTAAGAAACAGTGATCTGTGCTGCTGGCTGAGGAGTAGACAGGCTAAGGCTGGTTGGCAGTGCCACAGCTGGCTGTACACACACAAAAAAGGACAGGCCACTATATGAGAACTTACATCTCTCTTTAAAAGTATAAGGAGGAAGAGAGTTACCATACTCTGAACATTATTTTAGGATCAAAGGGGGAAGGTCAATAATCAAACCGTAAACGAATTAACTGCTTCATCAAGACACTTGAAACTCAATCTGAAATTCCATCGACAAGCAGCAGAAATTTCTTTCAAATCTTCTGCAAACTGCTCGTTTGTTTAAGGAAGCCCTGCACAACAAGAGGGTTTTTAAAATATATATATTTATCTCCTGCTTTTCTCCCGAAAGTGGCTTGCAACATTGGTGCCCCCACCTCCTTTAATCCTCACAATAACCACCCTGTGAGATAGGTTTAAGCTGACAGAGTATGACTGGGCCAAGGTCAGCCAGCAACCTCCCATGGCACCATGGGGATTTGAACCTGAGTCTCCAAGATCCTTGTTCAACACTCTAATCACTGCACCATACTGGCTGTCCGTTAAGAATTGCATGCACCCATCATAGCACATAGTTTTAAACCAGCACGTATTCTAAAAAGGAGGTTAAAGGGGTTTTCAAAACCTTTTTCTTACTAAAAACACTTTGTTTTCAAATATTGCTTGCCTTTAATATTTTGGATGTTTTTCACCTATTTTTCCTATACTTTTTAATTACTTGGAATGCTCCCCCCACTCAGTCAGCAGTACTGCACATGGAGTTCAGTTTTTCAAAAATGGGCTGAATCCTACAAAATGCTTGTGGAATGCACAGAAGTGAATTTTCCCCTGCCTTTTCCCAGCAGTCCTCAAACAACCAATGTGAAGATCAAGGGAGTGTCATGGTCACATGAGGATATAGCAAGGAGAGGGAATTAAACTAGTTTCCTTTAGAAGTTTGCTTCACAGTGCATCTGTTGCCAACAGAAAAGGAATATTATCCACCTTTACTGAAGCTCCCTATGCCCAATAGCATTTTGTCCAGAAGATACTCCCAGCACATTTGCAGCCCATCTCCAGCATGTCTAAGATCTAAACCATCACTGCCTTTCTGAAGGACTAAAGTCAAAAACATGCTTTGGAGTTTTGAAACTTAAAATGCATTGTTCTGAAAAAACTCTCTTTTGTTATTGTTCCTATATACACAATGGAATTATGTTTTTGTACTAAGAAAAATCTCTTCAAGTTACTGTATTCTATAATCTTAAGCACACATTCTTAGAAATAAGTCCCATGGATTTCAGTAGCAGTTGTTTCCAAGTAAACAGAACCATTTCTTCTGAAACTCAGTCAGAAGGAACAATGATTCTTTCGAAAAACATTTTTCACATGGAGAAAAATACCTATGGGTTTCACGGGAAAGCAATGTTAACAACAAGCGTACATTATATAGCCAACTACTCAGGCAGGTTATTATGTTTTAAGAATTTTAAATAAAAGCAAAGCTGCAAAAAATGTGGGTTGCAGATTGATAAAGATCACTTGCAAGAACACTTACCTGGGTTAAAAGGGTTTGCTGAGGTTGCTGCAACTAAAGAAAAATCATGAATTAGTTTTGCACACTATGCAGTTCTCTTCTTTTTAATTGCAATTCAGTATTTACATATCTGAAAGTATGGCAAAATGTACTCATAATTGCTTATATATTCAATTTTGTCTGTCCACACTAATGCCTACTTTTGCAAATCATATATGGTTTTACTTCTCTGGACTATGACATACATTGTAAATAAAGGGCTGTACGTGCCAAATACTGATTTCATCACAATCTCTGACTTTTTTAAAAAAAAAAAAAAAGCCTGGAAAAGCTTTCAATTACAAGTATAGAAGGTTTCAGATCTAGCATGAAAACATTTTAGAAAATCACAAAAATGTTACTCTTTCAAATGCTACAGGACTTTTTGGTTCTCAGATAAACACATTTCTGTAGTTTTTCCTCAAATGATTGAAATAGGCAACTTTCTGATCAAGGCTTCTCCCCATATGGGTCTTTGTATCAGAAAATGTAAAGATTGTATCATGAGTTTTTTAAAAAAATTAGTTGCAAGGGCAAAGAAAAAAAATTAGTCTTAAAAATGTGAAAGGAACAGCTGTCAAGAGCCAGGGAAGGAATCAAAGATAAAAGACCCTTCCCCTAGGTTCTTTCAGTCTGATGATACTGATAACTGTTTGGATAAACCTATAATATTGTTGCACTGTAATGATAGAACTGGGTTTCACAGCTGGCTAGCAAAATGGCTAACAATCCAATCCACAGTTTGCAGACCCACGGGGAACAATTACCTCTGGGAACACAATAAGGGAAGACATTCCTCAATTTACACATTCAAGGAGTTCATAACAAAACAAAATTAATTTCAAGACAAAAGCTGCTATATGGCTGAAATAATTCACAATTATAAATTACTTGGTTTATGAGAGAAGCATTCATACTCAAGAGAATAACAGACTAGGATACTGACAATTTACATTAAGAAATTAAAACAAACCTGCTGTTGTACACTATAGAGGGTCTGCTGAGGTTGTGAATACTGCTGCAAAACATACAAAATCAAGTCAATTGGAAACTAGAAACCATTAATTGAAAAGAAATAAATTCCTATTTTTTCCAAATAAATAAAATATAACAGAATGATACAAGTATTTTAGAGAAACCCTAATTATATATCTAATTCTGAACTTGGCCTGAGCACAGATAAAAAAAACCGCATACAGTGGGACCAGGTACTAAAAAACAGCCTGAGTACACATCACAACTTCAAAGTAAATACTATCCAAGATCATACTTGACACTATGGAGTTTCACAGTGGTGCCATATAGGGGAGTGCACCCGAAAAAGGCTCCCCCTCCCATCGGGTGAGGCAAGCGGCGCAGCATTTGAAAGCGACCCTTTTCGCGCCACTTGCAAGCAGCACGAAAAGGGGTGCTTTAAGTTTCAAATGCCATGCTGCTTGCTTCTCCCGATGGGCGGGGGAGGAGGCTCCCCCTCCCATTGTGTGCAGCAAGCAGCACGGCATTCCAAAGCAGCACAAAAAGTGCTGCTTGCTTTCAAACTTCCCGCTTGCCACTTTTTCACTGATGGGAAAAAACCACCCTCCCCTTCCCAATGGGGGGAAAAAAGTGGCAGGGCAGGAAGTTTGAAAGCAAGCAGCACTTTTCGTGCTGCTTTGTAAGGCCACAGCTAGAAAAGTGCTGTGGAAGCAGCTGTTGCTGCTTTGCCTGAAGCTTCCTGAAGTGATACAAATTGCTTCGGAAAGCTTTGCTTCAGGATTCCCAAATCGGCTCAGCAATACTGAGACTGATTTGGGAATCCCAAATCTTTACAAATTGGGCCTGACTTGAGTTAAAAACCCAAATCAGAAACCCAAAGCGCACATCCTTAGTGCCATACATAAGAGACATTTTGTAACAAGAAATAAGGAGTAGCCAAGGGGAGGATGTTATGCTATGAAAACAACAGTGAACTTACTTAAAATAAAAAATTTTAGCAGACTGATTTATCTGATCCTTGCCTTGCCTTGCAATAACATGTAGTTAGTTCCCTTTACCTGCTGTAGTGCAGCTGCTGCAGCTGCAGCTTGTTGTTGCAAAGCAGCTGTCTGGGTGAGCTGATAATTCGTTGGCGTCTGAGTAGTGAGGCCTGCTGCCGCCAATGCTGTTTGCTGAGTATATATGGTAGGAGATGCTCCAAGTAAGGAGGGCTGCTGAACACCAAGAGCAGCTGAAATCACAAGAGCTGAACATCAGAACATCTTAAACTGTGGGCCACAGAATGTCATCATAATAAAACAATGATCTCAATAGCCAGTGCCAGTTGGTGGAAATAAGGACTCTTCCTTACTCCAACATGTAGCACAGGTAGTTTCATGCAATTTAAGAGCTGCTGTTAGAATATGGAAGATTTGTATTTACACCAGCAATACTTCAGTTCTCATTTACCACAAGGAGCTGAATGCACACAGCTGACAAGATAGGTCTGATGTTGTGGAAAAGTCTGAAGTTCAGTGGAAGAACACATGCTGTGCATGCAGAAAGTCCTGGATTCAGCATTTATTTATTTATTTATTTAAATTAATTTACATCCTGCTTTTCTCTCCAATGCGGACCCAAAGTGGCTTATATCATTCTCCTCACCTCCATTTTGTCCCTCACAACAACCTGAGGTAGGTTAGGCTGAAAGGCTGTGACAGGCCCAAGGTCATCGAGCAAGCTTTCATGGCAGAGTAGGGAATCAGTCCTTGGTCACCCAGATCCTAGTTTGTCTAGAGGCCTGTTAAACCATCTCAGGAAGCAGATGCTGGCAAAGACCTTTTCTTGCTTGAAATCCTGCCACACTGAGTAACCAAAACTGAGCTAAATGGACCAATGGTCTGACTCCTTAGGCAGCTTCTTCTACTTACAAAAGTAACAAATACTTATGCAAGTATTATACAAACCAGTAAGAAAACCGTGGTACACTTATTCACAACGTATTCTGTTGCCTGTCCCTCCTGCACAGGATTTCATGTCTTTTCTAGATAATTTGATGTTTGCTTGTGGGAATATCACTGGATAAAGCCAAGTACTTCTTATCTCTTTAGCTTAAAAAAAATAAGGCCTTTCAAGTATTACTATGGTAGCATCTCAAACTCTTCTGAGATTGGTTTTATTGACAGTCGGTTGGCAACAGAAGAGCAAGATCTGAGTTTAGTTAAAGACCAAAAGATTTCCAAGGAATAAGCTTTCAAGAGTCAATGCTTCCTTTGTTACATACAAGTAGGAAGTGAGCATGAGCTTGCGCCTGTATCTTCTTAGTCTGTGTTGGGGAGCCAGGAAAAAGTCTCTTCCCAAAGCTTAAAACTCAGAAGAAGAAAGAAACAGCAGGGAAGTTATCCAATTTGATTAGCACTATACAAAATCTGCATTCCAAATTGTGTTCTTAAAAAAAACAAACCAGTTGCTGTGTGGTATGGGAAGGCATGGGGAGGGGGCGTTGGTGGGGCTCAGCACTTCTTGGCATAATTCTGGAGAAAATAAATGTTGTCAAAAATGTTGTTCTTGTCACTCTTTAAAAAAACCCACCAAGTATCATTGGAACAAAAGATATCAGTAAAATAGATAAGCATCTCAAAACAAGCAGAACACACAAAGGCATCTAAAATAAAGCTCATGCATGCTGTATTTGTGTTGTTTCTTCTCCACAGGAATGGGAGGGAACATGAGCACCAGTGATGAGGGGCAGCTGCAGCTCCTCAGGCTTCTCCTGTGACCCAGTAACAGTATCGGGGGCAGAACGCAGAGGAGAACTTTGGTGCTTAACACCCGCCCCCTTTTCTTCTTGTTTTATGAGGCCTTCCTTGGGGAAGTGACATGTGTCTGTCAGTGGCTTGCCAGCTTTGGCTGCCTGACTTGTAAATCGTTTGCAAGGTTGGTTTGGCTGGATTCTCTAGTTTGACCTTAGTTCTGCAGGGCTTGCCATATTAGCCCTGAGTTCTGCTTGGCTTCTGTGGTTTGACACTGGTTCTGCTAGGCTTGCAGCAATGTCCCTTGCTTGTTGGTTTGGCTTAGATTCTTTAATTTGTCACTGGTCATGTTGGGCTTGCCATGTTGGCCCATGATTCTGCTTTTATTCTCTGGTTTGACACTGGTTCTGTTTCCATTTGGAAGCTTTTGGCCCGTGGTTGGCTTTGTGTTTTTGGCTATTGGCTTCTTTGCCCTGGAGAAAGCACGGAATTCCTCCCTCCCTTGGGGGCACCTTGTTCAGGGGCCCGTAGAACTGGACCCTTTGATCCAATTCACTTGAAACTGGGGTTGGGGGAGATATCTTTAGTAGACAGGCAGTACTAGGTTCCCTGCAATTTTAGTGTCATTTAATTGAAAAACAGCCATTCCAACACCCTGGATAGAGTTCCACTCCCTTTAGGAAATCATGTACCTGAAAAATTTTGGAATTTCAGCCCCACCAAACCTAATACCAAAACAGTTTTGGGGGCCTGAATAATCCATAATGCCAGTAGAAAAACAGTTTTTAAAATCCAAAAAATATTGAATTTTTCTCAAGCACACATCCTAATATGAACCTTTTCAAGCTTAGATTACATACCCTTCTTTCTTTCAGCATTCGACTTTTCACAAATCCAGGATTAAAAAGTTAGTAAAACAGCCAAAGCATTTTTACATCAAGGTGGCAAGATACTAGTCATGATCAGTCTAATGTCTCATTAACTCTTATAGCCACAGACAGCACATTCCCTGTCATTTTGAAAAACCCCTCAGAAGTCTTCATTTTAATAATAACATAACAATAACATTTGATTTATATACCACCCTTCAGGACAACTTAATGCCCACTCAGAGCGGTTTACAAAGTATGTTATCATTATCCTCAAAACAAAACACGCTGCAAGGTGGGTGAGGCTGAGAAAGCTCCAGAGAACTGTGACTAGCCCAAGGTCACCCAGCTGGCTTCAAGTGGAGGAATGGGGAATCAAATCTGGCTCTCCAGATTAGAGTCCTGCGCTCATAACCACTGCAAACTGACTTGTTTTAGAAGAACAATCCATCAGGAAGCAATAAAGACGTTTTCTGAACTATGCAAAACAAGATAGTTTTAAATTTAAAGGGAGGAGTGGGGGTTAAGAACTAACTCAAAACAAAACTGAAAAGCTAGTCTCAAAGGCATTTTCACATGGGGGAAGAACGACAGATTTATAGTGCAATCCTAAACCAAGTTTCATCCTTCTAAATTCATTGAAGACAATGGCCTTAGAAGGGTACAGAGGCACAAAGTTTCTGGAAATTTTTAAGCCAAGGAAACAAACATTTCTCGTAAAAAATAACTAAATATATAAAATTCTTTTATTGAGCTATCAAAATAAACTGCAACATTTATAAGAGCCAGTTTGGTGTAGTGGATAAGAGCATGGGACTCTAATGTGGAGAACCGGGTTTGATTCCTCATTCCTCCACTTGAAGCCATCTTGGTGACCTTGGGTCAGTCACAGCTTCTAGGAGGTCTCTCAGCCCCACCCACTTCACAGGGAGATTACTGTTGTGGGGATAATACTGACATACTTTGTAAACCACTCTGAGTGGGTGTTAAGTTGTCCTGAGTGGGCGTTAAATTGAATGTTGTTGTTGCTATTATTATTATTATTATTATTATTATAAATGTTGAAGTTAGAAAATAAATTATGTTGTAAACAAAACCAAGTATTATTTGGACAGAAATACTCACACTCACAATAAGTAGGATTACCAGCCTATTTGGATATTAAGTTAAACCTTATTACCTGGAAAACACTGCACTATTTATAATGCATTATCTTTAAACAGAGTATAGCATATTAATTGCTGCCAAAATTATTTACATTTAAATTAAAAAAAATCTCTGAAGTGTTGTGTATGTCTTCAGTGTATATAATAATTATTATCTAATGCTGTAAATTGCACTGCATAATTTTTTCCATACTACACATTTTAGTTAACCATGATCTTTTGTTTCACTCATTCCAGTAAGAATTATCATCAGAGTTTTTCAGTGTTCTCCAAGAATTCCAGTGAAAAATATAAAACCTGCAGGGAAAAAACACACCCTCCCAATTTTTCCAATTTCGCCCCTCCCCCCAGCCGTCACATCTTTAGAAGAAGTAACTCTGTGTATGACTTCACTGTTATATAAATAATTATTTAAAATATATCTAGTGTTAGAAATACAGCTGAAAGCTGATGGTCCTTAACATTAGTATTTTTTTTCAATCGATACCTACCACCCGAAGTTGAATTGTAGTAAATATGGTAAGGAAACAAAGGTCTATTATTTAGTTTTAGAAACAGCTACAGGCCTCAACAACATCAGCTTAAAGGAGCACAAGAGGCTTATGTTTTTACACAAAAACATACCACAACAATAATGAATAATGAAACTGAACTAGCAATGTACACCAATGGCATAATCAGGATAAATCCATATACATGCAGCATCAATATGTCAACCCATTACATTTCCAAAAGCAAGTTTCTAGTTACTTTTGTAATATAAATGCAAAGCTGCAGAACACATTAATTTTATTTCAGTTTTTGCCACGGCAGTAATATGAAACTTACAACAGATCAGTAAAATACGTATTGGTTAAGAAGAAATATAAAAGCTAACCTGGCTGAGATACCGCAGTGGCTGTAAACTGGGTAGCCCAAGGGGGATTCTTCTGCCCTCCGAACTGAGCCATGGTAAATGAAAATCTTTTAGCTCTTTTATTCTTCTAAAACTGTGATCTATTAAAACAAACATTCATTAATATGTAGCCCATTTCTGGATCATTAATCAGATTAGTTTCCTATATACAACATGGCTGGCTAATGTATTTGAGAGGTAAATAATAATAATCTTAGATTTCAAAAGTGGCAGCACAGGCAAATAAGACAGCTGGGCAAAGTAGTCAGAAAACTTGTTTGTGACGAATCTGTAACACTTCTGGACAACGCTCCTAAAACTAGTGCATTATTCTAGTACATCATTTTTATGAAGTTTGCACTTTTCAACTCTTTTTAAAGTGGGGGTGCACCTCCAAAGTGACCTTATACAATCACTTTACCAATAGTAATACTAATATTTCCCTCATATACATAAAATTACCTTTGGAAGGGTGCTGTAATTAAATACAGGTATGCTAGTAGTGAAAAGCACAGAACCCTAGGCCCAGCAGACAACTGAAACGAGTTGCTGCATAAAAAGAATGTAGAATGAGCACATAATGAATGAAGTATAAACCTCAGTATACAGTAACAAAAAGTTGCACATTCAAAAGCACATATCGTCCCATATCTTTTAAAAGGTAGAAGAAATGTGATGACAAAATAATAACATTCTCTTTTAAAAGAAGTTTCGAATTAGTCAGCATTTAGAGTTTAAGCGAAAGTTTGCACGTAAACAGAACCCAGACGGAGCCTGCAATCTTACACACAAGCTCCACTGAACTCAGCCCGACTCACGCCTGAGGAAACATACACAGAATCGAGCCGTAAAACATCAGACGCGAAGAAAAATTCAGGCACGTTGTTTGTAGAACGGAAGCTCAACAACGAAAGGCATGCCTCAGAAAAAGGAGTAAGAAAGTTGGGGACAGAGGGTGCGCGCAGGGAAATAATCTCTTCCTTTTTATCCCTCCCTCGGGGGGGGGGGCGCGGAAGAAGAGAGGGGAAAAGGGACTCCGGGCCCAATCGAAGCCTCCCTCGGGCTAAACTACCACCAAGCCTTGTGCTGCTCGCTCGCCTTCTCGTCCACGCAGGGCATAGCCTAGCTCCAGGGAAAGAGCGGCGAGGCCCAGCTGCTCTTTTTTCCTCCTCTCCCCACAACAATGCACGATTGCGGCCTTCTTGCCGGGCGCCCAGGAGGGCACGTCCCTCTCCGCCTACCCAAGGGGCGCTGTGGGGAATCCTTCGGGCTCCTCTCTTCTCTAACCATCAGGCCGAACTAGTACTTCGCTTTCGCTCCCGCCCGCCGCTTGACCCTTCACCTGAGCCGAGCCAAATTGGGACTCACAGAAGCCATTTCAAACTCCTCCAACCTCCCCCCTCCCCTCACACGGCGCGCGAGCCACAGCGCATGCGTCACAAGGAAGCGCGGGGAGGGTGTCAGATCCAGAATAGCTTCTCATTAGGACTCGCGCATACTGATGACGTCTCAACATGCGGTTGTTTCTCCCTCCTCCCGTCTCTTCCTTTTCCCCGACGCACGTGCTCCGGGAGGATGGGATTGCCGTCTCCAAAACAATGGAGGCAACGGTAGTGCGCGTGCGCAAAGGGACGTGGTCGGCTTTCTCAAAAAGAGAGACGCCAAGCGGAGAAGAAGCCAGAATTAACGGGGTGGGGAAAAAGGAAAGCGTCAGCAGATCTGTGTGATGCTTGTCCCCGCCATCTTGCTCGGAAGCTGAAGAGACTTGTGCCATTTTACTTTCGGGCAGCACCCACGAAAGATGTTCCACTAGAAGCATCTGAGACTGAAGCAGATAATGCCGGTGATGATATGGTTGCCTGAAGCTTTGTCGGCACTGTAGCAGTTTTTTTTAATTTAACATTTAAGCTGCACGTGTTACGTGCTTTTTTGTACTACGGCTGTCTTTTAAATTATCGTCGTCTATTGTGTTTTATTGTATAAGCGCATTACTTGAGCTGGCTCTCTGGCAAGGTGGCAAGAACATTTTCTAAGTAAATAAAGTACATTCGATTATATGATTTTCGATTGTCCATGGTATGATTTATATATATAGTCTGGAACTAATCCTAAGGAACTTAATGTCTGTTGAGACAACTAAGATAGTACGATTTTTATTAAAGGACAAGGATCCGAAGATTACCTTGGCGAGGGTAAAATATTTCTCCGAGGTGATTACATTGAACGAAAAGGATGCATTTTTAATGATGGTGTTAAGAATAAAAATTAATAATATTTAAAGAAGATAACTTTAAGTCTAGAAAATGTAGAATTAAAAATATAGATATATAAGAATGGTAATGATGGAATAACATAAAAAGAACCTTGAGACCTTTGGTGAAACGAGTCTATTGTTAAAGGAAAGGAAATAAAGCCACCGCTAAAACAGATTCTCTTAATTTCAGTAAATTCAATGCTTTTACTTACACTTATGCCTGTCATGTATGCAAGCATACCTGCCATGATAGTATTCTGCATTTGGTACTAGTCAATGCTGTTTGCCAGATATATATGCTGTATTCTGTGTAGATCATCTGAAAGTGTCTTAACTGCTAATATTACTTGCAGGAGAGCCAGTGGGCCTGTTGAAAATGGGTACTTTCACTTCTTCCAACAAGTGCCCTTGGAAGAGAGCTGCTAGCAGCACAGGTATCTTTTCCCAGAAACTGGGATATTTTCTTTTGTACTTCATGTAGCCTAAACTAATCTGTTCCCATGTAACCTCTTTGAGGTTTCGGACCCCAGAGGGCAGGAAGTTTCCCTATAATTAGTAATGCCTTTGTTTGAATTCTCACTTCTGCCAGTTACCACCTTTGTGTGAACACCTGTACTGTATGGATCTCAATAAGGCTACTTCAACTGGAACACCTGTGTGTTAACTGTGAAGGGCTTGAGGGACCTAACTGCCAGGGACTGACAATGCCTTTTCTGTCAATATTTTGCTCTGAAAATTAAAGCAGAAAAAAAGAGGACATAGGAATGACAAGCACCAGCATAACCAACATATACCTGGTCTAGATTCTAAGTGGCTACATCATGGTAGTTCTTTGGTAAATTGAGTACTAGGAGCATAAACAGTATGGACAATTAACTGTGCTATCCCAAGCAAAGTTACAGCAATCTAAGCCCATTGAAATCAATGGGCTTAAACTGGAGTAACTCTGTTTAGGATTACAATGTTAAACAGACACATGCTTAAAAGTTATGGGCACCCTCACCTCCCATTGGGAGGGTGGTGTCCCTGGCACTTACCTTGTGCTGGGCACAAGGTCTTTCGCATGCAAAGCGTGCACGCTCCAAAGGTGGCATGATGTCGCTTCCGGAAGTGATGTTACCATGCTGGCCGCGCGAGCGCTCCTGTGCTCTGCACTGAGCCGATTTGGCCCAAATCAGCCCCAAATGAAGTGCTGGAAATCTCCCACTGGCGGCGCAACAATGTCACTTCTGGAAGTGACTTTGTCGTGCCGTTTGATAGCCCGTGCACAGCATGCGCTCCTGAGGTGCCTGCCAGTGGTGGGCAAGCTCTGGGAGCTTGACCCCTATTGTTGATTTCTGGCGATTGGTGGATGAGGAGGCAAATCCCTGGGAGTTTATCCACCACCAGCAGGCACCTGGGAACCATAGTTGGCAGTTATGTTCCCCCAACCAGTGAACTGAACAAGCATTATCCCTGCAGGAAATAGGGAACCACTTCACTGCTCTTCAATATCTGCCAACTTAAGTTAAAAAGGCAGACAAGTGCCAAAGTTACCATTATGGGATACAGAAGAAAGCTTGCTTACACAAGCTAATCCAATCACAATATACTGCAAAGCATGTATAGGGAAATAGACAGATTACATCCTCATACTGTCATATATGCCTCCTACATATCTGTCATGACTATTTGGTTCTGCCTCTGGCTTCTGAGAGTGTGGGAAGTTCTTTATTGCTCCATGCCAATGGGTTATCTTGTAAATGTTTACTTTCTCTTTCTCGCTCTGCTGAGCCAGTGCCCTTGACAGCCAGCTGAAGCTGGCTCATATGTTCTTCCTGAGAACCAAATATAAGTCCATCTTTCCCACTGCCTGCTCTAAATAATGTCTTACTCCAACCCCCCCCCCCCGGTTAACGGCCCAGGTCCCAAAGGCGGGAATATTCCCTATAACTAACAGTGCTAACCCCACCTACATCACTTCTGCCAATTTTACTGTTCATACACCTTGTACTGTATGGATCTCTAATAAAGTTACTTCAACTGGAACCACCTGTGTGTTAACTGTGGATAACTTGGGGGACCCAACTGCCAGGGACTGACACCATACCATTTGCATCCTTGAAGCAAGTGGGGAATATATTATAATGCAATGGTTCAAGACGGTGCTTTAATAAAAGTAACTGTGGGCTACAATACTGTGTATTGTATATAATCTGTTTGCTGTATATACTATCCCTGCCCTTACTACATTGTTTTCTACCTATGTAATTCTACTTTTTGGCAGTATTAATATTTAAGCTTTGTTTTCAGATTCCTGATATCCTAGTCCTATTACTTCACTTATGAGATGTCTTGTTCTGTTGATTGCACTGACTTAGATTGTGTAATTCACCTGGAGACTCATTGAGAAAGGCAAACTATAAATAATGTAAATAAACAAAATTGTATATTATGAAAAACTTTTGTCTGCACCTAGTATTGCCATTTAACTAGAAAAAACACCATGTCCTGCTTTTAACCACGTCATCTACAGAAATCAACAACAGAAGTTTCTCATGGCATGGAAATGGCATTTTTCACCTGCTAATGGCTGTAAATCTAGTAGGAGTAAGAGGCAGCAAAAAAAGCAGTTCACTAGCTGTTACCAAAATCTACTTTATTACATTTGTAGGAATGAGATGCACTCGTACATATGAATAAAAGTTTGCTGTTATTATACAACTGTACTTTGGAAAAGCAGATTTACATAATTTTATCTAAATTTCTTTTTTTATTTCAAAACTTTCCAATTAAATTAGGCCACAATGCTCTAAAAGTCTGGCAAACTAAATTAAGTAATAGATCCAGAGGAATTAGCCGTGTTAGTCTGTAGTAGAAAAATCAAGAGTCCAGTAGCACCTTTTAAGACTAACCAATTTTATTGTAGCATAAGCTTTCGAGACGTTGCCATTTCTAATGTCAGATTTGTGTCCATTTATTCTTTTGCCCTTACTAACCACCCCCACCAGCCCTTCCCAGCCCCAGCTTTCTAGAGCCCATTGTATTTATTTGCACAACGGGCTCTGTTTCTAGTTTAAGATATTACTTCAAAAAATGTTTACTTGATAGGAGGGGAGAGAGAGCACATTTAGGGGAAGTTTGCCTTCTTTGTTTTTTTCCCCCACCTATCTTTTTCTTAGATCCATTACCCCATTCATGTCTCTGAAGATTATTATCTTCTTGAAAATTGAAAATGGATTGGAAAACATTTTCATAAAAACTTTCTCTTGCATTGTTTGGTGCATATATCTACCCAGGGAATACAGTTACAGGACCCAATGGCATCAACTACACTCTGGCTCTTACAGCTGCTCATCCGCCAATCTGATATATGCCCTCATGTGCCAACAATGTCCTTCTGCTCCGTACATTGGACAAACCAGCCAACCTCTTAAAACTTATACTCACACCAGCCAGCACGCTCCAGCCACCCACCATCACGTTTTCTCTGCAGTCAATGCTACTCTGTTAAGGACCAGTTTCTATTCCTTTTAACAGGGAAAAAAGTGAGTATTTTACTTTCCAGTAACCTTATCATTACGTTGTATTTTGGAAATGGAACACTGGGAAAGGGTAAGCCTTATGTTTCCTTGTTGAAATAGTGTTTGTGGCTTTTTTTTTGCTGGGTGTGGGAGAACAGTTAGTTTTTTTCATGGTAATGTATGGAGCGGGGGGGCTGCTGCAGCCACTCCTAAACTCCTCTTTCAATTTCCATTCCATGTTTAAATGGAGAGGTGGTATCTATTGCAGAAAAGGACAATTCCTAAAAATGAGTGCTGTCTCTCTGAAGCAATGAGAAACCCTATCTGCATGAACAAGATTGAAAGGGGGGTGCAGATCAGAGGCCTTTTAAAAATTTCCTTTTGCCCTGTGTCCAGGCTGTGATTTGGTTAATAGTGTCTTTTAAGGTGGAGTTTAAGCAGTGTGCTAAGAAAACAAGGTATATAAAATCCTAGGTAGTATAACTGCAAGTTTTCTTTGGGGTCATGAATAGCACTGTTCTGAATGGCCTCAAAATGGGCTTGTACTCACTTATAGGATATGAGTTTGAAGTGAGAAGATGGGAGTTTGCTACTACTTTGCACTCTGCACACTGCTCAGAAATCGAGTGCACGGCAACTGTTTTGTATTCTGCCCTGGTTCAGACTTCAACCATGCATTTACCAAACGAAGGCATCTGCAATTCCATAATTTAGTAAATTTCAGTACTATGTCACCCTTATGAATAAGGCAGAATCGAGACTACTGTAAATGAACGTCCAGGAAAACTTAAAAAATGTTCCCTTACAGGCTTTTCTGTGTTGCCTTTCTTAGTGTCAAATTTGTGACCATTAGTTTGTCCTATACACATGGTACGTATAATTATAAAGCGTAAAGTGACTATCCTAAAAGTGAATTTCAAAAACAGGACACAGCAAGAGATCGCCGAGATAGCACTATAACCACTGACCATCTCCCACATTTTCCTAGGTTTGGCCCAGCTCAGGGGATTGTTAGAGGGGTCTCCATGGGTGCCTGGGTCCCCCTAAATTTGTGCAGAGCCCCTCCCTAAATCTCCCATGGCCCCACCTCCATAGATGGTGGCAATGGAAGCCCCTCCCTGTGACGTCATTGGCTCCTCTCTGTGATGTCACTGGCATAGCAATACCTCTGGCCTGGCCCCAGCCCCTACCCCCGGGAAATTGGAAAGTCTACACCCCTGGTATAATCTAATCCACAATATGGAAATTAAGACCTTAACAGACTTTTGACACCATTTGAAAATCTCATGAAAACCAACTTCAAATTCTTCCCAATAACTTGTCAAATGTGATCAACTATTGAAAGTTTGTTGCCTGTTTTTTTTTTTGCAAGTAATGTTATGTATGTAATAAATGTCTTATTGTGGGAGATAGCAAAATAGACTTGATTCTAGGGGGGGGGGACCTTGTATAACGCTTAACCACAATTTATAAACTTTTGAACCAAAAACTAGGCTACTGTTACTTCACAAAAAGCGTGGCAAAAGGACTTCATCTGAAGAAGGGAACTGTGATTCTCGAAAGCTTATGCTACAATAAAGTTGGTTAGTCTTTAAGGTGCTACTGGACTCTACTATTTTGCTACTACAGACTAACACTGCTAACTCCTCTGGATCTATGACAAAAGGACTGTAATATAAAGGATGAACACTGGAAACTTTGGTCATCTAAATTATTTACTTCTAAAGTCTGTAAACATCAAACTTCAAACCTATAAAGTCTATTCAAGATGGTATTTTTTATTGTAAAGTAAGCAAGGATTCTAGATGCTGGAAGCTCTGTGGGCAAACAGGCATGTTTTTATATTGTTGGTGGACATGCACTAAGATTCAAACGTATTGGGGAAAAGTTTTATCATTACAGAAAAAACTAATAGGTCACACAATACAATGCAAACCAGAAACAGTACTGTTGAATTTATATTATGGAACTAAGGTACCCACTTATCGAATAGAGCTTGTCTCATTAAGAACAGCTGCCAAGATAACCATAGCCCCAAAATGAACAAGCCATAGTATACCTATCATTAGATTATGGATGTCTAAAGTCTGGGATCTTTTAATTTCTGACAAAATAACAGACCAACAGTGCAATCCTATGGAGAGTTACTCCAGTCTAAGCCCATTGACTTCAATAGGCTGAGACTGGAGTAACTCTCCATAGGATTGCACTGCAAATAACCTCATCAGAGAATCCCTGTTACCAGTTTTTTTTAATGGAGAGATGGCTTACTTTTCTAAACTATCACTGAACACCCTATTAAGGATTATACTGTACATAATTTGTTGAATATGTCTTTACTAAATGTTAATTACCTGTAAATATGTTTATCATCTAATTTGTATATAAGGTTTTCTCATTTGGAATCTTATTATATTACCATTGTTTTATTATTGTTAAAAAATTTAAAAATAAAAAGTTATAAGGAAAAGCAGATTTACTACTGAGAAATGCTCAAGAAATATAGGAAAGAAAAATTAAGACAACTGAGTGCAAAATAGAAGTATAAAATTTATTTAAAACCATCCACAATGTTCTGTGTTATCAGGAACGATACACTTTGTAATAATAATTTTTTGAAAAAAATCATGACAAATTTAAAATATATTTTCAATGACAGTAATCCATTTTGTCTTAATCAGTTATGACATTTTTAAAAAGGAACATTTATGGTCTAAACATATGACGCACAAGAAAAAATTAAAAAACAGAACAGACCATCTCCACAACAACAATCTTTACATGTATGTTTCAATACAATTTCAATGAATCTTGCTACATAAACATGAAATCATGTACAATAACTGCTGTGCACCAAAAAGAGTAGCTTAGTAAGATCTTTCAAGTAACATGCAGTCAGAACTCACAATTCTTCAAGTACTGCTTGTAAGCTTTCCCTTGTCTGCAGAGTATATTCAAATCCATTTCTCCCCAAAGAAATAAAGTAGCTTTTATTTCTTTTTCCTGTAAGTATTGTGAAATGGTGAAGTGCCTTTTTGCCCATCTATTAGAATCTGTTTAGAAGTGTTAAATGGTAAAAAAAAAAAAGTATTTGCCTTTTTTTCCTGATACAGTAGATTGTTTAAGGGAAAAAAATCTACCAAAATAAAACATAAATGTCAAAAAAATAAATATTGTACACATCCCAGTTTTTTTAAGGAAGAAAGGTACAGAAAATTAGTCAAACAATACATCAAGTTTCTTCTGTTTTAGCATAATGCATTTTCCTATTATGCTGAGGCTATCAAAGTATTAACTGATCGTGCTGCTGCTTACAAGTAGTAATGTGCTGGTGGTTTGTCACAACTATGCATTTTTACTCCGAAGTCAGACTGTTTAATGGAACTTACCAGGAAGCAAGTCTCACTGAATACAATGCGACATACTTCCGAATAAGCATGCTTAGAAGCCCATTGATTTCAACACCACCGAGGCTGCACTTTCACAATTACCTGGGATTTATTCTAAGAAAACTTGCATGGGCCAGCAGTTCATAACATTTAACTTTCACTGGATGGCACCCTTGGTTCCCGGTTATAATGGCTAAGTCCATTTATGGACTGGGCAGCATTATTTTTCTACACAGCATCCTTTCCTCTTTTTGCTCAGACATAAGGGGGGCACAGAGCTCCCCCCAACGTGTCTCTGGATCACAGCAGTCCCACTTCTGAAATATTTTGCTATCTTATTTAAAAAAACAGTTCCTAAAAATATCCAACCTGAATACTAAGACCTTAAGATGTATAATATCAAATGTGTGTGTGATGAAAATATGAGTATTTGTAATATTTTGCAAAGCATTACTAATGTTTTTTCTCTTTGAAGTCTTTAAAAATTGGGGCAATAGCTACATCTAGCATTAGACACAACATACAGAATCTTAAAGCTGCCACGTTTTGCTAGAACTATAGAATGGTATTCACAAAAGCATGTATTCCTGTCATGTCTTATGCATTAAGTATGATTCTTATAATACGTATATAGCAGAAACCCAGTAAAATTAGAATAAGTGTAACTGCATATCGCATATTCCTACAAATGCTCCTTTTGAAATGAATTTTGATTAGCCCAAAATTTCAGGTGTTCTCTCCAAAAACCATTTAACTAAATGAGCTTGTACTTGCAATCGATGCTAGAATAGTTCGAATTAGCATTGTTTAAGCAATATAATGTTTGAACTGATGAATGTCCTATTAACAACCATGAGATTTTTGCTTGATTTCATAACTGTATTTTATAGTGCTGGAATGATGTTTGCAACTGCATGCACGTAGAAATAGTTGTGTGACAGACTAGTATATGAGTTCCATGCAAGAAACCTATTTCACATAAGAAGTCACAGGGATTGCTACTGGAGTAATTCTCCAGCTCCAAAATTCAATGGCAGAAATACAGGTCAGAGTCATTTATTTTGGTCTTTAACCTCACCGTATTAAGATGTCAATCCTGTAAAGATGTGTGTGCATATTAATCCTACTTTCTATTACTTTTATTCTTAACTGAAATCAGTTTGGAATTGGTATGAACAAGTTATTACAAACATATTTTGGATTTCATTGGAACAAGAAATTGACTTGGGCCATCTTAAAAATTCAAGAAACATGGAACATGATGAGTTTAATTAAAAACTGCACAACTGGGGAAATTATTCACATAATCTACCACAGTCTACCAGTACCATGGTTCAGTGAACTGTTTCATGGCAAAAATCAAGTACCACAATCCTTAAATTTGCAAAACAGAGCAAGATAGTCTACAGCTATACACCTAAACTCTGAATGTTAATCTATAATCCTCGACCCTAAAAACATTATTATTTGAATTTAGCATGTAGGGAAGAGAAGAACTTTAAAAAAAACTGATTGCACAAGTGACTTTTTGGTTTCATTTTATAAGGTGGAGCTGTTATTCAGATCTAAAGTACTTTAATATGCTTTTTACCCTGCAAAGATAGACATAAAGGATTGGTGTGCTTTACAAATTAAAATAACATTAAACTGGTACTTGAAGAGGCTCATGTTTGTGACATTTGAGAACCCTTTCATGTAGTGTGTACCAACAGTTGTGATACATCTGAAGGAACAAGGCCTGCAGTTCTAGGGAAATACTTTTGTATCAAATATGATGGATTTTACAGCCACTCTAAACAAGCAATGGGGTGAAAGACAGACAATAATTATGGGGTATTAAAGACTACATAATTGATTGTGGCATAATCCTTGTATATGACAATATTCCTTAGGTGCTTTTGCAAATGGCAAGTCAGATCAGTTTAGAGGTAACACTCCTGCATAGCAAAATATCAGGCTATTTCACTATTCATACAGCAAGGGAAAACATGTCGGGGAGCCACAACTACAGTGCCATCCTAAACAGAGTTACACACTTCGAAGTCTATTGACTTCAATGGACTTAAGAAGATGTAATGCTATCTGCACAGGATGGCACTGTTGGTCACCTAACACATAATACACTTGTTTAAATAAAAAGATATGCAGCAACCTCTTATTATGGTGTAGAAGCATGTACATCTTATATTTTTGTGTGTGTGCCTGTTTCCGTAATGTACAGAACAGCCCTCAAACTAGCGTTCCCGTTATGATAGCGATGCTTCCTGTCTAGCTTAGCAAAGTTCATTCAATTTATACTCTTGTGCACTCACTAAAGAGCAAGAAAGGAGACTGTCTAATTTATGATGTCCCTCTTATTGTGAGATAGCATTAGAAGTTTACTGGCCCCAATACAAAAATTGCTAGTTGTGTTTAAATCCCACTGAAATCTGCGACTTATTTTCTGTGAACTCAACTACTAGTTTTCATTAAATCAGAGCCATGAAATTCAGTAAAACAGTAACAGCAACTGGTGGAGGGGTGAAGCTACCAAATGTGTCTGAATTATGATGTGACTTCATAGTGTGCTGTAGAGGTTACAATGTCGGACTAGGATCTGGGAGATCTAGGTATGAATCTCCACTCTGCCATGGAAAGTTGCTGGGTGACCTTGGGCCAGTCACAAATTCTCAGCCTAACCTACTTTACTAGGTTGCGGCGAAGATAAAATAGAGGAGAACAATGCATGCCACTTTGGGTACCCACTGGAGAGAAAGGTAAAGTATTTAAGTAGTAAATAAATAGTGCTGCACAGGTTGGGGGCCCCCACATCTAAAACCCTTGTTTGCTATTTCCCCCACAGGAGTGTAGGCTCTTCAACATCACAGAAACACATATGGAGCTTTTATAGCACCTGTCCCTTCTAAGTCTACCTCGACAGCAATGCCCCTCTCCCTGCCTTCCCCAAGCTCTCCTTATAAAATGCTTTCACATCCTAGTAACTCAACTACAAATCGTAGACTTCATTCCTGCTCAAAAAGATCTCCTTTCCTCCCAGCAAGGATATTTCCAAATGGGAAGTTCAAGGTACATCATGGTAGCCAGCAAAAAGCAAAAACAAAATGCAACCTCAGATGAACACACACCAGAACGAGACTGAAAATATAAACTGTTTTTTTTTGTACAAGCAAGGCAGACAAGCATTACAGCCCGGAGTAGTGAAGAGCACACTTAGCTTGATGCACACAAGAAGCCCCTGTTCAAATTAACACAACTACCTACAGCCCACCTACATGCTTTGCTTTACTATTTTAATAGAATTCAGTGGGTTGAACTATTTACTTGTATAGAGCAAGAAACTTATCAGCGGCAGGACCAAAACTAAGCATGTATTTCAAGCACCTTTGCAAGGCTGAAGCCCAACAATATCAAATATGAATATTACAAACCAAGGAAAGCTTTTTGTTGTTGTTGTTTTTGTTGCTTCCTAGTCCCTAAACCAGAAAGTCTGTCAGGGCAATGTTGGAAGCAACAGGAAGCGGTAGACCAAAACGCTTTGTCCCCAAAAAGTGCATTGCCTACACAAGCACCATTCATTTGAAAGAGACAGATTGCTGCAGCAGGATTTTGAGGATTTTGCTGCTCGCCATAGCCCCCAGAGTCACAATTACAAGACAACAATATTATTACAATTCTTTGTAGCTATAACCTCACAAAATTACATCAATTTCTATGTAAAAATGATAAATATTCTGAAATGCTACAATAAATAGCACACAGCTGTATCTACAGTAAGTTACTGTCAGTTCTCACACTACAAGCATGCTTGTAAAACAGCAACTACATCAGAGAATAAAAGAGGCTACGTTTTCTGTATCCAAGAATAGTTTTGTAAACTGTCATTTTCATATTTCTACTTACTTAAAAATGGACTTGAAATCAGAGCAAAATTCTAAAAAAAAATTCTCCAGTATATTTTAAGTTTTGATAGCCTGATTAATTTGACAAAGTTGGATTAGCTACTAAAATGGACAATTCACTCCTACTTAAAATTCATTATGCCCCACTGTATGTTCCATCGAAATGAACAAAATACCAAAATCTGTGAGATTTCTCGGCTACAGAGTGCCACTTACAGTTTAAATACATGTAGCTTCCTAGCGATTGTCATTTTAGGACTGGATTCTTTCTCAGCTAGAACAGCACAGTTTTTACCAACAGCTGAATATTCTGTGCTGCATAAGAGTTATATTTAGAGATGTGTTTAATCTTGATCTTCAGATACTTATTTCACTGACTGAAATATCTAGCATTACAACAGCATAGCATAGTTTATGGTAAGCGTAGAGAAGAAGTCCATCCAACATGGTTGCATCTGCAGTAAAGTTCCACAAGTCTTAAAGGGTAAATTTACAAGGAATAGTGATGGTCTCAGGATGGATATTAAATGTGTGTATGGGGGGGGGGGATCATTTCCTTCTAGACGGCACTCGAGTGTGATAGCAAAGCCAGAAACACACTACATAAGCTGCAGATGATCCCTTCAGCAAGGTCCTGTTCCTATAGAATTATTTGCCATAAAGCTCAAGTAAACCACAACGCTCAAAAAACCAACTGCAAAGACAAGTAGTGAAAGAATTCACAATCCTGCTTACTGTACAAACAGCTGCTATTTTTGTAATAACTTTTAGGCTCACAAAAAAATATACAAATTTTAAAATGTAAGTCTAAGGCACACAAAAATACCATAATGATTTAATGTGTATAGATATTCAAGAAGCAGAAAACTGCTGGTACAAAATGAAGATATAGTATTGACTTCTAAATTATTTACAGTCCCTTCATATCTTCTATTTCTGCTAATCATAAGCTCTGAACTAAAAAACTGCAGCATTTTTTTACAAAGTTTTCTTTTCTTTCTTTTACAAAGATTGGATGGAAGTCTTCCTCTCCTTATATGCGTTATTCAAATTCTAGGTGATACAATGGTCTGTGGCGTGAGGATTGTAGAACTGGTCTGAACAGCACTGCATTGTGATTAATAGTTAAGTGTGGGGGGCGTAATCCAAAACACAATCACGTCAGCAGAGCCTTATCTTCTTAAGACTGCAGATTGTAGATCACAAGCACAATACAACCCCACCCCACCCCACCCCAAAAAAACCCAGACCAATTCAGGCCCTCCACAGAAAGCAGTGCAGCTTGCTATATGCTTACATATTACAGATTTGATTTTTTAATGAATGCTTGATTGTTTGAACTTGTACACAGTAAGTATTACAAGCAGAAGTTTGTATTTGCTTGTACATCTGTCATACTGGGAATGCAAATGCTGACAATGAAAAAGGGAAGTAAATCCTGCACATAGCACCAGACTTCACACACAGTGCTACTAAAGTATTAGGTATACATCTCTTAAACAGGATCAGAACTGTCCTCTTACAGAAGTCAGTCACCTGTTTAGGTAGGGGAAGGAAAGCAACTGAGTTGCAGACACCATATCCGCATTCCTCCCCTCGTCTAACAAATTTTCTGCACCATTAGGTATGACAGAGATGATCCTCTGTAAGGTAGCAGGAGAGGCAAGGGAGCCCCAATGGTGCAGAAGGAGCAATGCGATTCCCTAATCCACATCTAATTATCATGCAAAGCAGATGAAGTGAGATAAATGGGGATTAACCCCACTTTTTTTTGCAGGACCAGATCTGAGTTGACTTAAGGGCAAACTAGAACATTCACCTCTATCTTTAAAAAAAAAAACCCAGAAAGTTTTCAGATTATAATGACAACCATGGTAGACATTTCCAAAAAAAACAAAGCACCATGTCTAGCTTTTGCAAGAAAGCAGATCTAGACATTTCAGTTACAATTTGTTACAGCACCACTACTATCATCAAGTATGTTATCAAAAGTTCAGTTTGGAAATGAGATTCTAGCTCTGGTTATCCCTGTAGGATTTATATACATTGTGGAGACACACAGGAATAACAGTGCTGCTTACCCTTCGGGCCTACGACGCTTATTCTTACAAACCATGCCAATTCAGAACAATAATTTTAGCTGGAGTGGTTAATATCAACACATTTTCCATTTCTTGAACAGAGCTCAGCAGGACACAACCTGAGCAGGGTTGACATTTGTTTGAGAGGAAATTTATCAAGAATAAAAATGTACAAGATGGAAGAGAAAGAGAGAAGGGAAAAAAAGACTGAGATGCTACAGTATCCCAAATAGGAGTGTTTACTTCTAATATTTAATTAGGATGTCACCATCATGACTAGTTAAAACTAGTTAATTCACCATTTGAAACAAAGGTTTGATTCACACAATCTGTTTTGCTTGTGGCAGCGACTTTTTTTTTTAACGGACTATATCCTACTGTGATGTGGGCTGACTGGACGTGTGACTTTTAGCATAAACTGCTCCAAGATATATCAGTGAGCATCCTAGCTAAGTACTTGATCTGCTATCTCCTCTTTCCAGGGATGAACGTTAACTTTAAAATTTCTTACGGGTACAGTACCCTCTCTCAAGGGGGACCCTGAGGCAGAAGATGGAAGGTGCTGCTTTGTACCAGCCCACACTTTCATCCCTGCCTCTTTCTGAGAATTAAAATAATCAAGGTGAGATGGGGTGGGGAACACCCTGGCACCCAGTAATCTGCAAGACTAGAATTTGATGAGGCTGCCTAGGTTTTGAGATTTCTTAAGAGAAACTCAGAGATGGCTCACCAGAGGCAATTGTGCAGGGATCAGATTTCAAACAGTAAGATTTTGTGCCGGAACTGTATTTGATGGTAAATCCTTAGGAACACATGGCACTGCCTTATGCTGAGTGGGACCATCTTTCTAGCCAGGTATTGCCTGCCTACTCTGACAAGCAATGGTTCTCCACTGTCTTTATCAGGAGCCTCTTTCAGACCTGCTTACCTGAGATTTTGAACTAGAGATGCAAGAGACTGAAAGGACCTTCTGCATTGAAAACTTATGCCTGATCGCAATAGGGTAGCCCTGCTCGATACCTGGTTATGCTTTTCTATGGTTAGGGCTCATGGTTTTCCTTTAAGGCTTTTGATCAAGGAACTGAATTGCTCAGTCCTATGACCATGCTTTAATGAACAAATCAGAAAACTCTGGTACACACTTGGCAAGGTGGCAAATCCCTTGTAGGATCAAGATCCTCACAGCAACATTAAGAAATTGTGTTCCCATGTGTGGTTGAGCACACATGGGAACAAAAAATAAGCGTGACGAGTATCTGGGGCACATAATACATGGAAAAATGTGTTGTCTGATTTTGAAACAGACAACATTCACATATGGAGGACAATGTGTATAAAATTGCATCTGTCCCTCTAACAAGCTCAAAAGTTATGATGTAGTTTGGCTTCCAACTGAGATATATGAAGCTGCCTTACTCTGAGTTAGATTATTGGTTCATGTAGCCCAATATAGTGTGCTCAAACTGGTGGTGCTTTCCAAGGTCTTAGGTGGTGATCCTTCTCATCCTCACTATGGGAGATCTTTTTTTAAAAATCTGACTGAAGATGTCAACC
The DNA here is from genome assembly GCF_028583425.1 of Eublepharis macularius. Taxonomy (NCBI): domain Eukaryota; kingdom Metazoa; phylum Chordata; class Lepidosauria; order Squamata; family Eublepharidae; genus Eublepharis; species Eublepharis macularius. Next base: position 114,944,159 of record NC_072795.1, read on the forward strand.
TTCTGTATACAAAACGTGTGCTCTATTCACCCAGTTATGATCCCTTTTTACATGAAACATTTTGTGGGAATCAGCCCTTACATGGCACTGTTTCTGTTTTAGTATAGGGGAGGCAGCAGATAAAATTTTACAGAATGTACTGTTGATGAACATTTGGGAAACTTAATAAAACTAAAATTTAATGTAAAAACAGTTCATACTGCAAATGTCTCTGTTTTGGAAAGGTTCCAAGTTCTACTTTCCGGAATATTAATAAGGCAACTCAAGGGGGAAGTTTCTGATCCCATAACAACTCCACCCCTGAGACATTACGAACATTTGGTTGTGTCATATAATCTGCACTGCTCCATATGAGAGACACTTAATGCGATTATTGCTTAAAAAAACCCATGCTCAATTAATTCTTAAAACCCAAGACCATTCCATAGCAAAATAGATATAGACAAAAGTCTTAATATTTGGAAACACTGAACTCTCTGCATTTTATTTACCTTTCCTTTAGAAACAGAAATGTTCACTGGGAAAGGGGAAGAGATTAAAAAGCAAACATTCTTAGTATATATGCACTGTTATAGCTGTATGGAACTTTACTGAATAAGGGGGAGAAATAAATCCCTTGGTAGACAATGCACAAACTTTAGAATTGTGATCCTTATACTATTTCAAGTTAACTTTAAAAATAGAAAGTGCTTTTAAATATATATATTTACAGCTTACAACCTCCAACCATCACTAGTGATAGTGTGTGTGAGAGTGAGTGTGTGCGCGTGCATATACACAACACATACATACAGCTATACATATGTGAACAATCTATACACAATTAAAATCATCATTGGTTCTTTATCCTAAAGTTGGGCTTCATAGCAATGATTGGAAGCTGTCAGAACAATGGCACCATGAAGAAATCAATCAGCTTATTCTTAACTGTTTTGTGTGATTAAGCACCAAGAGCTTTGTATATCTAATACTGTTTAACTTGATTTTACATCATAAAAGGTGAAATTTGTTAAAATCTTTATAAAAAGTCCATTTCGTAGTAAACAGACAATTCAAAGCACCAAAGTATAAATTCCAAAAATGTAATAAACTGAATAAATTCAATCAGGGTTAAATAACCTAGCCTAAATCATTTAATTATACAATTTTTTTTGCTTAAAATGTGCTTGAGCATCATCAGATGTTAAAATATATAAAGTCACAGTTTAAGGAAAAAAATTCTCATTTTTTTTTAACCTCAGCCTTCAAATGGTTGAGATGAAGAGAGTAAACCACACAAGACTTTGTTCTTTAACAGCACCTTTAGAAATTATTGTATAACACTACTCCAAGGCAAGGTTGTATAGTTGCTATGAAAATTTATGCCCAATGGTTATATGGCCCAGCGACCCGTGTGAGAGCGTAAGTAGACACCGTTATGATGTTATCATGAGTTACTGTTAATGCTCGGCGGGATGGAATTTGGTTGAATTCATTGTCTTCATAGAAAATCTCACTGGTGGCATTGGCTAGTTGTGTATTTTTGTCATTGGATTGCAAATTAGTATTTTCCGCTTCCAATCTTTCTGCTTCTTTCTCCTTTGCTCTCTCAGCCATCTTTGCCTCCCACAGAGCGATCCCATGATTTGGCTCATTTAAGTTTTTATGTTGGTAGAAGACTAAAGAGATCCGTGTTGGATGATTCCGGTTAGGCTTTTTAATAGGAGTCGTAGCATGCAGTTCACGGCGTGCACATTCGATTAAGATGGAGCCATGAGATGGTGCCACAGCTACCCCGCCAATGTCATTGTCCAAAAAATTATGCTCACTATCAGACCACATTTCCTCTGCTTTCTCTTCAGAATCTGTGCGTTGTAGGAGCTCACTGCTTGGTTTGCTATCCACAGTGGTGGAACTGCAATTTGGGTTTTGTTTGAAAGCACTTTGTTGCATTGTACTCTCCTGGGAAAAGCAAATTTCATTTCTGATCATGTCTCCTGGAGCATTCAACAGAACTGACGAATCAGGGTTAATCAATTGTGAGGCAGAAGCGTTTTCTAACTTAATTTCACAATTTTTCTTGTTGACTACTTCCTGTTCAAGTGTGCAGGGCAGAGACTCTGTGTAAGATGCGGGATTTGAAATAGTAAGATCTTGAAAGAATGGGGCCATGTCATTCCTCTTCTCATTCAGCAAAATTCCAGTATGATCACTGGTTGACACATCAAAGTCCTTACCTTTGGGTGTCACATGAGGTTTGTTACTACTGCACTGAAAATACCCGTAGGGAGTTGAAAAATCTTGTTGACTATTAGTCACTGGCATTATACCATCAGGTTTGTGAGTTAATGGGGAACAAGAATGTAAGCTATCCAGCTTTAAAGGGGAGGGAGAGGCATATTGTTTTAATACAGAGCAATTTTTAGAAGTGTCTGTATTATGTTTTATGGTAGAAAGGTGATCGCCAGTGTCCATTTTTGCTCCACGTTGCACTGTATTAGTTTTGCTCCCTAAAGGGAAAACACAAAAATGTTTCAAAGGTTTACTTTTTCTAGAAAATGTTCATAAAAACTGCATTATGTGAATGACAATTTCAGCTTCTCCTAAATGGCGATTCTCATCTCCCCCCCGCAACCTGTGGCATATTTGCTATTTTTATTTTTTTTAAACATTTCTCTTTTACTATGACAGCCAAAACATTATAGTTGTCATGAAAAGAAAGTTCGGTTTCTCAGAATTCTAGCAATACCTTGGAAGGTGCACAGAAGTATCTCAAGGACCACATGGATGCACTCATGGGGTCTTCATTGTCCATCCCTGGCCTAGACCTATCCTGAGTGTTTAATAAACAAGTAATAAAAGTACTATTCTAAATTGAGGTCCATGATCAGAAATATGCAGAATTATAGAACACTTTCCTGATTTCTGTACTGAATAGAAAAAAACGACCGAAAGCTCAATTAATAACCACTATTACTACTATTAGACATTTAGACTTAGATCTAGTGATCCATAAGCAGTGCTCTACTCAAGTAACTGGGCTGAACTTATCTCTCCCTTCCTGTTGCAGCTCCCCCCACCCCCCAACCCACCGTGCCAAACAGAAGTTCCCTCAGGAATGGCAAAGGAGATCTTATAGGCAGAAACAGCAGAAAAGTGGAAATCCATGCCTGCCCCCATGCAAGCAAAAGCGCCCTTCTGCTGGTGCAAAGATAGATCAGGACCAAGCCTTAACACCAACGATTCATCAGGCACATGACTCTAGAGAACACAGAAGAGAGTGAGACACTGTCCCTGCATAGGTGACAAATACTGTATTTGATGCAGAAGACTAGCTTGGAAGGGAGAGATCAGGGACCTAAAACGAAGGATGCTGGTTAATGGGAGGTGACAGATTGTTGGATAGATAGGGGCGGTAAGGTAGGCAAGTAAGTGTAGCAAAGCAGGCAGCCATGCATGTTTACACACACAACAGCATTTTGCTTCTACATTTTGCAGATTATCTTCATTCTTTTGCTAGGAAATGGGTGACTTCTGGGGGAGGCGGGGAGTTACACGTGAAGATGCCTGTAGTCAGGGGCCTGAGAAGTGAAGTTAGAACTGGAACCTTCAAATTATTATGCAGCACAAGGCACGAGGGAAAGCAACACAGTCTAAATAGAAAGCAAGATGAGCTGAGGAAAATGAAGTGGAGACTGTAGGCATATCAGGTAGGAAAGACAATAAAGAAAAGGCTGCAGTGGTACAGAAAAGAGGCAACTGGATTAGGGAAAAGGCAACAGCAGTCCCAAATAGAATCCAGAAGAGTGTATGTGTGGTGGGATCCTGTAAGCAGGGGTCCCCGGCATGGTACCTATGGGTACAATTTTGCCTGCCATCACCTTTTCTGGTGTTCGCCAAGTGTTTTTAGAAAGTGGGAGCGGCCAGGAGTATTGATTGGCTGTGCAGATTTTTAAAAGCACTGCTTTGGCAGAAACTACTTTCACAGCATAGGAAACTTCACTGTGTGACTCAAGGTAAGCTGTAGCATCCATTTTGTGTCCGTCTCCTGCCCCTGATCTGGATAGCCCAGGCGAGCCGGTTCTTGTCAGATCTCAGAAGCTAAGCAAAGTCAGTCTTGGTTAGTTGGAGGGACCTCCAAAAAAGACTAGGGATGCAGAGGTAGGCAATGGCAAACCACCTCTGTTAGATCTTGCCATGGAAACCTGCCAGGGGTCGCCATAAGTCAGCATGACTTGAGGGCACTCTCCACCACCACCGTCTCCTGCAGCAGCTGTTCTATAGCAGCCATATTGTTGCTGCGCCCACCACACTTTGTCAGAATTCCAAATGTGCCTACAGGCTCAAAAAGGTAGGGACCCCCTATGGGTTAGAAAGGAAGAGAAGAACCAAGAATACTCCTAGATGGCAGTATACTACCAACAGTAGTAATTTCCTAATCGAGTTTCAGAATAGCATAATTTAAATCATCACAGGGAACTATTTCTGTGTGGTATGTAAAACTGTAAGACACACCTCACATGCACAAGCCTGCATCCTTTCTACATAAATGGAAATTTGTCATTCCTAGCCACCTCTGTTCCCCTGGTGGTACTCCGTCCTGGATTTTTAAAAATTGGCAGAAATCAACAGGACTGCTGTTCTGCCTTTTAGTGTAAATACACAGCGATTTACAGATTACAGCCAAGTCACTGTCCCTCCTCACTTGGGTACTGAGCATTAAATGTACTGAAGCCAGCTCCTACAAGGAATTCAATTGTCAATTCCAAATTCTAGAGTCAGCACCATCCACTAACTGGCAGATTTTTATCAGCAACAGAAAATGTTTGCAACTCAGTATGGTTTACATACCTAAGCTCTGTGAACTTTTAGTCTTGTTTTCTGGCTCTCCATTTTTCCCCTTTACAGGTGTAGAATGCTTCTTTTCTGATGTTTGCTTTTCAACAGGCACTTTCTTTGTTTCCGATTTCTTCTTCTTTGTTGCTCTACGTGGCTCAGCTAACATTCTTACTTCTCGGGGAAAAGCAGTGAGCACCTGTATTGCCCCAGCTTTTATCTTGGCTTCCAATCCCTCCTCTCTGCCAAATTCATCTGTTTGTGAAATCTTGTAAAGAGGTAACACATGGAGCTGTTCATCATTTGGTATTACTCCCACTGTACGGTTATCTTCTTTTGTTAAAGTACAAACCTAACAAAAACAAACAGGGAAAAATAAATTCTGAGTTAAGTTTTATGGAAGCAAATGAGATTTAAAAAACCCAGGTTAATAGTACAAGTTTGGGGACCTGGGGGAGTAATTAAAGTAATTAAAGTTCTGATCCTTTGCAGTCTCAAATAACGTGAAGGGAAGGGAATTAAAACATGCTCTCTCGCATACCATGAATTCTGTACCGATATTTACCTGAAAAGAAGACAACTCTGAATGTAAGATGATCCTGCTAAAAAACAAGTTGTACACAAAAGGTTTTTTTAAAAAAAAATAAAAGTACATCACTGTAACTTGTATGTGAATTTAAGTCTCCTCTTTTTCTTGATGACACACGTAAGGGAAAAACTCTCATTTTCCTTTCAGGTAAACAGGGTAATTCCATTTAACCCCATCACTATAGTTTGAACTATGGTAGCACATCTGCTTGATTCATACAGATGAGGAAAATATACAGAAACCTGTAAGGACTCAGTGCGGTACAAATCAAAACAGATACATAAGGAACTCTCAACAAAATCAGAATGAAAGCAAACAGACCATTGTTTCTATTTATATCAGCATCATCTAATAATCTCCCAGCAACTAACTTTGTCTCAGATCATATATTTAGATTATACTCTTCCCCTGGGATTTTGTTTAAGAAATTAACAGAAAACTTTGATTCACACTTCCTTACCCTTGAGAAGACTTTAATGGCCATGTTTATTTTACTTTGGGATTTTAATTATTCTTTCTGGCCCTTTGGGGCCTTAAGTGGCTAATTTCCTATTTTGACTGGGTTTTTTTCATTTCTCCATATAGTTACAGAAATTACAAAGTGTGAGAGGGAGCTCATGAACACGAGGGCCTGTTTTCAATCCCTTCCCCCATAAAGACAATTTTTCTCCACTGGAATTTTAATTCTTGGGATTAAAGCGCCAAATGTGTATCATGTTATTCTCATCTACCTTTTTCCATTTTCATATAAACTTAATTTTATATGGGGCGAGGTGCCACTAAACTAGTACTTTGTAGGAAGATTCCTCTAGGGAAAGAGACATCTGTTTGAAGGAGACTGTATGCCAAACTGAATTTCCGAGTTTTCTGTGGAACTATATAAGATCTTATATTCCTATTTCATCAGATGCAAATAAACTTCTATAATATCCATCTCCAACAACATGCCATAGGGTTTTCCGATCAAACCTGTTATTTCCTGTCATTAATTTTTCAAACTGTGATCTACGCATAATCAAACTACATTTTAACAATTATTAAGATGAAGATGTCATATTTGAGCATTCCTGGAAATAAGGGGGCCTCTCACCTTGCACTTTGTCTACCATTTCCTAATAGAATTATATACTGTTGTTTTTTCAATAGAACCGTAATCCTATATAAATCATTTACCTTTCATGTATTCATGCCTTCCGAAATGTTAATCTGCACCTTCATTATACAAAACTGTATTGATGTTAGCAATGAAATGCTGGTGCTTAAATTTACTTTGAGTTTTCCAATACTGCACAATACCTATAATGATAGGGCTCACTTTCCCCCCCAATTGGAATTTATCACAGTTGTGATGCTGCAATAAACCATTCAGAAGAACAGAAAGACTTATTTACTTTAGTTCATTTCCTTTAAGAACATTCTCACTGCTGCCACCATCATAATATTTAATCAAACCTGGCAACGCTGAACTTCTATTAATAAATCTGTATCTACAATTCTGTCTGCAATCTGTGTGTGTTATGTGACAGTCAAGCTGTTTCTGACTTATGGCAACTCTATGAATTAATGACCTCCAAAACTTCCTATAATTGACAGCCTTGCTCAGATCTTACAGACTGGAGATCATGACTTTCTTTATTGAGTCAAGTCATCTCATTTTGGGTCTTCCTTTTTCCTGCTGCCTTCTACCTTTCCTAGAATTATTGTGTTTTCCTGGGAGTTGCTTTCTCATGAGGTGATCAATTACAATAGCCTCAGTTTCATCATTTTTGCTTCTAGGAAGAATTCAGCCCTGATTTGAGCTAGAACCCACTTATTAGTCTTTTTGGCCATCCATGGTATCTGTATCTCCAACACCACATTTCAAATGAATCAATTTTCTTCCTGTCATTTTTCTTCATTGTCCAACTTTCACAATCAAACACAGTAATCGGGAATAGCATAGTACGAATTATCTTGATCTTGGTCCTCAGCAACACAACCGTAAGGATCTTTTTTAGTTCCTTCAGGGCTGCCCTTCCAAGTCTCAATCTCCTGATTTCTTGGTTGCCATCTCCAGTTTGGTTGATGATTGTCCCAAGGAACAGAAAATATTTAACAAATTCGGTTTCTTTATCATTCGCCTTAAACCGGTATAATTGCTTGTTTTGTCTCCTTGGTGTTCAGGTGTAATCCTGCTTTGGTGCTTTTGAAGGGCTTAAAATCTTTCCACAGTGGAGAAGAAATTAATTTTTCTTGTCTCAGACGCTTATCAGTTTGTCTCCTACAAAGTGGTGCAGTTTGCTTTGGTGACTAAGAAAATATGGGCTAGAGCAGTTCCTGAGGGTTCAAGTATCTTATTTAGCTTATGTACATTTTGGTAAGGTTTTTTTAAATGTTTATTAACCTTGTTTTGATCTACTGTTTATCCCAATTTTTCGTTTTATATTTCTTTTCTTCCATATTTTTAATTGTAATAGCCTTTGACCATACAATAAATGCTACTTGTACTTGAATACATGCACTGATAGCCTTTAAAAAGCTCTTGTTCCAGACCAGTTTAAGCACCCACACAAACATGCACACAGACCAGACTTTTATTAAGCTAAAAAAATCATGAGCCTTAATCATATCAAATTGAAGGGCCCCTTGTGACTGATTTTCAACCGATTTTCACTGAACACTGCATAGTACAGCACAAAAGAGAGCCAACGTGGTGTGGTGGTTAGCGTTAAACTAAGATCTGGGAGACGCAGGTTCAAATCCCGCCTCTGCCATGCATGCTTGCTGGTGATCTTGGGCCAGCCACATAGATTTAGCTTAACCTACCTCACAGGATTGTTGTGGGGATAAAATGGAGAAGAGGAAAATTATTTAAGCCAGCTTGGGTCCCCACTGGGGAGAAAGGTGGGGTAGAGATAAAGTAAACAATTAAATGCATAAACCAAAGAATTACAGTTCTATTTAGGCAATATTTACAAGCCAAGAAAGCGATATTTATTGCAACTGAATACTGTAAAAATGAAGTTCATTTACTAAACTCTGCAAAGCAAGAAACAGAAGACAGTTAAAGGATCAGAGATGGAAGAAATCTCATGAGAAAGCAAGAAGCCATAGGAACGCTCCTAGTAAAATAATTAAGCCTTTTGGAAACGTTACATACCACCGTGCTTCCGTTATGCATGTTGTGTGTATCCTTATGGGCATGGGCACAGAAATCTATGCAAGCTGTGACACCAGAGAAAGGCCGACCACCCTTGGACCCAAGCCGACACTCAGGACCCAGGTGCTCATTTTCCACCTAAACACAAGATAGTGAAATTTTATTTTGATATGTCATGAGAGAACATCAGACACCATCAGTTTCAGGACCCTTTTTCATTCTAAGTAAATAAATCCACACACTCTCCTGTGATGGATGTTAATAGAAGTTTATGACTCATCAGCTGGTCACAGAAACTGAAAATAAAAGAAATTTTTAAGAACTTATAGCAATATATACAAGCCAGCAGTTAGAATAAATATAACCATTCAACCATTATGTGCTAGGAAGCCAGAACATTGTGGTGTGGGGGAGACTTCGTATGGTTACCAAGTAGAGAACGTAGAAGCAGAAATGTGAAAGTTTTAACACACTAATAGTACAAGCCTCAGAAAAATTAAACTCTTTAAGTCAATTGGCTTAGAAGTTTGTATCTCTGTTTAGGATTCCACTGTAACTTACCTGTGAATGGTCCTCTTGCAATTAACCACCCCCAACAGTAGCACATGGCAACTGAAAGCTCCATATCTTACCATTGCTTCTATAGAACAGTGCAATCATGGTACATAAAGCACTTGCTTTAAATTTACACAAAACAAAACCTTACAACACAACAACTATAATAGCATGCTCTGTGTATGTACAGTCAGTGTGGTCAAGTGGTTAGAATATCAGACTGTGATCTGGGAGACCCAGGTTTGAATCCCTGCTCTGCTATGGACACTTGCTGGTGACTTTGGGCTAGTCACATTCTCTCATTCTAACCTACCTCACAAGGTTGTTGTGGGGATAAAATGGAGAAGAAGAAAATGATGTAAGCCACTTTGGGTCTCCACTGGGCATAAAGGCAGGGTATAAATTAAGTAAATAATAATAATGACAACTTTCCACCACTGCAGGAGCACAGTAGTATTTTGTTTATTGCATAGCTGGAAATCACCCAGCACCCCACATGATCACACCCATTCTGGTGATCACTTAAATTCATCCTACAGTGGCTGCATTCAGACACTGTAAATAAAGCAACTGGGGAGGAAAATGAACGCCACAATAAACTGCAGTTAGATTGAGAACTTACAGGTTTGTCTTCAATTTCAGCACTGTAAATAAAGGGGAGGGGAAGAGTTTGGGATTTCAGGTCCATTCCAGTAACAAATAAATTGCATTTGGCATGTGACATCTGAAGCTAGCCAATAAATGGTTGCATAAATTATCTATGAAATACACTGGTATACTATTGCTGTTTACATATCAGTGAATCTGGATCCTCACTGAAGCCCGAGGATTTTACAAAAGTGACTATATAAAAGCAAACAGGCATAAAGATCTAACTATAGCTCAAAGATAATGCAGTTATTCAGGTGCAAAATTGGCTAATTTCTTCATGACGCAATTTATCTATTGTGAAAGTCTTTTTATAAAACTGTGACTAATCTTAAGCAGGTCTGTTATACAAGACCAACTTGCCAATATTACACAAATATTTCTATTAATTCATACTTTCAAACCTGTGCAAATTTTCTCTCAGTAACAGCAGTATTAAAAATGAGCACTACCCAGGAACATTGTGTGTTTAAATCCTGAGACCTACCTGGTTGTGGAAAGCATCTGGGGCGAGTCTCTGATATACTGGAGCCACATCAGTAGCTAAAGTTTGCAAATTATTTTCTAGATATTCTTCCTAGAGGGAGGGAGAGAGGGAGGGAACACATCATATATTTTGTAGTTTGTGAGGCAAGGCAGTAAAATTATGTAACATGACCACAGCCCTGGTATGGTATGTATTCAGCTTCCTGTGGGTGGATGACTAACCTACTGGTACTGTTTGAGCCATGACAGTAAACCATGACATACTATAGAGTGGGAAAGGGAAAAGTCAACAGATTACTTGGTACAAGAACTAACAAAGGACTGTAAATCCAGCTTTCCTCTCCATTGTCCACATTCTGTTTGAAGCTATTGGGGATTCTGAAGGGACATTATGCTGACAATAAAAGATGGACATATATTTGTTCTGTATACAGAATATCATACCTGGGAATTCAGCATATAATACTTATCATTACATTATCGTCACTATTTAATGGGAGCAGAATTCATGTACCATATTAAAGAGTTTTCTAAATAACCATTACAACTGCCCTGTGTGGTTGATCAGCATTATCATCATCTCCATACTAGAGATGTAAGTAAGGGGACGAAAGCAGAGAAATGATAAGTTTGCTACGGCCAGCTACTGAGTTCCTGATAAAAGTATTATTTGAACTCAGAACTTGCTGGCTCACAGCCAGGTCTCTTCAACCACCAAATTCCATCCCAGACAAGTTTTTGTTTTAGATTAAGCTTTTAAATCTGATTAAAGACATTTACTCAGGTAAGTGTTAATATGAATTTCTCCCTGTTTTGTATTACCTAAGCTAAAACACTAAATAGACATATTAATATCTGTTGTTAGCAGCATTTGAAGCCACTAGTGGCTTTAGAACAGCAGGATTTTAGTCAGTTCTGAAGGGAGCTCTGACTCTTAAAAGCTTACACCCTGAAAATCTAGTTGGTCTCTTAAGGTGCCACTGGACTAAAATCCTGCTGTTCTACTGCAGACAAACATGGCTACCCACCTAAACTGGTGGCTTTAGAAATACAAGGATCTTAATTCAGGCAATGCAAAAAACTCTTGAGTACAGGAAAACATCATGACACATTCTAAAAAGATCTCAGTAAAATATGCTTACATCAAAATGGAATAAATAATACAACCTTTCACGAAAGGGTGGCTTTTGGGGTCTCTTCCCTATGTTTAAAAACATCACAAAATAAGACTGGGATGGTTAACCCCAAGAAAACAAGGAAGCATAAAGGAATTATGGGTGGTAGACTGGACAATTCATTCATTTCATTTATAATATTTCATTGAGATGTGGCTAACCATGAAATATGGCAGGTTCATTTCTCTCCAGTTTCTCTCTTAACTGCAAAGCCAGAGTATGGTATAGAATGTTCAGTGTAATTGCATCACATCAGGTCTGGGTGTGCAGAGGGAGAACCCAGGAACAGCCCCAAGTGAGGGTGCACTTTAGTTACTAGGATGGAATGGCAGGACTGAGCCCCGAGGGCAACTACTGGTAGCCTGGGCCAAAGGCTGCCAGTATTAGCTACCTTGGGGATAAAAGATGCATCGGAGGTAGGGACCTTACTGAGAGGTAAGGTCAACTGATGTGTAACGATAGACCATTCTCCAATGATGCTCCTGAGTGCATGAGAAATCCAGAATATGTATGCACAAAACAGACATTCTGATTATACTTTATCTGGGGGAGATTGCACAGATTTTACATGTTCACACAATACTATAAACTCACCTATATGGAAGAACAAAAAAGCTTAAAAAGCAACAGCATAGTATTTCTCCTTGATTCTTTTCTAAGTAATTGATCTCTCCAGCTTGATATCTATGCTACAGGCTATTCTTACCTAAAAGTATTATCTTTACATTAAACCTCATCTCACTCCATCCAATTCCTCAAATGATCCATATCTGTCTGTACTTTGAATCTATCTTCTTCTGCATTTGCACTGCTATACATCCTAGTTTTATGTCATCTGCAAAATGATCAATAATCAACATTTAGCTAAAATGAAGATACAAGAAGAGAAAGACAGCCTCAAGAAGTGAATTTTCCAAGGGACATTTTCATCCATAAAATAAGAATTAGTTTATATTAAAAAGCTTGAAGATAAGCTGCAGGTGAATGATTAACTTTTGAGCTGGCAGACAGTATACAATGACCTATGAGGAAAGATTGAGGCGCTTGGGGCTCTTTAGCCTGGAGAAAAGACGACTGAGGGGAGACATGATAGAGGTTTACAAGATAATGCACGGGTTAGAGAAGGTAGAGAAAGATGTGTTTTTCTCCCTTTCTCACAATACAAGAACTCGTGGGCACTCTATGAAATTATTGAGCAGTCGGGTTAGAACAGATAGAAGAAAATACTACTTTACACAAAGGGTGATAAACACATGGAATTCGTTGCCACAGGAGGTGGTGGCAGCTACAAGCATTGCCAGCTTCAAGAGGGGACTGGACAAATATATGGAGCAGAGGTCCATCAGTGGCTATTAGCCACAGGAGATAGATGGTATTCTCTTTGTGGGGAGGTGGTGCTCTGTTGTCTTGGTGCTGGAAGGAAGGCAGTGGGAGGGCTTCTGGTGTCCTGGCCTCACTGACAGTCCTTTAGATGGCACTGGATTTCTAGCCACTGTGTGTGACAGAATGTTGGACTGGATGGGCCACTGGCCTGATCCAACATGGCTTTGCTTATGTTCTTATGTTCTTATGACCTGTATGCTATGGCTCTGCTTAGCAAAATTTGGAGGCTTACTCCCTCTTGTGGCTCTTCTGCTGGCAGAAGAGCTACATAAGCTAGAGGAGGGCATCAAACGTTGTTGAGGAGAGTGGCAAGGGACAGGACACTGGGTTGGATGCAGCAGACCACAGATCTTTGTACATTCCTGTTCCCACTGCAATCTTTTCTGACCTTGAGTAGGTTGATTCTCAGGTTCAGGGATTCATGTGGATCCTCTGAACCTGAGAATCAGCCTACTCAAGGTGGGAAAGCCATGCAGGTCAGGAGGCTGAGCTGAGCAGGGGAAAGGGGGCGAAATTGGTCTCCCCACCCTTCTTCAGTGGAGCTCTAACTACAGAAGAGGTAGGAAGGGTGGTTTAGTTACTCTTCCCTACAACACTGCAGCTCCCTGGTCCATGTGTGTGGGTCCTGCAACCCCGTCAATCAACTTACTTGGGGTTGGACAAAACTATGGGGGAGGGTGCATGGGACATATCCACAACCATCAGCGCCTTCCACTGAAAGATCGCTAGTGCCCACCCATTGGATGCAGAAGAACAATGAAGTAGCTGAGGCAGTCGAGGATGGTGTGTGAAAAACTGCACAGATGAATGAAAAAAATATTCAGGAAAGTGATATGCTGATAACGTACAAGCATTTTAAATAAACAGACAAGAAGTTTGGTTATTAGAGCTTTCTTAAAGTAGTGCTAAATCTACATACAGAAGTCCATGTAGCAGTGACAGGTGAGGGGGGAGACAATGGCATTGCATTTGACATCAAGTTGCTTTGAATGTTTAATTAAGTGTACTGCAAGGATAGTGAGATTAGTAAGACGAGGGTTCATTTTCTCTGCTGTTAGCCCTTGAAAGTAACACCAGAAAGTCAACGGAAGGAGAAAAGTGAGGGATGAGTGGGGTGGGGGAGACTTACTTGCTTGGGATCATCTGCGAGAAGTCTGAATTTCCTGGGGACTTTGCTTCTAGCAAACTTACAGCCATTATAATACATACTCCACGAACAGCCAAAAGAGAAAGATGCTCCACATGTCTCTGGATCAAGACCCTGACAGGCACATGTACGACTGTTGAAGAATAATAAGTAGCCATCAGCTAGCAGAATAGCTAGATTCTATAAATGCATGCCCAGTATAACTATGAAAGGAACATTCAGGGAACTGTTTACCAGTAGTTTTACTTGCACATCCAATTTAAGAATGAATTTAACATTAAGCTGGGATTGCTATGCTTCTGCATCCCTCAAGTGTTTTTCTTATGTGGCATATGAGGGAGGAATCCTGCTTTGAAACATATGTATGAATGCATGGGTTCACCAAAATTAATTTCCCCCTTCCTCAAAGTCAGGATGCTATGCCTGTACTTCTGTGTTGCCAGTAACAGAGTCCATTTTAAACCAGTGTTCCATACAAGGAGAGGGGAGTGAAGAACAAGGTGCACGTGGCAAAAAGCCAGGTTTGCGCACATTCCAGTTTTATGTCTACATGCTGAGACATCAGAGAGCAGATGAAGACATGAAGAGAAAAGATACTATGCTTTAATTTAAAGAAGTGCAAAAGGGTTTAGCTATGACCCCTAGATGGCATCAAAAGAAGCATGGCAAGTTGTGGTTGAGGTGAAGGGTGTTCCCCCTTTAAAGATGACAGTTAACAAACTTGGTTTCAGATATTTCCTGCTTTGCCAGTGGTGGAAATGCAGAGCAGAAAGCTTACATTGTCCTCCCTCACAAACTTCAGAGTGTTTTCTGCACAGGAGGAACATAATGCCATCACTTCACAAAGTGACAGGTCCTTGGTATTTTTTCCCAATTTCCCCTACTTTAAAAAGGTTGATCGGATTCACAGAGATAATTGGATTTGATCATCAGACACTTACCAATCACAATATATATGCTATGGAGATCACTTACTCTTCGTTGAGTGCACATCGACGGCTTGTTGGACAGCCATATTTTCTGAGGCTTTGCGTCAGTTCCTTGTACAGGGTATCAGCCAGAAGGTGAGGAATCCCTTCCCAAGCCAAAATAAGGATCACAACAACAGCCGTTTGACAGTGATGTCCTGCGCGCTGTCGGACCAAGCACAACAGCTTTTCCTCTTCACTACTTCTTCTTATAACCTGGAAAAGAAAATTTAGTTGTCTTCAGACTGAACAAAAAAGATTTAAGAGTACCAATTTCTTCAAGACCTCTTCAAGGACCAAATAAAGTAAACACTACTCCACCTTTCTTAGCATACATTCAATTCAAATAATGATGGCCACTTGCATAATAAATTATGCAGTCACTAATTACAAAATAATTGCCTAACGACATTAAAACATTAGTTTTCGAATAGTGAAGATGATATACTCACTAAAAGCACAGCTGTTTCCTGCATGACTGTATAGCACATATACAAACACAGAACAAATTTTCTCCAGCCTACAAGTGTGCATACAAACTGCCAATGTAGCCTCACTGAGGGGAAAGGAGATATACAGATGGCACTCATATCCCTCTCCAAGCTCATGTTCCCCAACCAACCAGAGCATACATGCTGACTCATGGTAAAGAAAGCATGCTCAGACTTCCTGTTTTAACAAATATAACACATTGGTGCAGTGCGTGTATACATGAGAAAATCAGGGCTCTAATTGGCCCTGTCCATTCTGTAAGAAAGCATTGTGTGCCCTGTGTATTTTAGCCAGTTCATTAGAACAAGGAGAAATGCAGAATAGTAAACATTGGCTGGTAGTATCTTAAAAACTCTGAAAGACAAAACAAAAAACTAATTCAATACTTAGGTAGCACCACAACTGCAGAATAGAAATAGACTTGGTTCATCTGCACCAATGCTAACGATTGCTAAGCATTATTGGCAGGGTAACATCTGCACTGTCTTATCTATGTAAAAGATCTGTTGAAAAAATCAGCCAGATTATTTACTTGACTCTTTGTAGATATAAGACTGCTAATAGGAGAGCACACAAATTGAACAAATATGCAAGCCAAGCCAGTCTTAGAAGCTGCAGACCACAAAATGCAGAGTTATCAGACACATATGGAAAGCAGGTGAGACATAAGAGAGCTGCTGTAGCACAGTGCTTAAGTGGTTCGGCTGCAAATCAGCACTCTACTGGTTCAAATCCCACTACTGCCATGAGCTCAGTAGGTGGCCTTAGGTAAGCCACTCCTCTCAGCCCCAGCTCCCCAGCTGCCTTGTGGGGATAATAATAACACTAACTTGTTCACTGCTCTGAGTGAGGCACTAATCTATCTAGAAGAGCGGTATATACACGCAGTCATTATTTATTGTTATTATTATCATTATTATTATTAACAACAGAGAGACTGCAAAGAAGAAGTGCCTGTCAGGTTCAGCCATCTCACTACATGCTCCAGATAACTTTAACAGTAACATAGGTTCCTAATGCAAGGTCATCAATGTGTGGCACATCCCTCCGCCCCACTCCGCACAAGTTGGGAGTACTGAACAGAATTGCAACCAAAAACATTCAGAATCCAACTGAGCATGCTTAGGTGGACAAACAGAAGACTCAGAGTTCAACTATGCTAGAAGAATGTGAGCTGCAAGTTATGCAAAGTTGATATACTAGAATTAAAAAATTGCTCTAATACAAACTCTCACTTGTTCGTATTGGTGGCACAGTTCAGTTAGGGATTCCACTTCTAGCTAGTCCCTGGCAGAGGCTTTAACAGCTACACGAAACACAGAAATTAAAGATCTTTCCCCCACTGCATCTTCACAAGTGAATTAACTTCACCTGAGAAATTTCGACATATGACACAACTGTTTTACTTTTAATCAGTAAAAAAAGTGTCAGTGATCTCCAAATGCAACAAGCATCTTTTCCAGACATAAATCACCCCCATTAAATACTTATTTGGAAGTACTAGACAAAAACCAGAAACCAAAAACCAACGTTTTTTATATCCTTAACTAGCTTGATGCCTGTACTTCACTATGGTATTTAACTATTTTAAATCCAGTTATAATATTTATGGGTGAGTAACGTTTTTGGTTTGGGGGGGTTGAGTTGGTTTTGTAGTATAATAGCATAGTACTTGAGCTTCACAAAAGTGTTTGAATAAAGCGAAGCATGCTGATGCCTAAAACTGATGAAGTGAATTTCAAAATGTAAGATTTATTGAAGAGATTTTTAAAAGGAAAAGATTGTAATGAAATAACTGAAAAATACGTACAACCTTTTTTTTTTCTACTGAAGGACCTCTTTGTAGACCTAATTGGTGATTTTCCCCTCAGGATCACCAGGCTGCTGGGTGAGCTCACTCTGGAGCAGGCCACATAGAACTGCCCATGTGAGAAGCAGTCCTCCCTCCAGTCAATTCCTGCCACCTTCAGTGTCTGGCCCTGGGACTTGTTGATCGTCATAGCAAAGCAGACCTTGAGGGTGAACTGCAGTCTCTTGAACTTGAGGAGGTTATCTGATGGTATGAATGGTATGCATGGTATGAACACCGACTCCCCCTGAGCACTGTTGATGAACAATGCGGCCTCAATGATGTTCCTGTGGAGGGGTTTCACTCGTAGTCTGGTGCCATTGCAGAGTTTGGGTGAGCTGAGGTTCTGGACCAGCATCACTGGAGCCCCCACTTTGGGGAGAAGCTTGTGGGCTGGGAAGCCAGGAGGGTTGAGCATGTTGAGGAACTCCACAGGGTGGTGGACCACATCATCCATTTGCACCACTGAGTCCACAAATCTGTACTCCATTTCTGCCCCTTCGAGGGAGTTGTGTTTCATTAATGATGGCAGCCTTGTCATTCTTGGGGGTCAGAATGGCACGCTTGCACAGCCAGTCCATGGACTACTCTCTAATAGTGACGATATCACAGTATATCGTGACTGTTAGGTCTGCTAGGGTTGTCTGTGCTGTGCCCAGGCCTGCAGGGATGGTCACCTTTCCCATGGACTGCAAGAGGTGCGAGGTAGAGTTGGACTGAGGGAGGGATGGTGTGGTGGGCACTTCGGCAGGTTCATGTGAAAGGTTCGCATTGAAATGGCCCCTAGAAAGGTCGTGAACCATCTTCCCATGAATATTTAAAACGCAGTTGCCATACTGACTTTTTATATAAAATCCTGTTTCAGGAGTCTTGTACTGTCTTTCTTCAACTGTCTGCAATTTCCTTTACCTAATTTTTACCTCAGAACATAGAGTTCCACAGCTGACCCATCAGCTTTCCAGCCACACAGGAAAGCCAGGCCCCACAGGGAGATTGGCAACCCTAGACTGGGAGGGGTATTTTTACCTCAGGACACATTCAGTGACTGCCAGTAGCAAGTATGTACTCTTTAGAATGCTGGAGAGATGACCAATCAAGGCCGCATATGCACATGACATCAGGGAAGAGTGGCAGTTGGTGTTGGTCGGTCGGACACACACACACACACACACACACACACACACACACACACACACACACACACACACTCCCTCCCCCTCCCCCTCCCCCTCCCCCTCTGTTCTAAAGGTTGGACCCAGCAGAGCATGTTCATGGAGCAAGAATATCTGCCCATGTAATCCCTATGAGCTAACTGGTTTAGCCCAGTAGGGCGGAGTCAGCAGCTAGAGCCAGGTAGCTGAGGAAGAAGCTGGTTGCTGGGGAGCTTAATAATGATTAATACGCTCTTATCACCTTGAATAAAGTAATCAAATGTTGTATGTGAACAACATGACTGTTGCTTCGAATTGGAAGAATAGTGAAAAAAGACTGTCACTTAGTGGAATCAAACATGTTTAACTGTTTACCTTTTCAAAAACATTGTTCGTTTAAAGTTTCTGTATGGTTGCACTTATGAGTTTAGTTAAAGAAAAAAAATAGTTGTATTAATTGTTAAAAGGTTTTTAAAAGATTTTTTTCTTAACTTAAATTTGTGTGAAAGTTTGCTTCCTAAACCCCATAGACTCCTTACAAGGAGAAGTTACACCCACAGAACACAATTTTCTTGGCTGTCTTCACAGCCACCCAAAATGCCCCCTGAAATACTGCTCAGAGGGGGCTCTCTCCCCCAAGAACAAGATTTGGGGGGGGGGGCTGCTGGAAAAGGGGGGAGCTTCCATGGGAAATGCTACGCTAGATCCAACCCTTTTGATAGAAAAACTCTGTTAAGATCATTGTGATTTGTACATGTCCCAGAAGCTTCCAAGGCAACTGAGACTGACTCACCATTCTGAAAAGCACCATTACGTGTAACTTAGTAGACAGAAGGACAATTAAATGCCTACTGCAGAGCTAACAATTTCTCACTTTAACTAGAATACACTGATTTAAATTCAATCCAAATCAGACAAAACATGCTATACAGCCCGTTTACAAGCCTATGAAGTGGCAGTGATGGTAGTGAAGAATGGGCTCTTCTTTGTTTTTGCTACATTTGCATTGGCTGAATCATGTCCAGCAATACCGTCTCAGGGCTCAGCCCCCTTGTAGTCTTGGATGTGGATACTGTCTGTGATGATTTTGCAGGATACTTTGCTGATAAAGTCTCTCTGCATAAGAGTGCTGGTGGCATCAGAGTTCTCTGAGTAGTTTTGGGCAGTCTATCGGACTGATGTTGACACAGTGCTTGTCTGTCAACTATGCCCTATGACTTGGACCACTGCCCATCATGGCTGTGAAAAGGAGAAAGCGGTGAAAAGGAGAAAGCTCTTTAGCAAAAATTATTAATATGTCCTTGGTTCAAGGGAGGGTCACTGAACAGCTGAAACAGGCTGTAACCATATCCTTGCTGAAGAACGTGGCCCCAACCAAGGGGGATGTGGACAGTTACTGACCATTGTCCAACCTTCCTTTCTTCAGTAAGGTTATTGAAAAGGTGGTGGCAGAACAACTTCAGGCATACCTGGATGTTGACTCTGCCCTTGACTGATCTCAACCTAGTGTCAGATCTAGCTTGGGATGGAAACAATTTTAGTAGCTCTGCGGGATGATCTCGGTTTATAACTGAATAGGGGCAATGCTTCTCTGCATTTTGGTAGATCAGTAGCAGTATTTGACACAGCTGATTGTGATATTTTGCTAGACTGGTTGGAGTCTATGACAGGTGTGAGAGTGGCAGATCTCCAGTGGTCTCATTCCCTCCTTACAGGTAGGAGTCAAAGTGTTTCCACTGGAGAGGCAAAGTCAACAAGTTAAGACCTAACACCTCCAGACTGGATTACTGTTAACTCCCAAAACTGGTGGGAAGGCATAGTTTCTAACTGGGATTGATTTACCAACTTCGGTGGAGTTAACGTCTCTTTGTATGATCAAATGAATAATTTGGGGATGCTCTTGGACCCAGCTTTGCTTACGAAGAACAGGTTGGCACTGTTGCTAAGAGCACTTTCAGTTATATGTCACCTCCAGGTTGGACTACTGTGACATGATCAATGTGGCGCTGCTCTGAAGACGCAGCAGTCTGGGATTTACTGGGCAGAACATGCAACACCTGTGCTTCACCTATCTGTTTCTAAGCCCAATTCCAGGCGCTGGTTCTTACCTTCACAGTCAGGGAACTCACACCTCTCACACTACATTTCTCAATAAACTCCCATGTACCTATTGCACTCCTCAGATGTTCTCTTAATGCTGTACCCTTCATTAGCTGCGTCTGCTCAGTTCCAGCCTGACAAAGGATATTCTCAATGCCAGGACCAATGCTAAGAAATGGCTTGCCTGAAGAAGTGCAGAGGCCCCCTCACCTTCTGTATTTCAAAGGGCATACAAAGCAGGCTTTTTGGAGAATAGTGAATAGGAGGACGTTTCTACTGAACAAACCTTGCAGCCCTGTAAAAACCAGTTTAATTCCTAGATCAATCAATTAATGCTTCAGCTGACTTGTTGTGAGAGGTTAAGTTAATCAGCGTGTGTAAATTCTAAACTAGTGGAGCTATGAATTAAGACTATTACATTACTGCAATGGGAAAGGGCTGCAGAATGGGCTAACAAGTGGTAGCTTTAGTTTGTTAATCATAAGTTAGGACCTTCGGACCAAGGCAGACTGTTTCTTCCACAGGGCAAACTGATGCTTCAAGACTGGTTATGACAAAAAAAAGCATGGGAGAAAAAAAGCTAATTCCCCCATCCCTGTATTAGGGATTCTGACTTAAATAAAGGCCTCCCAAAATTAAATATACCACAGGAGATCTATTCATAAATCAGAGGTGCTACTAAACAATGAAAAAAGGTTCCTAATGGAAAGAGTCAGCCTTGCGCTGTCCCTGGAGGTTAGCTTGGAGGCACTGCTTAATCTGGTTCTACATCTGGAAGCTCAAAGATGCATATGTATCTTTTATCAATTTTGGTTGGTTCTCCAGCTGTGACCATTTGTTGAGAAGTAAGGTTTGGCCATGGCAATCCATGCTCCGATCACATCCAAATTAGATTACTATAACCAACTCCATAGTCGGCTACCTTTCAACTAATACAAAACAGTGCAAACCAGGCTTTAATTAGATATGGAGAGCCTGTTTTTCTCATAGTAAAACCCTGCATAGGCTGCCAGTTTATTTCCAAGAGAAATTCAAAGTCCTGATTCTTACTTTTAAAAAAATAGTTGATTTAGGATAAGCATAGTGTATTGTTTTACTCACCAGTCAGAGCCACCCCCCAAGCTCTGCTATGTGAGCCCTTACCCAAGGAAGTGAGGCAGGTCGCACAACCAGCGCTGGCACCCCTCCTATGGGACACTCTACCAGGAACTTTCTTGGTGTTTAAACCTTTTGGCTTTTAGATGCTGGGTTAAGATGTTTTTATCTGCCCAAGCTTTTAGTTGAGTCACTACATTTTTCCTGCTGGCTGCAGCTTAGTTCTTGATCATTTTATATTATCTTTATTTGTGTTGTGAGCTGCTTTGGACAGCTTTGTTCTGGAATGGCAGCATAAAATGTGTTTAAACAAATAAATTAAATGATCTTCCATCATCACATCTACTTCAAATGTTAAGATTTGCTTTAACAATTTATTGAATTTTACAGCAAACACACAAGTTAGTTAAAATGCATCTAATGAATAGACAGCAGCACCAACATAACCCTTGAACTACCCCCTCTTTCCAACCTCCCTCCTATGGCATTAAGGATCTCCGAAAGTGATACAAGTAATGATACTACACAAATGAATCGAAATTTACACAACATGTACTCTGGACAAGAGGCTAACGTTAGGTCAGAATATGGAGAAACAGAATGGCTTATAGAGAGTCAGTCAGATACGCGTGTATGTTATCTGCCTTATCTGTTCAATCTATAGGTTATGTAGAACATATAATAAAGAAAGCTGAATTAGATTTAGATGGTGGAGTGAAAATTGGTGGAAGGAACATTAAGTATGAGATATATAGGTAACACCACATTGCAGGAAGAAAAAATGCTTGAAAAGACTACTGGTTAAGGTTAAGAGAGAAAGTGCCAAAGCAGAATTACAGCTGAACATCAAGAAGACAAAAGTAATGACTAGGAATGCTGAGGAACTACACAGTTTTAAGGATGACAATGAAGAAATTGAAAATTGATTTTTCTATTGGTTTAATGTTGTATCCAGCTGATATTACTTAGCAGATGGGTTTTGACTGATTATAGAGCTTTAATCAGATTAAAGGAAAGGAAAGGGACGGAAGGAAGGAAACTGTTAAAGAATAATAAGGGATAATAATAAAGGGATAATAATGACATACTTTGTAAACCGCTCTAAGTGGACTTAAGTAGTCCTGAAGGGCGGTATATAAATCAAATGTTATTATTATTATATTATTATTATTCCTTGGCTCAATCATCAACCAAAAGGGAGACAAAAAGACAAATTAATGGGTTCTTGATCAAATCAAACTTGAATTCTCCCTAGAAGCTAAAATGACAAAACTAAGACTATTGTGCTTTGGTCATATCATGAGGAGACAAACTCACTGGAAAGGACAATAATTCCAGAAAAAGTTGAAGGCAGCAGAAAAAGAAGACCACTCCAACACGAAATGGACTGACTCAGTAAGGAAGCCATGGCCTTCAGTTTGCAAGACCTGTTAATGATATGACCTTCAAAATGCCCTTAATTCATAGGGGTGCCATAAGTCTTAAATGACTTAATGGCACATAACACACACACTTTGAAATTTAACCTTGTCCAGATAGTGGGTTCAAAGTTACTAGGAGAAATTGGAGGGGGGCGGGGCGGGGATAATAAAATTTTGTGTTTAATCCTCTGCAGATATATATTGCACGTATTATTCAACCTTTAATAAAGCTGCTCTGTGCCATTTCATTTTCACACCCTTGGTAACTTTTGTAAATTGTAGGATCTAAGTGTTTTGTAGTCATTTTTATCCCCAATTGCATTGACTAGGAAATTGAAATGAGTGCTTTAGAATCAAATGACAAAACTGTATTTTCTTATTGTTCTTATATTTTGTCTCTAGTGTTTTTGCTGCTGTTCTATTCCTTCACTGCCAGAAGGAAAATGCTTAATAAAGTATATGTTTTTTTCTCTGCCGCTGATGTCATGTTCAATGCAAACTCTAAAGCTTTTATTTTATGCCAAATCTTATATTAGACTTTATATCCACTTTTGTATCGGTAGTGGTGGATGTTCTGATTGTGTATGTGTGTTAATATATGCTGCAGTTACTAAGATTTTTTTGTGGAGTCTTCGTTTTTGACTTTTTATTGCTGAGTTAGTTCCATTATTAATTTTTATTGTTTTAACTATGATTATTGCTTTTGTTATTATATTGGTGGTAAGCTGTCCTCCTGAGTACTTTCAAAGCAGAATGGGGAGGGGAGTAAATGTTATAAATTTATATTTTTATTATTAGCTTTGGGGTGTAGTCAACCCCCATACCTTGTTAGATAAAGTATACCTTTTATTCAGACAAGGGCTCAATTTACTAAAATAGTTGCCTGTGTGACAGCACTACTTCTTGTGAATTTCAGCATTATCCATTGATTTTAAAATTTGTGTTCTGGTATGGCTTTTTCACATAATACTTTCTAACAGATTTGAAAGCACTGAAAAAGTCTACATCATTTTAAAGTTTAGTGTTTTAAAACTCATGGTTGGAATTGCTGGCAATACAATTCTGTGCTAATTAGAAAAGAGTGTAAAACTGATGAGAAACTACAACAGCCATCTCAACTACGGACAAGAATCCGTTTCACAGAAGAATATGCTCCACTACTTAATCTCTTATTATTCAAAAGCACACACAAAATCCTGATACTTGGAAAGGAAATGTTGCACTGCACCTCAGAAACCATTAATTGCCTTTCAGGAATTAATGTAGCAGTATCGCTCCATTTAAAAAATGGAACAACCATGCGGATCAAAGATGTATTCTATAGAAACAATTTTCAATGGCATGTACCACACTTGGAATTACAGAATCTGTTTCTTTTTTAAGTCACTGATGGCATTTGTCACAGATATAGTATCTTTTACTATATTTTATAACTTGCTTTGTCAAAAAAGCTGTATGATCTGCTATAATGTGTTGTGCAGCCTTTCCTTTTACAAGATAAGAAAAGATCGTGCAATTTCTCTACTTTGTTTTTCAGCTCATGTCAGTAGCATCTCTCTTGCTTAACTGCTTGATGCAAAAGCTCTCCTTTGCAAACAATAACATTTCTAAACTGCAGAACCACAGACCAGAGAAAATGAAAGATAGACAAGGGTGGGATTTTCATTTCCTTTTAGCCACCCTTGTGTTTCCCTGAAGATAAATATTGCTGGAGTTCACTTCTGTGTGTATGCCTTAGATACCTTTATTGGATGCACAGGTGGATAATAAGTCCTCAATTTTACTGCAGAAGTTCTCAATTTTACTGCATTAGCGAGACTCAGGTTAACTGGCTTTGCTTTTTCTGTTAGCCATCGAAAGTATTCTTTTGCAGACATCACTTAGTATGTAAAAACATTCAAAAGTGGCAGCTTCATGCAGAGATCCCCTCCCACTCTTTAAAATTCATGTCTGATGTTATTATACTATGGCCGTTTCCATATGTCCTAGCATAGCTCTAAACTCACAGACCAAGAGCGTCTTCCTGGCGTGATTTCTGATGTCATCGTGCCACAAAAGTGCTTGTGACGTGATGACGTCAGAAATCACGCCAGGAAGACGCTCTCAGTCCGTGAGTTTAAAGCTAAGCCAGGACATGTGGAAATGGCCTATGTCTTCTGCCACAGAGCAGAAGTGGGGAAAGGTACTGTGTAACGATATCAGAACACAGGGAAACATATGTTACAGGGTAACAGCCTCATGTTCCTTTCAACATTTAATTCCACTATTACCCAGGAATCTTGTACTACTATTTCATCTGTGTGATTGAACACATATAGGACTGCTTTATCTCATTGAATAACAGTTCAGAACTAAGACCATGAGGCATACCAACTGGCAAACCTCAGGTGATTCCTGCAGTGTACTAACAACCAAGTCCTAAATGTATTAACGTCAATATTCATCAGCACGCAATGGTAGGAACTAAAGTCACAGATCTAATACTCCTCATGGAGCAAAAATGGAACACTCCCATTAAACATTATTCATAAATTTCCCGAGCATTGTGTCAGCAATACAGACCTAAGACCTTACTCTTGAATTAACTCCACTCAAAAATAAATGAGTGTGCGTAGAAAGGCCGTCAAGATGCAGACAACTTATGGCCCACCTGTTAGGGTTTTCCAGGCATGAGACAAACAGAAAGGGTTTGCCACTATGATTTGTTCATATGAATGTAGATTAGTATTCAGAAATATGTATCTGTGTGTTTAATCCTCTGCCTACATCCTCATAAATGTTGTTTTTCCAATCTTCCTGATCACAGGGATAAAGCTAATGCCCGTATCACTTATACACGCATATCACACTGTGCTTAGGGTTGGGCGAAAGTGCACAGGAGTGTTCCACTTAGAGATCATTTCAATTCCCATCTCTCTTATCCACCAAAGTCTCCTGCGTATGTACTGATCAGAGAATGGCATCCTCTCAACTTGAAATACCTTCCTGCTGTGTGGTTGTCTCATGATGGCATATCATCAGTAGCAATTATGCCAGAGTGCTTATATGTTCCAATGTGCAAAAACTATTTCATTCCATCAACAGTATTGATGATATATGGAAAACAATATGTATTAAATGACTGACGCTAAAATGGTTCTTTTACCCCCTCCTGAAAAAATAAATCATATAACCCAATGTCTAACATACGCTTTTAAAAGTAACCATACTTCCTGCAGCAGTTTAGCTCCTTGAGTTCTACTTACTTGAAATATCTCTTACAGTTTGTTGAAGCAACTGTCTCAACCCTTGGCAGGAGCTCTGGAATAAGGAATAAGTTCTCTGTAAATAAAGGTTACTTGATGTTGATGATCCCTTCAAAAGAAGCCCAAAACTAGATTAACACATACTTAAAAGAGCAAGAGTGACCTTGCACTACTAAAGGCTTGGCACATTAGGTGAAGGATGAGATTTTCTCTACCGTGCAATAGATTGGAGCAATCAGTTCAAAATGGATGGCCTTGCATGCAAGTCCATCAGCTTCTAACACTGTTAGGACAGAGATACAAGCCCAATACCAGAAAAGACTGCAAAGCAGAGGCTTTCTGTGCATTTGAGAAAAAAGGAGCTTAGTAGAAAGCCAAACTCCAAAAAACACAACAGTTGACTTCAGACCATAGCAGCGTATTGTGCTTTGCTCCCACATCAATAGCAACCAAAAGGCAAAAATGACCATTCGTTTCTACTAGGGATGAAGGGACACTACCAGTTGTCATCATCACTAGAAGAATGTAAGGCGGGGGATGCTTTTAACTTCAGCATGTTACCAGAAGCCCATTTCCAAACAGCCTAACCTGTTCTTCGGCATCACAAAATAAAGTGAACTTGTAGGCACCTCTGGACTAGTTTCTTTCATTCAATTTGCTATTGAATGTGGCATGAAGATTTAAAGTAGCTTTCTCCAAAGTACTGATACGAGGGTTGTTAAGAGAAATTCTTTAATTCCCTTCTTTTCCTCTTTTCAGGAATCCAGAGTCAGTTTCTAATCAACTCCTTTTTGATCAAATTGAAATTTGAAGGGAGGCGGGGCAGTGAGAGAAATTCTGAAAAACTGCAGAATTTCACTCTGTAGATGCTCTGAGGCAGGCAATGTGTTCCCAAATCTTCCTATCTTCTGGCTAGAGCACCACCTATGGTGTGTAACCTAAAACAACAGCAAGGGCTAAAGTTACAAAAGGGCCCCTTGATTTCTCTTAGAAAAGAGATGAAAGAGAAATAAGAAGAATCAATGGCTATATCTAAAAAAGTGAATTTCGGAAAAAGAAATTCCCCAGCTGTAACAACCCTAACCAATACGTACAGTAATTTCTAGAACAGAATGCTCTGATTTTAATGTGCAAATATGACACACTTTCAAAGCCAGGAACTTCAGAGCTTCAAAGCTTCACAGCGAACCCCAAAGTGCAGCATCTTCTCCCATCATTAACTGATCCCTGTAGCCCAACCAATATGCTTCCCTTAGTACTTCACAAGGTTTAATATGTTTGATTTAGGATTCAGACAGGGCATGGTTTGCTTTGGCTTATTCTAGCAACGGAAACCTGTATTCTGCTCATTATTTACAATGTTAAACTGTGCATGACAAACTACAGACATAACTATAGTAACAGGCTCAAAGCCACAGGAAAGAACAAGATCATGTTTTAGACAGTCACGCGTTAGACTCGAGAGGTTTGCCTCTCTGCTTTGCTCAATAACCACAGCTATTTTCTAACATACATTATGATTAGGCCTGTGCATAATTAATGCAATTAATGTCAACCTCATCTTCATTAAGCTACAAAGGAATAGAAGCAAATCTTTTCCAATCAGAATTTTTTGTTCTTTTGCATTCAAGCCTGTGATGCTATAAAACAATAATTTCCAAATTCCCAATGTTACCTATACAATATAACTAATTACCTAGTTACCTATACAGTATAACTAATTATACTTAATCTTTTTCATTGCCCTCTTACCATGACAATTACCAAACTATGTGATGAAACAGAGAATCAGTGCAATAAGTAGAAAATATTGAGACTGATAAGCTTTTATCAAGTTTACTGGTGATGGATTTCACATCTCTAACCCGAGATCATCTTGGAACACTGCAGGAAAAGGATAGAGACTGCTCCCCTTCACATCTTTAAGCAATGATCTGGTAGGATGCGGCTGCCTGACTGCCCTCCAAGCTGGACAACAGCTGTGAAGGGAGATCGTGCCCCTTCAGGTCAATGTGCCCCAACCTGGCAAAACACGTTGTCTCTCACATCACATGTCCATAAGCTAGCATTCCAAGAAGCTAGTCTTAAAAGCTTGAAGAGACTAGGAAATAAACTCTACTCTTTTGACTGCCTTGCCCTTCATTTCTTTAAGCACCCAGAGCACCAATGGAGAGAGAGCACCAGGGAACTTCTTGGGGAGACAGCGTGACCGTTGCAGTCCTCAGTCATACACTACATTCTGTTGTACTGATCATACATAAACTGGGAGTTCAGCATGCCCAAGAGACCAAGGTCATCAACTTCCATCTCTCTCTCTCTCTCTCTCTCTCTCTCAAGATTTATCTATATTAGCCACAGTCTCTATATTAACAAATCTCTTTCAACACAAGTGAAGAGTTCCTATTTGTAATATCAGCAGCAGGAATATTTAAAAACCATTTAGAGAAGACCATAGTTCTCTTTCGTATGCATAAGAACAACATGCACAACAGAACACACATGATACAAGGAGCAAATGTTACATAATCATTTTGGCAACAAGACAAATGAACCACCGGGCCACTGCTTTTGGAGGCATCAGATCACTCCCTTGTCTGTCTTTATGATTAGCGATTGGGCCTGTCAGATTTGAAGGGCAGGAGAAGAACTTCAATGAACAGCTAGTGGGCAGTCTTGTGGAATTTATTATTTTATTTACAAAATTTGTACCCTGCTTTTCTGCCCCACTGGGGTCCCCAAGGCAGCTAACATTAAAGAAACACATCATAAAAACAATTAAAACAAAAAAATTAAAACAACAATTAAAACAACAGGGCAGGAAGGAGGGATAATTAAGGGAATGCCAAATAAAGCAAAAACATCTTCACCTATTGGTGGAAGACAGTAACAGAAGGGTACAAACTAATATCCCTGGAGAGTTCCATAGTTTTGGTGCCACGATCAAGAAGGTCCTCTCTTGCAAACCTACCTAATCTCAGAAGGTGAAGGCAAACAGGCCTTGGATGATGGCCATAATGGTTAGGTAGGGGAGTTGGTAGTCTTTCAGATATGCTGGCGCCAAGCTGCACAGGGCTTTAACAACCACAACTTGAACTGGGCCCAGAAATAAATTGGGAGTTAATGTAGATGGCTCAAGACTGGAGTGATATGTTCCCTACAACCCACTCCAGTACAACCCACTACAACATCCCGGCTGCAACATTTTTCAAGGGCAGCCCCACGTACAGCACACTGCAGTCACCCAATCTAGATGTTACCAGGGCATGCAGCACCTTGGCCAGATCATTCCTGCTCATGTGCACCCCCCTCCACTGATAATGCAGTCTGGCTGAGAGAACCAATGAACTGGCTCTCCTACTATATCTCTGCATCATAACCCTTTGCTAAAGCTGCAGCTGCTGTTATGTGAGGTAGGAGTGGGGCCCAAGTCCATCAGGCCCAGCCAGCAAAGCATTGTTCGTATTGGCTGCTGCCTTCTTAGTTTAACAGTGAACACAAGCACAGAATGGCAACTGGCACCGGTTCCTTCATCTGGCAAGGCACAAAGGGAATTGTTCTGCTCTGGGGAGACTCGATGTTAACAAGCCCTAAATGCTCACAGTAGAGCCAGTAACAGAAATGTATGGGCCAGGGTACTGTAAATAACATGGGTGCTTATGCTATGTAAAATGCAAACGTTTAAAAAAGGTAGTATTCAAAATTAAAATGTCCTTCAAGGAATTTTTAAAAATAAAACACTTATGAGAACCATATGCAGACAGGGCTTCTTGCATTGTTTCACAAGGTTATGAGACTGCTCTAGGAAGTCACCGTTTGCCATTTCAGTATTTAAATGCAGTTCCTAGCATAAATTTGGAGCCCATGCACACTAAATTGGCTGGCTCTAGGCATCGCATTCTGTGACAAAGAAAATGGCATTTATAATTTAGCAGCCTACAGACACCTCTGTAACAAAGAAGCGCCTGTTCTCTTGATTGCACACCTCCAATTATACTATTCAAATAAATGGAGAAAGTCAACAAGAGACAGGTTTTCTCATTGGTTTCAGAGATGCAAGAAGACCCTCAAAGCATATAACTATTAGCCAATATGTTTGTTTATTTACATAATAAACTGATCTTATAAAATAGCAAATCCAATGGAGCAAATCTTGACTTGCCCTTGACTTTCCAGGAACAGAAAATGAGCAACTTCACCAAGTAATTAAATTTTCGATTAATGGTGCCACAGTTGCACATAAGAAGAGGATAAGATAATGAGGCCAATGGCATTTACTTCAGAGAGCATCAGCCTCAAATATTAGATTATCAGTTCATAGGCAAACAAGAGAAAAACACTGCAAATGACTCATTCCAACAGCTGTGACATTAAATAGCAAATAGTTACAAATCTGTGTCCTGTTTTCAAACTCAACCCACTGTATGGACATAAATTAGCAAGATCTCACATGTTTGGTTCCTGTACTGTTTGAAAGGGCAACTGTGACAGGCAGAGCACAGAATTATACCCCAGCAACACAACAGCCAATTACAGCAGCGTTCTGAACCAGTCAACAGAAGCTGTGGGCTGGGAAAAGTCAAGTTCTGAGTCTTCCAGAGGGAGGCTTGATCAGTTAGGTTTTTGAGGGTTGAGTCAAAGGCTGGAAGTTGTGTGTAAGGGTTAGTATATATGGAGTGAAAATTAAAAGTTCTGTGAAAATACCGTATCTTTAAGTTAAGTATCCTTGTCTGGGAAACTTAGCATACTAAAGTGATGCACTATGCCAGCAGGGGTTTTGTTTCTGGTGAGTAACTAAGTTGTAACAGCGCTGTATTTTGTCTGTCATAGCCTGCATGTGAGAGATTTTCCATGGGAATATACTGGATAAAACCTAACATCCTACATTTCCTGGTAAATTGTTCATATTTATTTTCATTGTGTGTTTCTTTCCAAAAAACATTCATTCTTGTCATCCAAACCAAAATTTTATCCTCCCAGAAGCTTTTATAAAAAACCTCTTGGGAAGCTTAGTGCAGCAGGGTGGACAAGCAGGAAAATGTGATGGGCAACATCCTGTGGTGTTACTATCTAGCCTCTAGGAAAACTGTCACAGTAGTATTCACAGGAAGAAAGAAATCCTACACCTATAACTATGTCAGTAACACATTTTTTTTCTTTACTGCATTTTTCAACATCTGAATTTTTATTGCTCTTGGCTGTTACGCATAATCCATGTAACGAAATGGTTACCAAGGGTGAAATGAGTGCTGGTTGCAGTTAATCTGTCTTAAAGGGGAAAAAAATGTTCCCCATGAGGTTTAATGGGCTGTAGTGCCAGGGAGGGGCCTGCAGGAGTCTTGGTAGGGGACACCCTTCTTCCTGGACTGCAGCTCCCAGCTGCCCTGGGCCAAGAAAGTGCGGTGAAAATACGGGGTGGAGCCTGAATAGAAAAACCCAGCCAATCCTGCGAAAAAAGTCAGTCACCTTCTTGGTTGAAGAAGGAGAGGCTCCTGCTGCTGGGTGAAACCAGGGTCCCTAGGCCCTAAACGTGGAGTGCCTGACAGGCAGCAGAAAAGAAAGAAAGGGGGAACCTTCCCTGAGACCACCACCCCTTAAGGTAGAGTAGGGAACAGTGTGGTAGGGAAAGCAGACGGTGGTTCTCTTCTGTTTATTTTTCTGCCCTAGGGGTTTTGAAAAGACGGGTCTATACCTAAGTGTTGTGCCTTTACCTGCTTTGTGTGCAAGTGCTCTGTATATAGTTATTAAATTATACTTTTTGAATATAAAGAACCTTGTGGTGCTCTGACTACATAACCTCCCCCACTTGGCACGCTACAAGAAAGGAGGGAGCCCGGGAGAAACTGATAAGGCTAGACCTTGGTGGGTTGCCAATTATCCAGGGCCCAACCAAAGATTGGGTAATTCACTTCCCAGTACGGAAATCAGCCGGAAGGGTCTCACTGCCCCAGTCAGGCGGTGCACAAATCAGTGAGTGGTGGCAGCGACGGAGAGTGTGAGCCATGCCCACCAGGGACGGTGGGAGGCGGATAGCGGGGCTAGCAGGCCATTGATGGTGGCTCAGTTTCCCAGACTGAGAGCCAGTGCCCGTTCCGCCACAATCCATAAAAAACCACATCATGACCTTCTTTGTTCCCAAATTTCTAAAACCAAGTTGTATGATATGACTGTATCACTGTATGATATGACATCTCTCCTCAGTGACTGGTCTTTTCCATTGATCTTATTGGATGTTTCACTCTGGGACACCTGTTTCCTAATTTGAATAGCCTCCTTAAATAGTTTAAAGTAACTCCATACATAAAAAATTGCATTATACTTCACTGTTACTGAAAATACTATCTAAATGTGTCTTACTTCTGTATACACACTTAGGATTGCACTATAAGATTGTGATATGCCATATTCTATTTGCTGATGCAGAAAGTCTTAAGAATGGGATGTTAGTAAGAACATGAATGGGCTATTAAAATCTCCAAACAACCCTCGTAGGAGGGCAATTAGCTACCTGGTTATACTTTTTTCAGCAAAATGTTGAGAAAATGGCTCTCGTACATTTTTCTCTTAGGACATTCTCACCTGTATATTAGTAAACAATGTCCTCAAAGTACAGCCACTTATCTTTTTTTGTAAACAAATAAATAAACAAGCCCTGAAATCTATGCATTTTGCCATTAGGGTAGTTTTTAATCACAGCCCATATAACATATTAGGGTAGGAAAATATTCCATGTGTTTTCTCATAACACACTGCTCCAAGAAAGCCTTTGAAATTGTTCTGTAAAAATACAGACCTTCATGACAAGTGGATGGCCCTTCCTGCTAAATATTTAGCTTACCATTAAGGGCTATGTTTTTGTGGTAGAAATATATCCAAAGGTACAAAAATGTTAGTACAAAAATGTTAGAAGTGATTAACTTTAGATATTGTATGCATTTTCACATGCTTTCCTTTAAAATTAATGAAAGTTTATGTTTGGTTTCTAATACCCTAGCTTCAAAACACAGTTTTTGTTTTTCAAATAATTGTAAGTTGGCTAGGAGTAGAAATATACACCAAAGGCAGTATGAGTAACTTTGCATTTTTTAACATAAATGCCTGAAAAGGCATGTATGAACAAGGCATACGTTCACTGAGAACTGAGGTAACATGGTGGTTACAAGCTATAATCTGGGAAGTCTCCAGTCCAACCATGGCTCAACCCTTTCCATCTGTAATACGGGGGACAATACTGGCCTACCTGGAGCTGTTCTAAGAATTACTGAGAGAATATATATAAACATGTTCAGCAAAGATAATGAACCAAGTTTAATTTTCAGGGGGGAAAGCTTTGAAAGAAAAGCCGTTTATAAGTACTAGGTACGTATTAAATAAAATAAAATTCAAGCATACAAATACATATATTACTTCTAAAAAATAAAAACTTACCCACTTGGCAATTGGACACCCCTGGGAACTTTTTCCTTCTCTGCCTGTATACACTACTACTTCTATTCTTACAGCGCTTCCTTTTGCTCCATACCTATACAAAGGGGAAATTATAAGAAAAGATGGAAAGATTATAAAGTTTTTAGTAATTAATTCTGTTAACAATGGTGGAAGCGGTAACAAAAACTACTACAAAATTCTGCTGGAGGTGATATTTCATTTTGGAAAAGCCTGAATACAGAAAAAACGTTTTCAGTATGTTTTATTTATTTAGCTTAAGCCACCTAATTCAATACTACCGCATAAAATAGTGATGTTAAAACCCCATCCCCCATCAGCATTTGCCCTCATTACCAAATGTCAGCAAACAGGAAGGTCTAACAGTTCCTTCCAAAAGACTCTGGCTTTGATGAACTTCCATGCTTTAAGTTTTGTGGTGCTGTCAGTAAAGATACTTCTCCCTCATGCACACAATGCTATAATTTGGCATGCTGACACAGTTACTAAGATAGTACTTTTGGTGTATCTGAGAAAACAAGGGGACATAAGACAGGAAAGCATGAATACCACCAGCATTTTAAAACTGCACCTGCAAGACAACAGGAATCCAGTACAGACAGTGGCACTGTAATGATTTTAACTGTGTGTGTGTGTCTTTAAATGCTTGGTGTAGTATAGATGAAAAGTGGGGGGTGAAAGAGAGGGATGAGCGAGTGATATGGTTGGCTGATGACTGACAGTGTGGGTGGAGTGAATGCAGTTTTCAGTTACTGAGGGAGAGAAAAGAGTCAGGGCAAGAGAGGCAAGCTGTGTGCAGCCTGAGCTTGTTTATGTTGTCTGAGAGAAATATAACCTGTGTGGAAGCCTGAACTGTGTGTTTGTGAAAGAACATTCAGTCAGGAGAAAGCAGGCAAGCTGTGTGGAAGCCTGAGAAAAGGTCTTACTTGTAATTGAAAAAGAAATTAATATCAAAAGCAGGCAAACTGTGAAGCCTGAGAGAAGATCTATGTGACTGGGTTTAAGTAATATTAAGAATTGAGAACTACTCTTCTGAAACCATCAAGTTTTTTATATATATATATATATATATATATATATATATATATATATATATATATATATATATATATATACATACATACATATACACACACACACACACACACACACATACATATACATATATATGTATTCCTGTCATTCCTATATTCCATTCCTTTCCTCAGGGCCACATAGTACCATGAAAAAGCCTGACCTTTGGGCACATTACTTAAAGGAGAAATTTAAGTTATTCTGGAATTTAATTCCTGGTGGCAGCAATCTACCAAGAGGGAGCAAGAATAAAAGGTTTAAAGACCAAATCTACCCAAGAGAAAGAAGGGGTCGTAACAGGCACACTTTTGCAAGCGAATCCTGATGCTCCATTCCTGTCGAGGAGGAGACCGTTGCATTCTTCCACAGTAGGAACATATTATAACAACCAAGAGAAGCCCTTCATACAGCATGTTAACTGTAGCCTTCCCCAAATCCTACAAGTACATGAATTAGGAAAAGATACCCAGGTCTGGTCTGACAGAGGACTTCAGCCTTATCAGATAAAATGGCTCATCTAGCTACTGTTCCAACTTGAGATGCAATGACAGATTCAGAAAGGCTGGTACTAGTCAAAGGGAGCCCTAAATGTCTTATTTCCCCAAGATCATTAGGACTGCCTCCATCTTTACCCAATGAACAGTAAAGGAAATTATCAGACTCTCTCTTCCCCCTCACCTCCTTACCAACCACAACACCACTGTGCCATTCTTTCCAATTGGGGGAGATGTGTCTCAGCTAGAAAGAGAGTTCTAATTTTCAAGTCCCACCCCAATAGTGCTCTTCTGCAAGTAGCCCTGTCAAGCAAGACTCTCTGACAGCCACTGTCACGGCAAATAGGTTATTATGCAGCCCTTGCAAAATAGGGAGAGAAGTACTCTACACTCAGTGTCCATATCTAAGGAAGTCTTAATGGTGGTAAGTGGTAATAAACTCGGAGAACCACATGACTAGCCCCTTATGCAGCAGAGGCCTTGACTCTGGAACAATAACCCTTCTCTCCCACTTTTAAAAGACTACTTTGAAAACTCAGAAGATCTTGGAAGCCATGTTGTGATGTAACACTTCAGGGATGCAGTTGAAAGGAAAGTGCTCCAGAAAAATCCGGCTGGATAATTCCTTGCAGATTACCTAAATTCCTTGCAGGTTATCTATGGACTATGGCCACTGCCGAGCAACAGTTTTTCTCTGAAAGAGAAACTACTATTGACAAGAACTGGGTACATCATGTTGTAATTAAGGGGCTGGGAGGTCCAGCTATTCATTGCTGGTTCTTAAGGGCTGTATCCAAGACAGACAGTTAGCCCTAGGAAGTAAATGAAGGGCAATGGAGCCAATTGCAGGACTGGCTAAAGGCCAATTAGCAGAGTTCATGTTCCAGTCAGATAAGGAGGAAGGCTGATTTCGTACCCTAATGAATGCTAACTAAAGAGGGGACATTTTTTTACTAGGACACATTCAGCCCCTCCCTAGAAAGGGTTCAATGGGTTGGATTGAGAGCCAGTGTGGTATAGTTGTTATAGTGTCAGACTAAGATCTGGGAAACTCAGGTTTGAATCCTCAGTCTGTCATGGAAGCTTGCAGGGTGATTGTGAGCCAGTTGCACTCTCAGCCTAACCTACTTCATAGGGTTGTTGTAAGGATGAAATGGAGGAAAGGAAAATTAAGTGAGTCATTTTTGGGTCTCCATAGGGAAGAACAGTGAAGTACTGATGAAATAAACAAAATAAGATTCTTGGAAGGAGCACTCCAGCTACTATAGCTCAGATGCTGAAATTCAGACCTGCGCAATAAAACATGAACACAATGTATATGTAGTGAGAGAAAATTAACTGTACCCTCCCTTCCTGGTGAGAGCCAGTTTGGTGTAGCGGTTAAGGGCAGCAGGACTCTAATCTGGAGAACTAGGTATGATTCCCAACTCCTCCGCGTGAAGCCAGATGGATGACCTTGGGTCAGTTACAACTTCTTGGAGCTCCATCAGCCCCATCCACCTCACAAGATGATTGTTGTGAGGATAACAATAACACACTTTATAAACTGCTCTGAGTGGTCGTTAAGTTGTCCTGAAGGGCGGTATATAAATCGTTATTATGTTATTATTTTGCTGCTTGTAGCTACACAGAGATTTTAAATCATTTACTGGTTTCCTTCTTTCCTCACCTGTCCTCCATTATTTCCCTGACAGCAGCAACACTTGGTCCTGTTCCCAGGTGTGTGTAATATGGTCCTTCATCCTTCTCTATGATTTGTTCTACAGAAAGGGTTAAAAATAGGTATTAATGATTTCATAGACACATTACATAAACAGTCATGCGTTCACACATTAATTTCAACAGCTTAGAATGCCTCCAAAGTCTTATGGCTGCCACTATGAAGTGCAACCCACGTAGCTACTTCCCCAGTCAGTGTGCTCATTGTACCCTCTCATGTTGTCAGTAGAAGGCTCCTCCTTCATCAACTAGTATGGCCTTCAACTGACCTCTGACCTGAGGCAGATCATGTTGGCAGTACCCCCATCATTTTCTTTTCTATCTTTTAAAAGACCAGGAGAGGAAGAGGGGCACATACTGTAATAAAAAATAGGCTCTATACCAGGAGTGGCCAACTGCGGTTCGGGAGCCACATGTGGCTCTTCTAAACACATTGTGCGGCTCCTAGAGGTCTCTTGAGTATCACCGCAGTCATATAGTTTAGTTTATTTCCCTCCCTTCCCTTCTTTCTTTCCATGTGTTTCCCTCCCTCCCTTTCCTTCTTTCTTTCTATGTCTTTCCTTCACTTTTTCCTTCTTTCTTTCCATGACTCATATTTTTAATAAAAATGTTAGGGGGACTTTTGTAATGTCACTTCCAAGTCAAAGGACAGGTGATGGCTCTTTCCAAGCTCCACCCCTTCCGATGATGTCACTTCCAGCATACTGCACCAAAACCCCACCCCTTCCTGTAATGTGACTTTCAGGATATTCCCCCAAACCTGCTTCTTCATCGTAAGGCACTTCAATGCATCATGTCTTGCGGCTCTCAAACATCTGACATTTATTTTATGTGGCTCTTACATTAAGCAAGTTTGGCCACCCCTGCTCTATACATATGGCTGGGATTAAAGAAGTTCTCTAGATCTGAGCAGGCTGAAGTATATTCCTATATATGATTTAATGATAACTGTAATTAATATTCTCACAATTCTTATCCAGAAGTCTAGTAAGTCGTTTTGAAAGCATCTACAAATGGTATTATATATTGTCCCCCCAACAAGGTCTTCTGGAGCCCAATGAGAGGACACAAAACATTGGAAACAAGAGTCTGTGGCAAAGAATTTGTCAGTTTGCCAACAAGTTAAAGCTCACTAACTAAAAGGTAACAGAAACCCAGAAATCCATTCCTGAAGTAGTTACCTGCACGGGATCTGGAGTAACACAAGGACATCTTCTTACCCGTTGCTGCTGGGATGGAGATCATGACACTTTGGCCTCAATGGAGGCAAGAATCAACGTTTTAGCTTACGAACACCTAAAGCGCTCTTCTCTAAGAAAAAATCTGAACACACATTTGAAAACTCTATGCAAGAATGAACCAAGTAGCACTTACCAACACAGTCACAAGATGGAAAATCTGTCTGTCCTCTCTTTGTAGGAGTATCAATCAGGTTCTTTGTAGGGGTGTCTAGGAATTTCATAGGTGATTCAAGAAAGCTACTGAGCATATTTTTTGCTGGAGAATATCCTAAGATCCCAGTAGTCTGTAGATTCTCATTCTCCAAATTTCTTGATGTTAGAATTTTATCTTCATCTGCACCCTCAGCATTCCTGAGAGTCTGCAACGGATTCTTTGGGGGGATTTCATCACTGTTAATGGTTCTGGTCTGCAGCTTCTGACCCTTTTGTGGTTCCATAGAATCCAGATGAAGTTTTGCTTGGATTTCTGCACAGATTTCATCCCCTCTTTGACTGGACTGACTAAAGGTCGGAGGCAAATTATGCATCTGAGTGATACCCATTGCTTGCTGTTCCTGAGAAACCTTGTCTTTTTCTGTAAACATTGGCATATTTTCACTTTCTTGGTTGAAACCAGATTGTGTGTCTAAGTGAGAAACAGTCAGAAGATTATTGGAGAGTAGGCCACTGTGTTGCAGAGCAACAGGTGTACCACTTGAAGGATCAGCATTCTGCGCACCACTGGAACCCATGGTTTTGATGTGCTCGGGCACCATTTCACGGCCGAACAGCTTGCTTTTCATTTTGTCTTGTGCTGAGGCAGGTAAAGGTCTATGAAATATTATTTGAGTTTTGGGGAGAAATAACATAGCTGTTTTTTGCTGTGAAGGCAAAGCAATCTGATTCCGCACTTTCTGTACTTTAGCTTTAGAAGATTTTTTCCCCATCACAGATAGCTTTGAATCTTGTGGTACAATCCGACCAGGTTTGCGTAGTTTAGAAGACCGCCTTGGTTTGTCCTGTAATTCACTAATCTGGCATTCTTGCTGTAGTTGACTATTTTGTTGGTGAGGCATTGCTTGAGGCTTCTTCTTTAATCTTTTTACCCGTGGTACTGGTTTGTCACTTTTCCGCACTGGTTGCCTCTGCTTGATTAACAGCGAACTATGGTTGTTCCTTACAAATACCGATTGTTTCTTCTGCAATAGGCACTGGTCCTGTTTATATTTTGATTGCATATCTGGTGGCATTTGACTAAGAAATGATGTTTTCTGATCTGGGTTTGTGGATTCAATTATTGCTGCAAGTTGAGTTAATTGGGTAGCTACCTCTTCTTCATCTTGGCTATGAATACCATCCTTAATTACAGAATTACTTTTTGAATTCAGGCCATGAATAGCCTTTCCCTCCCATTTCCCAAGCATCTCTGCTCTGTTCCTCTGTTGTTTGACAGTATTTGAGTTTTTGGAACATGGCCCAATGGCAGCTTTATGATTAAGAGGATGTTTTTTGGTAGTATGACTTGAATTTCCACCAGACACCAGTGCACTGAAAGGTTTGGTATCTCTTGGAGAGAAATGTAATCGACGCAATAAACTGGGTGGACCTGTGGATTTATTATAGAGTTCGGAAGAAGCACTTTGACCATTGTAAAGCAAATTCTTAGGAAAAATTTTTCTCTGTGAATGAGCACGAGAAAAGAGCTGTTGGTCTTTTGGCGGGCAAGTCCCTTTAATTGCTTTCAGCGCTGATGTCACAGAATGGGAATTATCCTTTCTGTAATTGTTAAGTGAATAAGAAATTGTTTGTTGCTCTGTACATTGAACACTTTCTGTTTTAGCTGGTGAAGAAGTGCCTAAAGAGACTTCTGACAGACGTGTTAATGCTTCAATAGCAACAACCTGCTCTACAGTTAAATTTCTGTTTTTAATCAGAGATAAAAAAGTTGACTGAAGTGACAAATCTTCAGGCTGGGAATCCTTGTTTGATATATTTGAAGCACCATCCTCAAGACAGTCATCTTTTTCAAGCACAGGAGTACAAGATGGCTTGTCCTGTAGGTCTAAAAGTGAAA
Organism: Eublepharis macularius; assembly: GCF_028583425.1. NCBI lineage: Eukaryota > Metazoa > Chordata > Lepidosauria > Squamata > Eublepharidae > Eublepharis > Eublepharis macularius. Next base: position 114,984,441 of record NC_072795.1, read on the forward strand.
TAGTTTCCAAAAGTGAGTTCTGAGATTCCTGAATGGCATTAGAGTTTTCTGTCTCCTTCACTAGAACATGACTGTTTGGGGGGGGAGAAGCACCACATGTTCCAGTTGTCAAAGTGTTGAGGTGATTCAATTGAGAAGTACCAGTCCAAAAGGCATCAGAGTCATTCTTTTTGCAGCTTTTTGCCAAATTTGCATTTTCACTCACATCTTTTTTCAGTGACTCGTCACATTCTGCTGGTGAACAAGATATGTTTTTAATACCATTTTTAACAGTGTGTGCAAACAACTTTTTGGGCTCATCTAAAGCACTGGAAGAAGAAACGGTTTTTGCATCCTTCTCAGAATGCTTTAAATTCTCATTCCTTGCTCCGATTCCACAGAGGTCACCATTCACATGAACACTAAGCAATGGCTTTTCATTCTGCACCCACTTCTCAGTTTCTAAACCGGTCATACTTCCCTTTTCATATGCCTGTGCATTTTCCCAAGGCAGTGGTTGGTTTGGTTTCACCTTGTACTTTTCACTATGGCCATTAGAAATACATTCCATGAGCTCTGGTCTGCAGCCATTTACTGGTTTGTTTTCTAAGTCTCCCTGCAAAATAATACAAATAGAGTTTTAGCCATAGTTGTGACCCCTGAAAATATGGAAGCACTGGAACTTGTCAAATCAGCCTTTTTAATTGGAAGGGACAGGACAGAAATGGATATGCATATCCAGTTTGGTTCAGTAGTTTCTGTGCTAAGGAAAGCAGTAATTCAGAGGTAGAAGGGCTGAAAAATATAATTTGGGTTCATGACTATCCTGTCAGGTGAAATTCACTGGGCAATAATAGCTTATTTATTGATCCCAATCAATGCACTTTTCAGGGAAGGCAGAAGGCTACTAATCTGCATTCATTTGGACTCTGCTAAAAAGTATCCAACCAGAATCCATCTAAAATGGCTCATTTTCCAATTAACATTTTCTTGGAAAGTTGTTGAATGGTTGCTCAGCAGCTCCAGACACACCTGAATACACTGCAAACTACAATTCAGTTACATAAACACATTTAACTTGATTCAAGCCAGTAATACAGTATGAAAATCTCCACCATTAAACAGACTGTTGGCAGTGTTTGAATCCAAGCAACCTCCTCCCCAACACACATGAGCTGAAGTCAAGGTGCTATATTTATTTATTATTTTAAACATTTCTTTGATGCCTTTCACCCAATTCAGAGTCCTCAAGGCCAGTGAGCATTTCTGACATTAAACAAAGATTTAAATATATAAATATAAAATTTTAAAAAATAAATAAAACATAACACATAAAATATAAACACATAAAAGTACACAGACAGAGAGGAGGGCTAGTAAGAGTTAATGAGGAAATGCCAAACAAAACCAGTCTACACCCCACCAGCGGAAGACAACAGGAGACAGACAAATCTCCTTGGAGAAAGAGTTCCCAAAGCTGTGGCACCATGACCAAGAAAGCACTATATGATAAACCAAATAACCTCTCTGATATTTTTCTAAGAACAAAGACATTTTGGTCCACTCTTGAAACAACCATGTCATTTAGCAACAATTATAACCGTAACACACTAAGGATTAACAAGTTATAAAAAGATGAACCTTTCAACTTTTAAAAAAAATTAAATTGAAGCTATTAGCCTACGCTCTTTTATACAGACCTATTACAAAATAGACAAGTAATGCATTTTGTAGAGCCAATGGCCAAGCTAATTTAGTTTGAAAGAAACAGGTAAAAGGGCCTTCACTGTCAAAGCTATGCAGTTACATGGGATCTAGAACACAGACAACAGACAACCAAGAAAGCTTATAAACTGCAAGTAACTATAGTAGGTTATCAAAGAACAAATGGAACCCATCAGAACAGTTCTCCACCTTTTCATTCTGCGCCATCTAGATCACAACTATTAGGTATTAAGGTGGGGGACCGAGGCCATGTCTTACAAGCCAGACTCGCTAGTGAAAATTGCTGGAATACTACAGTACTTTTCCAAGTACTTTTCAGGCTCCTTACATGGATGTAAAGTCACTTATAAAAAGAGAGAGCCAAATGCTTGGAACGGGAGAGAAGTACTCACAATCCTTAAATATGGAATTGGAACATCAGCCACAGGGATCTAAATGAGAACCAGGGCTTTTTTTGAGGGGGAAGTTCATTTCAGGGGGGTAGGGCTGTGTGTGTGTGTATGCTGCTTTGAGTTCATTCTGCTTTCTTTTTCATGGGGGTGGGTGGGGCTGTGCATGTGTGTGTGTTGCCTTCATTCTTTTGTTGACTGAAGTTGACATTGTTATGGTTCCCACAGCTTTTGAATGCAGATTGGTTGTGTTAGTTAAATATATCAGTTATGGTTATTTGTATTAGTTAAAATATCAGTTATGGTTATTCCAGTTTTATGCTAGGAATGGATAGCTATGCCGAAGTCACAAAAGGCTTTCATCAATATATTCATCAGCATATAGGTGTTCTTATGTCTTATTAGCTGTAACGCAAATGGTTCTCCCCACCCTCAGCTGATTAACATCACTGAAATTGCAGTGGACATATGAGTGTTAAGGAAGTTTTTATGAATATTGTTTGTCTGGGACATTGGAATATTTATGAGCATTTCACAATGTCACAAGGTAGAGTTGGCAGGCAACAAAAAAAAGCCATTTTAAACTAGGTATAAATCTAATGCAGCTAAAGTTGAGTATCTAATTTTGAATTGTCCCAGTAAAGCAAAAAACCTCCCTGAAAATTTGAAAATTCAATATTCATTAGATTAGGAATTTCAGACTGTGGAATTTTAAGAAAGAATTTTGGAATTTTTTTTCTATGCTGGCAGAGGGAATCTGTTAGAATTTAGATTTATGAGACGGGTTTTGGATTTTTAGAGGCCCCCTCCTTCTTGCATATTTTAAAATACGATTCCAAAGAAATGAAACGTTTGGGAAAGGGAATGGAAGATTTCACTTTTTGTAGAGGATACAGAAAGGAAAAAAACCCTTTCTCATAATAGTGTAATTTTCCAAGCTTACTAACATTTATCTTGTTGTAATGCATTGTGTTGGTTTCTGGGAAGCAGTGTCACTTCCGGGAGTGACGTCATCACGCATTTCTGGGAGCGCGCGCGCACGCACATGTGATAATAGAGAGTTCCACCACCTCTTTTCCCAGAAAAAAAGCCCTGACGAGAACAATAGGTACCTTTATATTTGGGGTAATGGTTAATGGTGCTTTTAAACACACGCACACGCAGAGCAGTTTCTCTTAGAATGCAAGAGTGATAGTACTGAAGATGCAAAACACAGGGGAAGGGCTGAAACATGCTTATAACCAGCCTTGCTTCCATGCATCCTACCAGTCAGGAGCTAATGTTGCACATGCTCTTATTCCTTGGTGCACAACCTGGTTAGCAAAGCCACTGAAAGTTAACTGGAAGGTTATACAGAGCCATTGCACTTTAGACCTCTCCAAGCAGGCTTGTAAAAAGCCACTCAGCTGGTTAAATTTGTTGAGTAGGAACTGCCTCTTCGTGACAAGGCAGAAAAGCTTTCTAGAAGCCTGTGGTTCTTCTTCTTAAGTCACAGAGAACTCAAATGGGTATTAGGGGGAGGCAGGCTAATTTTTTTTTAAAAAATCAGGCTAGTAACTGTTGTGGTTTTACTCAAATGAAAGTACTATCTGAAGAGATAGACAGATGAAGTGAGGCAATTTGATCCAGAGGCTGAGAGAAAACAGAGATTATTACTCTATTAGTATTTCACTCAGGATGTCACTGTCTAGCTGATTAAACGTGCCCTTCCCCATAGCAACTCGACATAGATAGACTGGCTGCTCTCACAACTACTATGTGAACTACCCCCCTCCCCAATCAAAAGCAGTGCTGAATGCCAAAGCCTCAAAATAGAAGGGACCACTAATGAGAAGACCTGCTGAAAAATTACAGCCTCTTATCATAACTGGGATTATCCAAGAGCTGCATGGAAACCTCACTTGTGTGCACAATCAGACACCCATGTCATATGACCTACCCTGAGCCCACTTGTGGAGGGTGGGATATAAATTAATTAATTAAATAAATAAATATTGTGCCAATCTGAAAGTGGATACAGCAGCAAGAAAGCACTTATTCCCACAACTGTACATAGGAAAAGGCCAGAACTGTTGTGCAGATGGTCTCACATCCATCAGCATAAACTTTCTGACATGTGCTAAGCGACTCACTGAGAATGAAGCCACAACACCACTCCTGCAGAGAACTGACCAGATAGTATCCTTATAGTCTGTATACCACGACTGGGGCTGCAATGGCTAAACACCATTACTGATGCAGTTCCAGCAAAACCTGAGACAGCAGATGGCTGGTGTACTCTCATCTTAGTCTCAGCAGCTGTAGACTGCATACTAACAGGTGTCATTAAAGCCGAACATGTCACTTTATGACCTTTTCCCCCCTCATTAAATTGTGTCAACATAATCGAAAAGTTCTTGAAGGTGGTCAAACTAGCATCAGTGAAAGGTTGAAAAGGTTTTAGATCCCAAAGTTTTGCCCTGTGATAAGGGCTACTACTAGCTATGCAGCAAATATCCAAAGCTTTTATTTCTAGAAACAAAAAGTCTTTGCAGATGCAGCTAAGTTTGCTGCATACAGTGAGAAACTGCTGAATAGTTATTGTTTTAGATCAGCAATAAAAGGACAAGGAAGGAATGATGACTAGCAAGCTGGAAATCAATTGAGCAGGAATTTAACAATGAGTTTCTAGTTTCTAATTTGTCTGTAACTTAAATGAAGAGCTGTTATCGGCAGCACTGGTTAAGATCAGTGGATGCATAACAGCTGGCTAGTCTCTAAACTTTTCCATCAGCAGCCATGTCCAATTAACCCCTGTGAATGGGCAACGGTAGGGCATGAAACTTCCATTTTAAATGATTTTTAAAAACTTTACACTTGTAAAAATTGCAGGTCCACTTATGCAGACAGGTCTCACAAATATGTGCAATACCACTTTGTCAAGGCAAAGATATTCATGAAATAATAACATAATAATAACATTCGATTTATATACCGCCCTTCAGGACAACTTAATGCCCACTCAGAGCGGTTTACAAAGTGTTATTATTACCCCACAACAATCACCCTGTGAGGTGGGTGGGGCTAAGAGAGCTCAAGAGAACTGTGACTCGCCCAAGGTCACCCAGCTGGCTTTGTGGAGGAGTGGGGAATCAAACCCAGCTCTCCAGATTAGAGTCCCGTCCTCTTAACCACTACACCAAACTGGAAAGTAATATGAAAGGTATCTCTCTATCCCCTAGCAATGATGCTAAAAACATTATCTATTGTCCATATAACAAACAAAAATTATATTCTGCTATAATCACCAGATTGATGCAGATTGATGCGCAATCTGTACTCTAGACAAGAGGCTACTGTCAGGACAGAATATGGGGAAACAGAATGGTTTCCAATTGGCAAGAGTGTCAGACAAGGATGCATATTATCTCCCTACCTGTTCAACCTCTATGCCGAGTATATCATAAGGAAAGCTGGATTAGATCTAGAAGGAGGAGGAGTGAAAATTGGTGGGAGGAACATTAACAATCTGAGATATGCAGATGACACCACATTACTAGCAGAAAATAGTGAAGACTTGAAACAACTACTGATGAAGGTTAAAGGAGAAAGCGCCAAAGCAGGGTTACAACTGAACATCAAGAAGACAAAAGTAATGACTACGGAGGAACTACTCAATTTTAAAGCTGACAATGAGGAAATTGAAGTTGTTCAAATTTTCTATTCCTTGGCTCAATCATCAATCAACAGGGAGACTGCAAGGAAGAAATCAGAAGAAGATTGAGACTTGGAAGAGCAGCTGTGAGGGAGCTAGACAAGATCCTTAAAGATAAAGATGTCTCTCTAGGAACCAAGGTCAAGATAATCCAAACTATGGTATTCCCCATTGCCATGTATGGATGTGAAAGTTGGACGGTAAAGAAAGCTGAAAGGAAAAAAATTGATTCATTTGAAATGTGGTGCTGGAGGAGAGTTTTGCGGATACCATGGACAGCCAAAAAGACAAATAAGTGGGTATTAGATCAAATCAAGCCTGAATTCTCCTTAGAAGCTAAAATGACAAGACTAAAGCTTTGGTCACATCATGAGAAGACAAGATTCTCTGGAAGTCGATAATGCTAGGAAAATGGAAGGCAGCAGGAAAAGAGGAAGACCTAAAACAAGATGTCTTGACTCAATAAAAGAATCCATGTCCTCCAGTTTGCAGGATCTGAGTAGGTCTGTTAGAGACAGAACATTTTGGAGGTCTTTCATTCATAGGGTCGCCATAGGTCGGAGACGACTTGACGGCACATAACACACACACAATCACCAGGGATGTCACATACTCTCTATAATCATAACAACTCTAGAAAAAGAGCAAATGTTTGTATTCACTCGTATGATGGAATTTAGAAATACTTTAGTATTACATGGAAAAGTCTGGCAAAACTACTAGAGGAGAGGCATAGGAAAGTTGAGTCCACGGGTTGAACAATTTGGGTTTGCCCAAAATTTCATACAGGCTGCCATGCTGGGCAAGACCAATCTTTCCTTGACCTCCATGAGACCCATAGGGCCATGTTATGGGACATGTGTTTAACGCATACTTTCCCACAGTTAGACAGATGCCCAGTGCTTTGCTTAAGACCACCAAAGAGCATGATTTCCCACTGGTAAATAATGGGAGATGGGGGCAGATTCAGATCAGTTGTAAGGTGTGTCCACTTACTATTGGAAATTCAAGGAGGTCTAGTGTAGCACCAGCATATTGCTAACTACATTTTGAAAACAACAGTCAACAACCCTCTATTACTGCTAAAGCACCACCACAGGATTTATTCAATCCTCAATTTACAAGGCACCAGTTTAAATGCAATCCACCAGCCTTGTGCTGGTGCCTGCCAGGAGACCAACAAGCCTTCAGTTTTGTACTTCCAGGCAAGAAGAAGAAACAGGCTTACCTAGGCCTTGGTTAATGACTGAGGCTTGGATCCATCAAAAGATTTCCATGAACACAGGGAATTTTTCCTGCCAATCCAATTGACACCTCATGCTTATTTATGTTTATTTACTTTATTTATACCCCTCCGTTTTTCTCCCCAATGGAGACTCAAAGCAGCTTACACCATTCTCCTTTCCTTCATTTTATTCTCACAACAACCCTGTGAGGTAGATTAGACTCTCTCTCTCTCCATGGTAAAGCCGGGATTTGAACATGGGTTGCCCAGATCCTAGTCTGACACTATAGTCCCTACACCACATTGGCTCTTGTGTTTTGCTGGTGGAAATCCCTTCTGTTCACAGAAATCCTTTAATGACTCCAAGGCAGCCTATGTTCAGCTTTATATGTTACTAGTTGCACAAGCCTTTGTATAGCTTAAAAAACACGGGACCCTACTTGACATGTCATAATTTTTAATACATTCCAATAAATCAAGAGACAAAATAATTCTTTTGGAGTGGAAAGATGACATCTGGCCACAGAAGAAACACACTTTTTTGCAAGGGGGAGACCCTTATTTGTATCTTTTTTTAATTGAAACACTCCCCAACTTAGGCGGAAGACGCGTACATCTGACTGCCTCTCATAATTAGTGCTTTCGTTCTCCCACGTGCATGCACCAAGTAAAAGGAGTTTCTCTTACCTAAAGAAAATAAAACAGCAACTACAGTGGGAGTTTCTTCCTGACTGTACTGACTCACTCAGTACAGCACTTTCTACTTATGCCACTCACTGCAATCAAATACAGCTCTCAATAAAACCTTAAGCTCTGAAAAAACAGAAGACTTAGAAATAAAACTCATATTTTTTTTCTCCTCCTCACATAGGTGAAGCATGGCAAATTTTGACAATTTTACCTCCTCGGTTATGCTGTCATTTCATTAACTAAGAAGGCATGATTTAATTTGTTAGGAGTGTGTACTCCTTCATGTAAATTATCTGCATGGTACAAAATTATTTGCTTTAAAAAAAAAATCAAAAGATTTTGTCAATTATCTCTCTGTTTTTATTGGAAGGGTTGAGACTTGAAGGCTCACACCAATATAAGCGTGGAATTTTGTTCTATTTTTCACATCCACTTCTTCTTCCCCCACCTGGCCCGTAAGGAGTATTTATATATACCTCATGCAAAATATTTTACATTCATAGCCATCTTACAAGGAGAACAATTACTATAACTTCCATTCTATAGTTGGGCAAATAACCCTGAAAGAAAATAACTTGCTTCCCAAATGCATTATCCACTGATTTTATAGTTTAGGTAGAATCTGAATTCATGCTTTTAAAAGTTGAGACATCTGAACACCATTCTGCCTCATTTTTAGCATTTATACAAAAAAGCAATGAAAGAAACTGTCCTCCAAACACCTAGATGAAGAAAAAGGCTCTTCCAGTTTGCTCTGGGTGTGTGTTCAGGGAGACATTAAAAGCTCATTTCTTGGGATTCAACCCAGGTGTATATTGTATACAGCATTATTTCCTCAAGGCTCTGAACAACTTTAATGAGAGGCATAAGCTTACAATGAAGAGAAATATGGGAATGGTCTGAGATGGCAAAACTTAATGAGAAAATTACGTGCAACCTCCCAGGAAGAGCTTGGGATCACTCCCCACTGCCATACTAGAAGAGTGTGGCAAGCCAAGAGGCATTTGTTTCCAAATGCATCTCAAGTTGCTGGAGACCTCTAAACCACTAAATGACTCTAAAAGATCCCCTTCTCTCATATGAACCTGCCCAAAGCTTCATATCAGCAGCAGAGATCCTTACCTACATGCCCTGCCCTTCACAGGTTGGCAGCTAGTATCAGAGAGAAGGCATTCTCCATGGTGGTGCCACTTGTGTAGAAATATGTCAACACTTAACATTATTCAAGCACTAAGTTTACACCATCCTGTTAATGCGGGCTTTTAGCTTGCACTTGTGTTTTTCTGTTTTTCTCAGTAACTTGGTTTCTCTGCTGGTTCATGAATTTCACTGTGGCTTATTACTTTAATGATGGCTGGTTTATTGAAGGGACTTTTTGTGGTTAGGCTTTTAGAGCTTATTGGCCATTTGTGCTTATTTTGTGAACTACAACTCTAGACATGTACAAAAGACGGGAATATTATCACACTTGGAAAAACAGAACACCAGCAACAACAATGGCTGGTATGTAATCCAAACCCAGTGAAGTTTTAAATTCGATCACTAAACACATCAAGTGTTCGTGGATTTTCAAATGAAAACTAGAACACTCATGGCATTGCCTGAAGCAAGACGAGAGCGCACAGCCTACTTACAGCACTAAGGAAGTCTAACAATATTTGCATGTCTAGTGACATAACTCTGGATCCTACAACTAAACTGTGACATGGGACCCCAGCCATAGTATTTATTCAGCACATATTTTATCTGGCCCTTCCTCTAAGGAGTTGAGGGCAGCAAATATCATTCTCACCTCACCCATTTTATCCTCACAACAATCCAGTGAGGCAGATTAGGCTGAACGGATGTGATTGGCCCAAGGTCATCCTGCAAGCTTCCATGCCACCTGTTGAGAAGGCAAGGACACATGGAGCATGGCATCCAAAGATTTACCTCTATGCAGCTGTATTTATGATCTCTTTCTACCTTGTCATGTTTACTGCACTGCATCACCATAAACCAAGTAAACTTAATTTCTAAGATTTAAATTGTCTAATTGCCACTGTGTCAAATAAAGCTAAACTAGTATAACCTACCAGAAAGTTTTCGTATGCAAACACCACTGAAATGAAGAGGGACTCCTATCCCCATTAGTAAGTGAACTGAGAGCTCAAGAACAACTGTTATCCCAGATGCATTAACACAGAGTACAAGGCTATATAAGAATTTGAGCATACCAGCTCCTGTGCAGGTGTGAAACACAACTGTTACCCAAAAAAATGGTTGCAGGGAGCTATGTGACACAGACACAGTTATGTACTTTGCAAACAACTGATATAAATCACTATGCTGCCACTCACTTTTAAAAAGCTTGATTGTGTCCTTCCAGCTCAGGCCTAAAGTGAATTACTAGTATATGGTGACAAAATGCCACTTCCACCAATACACCCGGCACAAGGAAGTTGAAAAAAAACCTTTGCACAATCCACCAGGAAATTCTTCTCTTGTGCAAGAAAATGAATAAGACCAATGCAAGTGCATGCTGGAGTTTAATGGATGTACTGGAGCCCGTATCCTATTAACTTAGAAATAGATCTCGCTGATATTGAATCCAAACTAGAATTGTACCCTGAGTTTTTTGAGTTGTCAATTAAGGAGAGAACAAAGTCAACGTCTGAAGTGCCAACTTAGTAAAAGTGCATTATTTCTGATAAAAGCAAACCAGTCAAGTATCTTAGAGTCAAACAAATGGGAAAATGCTCACATTTGGCAAATAATTGGCAGTGCCAATTAAAAATTATGGGTGCATTTCAGAGAAACTTCAGTACGCTTCACTGTCCTTGGTGTGAATAGGGCTGTAAGCATAGTTACACATAAGACTGCAGCCTTAAGCACTAACTTGGCAGTAAGCTCAAATGAAACCTATATGACTGACTCGTGCATAAACACGGATAGGATCAGGCAGTAAAATCTCATATATTTCAGTAGAATTTAAAGTTACTTGATTTTCTATCCCCAAAGTGTTTAAAGAAGACATTTGTTTGCATAGATAAACTTAGTATATGAAGATAACTAACACATGCAGTTTTTAATCAATGGACTGCAAACAGCACAGCCAACGTACCACATTAACATTTCCACCATTCACACCTAATAGTCTTGACGCAAAGAGACCTACATTCATTCACATACTTTCCAGTCCAGTCCTTAGACTCAAAATGCCGTGTACCAATAGCAGCGCAAGGGCTACATCAAGGAACACAACTTAATGCCAGTATCGCAGGCAAAAACAAAAACAAAAAAAACGCCACCACTCAGCAAAAAATGTGCAAATACACGCACAATACCTTTTCACTTTAGACATATAACTTTAAAAACACCAGCCATGATCAAGAACTCTGGAAGGCTCCAATGACACATGGAGCTCTTACACATGTGGGAGGGGCCTCATTCTCTACTATGAGATGGGGAATCCCCATTCTTAGCAGGGATTTCCTCTATACGTGCACAGGGATTCCCTGTCTTGCGGAAGAGAACAGGGCTGCCATTTATAGGGACCAGTTACGTGCACATGAGAAACACTGAACATATACATGAAGGTTTCATCCTTTGTTATCACTTCAACAGCTCCCCATGGCAACCTTTTTTAAAAACCTCCATTGAATTTACAAATGCTCTCAGTCCAATACCCATACAGCAATTAAAATAATTAGCCAAAAGCATACCCTGCTATCATTTAAGACCAATCCGTCCACTTCAAGCCATAATGGTTTGAAATGTATCAATATGAGAAAACAAGAGGCAATTCATTTTTTAATAAAACAAGTTTGAATACTCCTTGTTTAATATGACGTCCCAGAGCTAACACTTCACATACAGCTTGAACCAAAACAAAAATCCCAGCACCCTAAAAAATGTGTCAATTCATGAATGAAGGGTGGCATCAGTCATTTCCAGTGCATCAAAGTGGTTAGACTGTAACCAGCCGTCTTGTGCACAAAGAGTTAAATCTCTACATATACCATACAGAGGGAAAAACAAAAATGTTAACATGCTTTTTTAAAAAAAATCAGCCACATATACACATGAAAATCTGGGGAATACAATGTGCTTACTATCTGCACACTTTTACTTTCTATTTCTTAGCAAGGTAGCATTATTTAAAATGCACTGGGGCTTATTATTATCAATAAAACAATTATCAGATTACCTTTAGAACTCTTTGCTTTCTTCTCTGAGGCCTTTTGTTTTCAGTTAGCACCTAAAGAAAAACATCAAATTGCAGAATAAGTCTGTGTGGATAAGAAAATTATTTGTAAAGCAGTCTCTTGTTTTTGATAACGTTGGAAGGCTTAAACACAACCGTGAAGGTTCTCTTGCGACAAAAAAGAAGAAAAAGGAACTATGGGGACTTTAGACGTTCAAGTCCCCGGAATCAAAACATAAACGTAAAAAGAAGAGGAGGGAAAAATAACCTTCCCCCCTCTTAAAGTCGGGTTTAATTAGGCGCTGCATTCTTCATAGCAAACCCCACAAGGTAGCCATCTTGCTTCCTTCTGCAGAAGAACCCTCTACAGTAGAGCACTTCTTCACGCTGCTTTTTGGGTATTATTATCATGGTGTTTTAAAAGCAGCAGCAGCACCAGCACCAGCAGCCGTAAGCAGCAGCACAGCAAGCCCTGCCTGCCAACACTAGGGACGTGCTGGGCATGCCTCTCAAATATTATTAGGGGGAAGGAGGAGGTAAAAAAGGGGGTCCAGAAAAGGCTCAGCCAATCGCAAAGCGAAGCCAGCCGCTTCCAAGGCGTTCTTCCCTGCCTAGCCCTTCCCAAACAAAGGGTCTCCTATGTGGGCTTTACTCGGAGCAAGAGGACACGGGAGCAGGCGCAAGCTGCGACATGGACTCCCCGAGACGGCGGATCCGGCCGGGAGGGGGGGGGGGCCGCCGGCTGGCGGCAGGCAGGCAAGCGAGGGGCCAAGGCGGAAGCGAGGTGTAAACGCGCACGCACGTACACACACACACACACACACCACAAGCTTTTGGCTTATCTGGATGACTGGTTTAAGGCGGCGTGTGTGAGTGCAAAACATACGGAGGAGGGGAGGTGGGGGGGGGGCTCTGATCATTCGCTCACACGCGCAACACACACACACACACTTCTGGAAGGTATTGTGCATTTTGACTTTATAAGGCAAGGGCTACATATTGGCGATTTTTAAGAGGAGGGTTACGCGAGGACACCGTCTGGCGCGGCTATCCCTGGGTAACCCACACACACTCCCGGTGCCTCGACCACTCCTCGAGGCCCTTAATGGAAGGCGAATGATAAAAGCCATTTGATTATGTTTGTCATCATGGGGAGGGAGCAGAGAAGTCAAGACCTGTTAGCATCGCCCATCTCTTGCCACAAAAGGCAAATATACAAGCAACAAGTTGGAAGAGGCCCAAAAGACTGGATGGTTGGGCACTGGTCTGGCAGGATTTCAAAGAATGACAGCTCTCAATTCAACTCGTTCCTATAGTGTTTTTTCCCCCCGACCTTGCTTTGTTCATTATAGGAGTTAAATATATTGGAGGGAAACCATCTCTCATGCACACAGTAGCAGACAAAAGGTTCAGCAAAAGAGTAAAACCTGCACAGAAAATTAAGTTACTGGAGAACAATCACGACATGTTAACATTGTTTACATACACAAAATTCTACACAGACAAATAATTAACACTGCCTTAACAAGGAGTTAAGTGCAGGAAGTATTTTGCTTTATTTCCTTTCTTTATCTTAGAACCACCACCCATTGTTAAGGGCCTTTTTTGCACAGGTGATTTTTACCGCTTCTGACTCCCCACACCTCCCCTTTCAGATTTCAATGTGGCATTTCAAGGGTTCTCTTCCTAATTTTCTGCCTGTAAAGAAAACCCAAAGAGGTATGGGGGGGCAAAAGTGGCAAAAACCGCCCATGCAAAAAAGGCCATACTATCACCTTGGTTTTCAAACAACGTTCCTCAGAAACCTGGGTTTCTTGGGAAACGTAACCAGGGTTTCAGTGCGGTGTAGTGACTGGAATAGGATCTGGGAGTCCCAGCTTTGAACTCCTGCTCTGTCACTAAAGCTTGCAGGGTGACCCTGGGCCAAGCCCTCTCAAGCCTACCCTGCCTCACAGGGTTGTGGTGAGGATAAAATGGAAGAGAGAATAATGTAAGCCATGTTGGGTCTCTACTGGGGAGAAAGGCAGGGTATCCACTGAGTAAGTAAATAAATTTCCTCCATGTGAATTTCAGATATAGCATAAAGAATGTCCTGAAAGACAACATCCCCACCACTGATGATCTTCTCTACAGCTATGCATCACATGGAGGAAACAGACATGTTCTATAATGTGCTTTCAGCGCATGCTTCCTTTATCAATTGGCCTCCCTGCCCCACAGATTTGTTGATACTGGAGGGTTGTGCGATATGTGCGCTGCTGTTTAAATGAATTTTATATTGATGTTTTTATATTTTTATGCTACTCTAATTTTATATCCTCTGGTTGTAATCCGCTCTGAGTCAGCTTGTGGAGCGAGCAGAATATAAATCCAAATAAATAAATAAATGTGGGGGCAATGAGGAAGCTTGCTAATCCTGGGCAGCACTCTGATTATGTACCCTATGCTCCAGAATGCTCTCCAACACAGAGAGGGTTCTGTAGCAGGCACAGAGTTTCTCAACACCAACTTAATGGAGAAGTTTCTTTAGCGCAAAACATTTGAGAACTACAAAGATAAACAAAGACCTTGTTTTCAACCCCTTCCCCCCAATTAAATGGTTGAAACACTCAGTTTAGATGAAATAATTTTAAAACATTTTTACTTTCACTGGACATCTTCAAACCAGTCATTGAAGGCTCTGTCAATTTCACCTCCCCTTTGGGGAGGAGAAGATGAAATTAACAACCCCTCTGAGGAGCAATCTCTGCCAGCTTTGTCTTTTTAAACTACGCTTCCAGGCTAACATGGCATCTCCCTACACTTGAGTGTCCTTGTGTAAGATGTCTTGTGTAGAGATATTCTATATCCCCTCCCCTGCAGGAATATCTGGAAGTGTTTTATCTGCAGGTAAGTGTGCAATGATGTACTGGAAAAGGTGCTCTTCATAAAGCCAAAACTGATAATGCACTAATTCAACCCTGCAAATAACCACAAAGTTTACTGGTGCACAAACATTTTTACCATCTACTTAGCCTCATATGCCTGTGCTAAGTAATTTGTGGCACACTGACATCCTGAACAGAGGAAGCGACGGAAAAGAAGAACTAAATTTTCCAATTTACAAAATCTTCCCTTCCTGGTTAGCTGGAATCAACCAGATTAAGCAACTAGTCATTTGTCATCTTCAGTAAAATACCACATGAAACGCTGTGCACGTTAATTAGCTAGTTGCCGATATTATGTCATGACTACATATAAAGTCATATACCTATATTCACAGGTGAGAGGCTGATTGGAAGAGATGTGGTCAGGTTCCAAGGACCATGCCAAGCTTACTCTGATGTTGCAAAAGGATAGGTGCAGGACTCTTGTCATGTGGTCACAGACTGGCTACCAGCTCCAATCTATAATTTGCCAAAGCAGAAGGAAGGCTTCTGCCATTTTCCATTTCACAGGCTTGACAAATCCCACCCCCAGAAGCCAGTGTGTACAATACCACATACAGGAGATGATGTATGCCATTAAAGGTATTTGAATTTGATACAGGAGATGAGTTACAGCTTTAACTACCCCATCATGGTTGAACTCTGGCAGAATGGATGATTTCCCATTTTTGTAATCCATGCTTCTCGATTAAGAATTTTAATCTACATTAAAAGTACAAAATCAACAGGGTGTATTTATTCCAATTCAGCAAAAAGTGTGATCTTTTGAATATGGTACCTTTTTTTTAAGGTCCATTTCACAAATTGTGCTTTTCCTGATAGAAAGCATGTACATGAAGTATAAAACTATTGTACACATCAACACATGACAAATGTATCTTACTACATGTTTGCACGAGTGCAAATATGAGCAAATATACATGGTGAGTTAAATGTGTGTTTAAGTTTCTTACATACAACTAGTGCAGTTTTTGTAGAAAAACTAGTCTCTGTGGAATGGCCTGTATGGAGATCCAGCATAGAAGTCTGATCCTAGGCATGTTTACTCAGAAGTAAGTCCCATTCTCTTCAGTCAAGCTTCCTTTCCAATAAATGTACTTATGACGGTAGCCTTAATTTACTGTGATACATTACACCTTGCTTGATAAAATATTCTGAATTTTTAATCACTATCCCCACATAGCAAAGATTTAGGCATGCACGCACACACACACTCTTTAGTATATAAACCATTATCTGCACCAAGATTCTGACATTACAGCTAAATATGAACAGATACAAATAACTATGAACATGTCTGTTTGTCTAATTGTGGAAGTAACAATTTAGGGAATACATGGAATACTTGATGTAGAACACACAGATTGGTCTAGATGTAAAAAAAGTAACTAGTACTACCCACTATCCAATGTTTGCATTGCACAGCAGTTCTACAATTTCTCAGTTTCCCACGCTACAGTGAGAATATATCTTTGAAGGCTATTTTGCTTACAAATACTTTAATTTTTCCATATGTTTTGGGATCATAAGGTTAAGCGGAGACAATAATTTATTGACTCAATAATCTAGAGTTTTCAGGATGAAAAGAATTCTCTGTCAAACATATTGGAAGAGACAGGGTGGGGGATTAATAAATGGAGAATATTAAATTCAGTGTACAAAGTGCATAGTCCCACCATAGAATAGCTCAAGAAAATGAAACTGTGAAAAAGAAGTTAAAGAATAGAGAGTAGCTCATTAAAAAGTCCAAAGAAGCAAAGCTGCTAATACAATAAGAAAGTCAGAAGAAATCAAAAGGAAGCATGTTTAGCCTAAAATAAAAGATCTACAGAAAAGCTAAAATTCATCCTTTTCTTGACCTGGCCTCTGTGAAATCTTTTTTGCACCTTAAACACTTCGTACCTCAACTCCCACCGTTCTTTCCTGGTGAACTTGGCAGATGCCTGGCTGCTAATTAATTAAAAATAAATAGGAAACATAGTATTACAGTTACAAAACTCATCTGATCCTTGGGAAGCAAAGACTTGCCGATGAACTTAATTATATTAACCTGTCTCAACAGTTTTGCTGGCTTTTACCATTCTCTCATTCATTTGTTTCTATAGGGTGTTTTGAGGAGCAGGGTTATGGCAAATGTGTCTGGTTATCTGACAGGACACAATCCCATCCTGGTCCCTGCACCATTGTGGGTGTGTGTGTGGGGGGGTAGGCTGTGCCCCCCTCATCACCTTGCTCTCTGTGGACTTGGAGTGCTCTGATGCAAACAGTACTAGAAAGGAGAAGCCACTAGGGCAGCCAGTCAAGCCCCATCCTCCATATCCATACTGGCTCCAGGAGGCTTCAAGGCGAATCTTGACATAGACACAGCCTCAAGTATTCTGGTTGGGCTTAATGTCAGCAGAGCATCCACAGGTCCATATCGGCCAGGAGACAGCCTCACAATACAGAGTTACACTTTCTAAGTCCACTTAAATCAACGGGCTCACAAAGGCATGACTCTGTGTAGGATGCACCATTGGCATTCTGGCTCAGTGCAGCCTGGGTGTTATGCTTCTCAGCAGGCTCAGAGAGCTTCAAAGCTGGCAGGAAGCAGAAGCCACTGGGTCCTCACCCAATCCTCACTAGCGCTCTGTAGCTTGGTTTTGCTCTAACCAGTTTCATTTAACATTACCAAGTATTTATTTTAGCACAAAAGGTTATCTGCCTAATCACTGTTATTGTCAATTAGGACAAGACTGACAAGTTTTGGAACTGAGGGGCTACTAGATCAAAGCAACAGCGCCTTATACAAGTTCTCCTCCTCTCCTGGCTGGTTAAAAAAAAGTTAAGCAATATAATCTTCTAAGAAAAAGAAAAATCTTTCCAGTACCTTTTAGCCTTAAAAACAGCCATATAAAGCTGTGGGTCTCCATTTGGCCTTTACATGTGGCCAGATATATTTTGTTGCTGCTGGCAGAATCCTCCCCCATTTCTCTTGGTTTCAGACCCATCCCTCTTCTTATCGCTTCCACAGCACAGATACTACTATACTAATTGAATGGAGAAATTATGATGAAGTGTGCCTCCCACCCCCACAATCAGTCGTTCTCCTCTGCTTGCTCCTGCTGCAGCCATCCTCTGCCGCACTACTACCTGAACATTTCCTTATTCTTTGCTCCCCCCCCTCTGCCTCCTCTCTTACCCCCTCCCTACGATTCCATCAAAACCTCAGCTACTGCATCAAAGGGCCCCAAGGGCTTCATTTGAAAATAATAATATATAACTTGTTAACATACTCTTAAGAACAGTGTAAGTGCTGCTGGTTATTCTAATAACAAACAAATGAATGTATGGCAACTGATCCTAAATAAGTGGGAAACACTTTATGCTGTTCCTTATTCAAACCTTGCCTTCATTTGACTGGATAATGCAGCAATTGCAGGGCAAAGGCTGTTATATTTTGTGACGTCTGTAAATTAATTTGTCATGACTCAGTGAATAAAAAAGATGGTTTGCAGGGCATGCCCCAAAGCTTGTCCAACAACTGCCAAGTGTTCTCTGCCATTTCCTTTCATTTAGTAATTTGACTAAAACTTTCATACCATTTAATTTCTGGCCTTAGAATCTGACCTAGGGAAAAATGAAGCCATCTGTCCACTGCAGCTGCTATTCCCATATGCTACAGACCAATGTACTCTTGTCAACCACTATCTGGCAGAATGTAGTTTAAGACACTCTGGAGGACAGATGAGACTAGATGAGGAAAGGTTTACCGACCAGGGAAGCCATTTTGAGGCATTAGGACAATCAGAGGCTGCTTAAGAGAATGCAGAGCTCGCTCCGCTCTGCTCTCCAGGCACTTCAGTCCTACATAGGTTGGAACTTCAGTTCTTCTCACTCATCATCACAAGTAAGTCAGACGGAAGTCAGCCTCTGCCTCCTGGCTCTGGGGTCAGCCCCAGCAAGGTTCTCTGGTTTGGACCATGAGGAGAATAGAGGAAACTTCGGTATGGGTGGTGGAGATGCTCCCCTTTTAGACTCCCCCATGCAAAGACTTCCCCATGTCTTCATTTTCAATCTTTTTTAAAAAATTCAGCTCTTATATCAATATGTTGATATAAGCATGCACAAAGAATAAAGAGGGTGGTGGTGCTGTGATGTCACTGAGATGCCACTGATGACGACAGCACTCTCACTTGAAATTCCTGATAGTTTAAGACACATCCAAAACAAATAAACCAACTTGACAATTGTAAAAATGCTGATGGAGTGTAAACGTACAGAGGACCCATAACCCAAACCCATTCCAATGCTTGGGGATTGACTGATAAGAAAATAGGAATTAGTCAAATGTGTGACTCAGTGAGACTTCTGTATGAGAAAACACACATATGACCAGGCAAAAAATGTACTAGAGCTCCACTAGTCTATAACATTTAGTTAGTGGGATATGCAAAATACGGAATCTAGAATTCATTAGTAAAATTTAAAGAACACAGTGTAAAAATTTGAGAGTTGGACTAGGACTGGAAAGGTAGGTGTGCAAGCACCCGAGTCACTACTGACCCATGGCGGGACGTTGCATCACAACGTTTTCTTGGCAGACTTTTTGTTACGGGGTGGTTTGCCATTGCCTTCCCCAGTCATCTACACTATACCCCCAGGAAACTGGGCACTCATTTTACCGACCTCGGAAAGATGGAAGGCTTAGTCAACCTTGAGCCAGCTACCTGAACCCGGCTTCCATCAGGATCGAACTCAGGTCGTGAGCAAAGCTTAGGCTGCAGTACTGCAGCTTGCCACTTTGTGCCACAGGGCTCCTCCAGGACTGGAAAGACCGAGGTTCAAATCCCCTCTCAGCCATGAAGCCAGTCATTCTCTTTCAGCCTAACACACTTTGCAAGGCAGTTGTGAAGATAAAATGGTGAATGCAGAATCATGTATACCACCCCAACTCCATGGAAGAAGAGCAGGTTAAGAATATACTAGACAGCCAGATAAACTTATGTATCTGATGGAAAAGGGTATAGCTCAAGAAAACCTTAAAGATGTTAGCAGAATGCTTTGGAGTATTAAAGGCTCACTCAGAGGTGGCAAATTCCTCCCTCTGTTTGAAGATACTGCTAATTTAATGTAGAATTTCACAAGAATGAACTGACATTCCAAAATATTCCAGAAATAATTATTTGTAATCTCACACAAATGTCCACAAAAATGATGCCCAGGAAGAATTTCAACATAACCACCAGTCAGTAGACCACAAAGCTACTGCATCAGTGTGTACTTTTTGGAAGTACACCAAAACATGCAAATTAGCTACAACACTCAGTTTTCAAAAATTACTTTATATAAATTTTATGAAGAGGGTTCTGAAAGGCATATTCTTTACTTACCTCTAAGGGTAAAAAGGGTACCATCGAAGTGGGTGGTGGGACTGGGGGCTTCTTCAGTTCTTCACATTTTCTCTTTTTACATATTCGGTGACTAGTTTTACGCTTCCTGCAACAGCTGCATTCTTCACAGTTAGTTTTCCGCAGACAAGGCTCGCATACTCCACATCGCCGCCGCTTCTTCTTTTCTAACACAGGTTGCAAAGAGGTATTTGGGGCAGAAAGACCATCTGTTGTATTTCCATGAGAGTATGGTTCTGAGGTTGTAACTGGAGTGGTCCCACATTTCCTGATCTCCTGAACAGAGTTCACATCACCTCCCAACTGAGGCAAGGAATCCCGAGGCTTTGGAATGGAGTCATCTGGCAAAATTGTCCTATCTGTATCCATTACACTGTTTGATTGCATCCCTGAATTAGAACTCTCAGGGCATTTTGGATGAATTTCTAGAAAGACTTCATTGCTTACAGAAACAGAACCTGCTATATTTTTTTCCAGATCGAGTGATGTAGCAGGCATAGACACTGAATCCAAAACAGAAGTTTCTGCAGAAATCTTTTCAAGTGTCCGCTGAAGATCTCCCAAAATAAAACTAGTTAAAGAGGTATTAGAAACTTGTTCACAAACTTTGTTTATTGGGTCACATCCTAGATAATCTGTTTTAGAGTTGAAAAAAGAATCAAGTGCTTTATTGGTTGCCTCTAATTCCAAGTCTTTTTGTGAATAAGATTCCACACAATGGCTTGGGTCCTTTAACCAACCTTCGGATTCAGATGTATCATGTGAACCAGTTTCTCCTTTAAGAGTAGGCTCAGGAATCTGTTTGAACTGGGTCTCAGATAGCACAGACTGATCATCTAAATGCAATTTTGAGATTAATTCAGAGGTAATCAAAATATCAGCATCAGGTTCACAATTAGCTAGCACCAATCCACAGTCAGTTTTGGAGTGAGATTCTACAGAAGACATTGACTTTTTAACAAGTACCTTTGATTTTGTTTCAGAGGAAAGCATCTGTATGGAATTGGAATGTGTATTGGAATGTTCTTTCAAGGTAGATGGCAAATTTAAGCCACTCTCATGATGTGATTTCACAAGTGTTCCAAGTTTGTTTTTTTGGTAGATGGTAGAATCCAGATGTGAAAGTGGAAGAACAGAATTGGCCAAAATTTGGGTTGAGCTGTTAATTGAGAGGTCATCCAGTGCCAGTTCCCTACCCACAAGTCCTTCACACTCACATTCCTCTTTTAATACTTCTGGATTGTGGCTATCTGATATAGTGTTGTTGGAAGCAGCAATACTGTTCTCAAGAGAAATCTCTCCTTTTGTGGACTGACTGTCACAGTCAGAAGCAGGGCTTCCTTCTGTATCACACAGAGACTCATCTTGTTTGGGAGAAAATTCATTATTTTTGTTTAATTCTTGTTGTGAAGCCCTAGGAGTCTCTTCATTTTTTTTCTCCTGTAATATATGGGAGGTTTCCAAATCAAACTTATTTTTTTTCCTTACATTTTTTTCTGGGCTAGTTTTCTTTCCTCGTGACATTGATGGCTTTTGGAATAGTCTATGAGAAAATGGTTTCCTGCGAAGAGTCATTGTAAAGCCATTGTAGCTCAAAGGAGGCTTCTTAGGAAAAAGAACATTATCAGTTAACTCCAGGTTCATCCAAGATGCTCCCGATAAGGCTTTGGTGACGCTGCTCCTGAGGCATCTACATGAGGAATTCAACAGGGGTTTCTGTTCTTGCGGCTTTTTCTTGCCATCGTTTTTTTCTTCCATTAGCTTTTTGCACTTTGCAGAACTTTCCAGCTTTGGGGAAATTTTCTTGGCATCTTTTGTTACTTGGCAAGATTTGTTTTTGACCGGGCTTGTCTTCTTTTTGTTTATCTCCTCTTTTTTTGCTAATCGTGATGATCGGGGATCACGAGCCATGTCTGTCAGACAGCAGATGTGCAACTAGGAGTGGGAATCGCAGATCATCGATTCTTGCAAAGGCTTTTCACTTCATGAGAAACTGGCATATTTAGTGTGGCATTCTCTGTACAGAGCACAGAACTGAAAGAGAAAAACAAAAGTCAACATTTACTATTAATACCACACAGGAGAGTCCTTAAATAGCTTCCCATACATCATCTCAGTATCTTTCACTACTGTTTTGTAAGGTAGATTAATATTACTATAGATGGAGTGGATGTGAGGGCTCAGAACCTGGCTACCTACAGAGTCTGTGGCGGAGGCAAGATCAGAACCAAAGATTTGTTGTTTACATACTAGCATAGCAACAACAAATAACACACATTTTTTAAAATAATGAATTCTAGTATGTGTTCTTCAGTTATACAAACCCTGCAACAAAACACTAAGCTATTTAAAAACCTATTAATAATTTAATAAAATGCCGTCACAATTAAAGGAGGAGAGAGAAATCACTTATTCTGCAAGCCAACAATCTACTGTCAAGTGCAGTCACGTGCCTAACAGCATAACCCTATCCAGAGTTACTCCAGGGCATCTCATCCACTAGGTGGCCTTAGGTGATCGCCTAGGACACCAGAGGTGGAGGGCAGCCAGCCAGCTAGGATTGCCAGCTCCTCATCCCCAGCTCCCATTTCCAACCACCTCTCAGAGTGGTGGCAGGAGAAAAATAAAATAAAAATGTCTGTCAAGCCTATGGCATGCTGTTAACTAGGGTTGCCAGACTTCAGGTGACAGCTCGGAGATCTCCCGGAATTACAACTGATCTCCAGGCCACAGAGATCAGTTCCTCTGGAGAAAATGGCTGCTTTGGAGGGTGAAATCTATGGCATTATATCTTACTTACGTTCCTCCCCAAACCCTATTTTCTCCAGACTCCACCCCCGTAATCTCCAGGAGTTTCCCAACCTGGAGCTAGCAACCCTATATGTCACTTCCAGGGAAAATCCCCTGGATGAATTCTTTTGAGGCATGACATCACTTGTGGGCTTTCCCTCAGAAGTGATGTCAACTTCCTAGTGCCAGCCAGCTCAGCTGCCCTTCCTCCTGACCTGCAGCATCAGAGTGTGCCCCAGGAGGCATCCACAGCCCCAACAGGAAGCCTTCAAGGACCCTGCTACCTCCTTTCC
Source organism: Eublepharis macularius (assembly GCF_028583425.1). Classification (NCBI taxonomy): domain Eukaryota; kingdom Metazoa; phylum Chordata; class Lepidosauria; order Squamata; family Eublepharidae; genus Eublepharis; species Eublepharis macularius. Next base: position 115,007,729 of record NC_072795.1, read on the forward strand.
TCTCTCCACTGGAGTGTCAGCAGGCCCACCAGGTCTTGGGCAAGCCCTCTTCCTCCTTCCCTCAGCTACGCCTCACCTGACTGTGACAGGAAGGAGACAAGAGGTAGACAGCAGCTTCCCACTGCACCATGCAAGACAAAGAGGGCGGGCACTGCAATGCCACACTGCCAGACAGTATGCCATTACCAGGAGGTGCTGCATCCTGTCACTGAAGGGACAAGGAAGGCAGGCAGCAGCTTCTTACTGTGGCCCAACAGGGAGGAGAAGGGAAGGTGCCATCTTCCCACCTGCCCACAGCACAGAAGGGAAAAGCTTGTGCGCTCTACCTTATGGTGCCTAATATTCATGGGTCAGCCCTGGTCTAAGCCTGGTCTAAATCTCACTGAATTATGGCTGGTACAAGGGCATGCATGTTCTGGCTGCCACAGGGCTATATCCTTCAATGAATCCACGTGGTAGCTGCCTTCATGAGATCAGCTGTGAATGGCACGGGCTTACCATATATATCAAACAATTTTCTCCCTGCCATAGTAGATCTCATTTACTGGCAACTGCACTGGCATCTATAAAAACCACTCCATCCTTAAGATGAGCTGCCACATATGCAAAGTCACCATCTCTAGAAAGTTCCTGTGTAAAATTATTTCAAATGGTGTCCATGTAGCAGCCATAACACTTGCACACCTAATCCCAGGTATGCCCAACTTGCTCTGAATTACACCCATTAACAGCAAAATATCTTCTGATGTTTCAGTTTGCTTTCTTCAGGTTTGCTCATCCCATGACATTCTTTAAGTTAAGCATTATTGCTTCTTTATTTCCTTGCACATGCTCTCTCTTAAATAGCTGGACTTTCTATACAGAATGCAAAAAGCTTAAACATGGCTTAAAACGGTATACTATATACAGGCAACATCTATACAACAATCCTATATCAAATAAAATGTACATTCGAATGCACATTCACATATATCCAGCACAACCCAGGAAAAATGAGCTGTGACTAAATCCCATTGATTCATGAACAGCTGAAATCTGTTCATTGATTTCAACAGAGGGTCAAGCCATGATTCATTCTAACTGGACTGTGCCTCTTATTTGCATAATGCTACTGTTTAACCTAGAGTGAATCTGATTACAATTATGGAAAGAGAGAAACATGCCAAAATCCTTTTAAGGATATCTTATTAAGAAGCTATCAGAAAGAATGGGAGGAAACAATTAGCATATCTGCCCTGTATGAAGCAAGAAACAATGGCTAGATTCAAGAAAGCCAAGCTCTGTTTTAAGCTAAAACAAACCGTAAATATCTATTCCCTCCTGCCTATCACATTGCTTGTTCACATCATCAGTGAAATAACATTGTAACATACTGACAGCCTTTATGGCATAAAGGTTACAGTGTCCAACTAGGATTTGGGAGATCCAGGTTTGAACCCCACTCTGCCATGGAAGCCTGCTGGGTAACCCTGTGCCAGTCACACTCTCAGACTAACCTACCTCACAAGTTGTTGTGATGATCAAACAGAGGAGAGGTAAACAATTTAAGTAATTAATTTACGACGACGACTACTTTTTATCATTCTCAGGATAGACATATAGGTTTGGAACTGAAGTCTTTCCACTTGCACACCCCTTCATATGTTGCAGAGGTAGTATTCCTCTGCAGACCATGTTCCTCTAATACTAGACGCTTTTCAACTAATTGGAAGACATTGGTCTCAAGTAGGGCTGCCAACTCTGGGTTGGGAAATTCCTGCATATTTGGGGGCAAAGCTTGGGGAGGGCAGAGTTTGGGAAGGAAGCTCAGTAGGGATGTACCAGAGTCCATTCTCTAAAGCTTCCATTTTCTCCAGGGGGAAATGATGATCTTAGCCTGGAGAGCAATCTCAATTCTGGGAGGACTCCAGACCCCACTTGGAATTTACCAAAAGCAGAAAGGCTCTAGGGGGTTAGTCAAGCAAAACAAAACTAGGACAACGGTCCAATCCATGTTACAATTACTCTCTGAAGTTTATATATTAGGTAATGCAATTAAATTGAGTGTTGCAATTAAAGGGCTGAGTGCTAATCGTATCACATACAGAGTAATATACTTGATTACTGTTGCTAACAAATCCAACAATAGCAGCATAACCCACTCAAAAATGCAAAGTAACAACAATATTGGAAATCCAGTACAGTAAAAAGTGCTAATGCTACAAATACTCTGGAACATGCAAGAATGCTGATACACCCGAAATACATACAACCGAAGGAAACCAGTTCATCCAGAGGAACGTTCCTTTTTCAAGAGACCAGTCCAAAGTGCTAACGTGCATCAAAGTCTTCGATGGAAGTATTCAATGTTCCTTATTGGTAGCTTTGATTTTCCACAGATCTCCAAGTACAAAGTAGGTGTGATCCTCCTACTCCAATCCTTCGGTCTCCAAGGAAGGGGAAAGTTATTCCGGGGTAACTTTTATCCTGACAGGATGCTAGCTTTGGTTACTCCTGTTTCATCAAATCTTTCTCAAGGTGATTGCACATATTCCATATTTCATTTCCAGTGTTAATTTAGTGAATTTCCTAAACTGTGTTTCCTCTGCTGTCTCCTCCACAATCATTTCTCTTCGTAACAACCCTGTGAGATATGATAGACTGCGTGTGTGTCTGGCCCAAGGTGACCCAGTGAGCTTCTGTGGTAGAGTGGGGTTTCAAACCTGGTCTCCCACAGATCCTAATACGACACTCTAACCACTATGACACACTGGCTCTCTATTTATCTCCATCCCACAATTAAGTGGTTTACCTTCCAAAAAGGTAATTATTGGCCATCATGCTTCCATAAAATAATCCCTTTTGTTTTCCTTGGAACCAAGTTTTAATTCTACCAGATCTCCAGTGCAGGGCTTCAAAAGAATTCACAAGTGTTGAAAGTGGTTTGGAACGTAGTATAGAGACAGCTATTCAAAGAAAAACTGCCAGACTGGGTAGAGGAGGGAGTGCCCATGCTCAAACTTGTGGGATATCTCTCTTGATTGTGGCAACTGGTATTCAATTTCAGCTGTAATTCTTACAGTGTGGCCCCCATAGCTTTTAGCATTGCCCACAGGGCAACAGCAAAATAGAACAAGTTATAGATTTTCCTACAGTTAACAACTATAGGTGAATTAAAACACAATTCTACACTTCGATGCAGGACTGAAAGTGAAGGAGGAAAATGAAACACTGTTATGTAATAGGTAACATTCTCCTCCCCCCAATTTGTCAACAGATGCTACTAATCAAGCTTGTGAACTATAGAGACAGGTATTTGACCTGATTATGAACGGTTTCTTTGTTTCATACCTTTTGGGAGTTTGAGAGTCAGTGTGGTGTAAAATCAAAAAGAGTCCAGTAGCACCTTTAAGACTAACCGATTTTATTGTAGCATAAGCTTTCGAGAATCACAGTTCTCTTTGTCAGATGCATGGAGGGCAAAGTGTGGTGTAGTGGATCGAGTGAAGGTCTAGGATCTGGTCAACCCAGGTCTGATTCCCTGCTCTAGCAGGGAAGCTCACTGGGTGACCTTGGGCCAGTCACAAACTCTTAGCCTAACCTGTCTCACAGAGTTGTGAGGATGAAATGGAGAAGAGGAGAATGATGTAAGACACTTTGGGTCCTCACTGGGGAGAAGGGCAGAGTATAAATAAAAAAAGTAATGTATTGCTTTGTTTTATCAATACTCTGGATTTCCAATTGCTGTACTGGTTGTAATAAAACTTCAGAAATTAAAAATCAGTTGTGACTACTTTTCCTTGACAAGAAAAAAAAATGGAAAAGCTATTACTACGTTTACAGTATCCCTTCACAGTAGGGTTGCCAACCTCCAGGCAGGGCTTGGACTGCTCCTGGAATTACGACAGAACTCCCATTGACAAAGAACAGTTCCCCTTGAGAAAATGGCAGTTCTTCAGGGTGCAGTCTGCGGCATCATATCCCCACTAAGCACACTCCCCTCCCCAAACTTTGGCCTTCACAGGCTCTGCCCACAAATCAACCCAACTTCATACTGGATATGCCAGTGGTCCCCAATGTGGTACTTGTGGGCACAATTATGCCCACCAACATCTTTCCTGGTGCCTGCCAAGTGTTTTTATAAAGTGGTTGGGGCCTGATAGGGCTTTTTGCAAAGCATGCCTTCTGATTAGCCATTGGAGTATTAATTGGCTGTCTAGATTTTTAAAAACATTGCTTTGGCAAAAACTGCTTCTACAGCATGGCCTTCCCTGTAGGACTGAAGGTAAGCTGTAGCAGCCATTTTGTGGCTGGCTCTGTCTTTTGCAGCAGTCATTTTGTGGCGGCCGTACTGTTGCTGTACCCACCACACTGTGCTAGTACTCCAAATGTGCTCGCAGGCTCAAAAAGGTTCGAGATCTCTGGCATATGCTTTATTTAAGCTGAAATATACAGTACAGCTGCATCCAAGTGTAGAACGAATTCCAAGTTTGGAGGCAGAAGCCTTCCTAACATCCTTAAATGTAACCAAGGTAAAACAAAACCAAAAAAACTGTTACAGGCCACAAAATCAAAACAACTGTAAGAGTGGTCCACAATAACACAAATATTAAGGAGACTTGAAATGGAGAACAAATTGATTTAAGCAAAGTCTCTCTCTCTTTTTCTTTTCTAAACTATAAAGAGCCCCAGAAAATAATAAAGCAATTTACTTGTGGAGTTTGAAAAAATCTTCTTGCCAAGTTTTCAGACAGAGTCTGGACAAGTATCTGTTAATATCTGCAGAGATAAGCATGCTCTAGTCCCAAGGCTGACAAAGTAGGAGGCAAGCTCTCTTTCCCCACCATGCATCACCCATCCCCCTAACAATTGTGCAATTTTCTGCTATGGTCAAGGGGCATGATTGGGGCTGGCAATGTCCCACTCACCCCTCATACTATCAGTCTGTCACATGGGAAGCATAAGGCGCCTGTCACTAGTGCAGTGCTCAGGACACTGGAGCAAGGGATTTTCCACCTTTTCATTTTTATCTGCAGCCTGTGCTTAAGACTATAGTGAGATGTGCCAGCAACTACACATGGTTTTTGTTTAGTTACCGTTGGAAGGTTCCGTCTGTTTGTTTTCCTGACTGGGGAAGGCTCTTAGGTGACCAAGACTGGCCCAAGGGATCTTGAGGCCTGAGGCAAAAAAAGGAAAAAGAAAAAGAAAAAAGAGGCAGAGGCCATCACCCACTAGGAAGTGGAATGCTCAGGACCACATTTCATTTCAACACACTTGTGTAGTAGCTTGCTTTGTCTCTCAGCCATCCTTATCAGTGCCAAAAAGAGTTTGCGCTGCACTTTGTTTTACAGTAAAGAAACATCCGTGTTACCAGACTTGAGAATCCTTTCCTCCACCCATCAGTATCTCTACTCTAGCATCTCCAGTATTCCAGTATCTCTACTCCAGTATCCACTATCACATGCAGTAGGGCTAGAAACAACCCACTGAGACTTTGGGAGAGCAGCTACCAGATGAAGCAGCTAGTACCTAGGCCAGATGGACCAAATGATCTTGACTGTAAAGAACAACTCAATACATTTTTCTCAAATAAATTTTTGGATGTTAATTTAGGATGAAAATTCAAATTATCTAAAACTTTTGTATACTGATGGAGAGTTAGCTAGGAGCCTCAAGCAACATGCCTCATTGTTCAGGGGAGGTAATGCAATCACAACACATAGTGATCTGATTATGATAAAGCTAGAGTTCTTTCTAACCTAATCAAGGGTATTGCAAAGATAGGTTTTTAAACCTTGAAACAACTTCATTGGGCAACTATTTTAGATAGATATTTATTTTGTATGAATACTGACACTCCTGGGAAAACTAGACCCAGAATCCTCCATTGTTGTTCAGGAATTAATGAGTCAAGAAATGCAACCAGTATCTCCTAAATTCAGGTCTTCCCTGCATTAGCCATAGTCCAATACTGAAGCACAATTCAACCCAATGCATACTTAGAAGAAAATCCTACTGAATAGCTTAGAGCTTATCCCTAAATAAATATATATATGTAGAGCGCAGCCTTAAATATGTACAAAATCAGTGGACATACACACTTTTGTGGCTTCACTGAACTGTAGAAAACAACATGTGTTTAAAATGCTGCTAACACCAATTTGTGCCAGAACAGCCATGTTTCATACAGAAAATAAGGATAAACATACAACATACACACTGCTTATAAATGCAAATTACTGCTTATCAGGGCTTTTTTTCTGGGAAGAGAGGTGGTGGGACTCAGTGGGTTGCCCTCGGAGAAAATGGTCACATGGCTGGTGGCCCCACCCCCTGATCTCCAGACAGAGGGGAGTTTAGATTGCCCTCTGCACATGGCGAGGAGGGCAATCTAAACTCCCCTCTGTCTGGAGATCAGGGGACGCAGCCACCAGCCATGTGACCATTTTCAAGAGGTTCTGGAACTCTGTTCCACTGCGTTCCTGCTGAAAAAAAGCCCTGCTGCTTATACATGCAAATTACAAATTACAAACCCACATTTCCAGATACAAATCCGTTTCAATCAATTCCTTCACCATGTGTTGATGATACACTCCAACATGTTTTTGCTTCAAAACCACCTTGAAAATGCATATGCACTTCATTTAAAGACTGCAAACAACAGAGCGCCCGCTCTACAAAACATATCAGTACAGTATACTTAAACAATTAATAAAAGGAATCCAAACTACCACTCTGCTGAAGGGAAAAAAGAACATCCATTCATCCTACAAGGATATAGATAGTAAATTGGAAGCTTGAGATAGAACAAATTGACTTTTCAGAAGTCCCTATGGAAATATTACATTTTCATTATTGTTCATAATGAAGATTTTCATATTATAACTACCTGGACAACCCAGCGTCTTCTGTGAAAGTCTTTCTAACAGAGGGGTTTCCCCTGCAGGGAGGAAGTTTCTTTATAAAACATCTTAAAGACACAGAAACATTTCTCTCACATTTGTAGTTGTATGAAATTTGAACTATACTTGGTTGCTTGATAAAACAATGTATGTGGCAAAAGTGCAAGGAGCCATATGCATATGATATAGTTTATCATATATTTGTTGTGTTAAATACTGTCATTCTGTCAAAATTAGTAGTAGCTTAACATGCATTTTCATTTCTGATTTTTACCCTTTCCCCCCTCCCCATACTGCAGTGGGTTGAGCTGTAGCCACCACTGCTTTCAAGCCTGTGATTTTCACTACAGGGGAATTAAATTAATGGTGTGTGTGTGTGTGGGGGGGGGGGTTGCCCAAGAGACATTTTGCATTCTGCTATGGAAGATAGTTTATTGAATGGCCTTCTGAACAAAAATTGCAAGAACTAGTTATGTTTAGCAGGTAGAAGTGTCCTTCAGATACTTAAAAGGCAGGACTTGTTCTCTCCTGTTCCAAGGAGCAAGATTAGATCTAGTGGCCTTCAGTTACAGCAGGGTAGGTTGCAACTGAGTATTAGGATAAAGGGCAGGTTTACAATTAAGCCTGTCTCCTAGGGAAGAGTAGGCTTTCTTGCTGGGCAGTTATCTATTGGAACGCTCCAGCTTTGGATATCTACACTAAATTTCCCATTGTTCCTTTGTTTTCAACCATCACGTTACAACAGCTGTTGCATTTTTATCCTCATACTGCTCTAGTGAGAGGATGAGACAGCAGGCAAGCCATCCTAAGCAGGTTTACTTGCAAGTAAGTCTAATTTTATTCAATAGCGCTTACTCCTGGGAAAGTATTCTTCCAAATAGGCCTGTTGAGTTTGGTGAGGCTAATTTTTTTTTTTACTAAACATGGTGAGGGCCATGCTGCAAGTGGTCAGAGGACTGTAGCCAATGTCAAGTTACCTTACAAGGATTTATGTAATAAAACATACTATCAAATACTGCAGGGGGGGGGTAAAGCAAGATTGCTTACTCAGAAGTAAGCCCCCAGGGTCAATGGTTCTTACAAGTAATTATGCAGCCAACCCCACTGATTTAAGAGAAGATGTTGTTTAAACAGTTACTTCAACATATATTGTGTTTTGTAGAATTACTTAAGAAGTCTATTCTGCCATCTGTTAAGCACATTTTTATCACACTCTTCATTCTAGGAGGTCATGGCTCTGTGTGCTTTCATTTTCTCCTCACAAAACACATGCTGAGGCAGGTTAGGTTGAAAGAGAGTGACTAGCCCAAGGTCACCCAATGCAATGGTCTTCATAGCTGGGTGTGGATTGAAACCTGAGTGTCCCAGGTGACAGTCAATATAGAAAAGAGTCCAGTAGCACCTTTAAGACTAACCAACTTTACTGTAGCATAAGCTTTCGAGAATCACAGTTCTCTTCTTCAGATGCATCAGAAACTGTGATTCTCGAAAGTTTATGCTACAGTAAAGTTGGTTAGTCTTAAAGGTGTTACTGGACTCTTTTCTATATTTGCTACTACAAACTAACACGGCTAACTCATCTGGAGGCAACAGTCAAGCATTATAACCACTACACTGACTGGCTTGCTGCCTCTTTCCTGAAGAGCTTACATTCTATGTGGCTAGTAAGGACGTTAGAACAAAGTCTAGGTTTCAGGCCAGGTCTCTATATTAGTGGACCTAATTTGTTATTGAATTATCATAATGGCCATATACATTTTTAATTTCTTAAATGCAGGATTTAACATTATTATGAGGCAGTCTACTAGAGTTAAGTTTCCCCCAAGATTGACCAGAAAAGGGTTAACAGGCTGAGTAAAGGAGCTGATAATGACTATTATTGATGCAGGCCCTAGCCAGAGTCACATGACCAACTGCCTCATAAAAGGACAGTTAAGGTTTAGAGAGAAGGAAATGGGGGAGGGGTTATATTAGGAGGTGGGAAAAGTGACGTGGTAGCAGTGTTTCTTATAGGTGTTACAAAGTCATTTTAGGGGGAAAAAAGGTTTATTCAATATTCTAATATAGCCAGGAAAATGAAAAATAACACTGACCTTGAGATAAGTTTAATAATAGGAGGGGCTGGGTTGAATTTAACCAGCTTTCCTCTGGTGTAAGAAGGAAGAAGGGCAATCTTGCCCAGTTCTCCTTGTTACATCTGATCCTCAGTACAGCTTTCTAAGGTGGGGGGAGGGTCAACAATGGCACTGCTTAGGGAAAGAGCATGGTGCAGAATTATGTGCTTTTGCCCATGGAAATATGGTACAAACCAACCGGTTGTAATTTGGCATGTGAGAGGTGGAAATGTTTGTTTCACAAGTTACCTTTTTTCCTGTGCAAGAATATCTGGCAGTCATTTCTCTACTGAGAAAACATCAATACGCCCTACAAAAAAAAACTGGTATGAAAGAAAGGTATCAATGTGTGGTGTAAGGTTAGTGTTCCATTCAATGTGTAATAAATTTCCTGTACAGAAGACATTTCTGTATAGAAAATAACATGCAAAATGACATGTAGAGAACCATAGACTACAACATGTGATGTAATATGTGCAATAAAATATCACCCTGAAGTCCTAAACATAGTTACTCCTGTCTAAGCTCATGCTTTTCAATGGACTAAGAAGAGTGTAATTTTGCCTTTAGGATGGCACTGTCATTTTCCTACCTGGACACTATGTCACATCTGAAGCAGCCTAGCATTCCAGGGAGAGAGCCACTGAGATTTGTCATGGACGCTGTTATTAGGCTTTTACAGAAAAAGAACAATTAAATAGAAAGCCAATTGACCATGGTCCTCCACTAAGTAGATGAATGGCCAATTTCTGGTGGACTACCTAGTACTTGCAGGTTGCTTGGATTTCTGCAGTGGACCTTTAGAGGGGGCAAACCCTGATTTGATCCCCAAAAGCACCTCTTGTCTTAAGCAAAAGTACATACTCAGAATATCTTAACACAGACTAGCTATTAACTGTGAAGAGATTCAGTGCATGCCATCCTGCCTTGAATATAACCTAAAACCATTACTAACTAGGAAGAGGACAACAAACAGTAATCCCCATGCAATCAAGATTCTTTTGTGGGGAAAGGACATAGGACCTGATACCACATCTTTATATCACCACAATTTCTTACAGTTCTCCAATATTAATGTTAGTGATTCACTATCTTTTAATGAATTAACTTGGTTGACAGGCAAAGGCAGCAGGAATTTGAGTCACATAGAGTGCTTGTTCTGGGAAGTAACATTCTGTTCAGCCCAAAAGCTTCCTGCCCGCTCAGAGGGGGCTGCTTTTCAACAATGTAACTACACTAGTAATATAAATGTTAACTTGTTCAAAGGTAGAAAAAGAGGTCTTCACATAATGAAACAAAATTATGTTTTGGAAACACAAGGTTCCTTTTATGTAACTTCTGCCTTCTGAAGTTTTTAGCTTTATGCTGTAACCAACTTTAAAGAAATGTAAATGTAAAAATAAAATTCTCATGCCTCGGAAGACTGTGGCCTTTAAAAAGAGTACTGAAGACAGTTTTGACAATACCACACGTGCATTTTTATGCTCACTGTAGATCCTGGACTACTTTTTGAGGGTTCAAAGCAACTCACAAACACTCCCTCTGTAATTCTTGTTACAAGCAGTAAATAATCTTGATATTTTCCCCATTTTGCAGGGAGAGGGTGCAAAGTCTGAAATATAATAGTCAGCCTCAGGCTACTGAGTACGTTTGTGGCTAAGAAAAGATTTAAAGATTTGAACCTGAAACTGCCTGATTCATAGGGAATATTGCCACCAGTCCTGGAGAAAAATGTCCTTTCCTTTTAATAGAGATTTCAAGTGTGGAGACGGGCAGCTGAAGCTTTTCATGGCATGGTGGTAAATAACATCACCTGATAAATGACAATCAGTATGGTGTAGAACTTACAGTGTTGGGCTAGGATTTGGGAGATCCAGGTTTGAATCCACATTCTACCACAGAAGCTTGTTCAGTCTAACCTACATAACAGGGTTGTTGTGAGGATAAAAGGGAGAATGTTGTTAACCACTTTGTGTTCTCATAGGGGAGAAAAGTAGGATATGAATGATGTAAATACATTTTTTAAAAAATCCATCAAGCCATTAAGGACATTTCTCTCCCTCCCGATTGTTGGCAATTCTACTAATGTATCAAAATACCATATCAAAACATTATACATGGCATGTTCTTAGGTTTGGTCTTACTTTCATTGAAATCATCAAAACAAAAACAATCTTGCCAGCAATATACAGGCACACTGGCCTAATAATAATATTAGTATCAAAGTACTTTTTATGCACTCTCTTGGTATTCCTTACAATAGCCTTGTAAAACAGGCCATTATTATGAAAACAATGTTGCTGTGGGGTGGTGGCAGAGGCTGAGCAAGCATAAGTTGTCTAAAGCTGCCTTCTAAATTGGTGACAGAGATGAGATTTGGACAGGAGAGTACAAAGCAAGATCAGTTTCCATTCTTGGTTGAAAAGACGCACAGATACCACCACCCCTTAGAAACCAAACTATAACTATTTTGCACAATTTGGAGTCATTCAACAAAGAAAAGAGAGCTCTAATTTGGCACAGGCATTTCTTTTTTGCTAAGATACAGCACATTCTGTGTGTGGCTAACAGTTCTGTCCTGTTTTGTTGGTTCTCACTGTTTACAGCATACTTTGTATATTTTTAAGGATTTTCTGGATTTCACAACCCCCTTTTATCAGAAATGTATTTTGTGTCCTAACATACTGGAATTATTCTGGAACAACTATAATAATAATAATAATCTTCAGGACAACTTAATGCCCTCTCAAGAGTGGTTTACAAAGTATGTTATGATTATCCCCACAACAAACACCCCGTGAGGTGGGTGGGGCTGAGAGAGCTCCAGAGACCTGTGACTAGCCCAAGGTCACCCAGCTGGCTTCAAGTGGAGGAGTGGGGAATCAAACCCGGCTCTCCAGATTAGAGTCCCACGCTCCTAACCGCTATACCAAACTGTTCATATCCCTAAAGGTAGAAGTACTTGGACCTTTTTAAGGAAAAAAACAAACACTTATGTAAGAATGTAAATATGCATTCATGCCACTATCACTTGTTCCTAAATATTATTTCATCCTTATATTATTTCAAATAAATAAGACTACTAATGCTTATCAAGGAAACATACAAGTGAACAGATTGAAACCCCAGCTTTTTGAAGAACAAAAATAAAATGAAAAAAGTCACATTTATGGAAACTCTCTCCATATATGTCTGTTGGGTGATAAAGTAAAGTAAGGGATCTGGCCCACTTCAAATGGTCATAAATATCATTATGGTCTACATGGGTCCCCAGATGTTCTCAGAGCTTAGCCAGAGGTTAGGTGACTATTATGTGGCTTCAAACTAACACTGACCTTCTCCATAATAAACACTGGCACTAATAAAGTGCAAGGGATGTTTTACTTTGCCACATTCTGTGTGTTTGATAGTTTTAGTTTTAATGCCAAATTATATTAACATTAAACAGATGATCTGCATGCTGCTTAAAAATTCAGCACTATGACACGTATACTCTTCTGACTTAAGCAACAACTCTATAAAGTTCACTTTCCTCACTGTGCACAAACTCACCATATAAAAATTACTCATTGATGACCTCCTTGTTTCCAGTAGGTTTTGTTTTTAATTACTCAATCTATCTGCAATTGTAGAAGGGGAAATCAGCTTTAATATCATAGTCTTGGTGCAAATTGAATTTTAAACTGTGATGACTGCATCTGTTCTGGAGTTTTAAAACTTGCTAATTAAGTATCAATGAGAGCTGCTTTGCCGTCTTTACTCAGAGGTTGTTTCCTCAGAAAACTAGAGCCACTTCATGCTTTATGTGACAATTCCACTGCTGTGTACTATGCTGTCACGAACAGGTAAAGCGTGAAGAGGAATGTGTATCTCCACATAGGGAGATGCCTTAAGGGAATCATGATTTGCTCAAACCTATTGCCTGTTGGGAGTGACAATTTCCGATGTTCTTTTTATGTATTCACTGCAGGTGGGACACCTGGTGTAGCAAAACGGTTCTAACTTGCAAGGTGATATTGTGGATGCCTATGTGCAGGGCTCCTTCCCCTCTTTGAAGCAGTAATATTGCATTAAGTTCCACAACTGCTTGGCTACCCTAGGATAATCTATTAGGATACAATGTTGTCCCCACCATATCCCCAATATAAACCTCTATCTTTTCTATCCAGGGTGTTCACTCTATATAAACATGTAGTGTGAGGGGGAAATTTAAAAATGCCATTTACTTTGCACTAATGTACTATTTATGCAGCTGCAGGATAATGTTGCTCAGAGTACTTGTGGAATTACTAGACTGCAGTTATTCTGAAGATGACAGCTATACTACTATCCTGCAATTAAAAAACACTTCACATTTCATAGAGCAGTTCAGGTACAGTGGTCTTCCACTCATGTACTACTCTGCCATGAAAGCTTACTGGATGATCTTGGACCAGTCACCCTCTCTCAGCCTCACCTACCTCACAAGGTTGTTGTGAGGAAAAAATGGAAGTGGGAAGAATGCTGTTGTAAATTGCTTTGGATCTCCACTGGGGAGAAAAGAAGCCCCCTCCCCTCAAATCCCAATTAACTGATAAATATATAAAGTGAGAAGGAGATACATGCGTTCCAAGACAGGCAATGGACAACATTGAGCCATGGATAATCACAGTACAGTGTGCCAACACAATTCCATGAATGTTTGGGGACTCATATCTCCCCACCACAATTTATGGTGGATAAGCAAAGATGAGTACAAACTTTTTTTGCTGTCAGTTGAGTGTCTGGGTATTAAACTAGAAAATGTGGGCCTGGGCGGGAGGGGGGAGGCTTTCTTTTCTGAGCTCAACACACAATTTCTAACATTCAAGTTGTGTTCATCCTGCAATTGCAACTGCTTATGGCATAAATCTGCATGGTGTGAGCTTGCAAGTTCCATGTATATTGGATCACACCAGATGCGCATCTATCCCTCTTTCCAACAGCTCTAAGATCCATTTGCTTCTTCAAGCCGAAATTCCACATTCCTTCCCAATGGCAGCATCTTGCTGAAAGCCGTCCTTTCTAAAGACACCAGAACCCGCTCCAGCCCCCCCTCCCCTGCAGAGGAAGCTTTTGGGGAAGCAGAACCGAGAACTGTTCCCTTATGACTCAGGCTGATGTGGTATGACAAGAAAGCTGGCTTCCTTGATGACTTTTTGCCACCGCACGTAGTCCTGGCCAGAGCGAGAGACTCCATATGCAAATAGGCAACCCCCCTGCTCAAATGGTGATTCCAGAGGCAGGTATGCAGGCAAACCACCTGCCTCTTCCAGTTCTAGGAGTGGGCTGTTGGGCAATAATGACAAATAGATACTCCCTTCCCCACTAAGCAAATTATCAAGAGGGGGCGGAGGGGGGAGAGCAAGCCCCTGCTCTTGTTTCAAACAGATGGCTTCCTGGAGTGGGATTTATTTTTGCAGGAGGCAGTAGCCAGAGGTGGTCTGGAACTCCCATTGTATCAATGCCCTGGTAGGGCTGCTCAAGCAGAGCCAAACAATAGGTTAAATTCTATTTAATTGACGACGGTGCAATGATTAAGTAGCTCCACCGAGAACAAACCAACAACCACTACTGAAAAATCTAGACGGTCAGCGGTATTTAAACAAGCACGTTTTTTTAAAAAAAAAAATCAGGTTAACCAAAGCGAAAAGTTTAAAAGACAACTTCTAGACGATGCTGCTTGACCTTTCCTTTCTTCCAAAATCGAAAGCTGGAAAAAAAGAGGTTGGACTAGAGTGATCCCTTTAAATCTCCAGTGCATGGAGATTTAACTCAGCTTTGCTTGCCTGGCGGGTTTTTCCAGGCTAGGTCGGGTTTAAGGCGAATTTGCACCACGGCAGTCACCGATCGGGTTTTTAACTTCACAACCCTTTCCCCTTGATATTAATGGAAACTTCCAAGTTCCCGGTCTTCTTTTCCCTCCCCCAATCATCTGCAGAAAGCGCCTCGGCAGGATAACAACTCTTCCCAAAGTTTCAGCAACTTTTAACTGCCTTGGATTCCACTTTCCACGTCTATGGTCGGGAAACTGCAGCCAGAACTTTACAAGGAATGTTTTAACTAAGCCGTTGAGCAGAAGCGGAAAGTTTCACGCACTAATATACGTTTCAGCACATCCTCTCCGCTCCCCTCACCACGTTATCTGCTTCTCCGGGAATCGATTTCCCCCTTTACATACCAGGCTCGTTGCGTTGTCAATACGGTCCTAGGAGGAAAAGGGGATCCATGCATGGCTTTGCGATCCACACCTCGAGGAGACCGAATAAAGTTTCATGGCTCGTCCAGCCAGCTTCTCTTTCCAGAAGATAAAATTCTTCCGTGGGCTATGGAGACAACCCCCGAGCAATGGGGGAATAAAACGTGCTCTCCCCGGAAGGTTCGTATCTTCCCCGGCCAGACCCTCTGGGAGGGAGGCTCGGCTGTGCTCTCGAGCTGGACGGAGCCCTCCTAGCAAAAAGAAAAACGCGAGCTGGATCTCCAAGCCGGAGTGGAATTGCTTACCTCTCGCCCCCTGGCCTCTTGAGGTTAGCCCAAAACATACAGTACACTCAAGATGCTCCCGCATAGCTCAAAAAGAACTCAGAAGTGCCTAGCCAGGCACAGAATAAGTAAGAGTCTTTATTCAAAGGCTTAAAACTGGACTGTGCTTTGCATCTGTCTTGTGGTGCAATTTAAAAACAAAACAAAACACTACTTTGGCTAGAATGTATATTTGATTTATCTTCTGTGGTTTGTTCCATATTGCCTGTGTTAACAAGGGACACAAATATTGCAAGAGATTCTGAAAGGAGCCTTTTAGTGTTGCGTGAAAATTATCTCTGGCACTTAGTATATGTACATATATGATAACCTTTATTAAGAGCCTAACAGCCAGATCTTATTCATTTATTTATTTGGATACTATCCAATGGATAATTATACCGCTTTTCTTTTTAATAGGGGCCCAAAGTGACTTACAACTTCATTCTCCCTACCTTCATTTTATCCTCACAAGAACCTTGTGAGGTAGCAGAGGGTAAAAGTGTGTGACTGACCCAAGTAGGGTTACCAGCTCCAGGTGTGGAAATTCCTGGAGATTTTGGGGGTGGAGCCTAGAGAGGGTGGGGTTTGGGGAAGGAAGTGGCCTCAACAGGGTATAATGCCATAGGGTCCACCCTCCAAAGCAGCCATTTTTTCCAGGGGAACTGATCTCTGTGGGCTGGAGATCAGTTGTAATTCCGGGAGATCTCCAGCTGCCACCTGGAGACTGGCAACCCTAGTAGGGTTGCTGGCTCCACGTTGTGAAATTGCTGGAGATTTGGGGGGGGGGTGGAGCTTAGGGAAGATGGTGTTTGGGGAGGACAGGGACCTCAGCAAGATATAATGCCATGAAGTCCATCTCCCAAAGGACCCGTTTTCTCCAGGGGAACTGAGCTCTGTGGCTTGGTTATTAGTTGTAATTCTGGGAGCTCCTCAGCCACCATCAGGAGGTTGGCAACCCCAACCACTGTGTGAAACATGATGCTACACTAGATGAACAGTTTAGTCTGATTTAACATGACTGCTCGTTTGTTCTAACGGCTACTCTTTTTTTTGACAGAAACTCCATGGTTCGCTGTTGTGTTCTAAATATGTAAAGCAAGAGGGCATCCTCAGGAGCTCTTCTTTCAGAAGGCATTGCTTACCTGCACAAGTGATCACGGGTATGCAGTTTCGTTAGCCAACGTCTATCTGGTCCAACATTCTTTGCAAGAAACCCAGCAAGCATTGCTCCACTAAAAACTGGCCAGTTTCTTCTCCTTATAAAGACAAATGTTTCTAGAAGCACCTAAAAGATACCTTTTTTAGTGAATATGTATATGTAGAATATGTATATTCTCAGCTCTGCATGTTAATAGGGGCAGGGGTAAACAAGCTCAGGACTGCAACTTCTGGCAGCCTTTCTGTAGCCTTAGGGTACAGACATGCAGTAGCAGTATACATCCCTTGTTTAGTACACAACCAGAAAAGCAGGAGGTAATCTTGGAAAGACTTTTTTTTTACCCCATGTATGCCATCTAAGTGTGAAGTAGGAAGCCAGCCATGGAAACAGCATTGGTTGTTCAACCACTGGGGTAAAACTCATGCAGACTGAAGTTTTTGTTGCATGTTCACTACAGGGACTAGACATGCTGTATGGCTTACATCAAGTTGCTCAAATCAGCACTACACCCATATGCTTTTGTAGAGCTTCCGAAGGGCTGGCCATTGCCTAACTGATGTCATAAGAGTCCTTTACACACAAGCAACATTAAGTACATCTGCAGAGGTAACTCAAAGCAGCAGATGGAGATCTAAGAATATCTCCTCCATTCTTTCCTTATACAATTGAACATAAAGCCATGATAGGACATCACAGTATAACTCACAAGGATCAACAACCACTTTTCCAAATAACAGGAATTCATTCCCACACTGACTTCAGCTGTAAAGCATTGGGAAATCGGTGAGAAATCAACTACTGCTGTTGCCCTTTTGCTTTGCCTCCCAAGAAAGAAAAGTAGTAGCTGTCCTGTATATATTTGTACTGGGTAAAGGAATACCTGATGCCTATGAAAAGGGTGTTCTCTTTAGTGAAGGGGGCTGGGGATGCACAAAATTCAATGGCTAGCCATGCATCAGGACAAATGCATGAACTGTTACCACTACACCAGTTTTTGTTGAAGGTGAGCATCACAAGAATTTGCCAAGCCTCCTGGAACCTGAAATGTTCTTCAGTGGAAAGAGCATAGTCTGACAGCGATGAGACTATTCAGAAAGAAGAGGATCAGCCTTTGACAAAATTGATATGCATCAACATGGTTTCAGATAAGTTGTGTTGTTGGCTAGCCGTGCTTTCAGTTTGCGCTTCTGTGGTCAGGAAGTTAGTTGCTTATGTTTAGATCTCTAATAAGGAAGGAAAAAGTCAGTGAAGAAATAACACTTTGCTCATGACAGCCTGGAACACAGTTGGGTGACATCTTTAACTGGGTGTTTGGAGCTGGGGATTAATAATGAGAGAGTTGTAGGACTGACAATTGACAGAATGAATGTATTTCTAACCAATAGATTGGGGGGGGGAGTTGGGAAGAGAGTAATTAGAAGTTATAAATGAGATGGGAAAATGTAAAGATGAATACTGCAATCCTGCACACGCTTACTTGGGAGTAAGTCCCACTAAAATTAGTAGAACTTATTTATGAGTAAAGATGCGTAAGAATAGCTCCAATCAGGTTTGGTTTTATTCCATGAGACAAAACAGGGTTTACTTCAAAACAAATCTAAATGGGACCAGAACAGTTGGTAACCCCATTACAAAATATGTTTTCATCACTATTGTTTGTAGACACTCTTTGCACATGCATGCCTACAGACTGTCATTGAGCAAACCTAGCCTGATGTCCACCTGAATTTTTAAATCAACAGGCTGATCCAAGGACTAAATCCAATAAAGGTAAAGATAGTCAGGGCCAATCCTTACCCTACTTTGGACCAGCTCCTTCCCTCATCTTTCCCTTTTTGTGGGTAACTATTGAAATGTGTATAATCTGCCTTGCTCTGAGCCCTTGACTTGGAGAGGGCTAGACAGCTGAATTATAACATACTAGGTTGGATCCAGCAATCAGTTTGTGCAAGACTGTGAACCTTTCCCACATTCCACTTGTCCCCAGCAGTCCCTTCAGATCCTGCCAGGCTCATGAATCCCAAATGGACTAACAGCCACACGGGTCAGGGGTGCACTGAGGCACGGGGACAAAAATCACCCTCCTTCCACCAGGTCCACTCTTCCATGCAGCTCCCTGACTCACAGAGCTGTTAGCCTATATGAGTTCTATCAACCAACGAGATTACAGGGACATTTTTGATGACCACTAGCCTAGAGGGCCTCCTGGGACAAGCAGAGCCAAGCTCCAGAAACTCTGCCAGTGCCACAGGGGCCATTTGGCTTAGACCCTTCCTCAGTCATGGCAGTTGGTGTCAGCTCACCAGTTGTCTCCTGTACTACTGCCACTTTGCAGGAGGGCACAATGGGTGAACAAATGCCCACTGCTGGTGCTGCTGAACTGAACGGCCCTTGTAGTGTTGCAGACACTGCTGCTTGGCAAGCTCCAGGGATATTTTTGCCTTCCAATCTGCTTCTGCTTTGGACCCTGGAAACCAATTGTCCTAGGGTTGGAAGGAACTAGGGGGAAGGGAATGCAAGAAAACCCATAGCCACCAGTACCTTCCCAACCTTGGATCCAACCCATTATTTATAGGAATTACAGACCATGCACAAGACCAATAAAGCCTACAATCAGTGAGATGTTTTAGGCTACGCTACAATTCACGGCTGTTCCAAATTAGGCAGATCTGCTGAACTAGGTTTAAAAAAACATTCTATTTGTCCGAGAAGTCACGCCCACTCAAATAGCAGCATTGTGAGGCTCCTCCCTCACTACCATCCCCTGCTGGCCTTTTGCCATCCTGCTGGTTGTCCTTAGGCTGGCTAAGGAAGGGAGATGCACCTCTTTGTTCCTTCTTCTGACTGAGAAAGGTAGCCTCTCTAGGGCTGTCTCCCAATCTCTATCAACAGCGCTCCCCTGATCTCACTTATATAAAGCGAGTTATATAAACTGCCCCCCTCCTTCCAATCCCACCCTGGCCTCCCTGAACGGCCCTCTCTTCAGCCGATCAGCTGAAAGAGCTGTGTCAGCCTTTTATCCCTCCTGCTTCACTCCCCGGTCTCTCACCTAGGCCTCACTCCTGGCTTTCCTGATGTCCTGGAGCCTGTTTGGGGCTACCTGCTGGCCAGGCTGTTCTTGCTGCCTTACTTAAGAGGAGATAAGACTGTCCTAGGTCCTAAGCCAGTTGCAGGTGAGTAAGGCATGCCTTCTCCAGGCCCAAGCCATGGGATGCCTCCTGATAGCCAGGGTGTTCCTGGGCCCTTCTCGCTGCTCTCCTTGGGAGCAGGTAAAGCTACCCCAGGTCCAAGGACTGCTACAGGTGACTTGTCTTTGCTCACGGTCAGGAGGACATTTGGTTCTGCTCAGCTGCTTAATCCCTTTGGTTGAAAGACAGTCCTGTGGTTGGATCCATGGATCACCTTCAACTGGACTTCATTAACACTGTGCTGTACTTTCCTCTAATCTGAAGATCATCAACAGTTTGTTTGTGAGATGTCTCCCAAGATCTGAGGATTGCCAGTCTTTGTTGCTCCTCAATTTAACATTGCCTATTTGCCTCTGTAAAAAGTCCAGTGGCACCATTAAGACTAACCACCTTTATTGAGGTATAATCTTTCAAGAACCACAGCTCTCTCCGTCAGATGCATCTGATGAAGAGATGCATCTGATGAAGAGAGCTGTGGTTCTCAAAAGCTTATGCCTCAATAAAGTTGGTTAGTCTTAAAGGTGTTACTGGACTTTTTATTATTTTGCAACTACAGACTAACACAGCTAACTCTGGATCCATTTGCCTCTGGATTTCCTTTGCTGTACAATACCCATCCTGTCCACTAGATGGCAAAAGCAAAAGAGCCAAGCTACAACAGGGATCTCTCTTTTCCTGCCTGCTTCTCTAGAACCAGCAGCTCTGCTCTATCAACATTTCCTCCTTTCCAAGCACTAAATTTCTATTCTTGTACTTGTTGAGAAATGATGGTTAATACAAAATCATCACATAAAAATATAATCCATAGTCTTTTTGGCAAATGTCCAAATGACTAACAGATAATACAATATACTCACTGAAGACCTCTATACATCAGGGACAATGGCCACAACTAGGATTACCAACCTCCAGAGATCTCCTGGGATACCAACTGATCTCCAGACAAGAGAGTTCAGTTCCCCTGGAGAAAATGGCTACTTTGGAGGGTGGGTTCTATGGCATTATACCCCATTGAGATCCCTCCCCTCCCCAAACCTTGACCTCCCCAGGCTCTACCCCCAAATCTCCAGGAACTTCCCAACCCAGAGTTGACAAACCTACACACAACACCAGGGAAGCAGAGTTACCACCAGGCAGAAACAGAACATAGCCCATACAAGTGTCCCTCAGAATACCAGAACTGCAGACAAAGTTTGGGCAGAGAGGGATCCCTTTTCCACAGCAAGGGATCAAACCCCACAGATGAGATGAGGCAGCCAACAAAGCCAACACCAGTCCCACTGATAAACACTGAAGAGTGACAAAACTAGGTACCATACAGCCAAGCACAGGGTAAAAGGAGCTGTGGTTCAGTGGTAGAGCAAAGGTTCAAAGTTCAATCCCCCAGCATCTTCAGTTCAAAGGATCAGATCATAGGTGATGATAGGCAGGTCATTATAACATTGTATAAATATGTCCTGAGATAGTGGGTGGGGAAATAACTGCTGCAGGGGACTGGGGCAGAACCAGTGAATGTTGAACGTTCCCATCCACATGGCTGTCAACCTGGTTTTGCTGTAATCTCTCCCAAAACATCACAGCAAAGCAGGCATGATGTAGGCCTCACTCACTCCCCTACTGTGAGGCAGATTTTCCCTCCAAAATGGTCACGATTGCTTGTTGAGGCTGGGCAGCCTCTGGTACCATGTCTCTAGGTATAATTTTAAGTTCTTTATGTTCCACACCTTAAAACATGTAATTTTTTGGCTTATACCCCAGCGTAAAGATTTGGTAGGGGAGAAGCAAGAGCCCAAGTCTTTAAATGAAATGGCACTAGAGGCTGAGTAAAGTTCAAAAGTAAACAGCAGGTTTATTAAACAGCCAGGTTTGGTATATAGGTTAGGCAGGGAAAGTAGAGATGAGGTAAATTTTGATTGTAGAACAGAATACCTCACAAGCATTAGGCACGATAATCTTTGTAAAGCTTAGTTTCAGTAGTTACAGATCTTAAAAGTGAGAGGTTGGTAGTTTCAGACTTGGGTTACTTTAATGAGTTTCCTTCATAGATTTCACTTTACAGCTTAGGTGTTCTGACTTCAATACAACACTCTCTTCCCTTTACACCAGACCTAGAGTCCTCCTTAGAGCCAACGCCCCCCCTTTGTGGACACTGGGCAGGAATTATTCTTTTTCAAAAGACAGAACCTTGATCAGTTGGCTGAAGGGGAGTCTCCTTTTACTACCTGCTCCCTGTGCCAACAACACATCCTCAGTTCTAATTTGTCTGTATAAATCAGTGCTGGCTTTCACACTTAAGTACTTTAACTAGTCTTCTTTAAACCTACAACTGTCCCTGTTAGGGCAAACTTTTCCTTTCCCCTCACACTTAGGGTTACTAGCCTGACCCTCCTTCATACTGTGGATTTTAAACAAGAATATAACATGTAATACAATTAATTAATTATAAAAATGAATAATGTGCCCAGTCTAAACTGTTATCTGTCATTAGTTTAATGCCTGTCTGTTACAAAGTATTATTGCAAATATCTCGTTTGCTTACCTGGATTGAAGTTGAGTGCCCATTCTGCTCAATAGCTATGGGTATGTTTTATATTAAGGGACCTACTGATTCAGCTTCAACTCCCAAAACTGGAAGTTTCCGTTCCAACCATCTAAAGTGTAGTCTGTTCCTTATAACCATCAGTTGGTTTAAACCACCTAGAAAACTGTGGTTACCTACTGATAAATTAAGGCTTTTCATCTGGTAATCTCAGTTCTAGAGCAAATACATATTTTATGAACAAGGCAAGTTGTATAACTGTTGCCAAATAAACAGAAAATAACACACATACCCTCCCTATGGAAAGTGCAAGCATGATCAAAGGGAACTTACTTCAGGAACCCATCTGGCTGAGTTTGTTATCTCTGTCTCTCAAGGTGAGATAGTTCTTTAGCACTTATATCATCCTGCATTGCTCAAGGAAGTGCCCTTCCCAAACTTCCTCATATTTGGGGTATTGCAACAGATCAGTATGTCTCTTCTTTCTGAAGAATTTTCAGAAGTTAGACTATCTAGTGATCTCTTTCTCAACACTAGTCAGATCTGGTTACTTATATAGAGCTGTAGAGAGTATTAAATGTATGATCTTGCCATATGTCTTTGGGGTATCTTGGCTCCCTGAATTTTCAGAGGAAAAGATGGAACAAAATATTCTGCACAAGTTGAAACATTGGAGGCAGTACGGCAATCTGTGTTTATATCACATTAATTGCCTGAGGGTAGAAAACAAGATGACCAGGTGGTAGGACACAAAATGGAGATGTGGCTACTCATGAAAAGGAGACAGTGGAACAAAATTGTTAGATGTTTGATGCACATGCCCAGTCAGAATTTTTGGAGATTTTATACCAGAGTTCAAGAGCTTATAGAACTTTGTGTCACTCCATCTGGGAGGATGGGAACATTAAACTCACCTGGATCCATAAGAGGCTGGGTACAGCAAGTTACTTCATAAACTCTTCTGGTTTATTGGGCCATGGTTACAGTGATGGTATTGCAACTCTCTTCTGCCCTTTCAGCCCAGTCACCCTTGTGGCCAGGAATCCTATTTTCAACGCAGCACTAGACACAGCCAAAGGTTTGCATCACCACCCATTACACCTTTCTCTGGCTCTTTGATGAAGCCATTTTTGGCACTCTCTACAATGGACTTGCTCAGGCTCTCTGACCACTCTCCACTTCTGGAGCTGGCTCCTCCCGGTCCAGAGCATTACCGCCCTCCACCTACCATGCTCAGCATCTTTCTCATCCAATCCCATTGGCTCTGGATGTTCTTTTCTAACAGGCCTGCCTGCCCATGCCCATTTCTAATGATCTTCATCAACCCTGCCACTTGTCCTCGGGCTGGACAGCACACTGCCCCCCAAAGTAGACAGGAAGGACAGCAGCATTGTTTATGGAGGATCCTTAGGTGCAACCAAATGCAGGATACCCCTTCTACTTGGAGGGGAGCTGTCACTTGAATGCTTACCTCGAAAGGCAGATATAGTGACCATGGACATCACTAAACTACTTCAAAGAAAGGTAAAACAGCAAAAGGAAGAAGTGGAGTCTAGACCGTAAGAAAGCAGCTTTATGCCTGGATGACATGATTGTAGAAGCTAATAGGGAGAGGGGGAGAACCAAGACTGCAGGCAGAGGAGTAAACACTCTGTTCAAAAGATTTGGCATAGAATCTCCAGCAGAGGGCAGAGGAAAACTGGAGCACTATCAACACGTTGAGACCATCAGCTGATGTCGCAAGTCAGGAGAAACAACTGGAAGTAACACACAATGATCTACACAACCTGCAAGTCACTCACCAAAAGCTTAGCAGTCAGGCGGGCCCTTTCATGGACAGTTAAAAACAGGAAGCAGGATTAAATGGACATTTCTTGCAATGGATGGAGGTAAGCAGTGGGGCTCTGCTGGCATCAGTTACAGGACGGGTGTTATTTAATTTATTCACAACTGATCTGGAATTAGAGGTAAACAGCAAAGTGGCCAGCTTGACAGATGACTAAATGATTAAAGATGGTGAGGACTACAGGAGACTTTAAAGAGCACCAAAAGGATCTCTCTAAACTTGAGTGGGCAATGATGTGCCAAATGAGGTTCAAGGTGCAAAAATATGAAGTGATGCACACTGGGATATCCCCCCCCCCGTAACTTTAAATACACAGTTAAAGGGGTTTGAACTGGTGGTGACTGACCAGGAAAGAGATCTTGGGGTCATGGTGGGTAACTTGATGAAAATGTTAGTGTGCTGCAAAAGTGACTGAAAAAGTCAAATTAGATGACAGAGATTGGTAGGAAAGGGAAGGAAAACAAAACTAGTATTGTGATGTCCTTATTTAGATCCATGGTGGCATTTGGAATACTGTCTACTGGTTGTCACATCTCACTAACAATATTGTTCTAGTAAGATTGGAGAGGATAACCAAGAGGTCGTGAGGTGTGGTAATTAGAGTGACAGACTAGGATTTGGGTATTCCAGGTTTGATTCCTCACTCTGCCATGGAAGCTTGATATGTGACCTTGGGCCAGTCACATACTTAACCTAACCTACCTCACAGGGCTGTTGCAAGGAAAAATGGAAGAATGATGTAAGCCGCTTAGGATCTCCATTGGAGACAAAGGTGGGATATAAATGAAGTAAAACCAAAATAAAACAACCTACACAAGGAAAGGCAAAGAAGTTTGGGCATTTTTATATTAGGGAAAAGATGGCTAAGGGTAGGGGGCAAGATATTTATAAAAGGCTGCTTGGGACAGAGACAACTTTTTCTCTGTCCTTAAATACAGTAACATGCAGGCACCCTATGTAGAGTCATGATAAGCAACGGAAAGCACTTCTTCACTCATAGAGCGTTTAATTTGCAAAATTCACTTCACATAATATAGTAATGAGTATGACTACTAGTTTGGTTGGATTTAAAAGGTTATCAGATTCATAGATTATTAGGCTCTTAGTTTGAACAAATCTGAAAGGATGTAAGAGAGCCAGGAGGAGAAAGTAACCTGAAGTGGAAGTTCTATGAATTAATGGTTCTAGATGCTTGAGATAGGTGGGGAAATATGACTATTTTTGAGTCAGAACCACAAATAAATACTGAAAGATCCAGTAAAATATCCCCACAGATACTGATCCAGGATTGTACTTGAGTAGAAGCTTACAATTAATGTGAGTAAATCATTTATATATTTAATGTTAAAGCAAAATATGTGTTTTCAAACATATATTATGGGTGAGCAGGAGAAGATTAATGTCTACACCTGTGGTATAATAGAATGCAGGAACCTATAATATTGTGATTGTCTCATCATAGGGTTTTCAAGATAAGACATTTTCAGAAGTGGTTTACCATTGCCTCCTTCTGCACAGCACTAACCAGGTTAGCTGAAGTGACACTGCCATTGTCTGTGAAAAATCCTCTGCCATTGTCACCTTCCTCTACTGCTGCTGCCCAGTTGCTAGCCTTCAAGAATTCCTCCGCTCTCATCACCATTGGAACAGCAATTTTTTTCCTGCTGATTTGACTGTTGATTCCTGAAGGGGGTGGGTGCATGTCCTCCAGTTTGCAAAATCTGAGCAAGTCTGTTAATGATAGGATATTTTGGATGTCTTTCAATCATAGGGTTGCCATAGGGCAGAAGTGACTTCGCAGCACATAAAACACTCATACACATTAGTGTGAAAGAACAAGGTGGGGGAAACAATTGGGGGCAGCAGCAGGGATGAAACATGCAGAGGAGAAATCAGAGGAAGAAACCTGATAAACAAGGAGTCTGAAAGATACAGAGCAGCAGAAGTTATAGACTGAAAGGAACTTTGTGCAATAAAAATAAGTGACATTGTTGTCAGTTATCACACAAAAACAATGATTTGGGACTGGGTTGATTTGTGGTTTTTATTTATTATAATTTTAGTTAATTAGTTGTGGTATCCACAGTGCAAATAAGTACTGTTTAACGTCTGTTAGACTAAGTTATTGTTAGTAAACCTCTTCTCAGCTGAAGCCCTTGCACCTTATTTATGCAATTTTTGGAACAGTGACATGAAAACAGACTAAAAGTTATACTATTAGACCTGAAAGTTTTCTTCCATAGTCCCATGCCTGTTGAACTGTGATGCTATTCAGTGGCAAAGAAAAAGCATTTGTTTAGGTATACCCTCTTCATATTTTGTGTGTTTGTTCACCAGAGATTAACACCATTGTAAATGTAGCAAGCCTCCATGCTGCTGTGTAGTTTAATTCACAAAAACGTTTGTAATTTGCAGCCTGGTTACTACTGGGCCCCAGAACATGCATGTCACACCCATCAGCAGACACTCCATTGGTTCCCATTCAGTTACTGAGTTCAAGGTTCTGGTTATCACACACCAAGCCCTGAATGGCCTTGGACTCAGATACCTGCAGGATCACCTCTCCTCTATCCTCCACTGTCACAGCTTTGCTCATCTGTGCAAAGCCTTCTAATGGTGTTCTCCTGCAGAGGGGTAAAATTGCCGGACGTCTACTCAGGTGCATTCTAAGTGTTGACCTTGAGCAACTGGGAATGCTCCCACACTTCCTTCATTCTGCAGACTGTGCAAAACAAAAATGTTAAATGCCTTTACCTTGTAGTCTACCTTCTGTGTTGTTTACAGCATACACACTTTAGTTTGTGGTTCCCATGGCTCTCTAATTCTGTAGTCCTAATCTTACTGCATTGTTCATTGGTGGTTTTATGCTGTTTCACTGCACAGCTTTATATCCTGTAATCCTCCTTGAGTCTAAGGAAGGCTCTAAGTAGACCATAAATAAAGAAATAATTTTACAAGTGACAGGGCATTGGAAGAGATGGTGCTGCAGCTGAGCCCTATTTAACCTGAACAAGCGGCTCTTAAAGGCTAGTAATAAACTGGTGGACAAGGCCGCTGCAGTAAAAAGTCTCAGCAAACCAATTTTTAGTATGGCACTGGGAACATGAAGAAACAAACGATCGTGGCTGAGAAGCAACAGCCATCCCACGTCCTGTCCTTCCTCCTCCTGTTGAGAGCGAGCTTTCTCTACCTTGAAATCAGGAGAACTCTACCTCTGGAATTTCAACCTGTCGTCGTGACGCAGCTGTTCGGCGCACAGAAAGAAGCCCCGCTGCTGCCACGAGAAAGGCGCCAAACTCGGACCCCCCGGGCGAGACGGACTCTCAGCCGCAGGGCCTAAGGCCCGCTGGAGGGCGACCTGCCCTGGCTCGCTTCATTCCTACCCAAGCTCTGCGCTGGGACCTAGCCGACCAGACGGGGAGGAGAGACACCGCTACGGCCGTCGGTGAAGCTGGTCTCTGACGCGATCAGCGGGCGCCGCCGGCGGGCCCGAGTCGCTCGACGAGGCCGCGGCTAGCGGGACGGGCAGAGGCGGGGAGGCCTCCTTTGCTGTGGGACGCGCGGCGCTGCCTCTGAGGGGAGGCCGGCCTCGCCCCGCCGCCTTTCCCCTCTCCCGGAGTTTCCGCGCGGAGCCCCGCCTCGGCTGGGCGGGGGCAGGACCAGCCCGGCACCATGTGCTGGAGGTGCCAGGCGCAGGCTGAGTAAAGCTGCCGCTTCCTCCTCGCCTTTCCGCTGCGCTCCCGAGGCAGCCCGCTCGGCCTCATGGCCACCGAGGTGGCGGCGGCGGGGCCCAGCGCCCGCTTGCCCTCGTCCCCAGCCCGAAGGGACTTCTACTGGCTCCGCTCTTTCGTGGCGGGAGGTGAGCGGCGAAGAGCAAGCCGCGGTTCCGTCCGTGGTCTTGGAGGGGGCGCGTTGTGTGCGCGCTGCGGGCTGGAGTGGGGGAGGGCTTGCTTTTTGTGCGGCGCCGCTGGGGTTGGGACCCGTTTGCCGTGTTGCGAGGGTGAGCCGAAAAGAAAAGCAGGAGGGGCGTGTTGGGTTCCCCCCGGCAGTAAAACCCCCACGAGATGCCCCGCGTGTCTTTGAGTGCCTCAGAAAGAAATAATCTGGACTCCATTCGGCTCGCTCCGCCTGAAGGCAAGCATCCCTGGAAACGAGACCGTGGTGGGGCGGCTTCGCTTGTGGTAGAGTCCGCAGGCGGCACGCCACCAAATAAGTCCAATGGTCGCTGGAATTAATTCGGTTCTTTCCGAAGAAAACTAGTACGCCGCATCCCTTTGGCCGTCTCCCCCACAAAGGCAGAATATTTCAAGTATTATAAGGGGTTTCGCTTTGCCACTGAAGTGTTATTGCGGGTGGTGTTCGTTTATTTATTACACTTCGAATGCGAGCTTCCCCAGCCCTAGTCCAGCTCTCTGTTTACGCAATGCTGGTGTTGACATTATTGGTGCAATTACACAGATAATAGTGAAAGGCGAGGTAAAATGTCATTGTGCTGATGTGGAAAGGAAGTTCAAGTGGTATTTAAATACTAACGTCATGAGGAAAGAGCCTAATATTATGGCTTAAACTCGGCTTGATTATATGCACTGTGGTTATAGTCAGCCCAATAAATAATATTGTTTATGGTGTTAGGCGTTGTACAAATACTCAGTAGTGCTTAGAGGCTTTGTGATGATTGACAGTTCATATTGGTGGGTCTTTTTGAAAACTGGGCCTTGTAGTAGAAGATAATTAACAAAGTCTCTTCTGGTAGTGCTGACTCCTCAGTTGTTGCTAGCAGGGCCATCTTAAACAGGCCTACTCAGAATCCTTCTCAAGTCTGTTCAGTGGGGCTTACTCTCAGGAAAGTGTTCTTAGGATTGCAGTGTAGGTGGATGATCTGGAATAGCTGCAGCTGGTTGCTAAAAAGTAATGCGAAGTAGCTGATGTTGGTCCTGCATGGATTCCCCAAAACTCTTTGTTTTGATGTTGCCAAACCCTTTAAATTTTTCACTCTGCTGAGGAACAATTTGGAAATGAAGCAATCCCTTGAAATTACAGACAGTCAAGTAATCTGACCTACACCCACTTAAGTGCGACCTATCAAGGTCAACATATGAGCTGTTAACAATAGGCAACCTACATATTTGAGGTTGTCAAAGAAGGTGATCAGGGTATAGAACTCTGTCATTTGCATGTGTCTTGAATTAAAAAATCTTTTATGAACTGTGACTCTTAGACTAAAAGGAGCCTGAATTTTGTGGTTGGCAAAAGCGTTTATTATTGATCCTAGAGTGTGTAGTTGGAGATTGAATAATAACAAGACTGCTTTGCCAGCAAAAGTTATGCCACTGAGGGAAGGGAATCATGCTTACTAGGTGTGCAGTGAACTTTGAAAAGATAAAAGTTTTAAAAATAAATTTTGCTCAATGTTTGACATGGCTATGGCCTCTGGCAGTTACTAAAAGACTTTTTGTTTTTTGTTTGAAAGGCGTTGCAGGCTGTTGTGCCAAAACAACCATTGCACCCTTGGATCGAGTCAAGATTTTATTGCAAGCTCATAATCATCATTATAAACATCTAGGTAAGATGATTCTACACATTTGTTAATTTTAATGCAATTTGAAAAGGAAGTAGATACAATGTATTGTCGAAGGCTTTCACGGCCGGAGAACGATGGTTGTTGGGGGTTTTCCGGGCTGTATTGCCGTGGTCTTGGCATTGTAGTTCCTGACGAGACACTGAGACACTGAGAGATCTCTGTCTTTTGGTGCTACACCTCTGAAGATGCCAGCCACAGCTGCTGGCGAAACGTCAGGAACTACAATGCCAAGACCACGGCAATACAGCCCGGAAAACCCACAACAACCATCGAAGTAGATACAGTTTTCAATGTACTTCTGTTGCTGTTCTTAACAAATACAGCAGAGGCACACTTGTCTTTAGGTTGTTGTGTTTTTCAAGTAACTGTTCAAACCCTAATTCCTAATGGTAAGCATTAAGTATAAAAGAGAGGCTTTCTGCTGTGTTCTTTTTCTCCTGTAGATTTAAATATATACAAGAGGTTGTGTATTGAAGCTTTTGCATGGTACAAATTGGGAACTTTGCATTAACAGCTTCTACTAGAATGAACGCATTAGGAAATGCACCAAAGTAGCTTTTTCCATTATTAGAGTTCATTATAATGCACTGATACAGATGTAACACTGGTTCTCTGCTAACCTCAGTTTTAAAAAAATGACGGCCAGTCCTGGGACTCTGTCCCCTTGTAAAATTCTTTCTCTTATCTTACTTAACTAACAGTGTATTCCTAAACAGAGTTATCCTTCTAAGCCTATCGGCATCAATGAACTTAAAAGGATTTGTCTCTGTTTAGGATCGTGCTATTAGTTAAGTAGTTTGTCACAAACATTAACCATGGTTAAGGCAACTAGAATAGTTCTTATTCCCAGATGTAAAACTATGAGGCCAACTTTAATCATGGCTAACATGCCATTTACACTGCAGTCCTAAGAATAATTACTCCAGCCTAAGCCCATTGAAATCAATGGGCTTAGACTGGAGTAACTCCTCCTAGGATTGCACTTTTAGTTTAGCTGAGATTCAGGAAAAATTTCACAGGGTAAGGGTGTAGAGTAATGATTCCCAACCAGGGATAGCAGGGAGCCAGTATTACATCTACACCAGTCTAGTGTCATGCACTCTGTCTGGTGTTACATGGGATGTATATTCAACTTTGGATTTTTTTTTTATTCTGTCTTGTTGGTTGTGTGTTTGTCTTGGCTTTACAAGCATTCTAATTATATCTGTCCCTGAACGGAAGCAAAGACTGTAGAAAGTAGGCTGACACTGAGTAAATACCTTTGTAGGCTGTTTGACCAAAGTCCTCATATGTTGTTGGTAATTCCTTTATACTATCTATTTTTACTTTAGCTTGCTGCTGTTGCCTTTTCTGTATATGAGATCTTGCTTTTAAATTTTTCTTTCATTTTCTGTTCCAATTAATGTTCTGACAGTGGAATCCTAAGAAGAGTTACTCCAGTCTAAGCCCACTGTGAGTGACTTAAATATTCTTTTGATCTGTGCTCTGACCCATCTACCCAGTGTTTCTGCCACTTCTCTTGATTTCATTGTTGCATGTTATTCTTCGTTGAATTTCATCATTTCTGTAATTGCTTTCTTTCTTTACTTCCTATTTTTCCTCCTCTTGGTTTCCCCCCCAATACCAGTGAATTATTAAGGATTCTTATCCTATTAGCTACTGTTCTATTTCTTTCCATCTTCTTCTACCCTGCTTTCTTTCATATCGTCATCAACATTCCGTGGCTTTTCTGTTTTCAGAGATGTGGATTTTTTGTAGTCCTTAGGGAGCAGAATTTTTGGGAGCTTTCCTTAGACTTCCTATCCTTCATCTTGGTGGATGCTTTTCATTTGCTATGTCTGCCCCTGTTGTCATGCTTCCATGTGTGTGCATGGCGCAAAATCTCATATACTTGCTGATCTTACTATTTTCATATTTGTTTCATTCTGTCACTTGCCCTAGACAAGACGATTCTAGAAGGCTAGCTGCATTAGTTGCAACAAAAATAAACAAGTCTTGAGGATACCTTAAAGACTAGTAGTTAATTCAAGTTAATTCAAGAATATTGTGGACTAGAGCTGACTTCTTCGGGTGCAAAGAAATGAGTTGTAGAGTCCATAAAAGCTTTATGTTTGGGGTTTTTTTTGCTTATCTTAAGGGGCCAAGGATAAACAAGGCTAATTTTTCTACAAGCTTAGGAGAAGCCCTAGGTTTGTAGGAAAATATGAGATGTTAAGAAAAATTGAGGTTAGAAAAAACCATAAGAACAACGTAGGCCGATTCCAGACGACTGGAAGAAAACGCGGAAGATATTTCGCGTTTTCCCCGTCGCAATCCAGAACATGGCGGCATGAAGCGCCTTCCGGTTAGTCGTCTGGAATCGGCCCTAGAGTTAATTGTTTTTCCAAGAAATGTGAGCCTTTGAAATCTCATAGTGCTACATTGTGAGATCTCATTGGCTATTTTGGGGGGTGGCTAGGCATCATTCAACATTGTCAAGGAGTGTAAACCTCAGTTATGGCTATTCTCCCTCCCCCTCACCTTTGCAGACTACAGAAGGTAAAAGAGGGAGAGGTTAAGCTGGATGGGGGAGGAGCAGAAAAGGTAAACATGGAAAGCTGAAAATAGAGGAAGGGAACAGGAAAAGGTGGTTAGGTGAATGGGAGGGGCAAAAGCTTCCCAGGGGAGAAACAGAAGAAGATAGACAGGTAGGTGGGAAGGAAAGAAGAAAAGGGGAAAGGCTGCAGGCACTTCCCAGGGTATAAAAGAGGAAAAGCAAGAGGGGACAAGGGAATGGGGAAATGAGATTCGCCCGTGGGAATCCTCATGGTTACCCACTTGTATGTATGTAATTCTGGTCTTGCCACTATCTAATGCTGTAGACCATCTTGCATAATTTTCATACGGTGTATTTTGAGGGAGTCTTACCTTGTCTTACTAAGCATTCCATTCATTCACAAAAAAATTCATAGATCAATCTCATTAGGTGCAGAGGCGATCCTCCTGAGGTTAGAATCCTTCAGATGCTTAGAGGATGAATATATTGAATGAAAAAAGAAGCCATATTGAACTTGTTGGATCATTAGTGTTGAAAATTGTTGAAAAAATATTAACACAAAATGGTTACCTACTTTTTGCATAACGTGCAAAATTCATAAGGCTTTTCTTGTTACTCGAATGTACTCATTATTTGTAATTATGCTAGTTAGATAAGCTGTTGTATTGCTTGTTTTGTTGTGAAAACTCCAAAATAAAAAATAGAAAGTAAAAAAAAAATCACAGGAGTTTTTTCAGTGTTCCTCAAAATTTTCCAATTGAAAAACTCTGTGTATGCGCACATTCTTTTTCAGATGTTTCCATTGTTTCCCAGGCTTCATATATCTAGTTATTGCTATCAGAAAACCTAAACTTTTCAGTCTCTCTTAATTGTATTAACACTATGTCTAAAGTGTTGTAGTATGTAAGTTTATGGTAATCCTGATGGTCGTTATCACAAGATAAAGCTAACTCTTAATCTTAGCTTCTCTGTTTCTCATAATTTCATTATTGTTTTTAAAAGCTCAATTTAAGAAATGAATTTATCTACCACCATTGAATGGTGTAAAGTTCATCAAGCAGTGACAAGAACTTCACACACATGCATTTTTATGTCATACAACAACACATTCTCATGTGAAATGATAAACTTTGTACTTGTACCGATTGCTGAGACACAAGTCATTGCTGAAAGTTGTAGGTGCCTGTTATGATCTTTACTTTCTTTAGGGTAGATTTTTCTTTTAATCTATCCCTTAACCCTCTGGGTAGTCTGCTGCCACCAGGAATATTTTATTCCAAGATATTTTATTTAAGTTTTCCCTTTGGTAACGTTCCCAAAGCGTCAGGCTCCTTCGTGGTTCTATGTGGCCCTGAGGATAGGAATGGAATATAGCAATGACAGCTACACTGGGATATAATAAAACAAAATAAACTTTTATTTAGTTAAGAAGCGTATTGGTTTCATAAAAGTGGTTCTCGGTTCTTAAAGTTACTTCATTTACTCTCATTCACACAGATCTCTTCCAAGGCTTCACACACAGTTAGCCTCTTTCTCTAACTCAATATTTGTCTCACAGAAATGCTTAAAACTCCTCAGGCAGCACACAGCTAGCCTCTCTTTCTCTGACTCTCATTCACAGAAATATGAAACCTGCTCAGGCTCTCTTTCCCTGACTGAGTGTCCTTTCACAAACATGCTCAGTTCAGGTTCCACACAGGTTATATTTCTCTCATAAACACTTCAACATAATCAGGCAGCACACAGCTAGCCTGCTTTCTTCTGACTGACAACTTTCTCTCTCCCCTGTCAGTCTCAAACTGCATTCACTCCGCCCACACTCTCAGTCATCAACCAATCATATCACTCACTCATTCCTCTCTTTCACCCCCACTCTTCACCTGTCTCATCAAGCATTTAAAGATACATGCACCCATTTCTTGAAATCATTACAGTGC
This sequence comes from Eublepharis macularius, assembly GCF_028583425.1. NCBI lineage: Eukaryota > Metazoa > Chordata > Lepidosauria > Squamata > Eublepharidae > Eublepharis > Eublepharis macularius. The sequence continues at coordinate 115,042,053 of NC_072795.1, forward strand.
CCCTATGAAATTTCTGGGTGCCATGGTGACCTGGGATTTGTTGAGCCCTTTCTCACCTTTTTTGTACAATTTAACCACTTGCTCTTTATTTTGTAACATCTTAATCTTCAAACAAGACTCATTTTCTTTTTCACTCTCACCTTTTTGTTATCATTTTGATCTGCATTCATAACAGACTTAGCTGCCTTATCACTGATAATGTTGTAGATGTACTTTAAAGAAGTTCCGTAATTACTTATGATCAAGAATCATTGCCTTCAAGTGTTCAGTAGGCGTGTGCACCCGAGAAATATTTGGGTTTTGGGGAAAAGGTTCGGAAAAAGCCCTGATGCCGCTTCGGATTCAAGTTTCCAAGTTGCTTCGGTATGCTCTGGAAAGATTCGGAGCATACTGAAGTGACGGGGGAGGGCCACCACCACCGTTAAACCATACCACCACCTTAAAGCCACACCCCCACCCAACTTATCTTGTCAAGTTGAAGGCTGGAATGGCCCAACGCCGCGCTGGCCAACTGGCTGAGGGGGGAGGCCTTCCGTGCCGCTGTCGCTGTACATCCGCGGCTGTTGTGGCCGGCCGGCAGAGAGGGCCTTCTCTGTCGTCGTGGCTGGTGCGGCTAGCTGGAAGAGAGGGCTGCTGCTGCCACCAGAGGCCAGCAGGCAGGAGGGAGGCTGCTTCCTCCAGCAGTAAGTAGGGGTGGGGAGAAGTGGAGGTGGGGTGGTGGGGGAGAGGGTGGGGTAAGTTTAAAGGGCCCTGCTGCTTGTGAAAGGGCCCTTTAAACTTAATCCCTGGAGGCCCCGAAGCTTCCTGAAGCATTACGAATGCTTCGGAAAGCTTTGCTTTGGGATTTTCGAATCGATTCGGAAATCTGGATTGGGTCCGATTCAGGTATTCCCAAAGCGCACATCCCTAGTGTTCGGTACTGTGTTCCTCACAGTGTCATCCTAAGCATCTACACCCTTCTAAGTCCACAGAAGTCAATGGGCTTAGCAGGGTGTAACTCTCTTAAGATGGCACTGTCAGCATTCTGCTTTGTATCGACTGTGTGGAGGGTAGTTATTCCATCTGCAAAATGTATATTATTAATTTCTGATACTGTTCTTTCCAGATGAGTAGCAGAGTCAACTTTCAAAGAAGTATGCTTACCCATGACCACGTGCTCAGTTTGTCACATGTACTGTTTGTAAAGGAGAGCAACTCGGTCTTAGAGTTTTTTAAAGCATGTATTGACAGCATCCCCAGAATTTAAGAAAACGATTAAGAATGCATCAGTTTAAAAATTCCACCGTTCCTTGTTAGCCAGTGAGCTAACAAATGACAGTTGCATTGGCTTAGTGTGAACATGCCTGCTGATGAATGGCAGAGAAGCTGCTTTCTGTGGATTCTGCCTCCCAAAAATTCCTTCAAGAAATCTGAGTTGCAAGGGACTGTAAAAGGCAGTTTTCAAATATATATTTTCAATCTTTTTACCATAAAGCAGCCTGCAAGTTCTAGTCATCATAAAATTAAGAACTTCTTACTTGCCAAAGATCTACCGGCATGTTTGCTCGAACCCATTATTCTTTGTACACAAAGGCTGGGTGACAGCTTTGTCTTGAATTAGTGACGATAGAAAACTCTCACTTACGTGCACTTTTGGTTAGTTTTGAGAGCAGATTCATTTTTTTTGGTATGTAGGGGTGTGATCATCATTACATTAAGAACATCTCTCAACTTCGGGATTTCTTTGCTTGAGTAACAACAGTATAGTCACCAGGATGAGGCCATTGTATATGCTGTTCCAACTTGAGACATATGGTTGTCCCTAACTTTTCTGCGGTCTCTTACTTTATAAATAGAAATATTCTTGACCAATTCAAATATGAAGAACATCCTCAAAGGGTCCAGGTCGTGCTTAATTGGGGGGGTGGGGAAGTCTGAATTGTTTTTTTGGGTTCAGGTTCAGTTCTACTCCCAGAGTGGGACAGACAGATTTCTAAAACAGTTCCTGTTCCCCCTCCTTAGCTAGTTTACTTTGTGCAGCAGGTCAAGTAAAATTTTTGCAGAATGGCCTGGCTGGGTGTAGTAAAATTTTGACCTTTTGTGTATTAACCAACTTCAACAGTCTTCGTGGTAGCAATTCTGTAACTATGTTTTTGATTTTGCTTTGGACCAATGTGGTTCCTTGCTGCTGCAGTGGTGCTATAGATTGTGGGATTATAGCGGTAAATGGTGACTGAATTGCTGCCAGTATTCTCATCCTAACTATGGCTTCACTGTCCCTGACTGTGGGATATAAGTTATATACTGTAAATTTTTAGAAAATGATTTGAGATATAATATTGTCACAGTGGTCAGTGCTCATAATCCTAAATGCTTATTCATTGATACATGAAGTTTTATGACTGTACTATATATTCATAGTGTAAGTCTATATAATTATGTAATAACAGTGCATGTTTTCTTGTGTTCCAAGTCCTTTTTTCTCCCCAGTGCTTTGGTCCAGGGATTTTGGTATAATCTGAGGTGTTTGAAGCTTATCACTAAAACACCTTTTTCTGACAGTTATCAATTTTGCTCTTGTTCTTTTATGATTTACAAGAAAATTGATCTATACAGTATTACATGTCTCTGAATCAGTATTATTCAATATGATTTTGTGTTGCTGTCAGGTGTGCTTTCCACATTGTGTGCTGTCCCGAAAAAGGAGGGCTACCTAGGATTTTATAGAGGAAATGGAGCAATGATGATTAGAATCTTCCCATATGGCGCAATTCAGTTCACAGCATTTAGTCAATATAAAAAGGTAACTCAGCCTATCTCTGTTCTTCTTGGCTACACCATTCATAATCATTTAAAACTTGTAAATGGAGAGAACATTCTGTATTATTAATAATAATTTAATTCTTTTCAAAGGGGTATTTTGAGTTATGCGGTCACATTCCATTTTTACATTTAGGAGACAGATGATGACAGTCTTGTTAATTTACTGTAACGGGTTTTAAACTTTTAAGGAACATCTAAATATTTGGAAATAAATATTTTTTGCGAGCTTCTAACAGCCCACTGAATTTCTCCTGCACAAGCCTAGTTGTTTTTTTTCTTAAGAGACTGAGCAAAAATAATTCTGGCCTGAACTAATATAAACAAAATGAAAATTAATTCTGGCAAGACAGAAATGCTGATAATTTCTGGTTTCAGCAAAGAATGGACAGTTTGATTACCAGCTCTAGACAGGATCGTACTGTTCTTGATGGAGCAGGTTTGCAGTCTAGGTGTACTTCGGGGCCCAGTTTTTCTGCTAGGTTACAGCAGCAGCCATGAGATTTTCTGAGTATATTTGCCCAGTAAACTAGTTGCAACCTTCCTCTTGGATTGGGATCTTGACCTTGGCTTGGATCCAGCCAAAAGGTTTCAATGACAGAAGGAGTTTCTCCTGTGGAATGAGTTTTTTTTGCTTCCCCTTCCCATTGCAGCCCCAAATACCCCTGAAATGGTGCTCCTGAAGGAAAGGAGACCGACCGCCCCCCAATAGAGGGCGATTTGGAGATCTTCTGTGGGAGGGGAAAAAATTAAAATGGTTTCACCCTTTTGTCAGCTGTAAGCCTCCATGGGATCCTTCTCAGTAAATGGAACCTAAAATACTTGGTTTACAATTATCCTTTTTATGTAATTATATTTTAATATATATTCGAATAAAGTATGCATTAGATTAAAGAACTGATACATTTCATTTAATGCAGATATGCTGCTTCTATTAATTTGCAGCCTGTGCTGACCAGATTTGTCTCACTGTTGCGAAATCATATATATGGCCAGTATGGACTGAAGACTGCTTTTGTGTAGACTGAGGACCATTTGCCCATCTTTTTTTTTTTTTTTTTTGGAAAGCCTTCCAGTGCAGACGCATTTGTAGCCATTGATTATAACCCTAATCTATAAGTGCTGGCCTATTGTTTGTGCTCTTGTTGAGCTTCATATTAAGATTAATTTAGTGTGTTAAGGGTTTTTCCACACTTGGAAATACTGATTTTTGCAGATGATAAAGAAGAAGCTTGGCATTTCTGGACATGTACATCGGTTAATGGCTGGTTCCATGGCAGGTATTTTATATTTCCATATGCTTAAAATTGTTATGATTAACCTCTTTTTTTTTGCTTCCTCTGATTACCACCCAGATTAACGGACATTGCTTTTAATCACAAATTGGTCTCTGAAGTTTTGGGAGTACAAACATGAATATCTTGAGAGTTTGAAAAATATTTCTCTCCTAACAGACAACCATGTATAGTGGCATCAAAAACTTTTGCATAATTGGATGTAACTATAAAGGCTTTGGCATAGCTTTGAGTGATCTAGGATTAGGAGGCTCTTCTGCTTTTCATGCTGGTTATAGTAAGCAGGATAGTATATTTTAAGTATATTTTAAGTGGAGCATATTCTTCATGTACCTCGAAGAACATGATTTTATGGTTTTGAAAAGGAAAAATAGGAAATAAACAGGGAAAAAATAGGAAATAAACAGGGGAAGGAAAAGGCACTGCCCAAGAATATGGGATACCAGTGACACTTTTCCTGGAATGAAGTGCTGGTAGTGTAGAACTAACAATGCTGCACTACATAAAGAAATAAAGTTTGTAAGGATTTTGTTCAAAAGTTTAAATTGGTCCACAGAAAAAAAAATCCAGAACCAAAAGTTGTATATGTTTTGTTAGAACCAACCAAAATATCACAAAATGGTTATGCAAGTTTTTGAGTTTTGCAGAAGAGTTTTTCAGGCTGGATGTTCAGTATAACACACACACTGCCCCAAATGATAGAAAAGCACCAGTCTGCATCTGATACTTAAAAAGGAGGATGTGTTGCAGACTTAATAGGATTACTTGGTGAGTGCAAATAGGTTTCAGGATGTACCTAAGGCTACTGGGCCAGAGAAGCAGGAGGAAAAAACATACTCCCTCTGAGAATATATAGCTCATTAGTTAAGCAGACTTCTCCCCAGCAGTTTACAGAATAAACAGACTCCTTGTATGATAGAAAGCAGATGAAAAACATAATAGTTCTTATATTAACAAAACTGGAGGTTACTTTCAGATGATGCACTATTAACAAAAAATAGAAGTCAGATTGGATGATGATACCTGTTGGATGGAAGCACCTCTCTTAGCAGAGTCCCACTGGAATTCTCCATCAGTAGAATCCCTCCCTTTGACTTAGGAAATAAGATCTTTTAGAGGGAGTCGCTTCCAGATATGGTACATGGATGAGCATTGATTGTGGAAGTGAGAATTGGAACACACTGAAATTTACAAGCATGTTTCATTCTTAGGCTGTTTGTAATATGGATTTTTTTTCACCATTGTTAACATGGGTGGGTATATTTGAACAAGCACTGAAAGTGCAAGGAGATCTTGAAATAACTTCCCTAGTATTTACAAGATTAAATTCATCCTTTCAGCTCCAGAAAAAAAGTTCTGGGCATGGAGATAGTGTGAGCAGAATGCCATGAAAAGTCTATTGTAATGCGTGTATTCCTGATGACAAAGTTAAACATTATGGTAGAAACGTTAAACGCTGGGTTTCCTGAGTCTTGTGTAATTCAAATCTTAGTGGTAACGCTTCATTGGTGGACAATTGCCTTACAGTTTCCGTTAAGGAAATAACAAGTAGACCGAAGCAAGAAAGGAACACAGTTTTAACTATTTAAAGCACAAGTGCCCTTCATCTTCCCTCTCCACTTTCCCAGAAGGAGGAGTTTTAAGAACAAAGCTTTCCAAATGCAAAAGCCAAGAAAAATACCAAAATTAATTTTTTCCCACATAATTATGTTATCTTTATTTTCTGATGAAAAAATAAAATATACGGTGCTAGAAAAAATATGAGAACTTTGCAGTTTTTGAAGCTGAATGTTACCATAGAAATACTAAACTGTCTTCTGGGGAGTAGGTTTAAAATTATAACTTAATGTCTATGAATCTGATTTTGCAGGACTTGACACAAATAGCTCCTTGGCTTGGGGAGGGATTGTAGCTCAGTGGTAGAGCATCTGCTTGGCAGGCAAAAAGTCCCATGTTCAATCCCTAGCATTTCCATTAAAAAGGATCAGGTAGTAGGTGATGTGAAAGACCTCTACTTGAGACCCTGGAGAGCTGCTGCCAGTCTGAGTAGGCAATGCTGACTTTGATGGACAAATGGTTTGATTCAGAATAAGGCAGCTTCATATGTCTGTGTATCAGTCTTGTAAATGTTACGCATCTTCTGAAATCCTTGAGCTTGTAGATATAAAAGTACAAATTCCCCAAGTATAAATAAAAGGTTGAGTTTGAAAACTTCAGCCTGTATATTGTGTTGAAGATCATCTAGATAGATGTTTTAATTTCAGAAATATTGTGCCCAGCTCAGCAAATAATGTTTGTTTTTGAAGGTATAACTGCAGTAATTTGTACTTATCCTCTTGACATGGTGAGAGCACGTCTGGCATTCCAAGTGAAAGGGGACCATAAGTACACTGGCATTATTCATGCATTCAAGACCATCTATACAAAGGTAATTGTTTTTTGTATTCCTCCCTCTCTCCATTTCATTGTTCTATGTTGTTTTTAGTATCTGCTGATGTAGGCTAGTTAAGGTATACGGGGCAAGATAAAATAGATTAGCAACCTCATGCACCTTCTGAGGTTGTGTTCTTAAAAAGCACATCTAAGACTCTTGGAGCAGCTCTGACCTGGGCTGATCTGCTTTTTTTACAGGCAGATATAATCTGCAAACTGAACTGTAAAGGGAAGACAGTAATCGAGCAAATAGCATTGTTGGGGCAGTTGAGTTGCTATGGCAGGCAAGTGGTTTGGGGGATCCACTGATTGTTTAAGACCCCTTAGAGGCTAGTTTCCTGTTAGGTATTTCTGTACAGCTAGTTTGGTGTAGTGGTTAAGAGTGCCGGGACTCTAATCTGGAGAACAGGGTTTGATTACCCACTCCTCCACTTGAAGCCAACTGGGTGACTTTGGGTCAGTCACACCTTCCCGGAGCTCACTGAGCCCCACCTACATCACAGGGTTTTGTTGTGGGAATAATAACAACATACTTTGTAAACCGCTCTGAGTGGATGTTAAGTTGCCCTGAAGGATGGTATTATTGTTATGGTATTATTGTTATGTTGTTGTTGTTGTTGTTGTTGTTAGATGTATGAGTTCCTAATTAATAATTGTATAAAATGCTTTACAATCTTTATTACATTTACCCTAGACAACTGTAAATGTAATTTCATGGGTGAGACTCAGCTAAGGATGGGAGAGTTAAAGGTGCTCCAGTCAGGAACAAGCGTCTTCCATTCTGTTCTCATTGGTTTTGTGGCTTTCTTCTTTCTCCATCTTGTGGTCTAAGATAAATGTAGATTGTGGCAGTTACTGTATTGGGCAGACTATGATTACTGATAACCATAGTTTGCCTCTATACCAGTGACTGGAACCATGGTTTGAACTGGTCTGGAGGCAAATTATAGTACTGGGTAAAGTGCAATGGCATTCAGAGATGCAACTCTTTTCTTGCCCTTCCCTTGTAGCGACAACAAAAAAGGGGATAAAAAATACAATCCTGCAGAAGAAGGGTAACCAAAGAGGTTGGAACAAAAAAAGTGAATTAAATAACTCCAAATGTGATACAAATGAATAAAATACCAGTTTGTTTTAATTTGATAAATGAAAGTGCAAAAGTATGATTAAAAACATCAGCAGTGTGGTTCAACATATAAATACCATACTCTTGTATATACACATAGTAAGCTCACACATATACAGAATAGATACGTTAGTACACTTTATCTTCATATGTATAGAACCAGAACCAGATGTATTTTGGCCCAAAGGCCTTCCTCAGTGGTTCATGCAAAGCACACCGTCAGTCTCTAATAAATCCAAAATACCTGATGCTGCGCAAAATTGACCTAAACTGAGAAATGTTTAAAAAATAATTATTGTCTAACTACTTTGTGAGGAACAAAAGTAATTAAAAATGTAAAATATGTGGTCATAATAAATAAATTTACACGCACAAGGATTTTTAAAATAAAAACTCGTGGAGTAAATGAATTAAGTTCCTCCCACAAAACAGCTTAATGTGCCGTATGGGCAACACTTCCAGATGAAAGATTTTTCTTTTGCCCATAGATGTAAAAAGCACATAAAAAGAACGCCGAGTAAAGCCAAAGCCACATGGAAGGGGAACAGTTTCGTGGCCTGAGAGGGGTGCAGCGTCTTCCTCGTCTCAAATCAGATGATTTCACAGAAGACTTTCTCCTCACTGCAGTTCCCTGGGCCATGTGGATTTTTGTTCACACCTGGGAGCACAGTTACTCTTTTCCAGCTTATAGTTGATGGTAATCATAGTCTGCTGTATTCAGATGTCATGGCAGGCAGTGGATGTTCTGAACCGTAGGCAAAAACAGGAAGGACTGTATGAGCCCATGTTGTTGTTCCTTATTGCCAGACCATGGTTTGGTGACCAGGCTCTGTGACATTTGAATTGTGTCCGAGGAACAGTTCGGCTGCAAGGAATGTGCTACAGGCTTGCATGTTCTCTCTTCCCCTTGTACCATCTTTCTCTTCTTTTTACATAAGCTGCTGCTTGTTCATATTCAAGCTGAGCCAACCTATGGTTAGATAGGTTTGGATTTAACATCAGGCTATGGTTTCCTAAGATAGAGGAGGGCTCAAGTGGAGCAGGGAGTCCATGAGTGTGAGGTTTGTGCTTGAGTGTCTGAACCATGGGTATACATGTGTTTGCTCATAGAGAGATGCTCTAAGATATCTGGTGAATACATGGCTAGAGACATATTCTGCTCTCTTAGGAATGAATCCACTGAATATGTCCTCCAGCCCACACGTTTCTCAAAATAGTACAGAAAAATAAGCTGGTGAATTTTTTTAAGTGACCTTGGGTCAGTCACAGCTTCCCGGAGCTCTCTCAGCTCCACCCACCTCACAGGGTGATTGTCGTGAGGATAACAACACACTTTGTAAACTGCTCTGAGTGGGTGTTAAGTTGTCCTGAAGGGTGGTATATAAATCGAATGTTGCTGTTGTTGTTGTTAATGTACATTGAAACAGTAATTCTTTTTCCAAAGGGAAACCTCTCAATAAGCAGAAATATATTTTAACAGAAAATGCCTTGTTATCCATGTGCTTTCCCCCAGTGATTTTTTGTTTCTAAGCTGTCTGTTGTAGTGTCATTTCATTTTTGAAGCAAACAATTTGAGTAATAGCTGGTGTACAAAAAATCTTTTCCAGTAAAACAGAGTTGATATGGTATGGGATAACCATGTCTTGAAAATCTAGGTGCTGTGCAGATCCCACTTGCCAGCAAAACCCTATGATAATATTGGTTTTACAGTACAGACAGAAGCAGATTGGGCAACCAGAGTCAGGCTTGCCTATGTGAGGATCAAGTGTGGATCATTGAAGATGTCCTCATTTTGAGTACCTGAACAAAAGGAAAAGATGGCATTTCCCATTGCTCAAAACACAATTCTAATGTGTGTGCATTTTGTATTCTTCTGTAATTACATACTTAACTATTTTTATTCTTGTGATCTTTGACATACTCAAAAGGAAGGTGGCATGCAAGGATTTTATCGAGGGCTTATGCCAACAGTAGTAGGAATGGCTCCATATGCAGGTGAGTAGAACTCAGAATATGACTTTTTCCAAATGGGGCTCCTTGGGTTAATCTTGTTTGCAGAATTTGGCTTTGCTTCCCCTATATAGAAAATTAGATATGTTTTCTGCATCTAGAGTTTACATAGATAGTAGCAGTCAAGGGAAACAGCAGAAAAGTCACTGTTACACAATTTGGGAATTTAACAGTGGCATTATTCTTCTACTGTCTTTCCCAAACTTCTTGTTAGAATAATTTGTAAAACATGATCCTCAGAATAGACACATGGAAGACAATGGTCATTTACAAAGCAATCACACTCAGTGATTCTGTCCTGAAATAGTTCAAAAGGTCTGCACAAGTTCAAAGTAAACAGTAGATAAGCAAGTGAAGTAAGCTGTATACTAATACTTTAAAATGTTACAGAATACATACAATAAAACCTAAGAACTTATTGAAAATAATTCAGCTAAATGTATATCCATGGGGGCTTTTAAAAAAAAATCAGTTTTGTGCAGTGAGTGTTCTTTGTATCTGCTCTGCACTGGAGATTTTTATAGACTCTTTGTTCTGCAATACCCTGACAAATGGTATGGTTCCTGCTGCCTGTGGTCTTGGCTGCTGGAATTAATTTACTTTCAGTATGTCCTGGGGTTACTGCTGTTTCTGTTCAATTGTAGTGAGAAAGGTATGTTTCTATAATGAAGCCAGGTGTTGCTGCACCTAAAGAGAGAGTGAGAGCTGTAGCATGGTATCCCTTTCTGGAAAGAGTTTTCACTCTTTCTCCTACCTTCACCCCCACCCCCATTTTGCATGCATGCAACATATATATGTCTTTGTCTACATACACATAAATGAAGCTTACATTGTATAAATTTAGGTGTATGCTTCTGGCTTCTACTGAAATTTAGATATATGTTTGTACTGGCTTCTAAATCCAACAGAACTCAATTAAGAAATAAACTTTGTGTCCCGCAATTTGATTCTTACGTGCACATTGCTCCATTTCCAGATTGTCTAATGAAAGGTGTGACTTGGACTATATATGTTCCAAATGCCAGCTTTCTGGATAGTCTGGAAGTACCTTCATCATTTAGGAGCATACTTTAAACCTCCCCCTTTAAAGGGTATGGTATGCATGTTTCACTTTCCGGTTTTTCTAGAAACACAAACGTGGACTACATATATAAGAAATTTCAAATTCATTGGACACTGCTCTGACAATTTCAACATCCATATTTACCAAGAAAAGCCTCTTGGTTTATCACCTCTGCTCCTATTTCTCATTTAGTTATAGGTGGCATCATTTTGTCTACGATAGTTGGCTACGCCCCTCATTGCAGCCATATTCTGGTACAATCCAGCTCAGAAGTATTACTGTTCTAGAATGAAGTGGTGTGTTGCTGTCATTGGAGAGACTGAGAATTGTAGCATCCCTTTCCTGTTTGGGACGAGTTTCTACTTTTTCCTTCCCTGCCCTGCTCCAACTGTCCAGTGTAATCTGTTTAGCTGAATTGCACAAGAACAGGTGGTGCTTGGAAAGGAAATGGACAGTCACTGTGGTTCTCAAAAGGAGATAACAGTATTGTATTGGTTCCCTACCAATACAGGACATACATTGCCGTTTGCCTGTAGGGTTGCAAGTTTGTCCTGTAATTAAAGTATATGATATAATATATAATATAATGTTATTATTATATTGCATTTTGTAAGGTTTGGTAACTGTCCACATGGTTTTGGTTGATCTATTAAAGAGAGTTATATTGATGCAAATAGTGATTTTGTTTTTATTAGACTCTAATAAAAATGATCTGAGAACAATTCTGCAGTATGACTATCCTCACGAAACACATAGGACATGATCTAGACAAAGTTAAGTACCCTTAACTGCTGCTGATTTCAGTGGGAGAGAGCAAAGCATATTCTTGACTCTTTAATCATTAATCTTAACTCCTGAAATCATTAGGCTTTTGAAAGTGCTTAACTATGGCTAGATTGGCTTGTAGTGTCTAATTTCTTATGTAGCTTTTTGTTGAGGTAATGTTTCCATAAAGTTACATTTTGCCTTCCAGGTTTCTCATTTTTTACTTTTGGTACCTTAAAGAGTGTGGGACTTGCCCAAGCACCTACCTTGCTTGGGACACCTTCATTAGATAATCCCGATGTCTTAGTTTTGAAAACTCATGTAAATTTGCTGTGTGGTGGCATAGCTGGAGCAATAGCGCAGACAATATCGTAAGTTGTTTCAGTACTTTCTTGCACTTAATAAAGAATTATCAGGGTATGTGGTATTAGGAACTTTTACTATTTATATTTTATCTGATATTTTAGAAAGTATGAAGTTTTAACTTGCTCATAATTTTAGGCGTCAGTCATGCTCTTACGGCTTGGAAGGGATTGATATTTCCTCCAGACATTTAACAAAACTCTTCATCCTCCTGTCTGTACTATACAGACAGTGCTGTAGATAATCTTATATACTAATAGCCAAGTGGCCCTGATCCAAGTATACTTAAATCCTGAGACTATAGTTATGAACAGACAAGAGAAATCTTCCTATATGCCTGAAAAATGCCCCAGATTTGCAGAAGAATCTAAAAATAAATAAATTGGGGGATTTTAAAAACCCCAGATGACAAAAGGAGTGGCTTTAACCAGGTATCTTCAGGGACTGGTGTTAGGCAACCATAACAGTTTAGCCAGTATTCCAGTCTTGGTTTCTGTCAGTAAAAGATAGGAGGAGGGGGCAGGGCACTTTCCAGGGGTGTTTTGGCAATTGAGGGGGGACTGATTGGGGCCAGGCCCAGAAGCAACCACCAGGCAACTTAATTCCACATGACTTGCCATGACTCACTCAGGCCTGGCTGCTTGCTACTGTTCCACAGCAGCTCCCATCCCCCAAGCCAGTGTAGTGTAGTGTTTTCAGAGTAGGATATGGGAAACCCAGGCCCAAATCACCACTCTGCTGTGGAAGTTCACTGAGTGATTTTGATACAGTCACATGCTCTCAGCCTAACCTACCTCTCAGTGTTGTTCTGAAGATAATATGGAGACAAGGAGAATGATATACGCTGCTTTGGGTCCCCATTGTGAAGAAAGACAGTATATAAATGAAGTAAACTAAGAAATAGAGGTGAAGATGGAGGGCAGATAAAAGATACGTTGTTTAGTGGGCTTGAAGGAGAGAAGAACGTAGGGAAAGGTGAACATATGGAGGCTGCTAGAAGGAGGGAAAGAGGAAATGGTGTGGGGAAGAGAATACAGAGGAAAGTGAAGTACCCCACAAAGATCCTTGCAGGTTCCCCACCATGCAGCTGGGTCATAGGGGAAAGGATGTCTATGGTGGAAGGGGGAAAGGTGAAGTTGGGGGGCAGATAAAGGTGGGTGGAAAGGAGAGAAGGAAGCAGGAAAAGTGGAGAGGCTATGATGGGGCAGGGAAGGGATGGGGAAGGGAAAGATGACATGGTGGGGATTGGAAATGAGATTCCTCCCTCCACAAGTTCTTGCAAGTCCTTCACTTGTATATTCCATTTTGCAGTGGGTTAAATAATCGGATGTATTTAAGGATATAGACCCAATCCTTTGAGAATTGCTTCCTCTCAGTTTCAGTGAGGCCTTCTTTGAAGTAAAGCTCAACAGTATATTCCAGGTGCGAATTGTAAAATTGTGGGCTTAATACTCTAGGCGATGCACTGAGCCATGTTTGTCAATCAAGGCCTCCGAGGACCAGCAAATAGCTTTGAAACTCCTAATGTTGCATCTTTGAAATTAAGCATGTATGGACCTAGTCAGGGAACCATCGGGAGCCCCATAAAATTTAAAGATATACACCAAAATACTCAACTTTTCCTAAGAAATGTACTGAAAACCTAATTTTTAAATTTAGAATACAAAAATTTGATAGTCATACTCAAGAAACTTGCTGTAATGTAATATTATTTTAACTATGCATTATGATAGACTTAACTTATGTGACCTTTGAAACAGTACTTAATTGATGTGTGCTTTTGTGTGTATTCTTTAAAACAAATGTATCACTCCCTGCCTTTTTTCCAGCTATCCTCTTGATGTAACGCGTAGACGAATGCAGTTGGGAGCAGTGCTTCCAGATTCTGAAAAGTGCCTGTAAGTTTAATAATTAAAATGAAAATTTAAAAGTGTGTCTATTCTAACCACTTTATGACCTTCAGTCAACACTATCTAGTATCCCTTCAGTTATTCCAAGTGAAACGTATTACTTACAGTTATTTTAAAATTGACTTTACCTCACAGGGAACTCCTGCTAACTTCTGTTAGTGAAAAGTTTGTTGTATTTTTAACCTGCTTTTCAGCCAAAAAAACTGGCTCCCAAAGCAGCTTTATAGTATTTGAAAATGAATGCAAACATCAATATTAAACAATATTAACGATACGTTAAAATATTTTTACAGTTGCTTGGGAGTGGGATCTCAGCATAATGGAGGGCTGCCTGGCTGCAGTCTCTTCTCCCTCTGGCATCAGTGATGGCCACTGATATGTGAGACGGGAGCTCTTTCAGCTGGAGATGAATCGATCACAATAGAGGGGAGCTGGGTTGCTATATCTCTCTTTCCATCTGGCCTCACTGTTGCAAGCTGGTATATTGAACAAGTACAAACATGCGTGTCTCAGTCCATGATCAAGTTTCCTTCTTATCAATATCCTTCACTTAAAAGATGCTAGGTCAGGTCAGAAGTAATAACAGATCATGGCATTGCATGAAAAAGGGATGTGATCCTGTGCTCCCCTTTCATCCTCCTCCTCTTGTATGCTCTGAGGCACTTAGTGACTTCCAGTTTAGAACAAACCATAGTTTGCCATCTACTAAGTGGATGGGAACATGTGAATCCTTTATCTGAATCAAGCCATGTTGTCTAATTGATGTGTACAGTATTAAAAATTGTCAGTTTTAAGTAGGCATTGTTGCTATTAACCACAATGCAGCTAGCATCCACAAACAGCAGAAGGGCTGAGCTCTTCCACTCCAGACTGCAGGAAAGAGCTTGTATGACTGAATGCTCCTCTTCATAAAAAAAAATAAAAATAAAATCCTCTGGCATGCCTAATAGAAGGCAAAGCCTTCTCAAGCTTGCTCTAAAGTCTCAACAGTTGGGGTATATGTTTTCATTATCTCAGGCAGCTTAACATTAGGAAAGGTTGATGTGGCTGCCAGATGTGAGATGCAGTTAAGAAGAACTGAGTAGGAAGGGGACAGCTCTAAGCTACAAGACATAATCTGTCAGCAAGTATCACCATGCCCAGCCCCATTGAAACAAACAGGATCATGCTCTGTACAGTTCTCAGTCATTTCAAGAGAACTTCTTGAGGGATTGTGCTCAAAATTAACTGAGGTAGGGCTGTTGAGGTTTTTGGCCAGAGATACCCAAATGTTTTGGGCCTTCCATGCAAGTTTATATTTATCTTTCTAATACAAATCTGGTTCTAGAAATTTTTACATCTTGAGCCATGGCAACCTTTGGAACCATCATGGAAATCCAGCATCAGCATTGTTTTGGAATGATTCTAATTGCCTTAGTGTTCCATATGTGAAAAGTTTCCAAATTTGCAGGAGGCTTGGGAGGAAAATGTAGGTAGTTGTGTCCATCCAATGAAAAATATCGCCCCCCCATGCCCCTATATTACATTAAACCAGAGCATCACAAAATAATGAATGGAAGCTTTCATGTTCCGCAAAACGAATCACCAGTGGGAGAGAGATTGGAGGTATGTTGGAAAGGCCCAAAATTTTCTTAAATTGGAAGCCGTAAGTGTTGCAGACTTGATTAAATGGTGCTGTTCCACTTTGACTGCAAGAGAGTGTTCACATGACTGAATGCTCCTCAAACTTGAAAAAGGTATCAGGATGACACAGAGGCCCCAGGAATGAAAAGCAGAAATAGTCTTTCTCCCTTTGAAAATATAAAAAAACAGCAGTTCATCAAGAACCCTCCTCAGCTTAAATGTGTAGTAATAATTTTATAGGAAGCTCCAATGTTGCTGATTGGAATTCCTTGCTTTTTGAAAATATTGTGAAAGCAACAAGTTGTAAAATGCCTTCATTTTTAGTTATATAAAGATTTACTCTGTTTATCTTTCTAGTACAATGGTACAGACACTGAAGTATGTTTATGGAAACCATGGAATACGAGGAGGATTGTACCGTGGTTTATCCCTGAATTACATTCGTTGTATTCCTTCACAGGCAGTGGCCTTCACTACTTACGAACTTATGAAACAATTCTTGCACCTCAATTAAAAGGACAAATTTAACTGGAAAAAAAGATTTTTTGTTACATTTAATGGATTAAGTTTCCCATTTGAAATAATTATCACTGAGGAACCACTTGTATTTTTAGTGCTTTCTTTTACCAAAAATGAAGAATGGCGTAAA
Source organism: Eublepharis macularius (assembly GCF_028583425.1). Lineage (NCBI taxonomy): Eukaryota > Metazoa > Chordata > Lepidosauria > Squamata > Eublepharidae > Eublepharis > Eublepharis macularius. Next base: position 115,058,089 of record NC_072795.1, read on the forward strand.
ATTGGAGAGTTGAAGCTTGGATAAGATATGTTACGAGGCCACTGAACAAACAACTCCTGACAACGTAAACCACTTGATGAAAATACAGTTCAATTTAGTAAACAGAAGCTTATCATGAAAAGGAAAAGCAATTTTTTACAGATTCCAGATCATTGCATTTTTTTCTATTCCATGTCAATAGTTTACTTAAATTGGATGCTTAGTATTTGTTTCTTAAAGTTTCTTATCTTAACTTAAAATATAGGAGTATAATCACAAAACTCTTACTAACAAATTAATTCCACTGGATCCAGTGATTCTTGCTTCCATACAATTGTGTTTAGGGCAACTTGTCACTCTGTAGTCCATAAACTAACTTACTTCAGAGGCTTTTACTGAATTCCTGTTCAGATTCCAGTCTTTATTCCTTGGATTTTCCAAAGGTAGAAAGCCAACAATACAAGGGTTAATTTTATTTTTATCATATAGATCTGGGATTCAAAGATCTACTTAAGCTCTTGTAAGGGGATTGTGCTAGTCCAATGCAATGCTTTTTTAAACACTGACTTTGTTGTATTGGAAATGTCTCTGAAACTCCCTTTTGTTTCAAAATCAGTTGGCCATACAACAGGCAGAGCTGATAGTTAAGAAAATGAAGTCAAAAGCCTTCGGGGGGCAGGGTGTCAGAGAATTAATTTCATGGTCCTTTGAATCCTTCCTTGCACTTGTATTTCTGTACTACTAAAGAAACTAACTGTTTGTATTTTGTTAATGTCAATAAATAGTAAAATTCTCTATGTATGTGAGTAATTGAGTTCTCCCATATAAGTGACTTTATTTACCATGTTTTTAAATTGTTATTACTTAAAACTAAAATGAAGTGTAAGTTTAACTGCCTCTTACAAAATCATCAAGGGCATGAATTAACAAAAATAATCAGAATGGGTCCAGTCACAAGAAACATTGTACTTCTGCATGCATGGTGCTTCTGAAAGTTGAAATTACCTCTGCTACTTACAGCATCACACCTGAAATATGAGTGTAAACTGGGTAACGATTGTTACACAGGTTTTATTTTACCTGGATAGAATGCATCTGATACAAGGCTGCACATTGCCTATGGAATTTGATGCACACTTTTGCCCCAAGGAAAGACAAGTTTGTTAATGAAAAGTTAGTGTTGAGCAATTTTTGAGCAGTTATCGCTATTAATGTCAGGATTTCAGACCTCAGTATTGGCAATAGGCACTATATATACAGCCTGTACCTTCTATTTGTGCCTTCTATTACCAGTCCCTGTGGTAACAAGGATGCAGATCCTTATTAATCTTTAGTTTCTCTCTTTATCACTGAAAATTGGCTAAGCCACAATGGGATTTTTGTGTGTGCCAAATTCTGTCCATATTTCTCACTACGATGATTTTAATGTGAATGTGGACAGTCTTGCTGCCCAGCGTTGGTGTGGCTGGCTATGCCTTTTTGGCAACACTTCCTATCCTTTTTGTTGCAAGACAGTATGGGAGGTTGCAGCTGGTTCAGCATGGTCAGGTATGGAGGAGTCTTTAGGCCACTTGCCTATTCATCGTATGTTGTTAGAAGCCGTTTAGTTTACCCTTTCTATTGCAAGTAAGAAACTACTATTTTGAAGGGTTTGCTTGCTTAGAAGTCTTCAGACTTTAACAGTTTTCACTAATTTTACTGTAAAGTGATGTAGCTTATTTATTTATTGTAAATACTGTATATGGTGCATGAAACCGGTAACAGCTGTGTTATCAAAACCAGCAGGTATAAAATGGATGTTGCTTATGGTCCACAGCAGAGCTGTATAATCTCATGTTCCTGTGACTTTTTTTATTTGATTGAAGTTTATATTTTTAGATATATTATAATTTGGCAAAATAATTATTGGCAGAGAGATGTATCTATTTTTATTTCAAAACAAAGTCTTGAATAACAGTATGACATAGCAGTGCAATACTATGCAGAGTTATTCCAGTCTAAGCCTATTGAAGTAAGCTGCCTTAGACTGGAGTAACTCTGCATAGTGTTACACTGAAGTGTACCAGCCAATATAAAACCATGTATTTGGAATTTATGCTTTTTGTTCATTTTCTCTTAATGTAATGTGTTTGATTAAATGATATTAAAGTGATTGCAACTACATTTTGGTCTGCCTTTGTATGTCTTTTTTAAAAATCCAGACATGTAGCTTCTAATTGCAAGTTACAAAAAATTAAGTCTATTACTTGGAAAAGTAATTGTATATACAAGACATTTAAAGCCTTGGTGTAATTTACATTCCAGTCCTAGCATGGTTACTCAACGGAATTTATTTTCAAATAGTAGGACATAAGATGACCATTTAATGGATTTTTCTTCTTTTTCATGTCAAATATAGCTAGCAAAATTGCTTACTCATCCTGAGCTCTCTTACCGTGTATTTTGAGCTTGCCTTGAATATGTCCAGCATCTTTTGAGTAATAGATGCACCATTGGTAGACCATTTTATACAACATCATGAATCAAAGGGGGAATTCAAGGTTTCAGTGTTGCAGACACTAGATTCTAAATGTAGTGTGACAACCCAGCGTAAATTGTTACAATTAGAATCTAAGTGGATATTTAGACTTAATAGTTTAAGTCCTCATGGCTTAAATAGCACTATGGAGCTTAGCTGTTTTTTGTGAGACAAAATTTTATGCTGTCCCTTTAAATGATCGCGTTTAAAAGAGAAGGCAAAAGGAGTGCTGTTTACGGCGTCAGACCGTCCTGAGCCAACCATTATGGTGGTAGGACTTTGAATGAGCGAGCATGAGTAAGTATTCTGGGCTAAGGGCTGTAACATGGAGATGTTTGAGAACAGTATATTTAGACATGTCATTTTACAGATTTTATGAACTAATGCTGCCCTTGAGGAAGTGATCGGACGAAACGGGGAGGAGTCTCTATGCTGGCAAAACTCTTAGGGCGTGGCTTGTCTTTTCTATGCTGACTGCATGGTTCTTTCAAATGCCAATTCAAGGCTGACTGTTGCAGACTACAGAGACTGTGTCCTGAAAATTATATGATATGGCTTGTCTATATTTATTTATGCTTTGAATTGTGTAGGCGTATGCCACAGAGATGGATGTTGATAATTGAATTGTAACAAATTGTATTTGAATGCCCATGTGCACTCTGTAGATTGTATGAAATATTTATTATTATGTCCCACCAGTTTTCTATGTTTACGATTATATCGGAATGCTTGTATGTATCCTGAAGATGGTATGAAATAGTTCTTGGATTTTTCCACTAGAGCATATTTTTACAATTGGAATGACTGGGGATATTGACATTGTTCACTGAGAGCACTTTTGCACTGTACATTGACTACTAAATACAATTTATACTTTTGTTATACATCGTTACTCCAGGTAGTGTGTTTTTTTGGTTAGGTCTAAATTTGTAGCTGCAAATGTGTTTTCTAAAAAGCCACTTTTACAACGGATTTCATATGACAAGTTTTAGTGCTGCTCCTATAAATAAGAAACATTTCCCCTCAACACGTAACTTTTAAATACTACTTTTTTTTGTAAGTTAACAGATTACTTTGGTTCATGATCCTGGTGATAGTTAAAGCCTTTTATTCTGAATGACTACCCAACTTGTCCTAAACTACTGTTGAAAGTTCTAGTAAGAAGGGGAAAAATATAGACTGATTTCTAGTAAAAACCCTGAGGCTTCAGGTCTGCGCAGCTGCATTATGATGGTCCAAAAGAACAAAAATAGTATTCCTGTTGCCTTGGAAAATGTCTATGGAAATGAATATGCTGCTTTGGAAAGGAATCTTGTGTGTCCTGGCTACTCCTGCTTCCAGGTTCAGAAAGGTCAAGTCGAATCCACTACTTCTGAAGGGCCAGACTGGAGCCTTTTGTTCTCTGTAACATGTTCTTGACAGAAAGAGATCATAGTATATTTGAAGTTTTGGTTGAAAGCATACTGACACATCATCTTGGCCTCTGAAGTGAGAGAAAATACTACATACCAGAGAAAATACATAGCATTGATAAAGATAGGAACTTGGTTTGAGCGGATGCATTATTTTTAGACTTTAGTGCCGCTAAGGGAACACATTATAATGAAAATGGGGCAGGAAATCTTTTACCATGTTTAGTCATGCAATAATTTGTAGTGAAGGGTAGACCCCCCCCCACTTTTAACATCCCCTTACCTTTCAAAGGTCAGTTTTGTCAGATCCAGTGTCATCCAAATATACACAAGAGATGGTTTGCAGTGCAATGGTGACATGTCAAACTTACTGGTCTGCATGTGTTAAAGCAGTTTTACCCTAATTTGTGACCCTTCTTCTCTTGATGTGCTCCATAAGTGATGGAAAGGAGCAAGAGTCTAGTAGAATGTATAAGGCGAACAAAATTTGTGGTAGGATATGAGCTTTCATGAGACACAGCTCACTTCTTATAGGTGCTACTAGACTCTTGCTCTTTTCTACTGCTACAGACTACCATGGCTACCCATCTTGATCTATCTCCATAACTGATAAACATGCATGTGTGAACAAGCCTGCTGCCTAGGGAGGAATGTCAGCAGGGTATAATACCATGGAGTCCACCCTCCAAAGCAACTATTTTCTCCAGGGGAACTGACTGGGGCCTGGATATCAGTTTGGGAGGTCTCCAAGCAACTCTACTACCACACCTATTTTGGGGGTAGACCTGCTGCCAGTCCTCTAAATGCCCACCGGTTCAACGAGGAAAGAAAACCATGGCCTCAATTATTTGTAGATTCCTCCCCCTCAAATTTGTCTCCATATCTGTAAGCGCACTTCTTTCTGGAACAAACATTTCTTCCCAAATTTGTACTAAAATTACTAATAGAACTAAGGCGCCGAAAATTGCTCTTGCAATATAGTGCTCTCCTCCATTAAGTTCACCTGTTCGTTCACCCTTCTAATGCGCCTGGCTCCTCGGGGACGGCAGATTGTGTGCCAATGAGAGAAGGGAAATAAGAATATTTTGGGGGACCCCTCAGTAGATGTTTACACAGAATGCATTGCTGTTGGGAGGCCTAGTTTCTTGAGAAACTGCAGCTTTTGAAAAGTTTCCCGACGCCGCAAAGAAGTTCCCTCAACGGCGAAGCCCTGACCGAACGGACCGCCTCCCGCCAGCAGTTACCAAGCGGCCACCTTCTCCCGCGCGCGCCGAGGGGGAGGGGCAAACGGAGCCGCCTCTTCTGATAGGCGAGGGCGGGTGCGGCGCCTGCGCCTTCCCCCGCCGGGTGGGATTTCGTTCTGCGTGCGTGAGGGAGGGTCGCTCTACTGCGCGGAGGCCCTCGGCATGGCGGGGGCTTCAGGGAAGGCGGCAGAGGTAGAAGATGACGCGATACTGGAAGAGGTGATGGAAAGGAGCTTCTTCGAGGATGCGGCTCCGCTGGAGAGGTGCTTGCGTCGGGCTCAGTCGCAAAAGCGCGCGGTTTGAATTACGCCTGAGGCTGGCTCTCATTTCCCAGTTATGTTACGGGCTCTCCTGTTTGTACGCGCGCCCTTATGTCACAGTGTCCCCTTTTTCCTATGGTGACACTCCCCCCGTCTGATGAAAGGAATAAGCTAAAATATAGAGAGAACTTACTGTTAGTGAACGGAAATGTTGCATTCCTCTGCTGGACGAGGGCGTTTTCATCAACGGAATTGCTTTATATTATTTGATTGAGTACGCCCTTGGAGCGGTATGTTGTACCGAAAGTACAGCGTTTTTCAAGTATATGTATGTAAATGGCTGCAGCCAGATCTCCAAGCGCCGCATTCTTCTTGTGAGTGGGAGCCCGTGGGGGGGGGGGCTGTGGTGAGGGGTGGGTAGGGTTAAGTCTGGCCCGAGAGATCATTTATCCTCCTGCCTGAAGGGACCCGGCCTATGCATGTGGTGGTCACTCTTTCGGCTGCCTTGGGGACAGCGTCATAGTGGAGGCAAAACTAAGGTTGTTACTGAGTGGTTTGTCCTCCAGCCACAGATGGAAGGCAGCGTGAATGTTTGTTTCGGGCTTTGCAGCCCCCAAGGATAACGGAGTGTCCCCCCCCCCTTTGTCCTAACAAAGCAGAAGTTGGTTCCCAGTTTCTTATTCAGTGCAGAACTGCCTGACAGATTTGTGATGAAAAAGGAATGTGGAACCTGAAACCATCGTCAGACTTGTCCCAGATACGGAGTTTTTGCTAGTTTATGGTCCGCCCTTCAGTTAATTTTTATGCTTTTGAATGAGGCACCCGACACAAAGGAGTAAAGTTCCTCTTGTGTTATGTGCATCAGATGTAGATAGGATCGAATGGTTCTTCTGGTTTATAAACTTACAAGTTGTTGAGGATGAAAAGCAGGCTTATGAAATCGCTTCTTTCCTGCTTTGTGGTGGAACTGTTTGTTTACTCTCCTCAAGATACTGTGGAGTGGGGGTTGTAAAAGAGGATTGGTGGGTGGGGAAAGGGTTCCCTTGATCTTTTCCATTCCCTCCAGGTACCACCCAAGGCTGCTTCCATTCTCTGTGCCTAGCGTTGGGGGGAAAGGGAGCTTGAAATGGCTGGGGGAGGGGGGTATTTGCATGGGTGGGAAGAGTGAAGATTCCTTTTCAGCTGCCAAGTTTTTAAAAATTTATTTAGAATGAAATACAGAAATGTAGAAAGGAAGAGCTGAAAGGGTTCTCAAGGGTCATCTAGTCCAGCCCCGTGCACAACACAGGAAATTCACAGTTATTCCCCCCCGCCCCCTCAGTGACCCCTGCTCTATGCCCAGAGGAGGGCAAAAAACCTCCAGGATCCTTGGCCAATCTGGCCTGCTTCTTGACCCCAAAATGGCGATCAGCGTAACCATGGGCATATAAGAAAGGGCCACGAGAGCCAAGCACTGGTTCATCCCTTCATGCACTCCCTCTCTTGATCTGTGTATATTCATATTAAGACAGAGAATCATCATAGCTTTCAGATGACCATCTAGCCTCTTCTTAAATACCTCTGTGGAAGGAGAGCCCACTATGTCCCAAGGAAGCCTGTTCCACTGAGGAGCTGTCAGGAAGTTCTTCCTAATGTTTAGCTGAAAATTCTTATTTTAACCTGTTGTTTCTGGCACAGTTCTCTGGGGCAACAGAAAACAACTCTGCTCCATCCTCTGTGTGACAAACCTTCAAATACTTGAAAACGACTATCATACCACCTCTCAGTCGCCTCTTCTTCAGGCTAAACATACCCAGCTCCTTCAACCTTTCCTCATAAGACTTGGTTTCCAGACTCCTCACTATCTTAATTGCCCTCCTTTGGACACATTCCAGCTTGTCAACAACCTTCTTAAACTGTGGTGCCCAAAACTGTATACAGTATTCCAAATGAGGTCTAACCAGAGCAGAATAAAGCAATACCATCACCTCGCGTGAGCTGGACACCATGCTTACCTTGATACAGGCTAAAATTGCATTTACCTTTTTAGCTTACAGCATCACACTGCTGACTCATGTTCAGTGTATGATCTACTAAGACCTCTAGATCCTTTTCACATGTGCTAATGCCAAAACAAGTCTTTCCCCATCCCATGTGTGCCTTTGATTTTTCCTGCCTAAATACAGAACTTTACATTTATCTGTTGAAATTCATTTTGTTCGTTTTAGCCCAATTTTCCAGGCTGTCAAGATCACCTTAGTCTTGCACCTGTCTTCTGCTGTGTTTGCAACCCCTCTCATTTTAGTATTATCTGCTAATGTAATGAGCATCCCCTCTATTCCTTCATCCAAGCCATTTATGAAGATGTTGAACAACACAGGGCCCAGGACAGGTCCCTGAGGCACTCTACTTTTCACTCCTCTCCAAGAAGATGAAGAATCCTTTTCAAGCAACCAGTTACAAATCTATCTAACAATAATAGGCTCCAAACCACATGTTTCCAACTTGTCAACCGGAATATCAGGTGGAACCTTATCAAAAGCCTTACTGAAATCAAGATAAACTATGTCCATAGCGTTCTCCTGATCCACCAAGGTAGACAACATTTCCCCCCTCCAGTCTTCTGGCACCTCACCTGTACTCCAAGAATTCTCAAAGATGATAGGCAGAGGCTCTACAGTTACATCAGCAAGTTCCTTTACTACCCTAGGGTGCGAGTCATCTGGTCCTGAGGACTTGATTTCATTTAAAGAAGCTAGATGTTTACATACTACTCCAGCATCTATTCTAGGCTGCAATTCCATTTCTTCCTCATGTGTTCCCTTTTTTTGCAAGGGTGAGCACAGTTCTTCTTGCAAGTGAAGACCAAGGCAAAGAGAGAATTGAGCAGTTCTGCCCTCTCTTTATCACCTGTTAAAATCTCACCGTTCTGTCCCTGCAGTGGGCCTAACACCTTATCCATTTTCCTGCTCCGAACATAACCAAAGAACCCCTTTTTGTTGTGTTTAGCATCTCTTGTTAGCCTAAGCTCATATTGAGCTTTTAGCCTTTCTAACCCTCTCTCTGAAAGCACTGACAAGTTGTTTATATTCATCCTTGGTTATATAGCCCTTTCCCCATTTCTTACAAGTGTCTTATTTTAATTTTCAGATCTTTAGAAAGCTGTTTATGGAGCCACCCTGGCTTCTTTAGGTACTTCCCATTTTTCTTTCTCATTGGAATAGTTTGTGATTATGCCATCAACATCTTACTTTTAAGAAACTTCACGTTTACATCATTTATACCCTGGCCTTTCTCCCCAGTGGGGACTGAAAGCAGCTTACATCATTCTACTCATTCCATTTTTATCTTTACAACAACCCTGTGAAGTAGATTAGGCTGAGTGTGTGTGACTGGCACAAATTCACCCAGCAAGCTTTCATGGCAGAGTGGGTATTCAAACCTGAGTCTCCCAGGGGTTTGTTTGTTAAATAAAAGCAGAGATATATGTAAACATGTGCTGACATCTCTGAGCCCTCCCGTTACGGAATTATTTTGATTGCTCCGTGGTCTCTCTGTGTATTATAATGTAACTCTGATTTTAGGTTTCCAAAGAGAATAGTTGGCTTCTCTGATACGGTACTCTGCAAGGGTTTGAACAACAGGTACTGTGTTTTACGAGTACAGGAAAACGGGGATCTCGAGAAACGGCTGACCATTGCAGCGTCTGCTCCACTTGATGATTCAGAGACAGAGCTATGTATCCTAAGAGATGGCTGGTAATTACTGCATAAATGTATACATATTTTTGATGAAATATACTTCTTAATGTGTGCTCCAAAAATATTTTCGCTTCCTAATTTGCCCCAAGAAATTTTATAAGGGATTTAGAGATCTTTGGAGTAAAAACCTTTAGGTGGAAATCGTTTAATAAGTATACTATTAAATAGCGTGGAAGAGGACAACCAACGATATGCCAGCTGTTATTTCACTCCAGAGTTTTAAATTAACTCATAGTAAAATAAAGTCTTAAACTTAGCAGTGGTGATTAGAGTTTGTAGACTGAAACTTTTTATCCCATTATTGTGACTGTCAACAGGCTCTAAGAAGCAACATTTGGGTCACCATTTCCTTAGTCAGAAATCCGCAGCCCCACTTTTTCACCCTTTAAACATAGTTAATCTACAGGGTTTCCAGTGTTATCCTGTTTGCATTGACTGCCCATAGATGTTGTTACTGAGGGAAGAGAAAATGGGTTGTGCTTTCCCTGAAAGTCCACCTGTCGTTCCTTACCCTTAAGTTGTGGTTGACTATATGCGAGTTTGTCCTGACAGAACAGATAGGTTACTTTGAATTTTAGTATCTACTTTGTGCTTTATATATATATGTGTGTGTGTGTGTATGTGTGTGTTTAGGACTGCTGTTCCAGTGCAACCTGGAGATATTGTTCATCTAGAAGGAGAGTGTAACTTTGGAATCTGGATAATAGATGCAAATGTAGGATACTTAATTCTCTATCCAGATGTACTGATTTCGGGCACTACTGTATCAAATAGCATTCGTTGTATGAGGAAAGCTATACTGAGTGAAAAGTTCAGGGTAAGTTGAAAAAACATTGCACGCAACAATTTAAAACTTGATGGTTTATAGGTGTCTAGAATATCAGAAGGTGGTATTAGTATTACTGCTCAAATAATATTTTTCTCTGCAGTAGTTTGTAAGCCATTGGGCAGAGTTTGTCTTTGTATGGTATGCTGCCTAGTTTTTAAGGAATTGTGTATGTAATAAAAACTGCTGTTCCAGAGAGTGTTACAGGTTTTGGAGTGCTCTTGCCACTGGCATTATGCCTAATAAGCAGATTGGGAGTTCAGGTCTTTTGCAGCATTCGGTGTGTGTATCGTGCCTGATCGGAGCCATGGCTTGGCATCCCATGGAGATCAACCCAGAGATGCTGAACAAAGTGCTGTCCCGCCTAGGAGTGAGTCCAGGCTGGCAGTTTGTGGATGTGCTAGGGTTTGAGGAAGACTCCTTGAACTCAGTGCCCAACCCAGCTTGTGTGTTGCTGTTACTCTTCCCACTTACTGCTCAGCATGAGAACTTCAGAAAAAAGCAGATTGAAAAACTGAAGGGTCAAGACGTGAGCTCCAAAGTCTACTTCCTGAAGCAGACGGCGAGCAATTCGTGTGGAACAATTGGCCTTGTGCATGCGGTAGCCAACAATCAAGACAAAATATCATTTGATGAAGGCTGTGCCCTAAAGGCATTCCTCAGTGCAACAGCGGATCTCTCTCCAGATGAGAGGTCAAAATGACTTGAAAACATTAAGGCCATTCGAGAAGCCCACAATGCAGTAGTGCAAGAAGGTCAATGCGGGGTTGAAGATGATAAAGTGAACTTCCATTTCATTCTCTTTGCCAGCATAGATGGCAACCTCTATGAACTAGATGGACGACTGCCCTTCCCCATAAATCATGGGGCTAGTTCAGATGATACCTTGCTGAAGGCCTCTGCTAAGATCTGCCGGCAGTTCACAGACCGTGAGCAAGGAGAGGTCCTCTTTTCTGCTGTAGCACTATGCAAGTCTGCTTGAAGAAGCTGAGGAAGAAACCACCTTGTAGTCCAAACTTTGAAAGCTTTAGTACTTTGTCCTATGACAAGCTGTTCTGGGTCCCCGTTTAAAAATTCTCCTGCTGAACCTGTTCTCCTCTTACTTCCACGTACACCACAAACTTCAGTGGCTCTTGCCCTAAAATGTTATACTTAAAATTTTCCGCACTTCAGTTGTGTCAGATGTTGGGACTCTCAACTTATAACCTTTTCAGAAATGCTTCCATAGGGTTTATTTGACGTGTGCCTCCCAAGTTTCAGTTGTTGTGATTACTGAAGAAATCACATAAACCTTTTCCGGCTACTCGAAATGCTATGTTTTTTCAGTCTGCTGTAGGACGCGTGGATGTTAGAAAGTGACAACCGTTATAAAAAAAATAAGCAGATTGGGCAAAAACTGCTTGTTGCCTCTCCTGGCAAGCCTACCACGCACGGTGAGCCAAGAATTTTTAAGAGTGTCTCTTGGGTGCCCATTAAAAAGACACACAAAAGTGTTCTTGGTAGCTGCTTCTCTTTTCTGGATGTAGCTGGTGTTCTCTGGAGTTAAGCTAACTTAAAAAATGTATTATGCATTTGTCTGGTGATAGATTGATGGCTATGCCTGTAAACCTTCCTGATTATGTGAAAAGGTCTGGGGGGAACAAAGTACATGGTTTCATGTTTTGGAGAACTTATATTCTGAACAGTGCCTCTTGTTTGTCTTGCAGTTTAAAATAGACAGTTTAATTATGGGCTTGTTACCTTTATTCTTTTCTACTCTTTTTATTCTTGAGGGATAGGAAGGAAACATTCCCTGTGGAGAAGATCCGTTCTAAAATATCTATGCACTGTTATGGAAGAGAAGGTCTTCCACCTTTTATACTGGAGTGGCCTGTCCTCCTGCTTATGGTGTGATTTTTACTGATGGGGATTAATTTGCATATTAATCTGAAAATGAAATTGAGCTTAATTGCTATAAAGGGCAAACAATTGCTGTTTTGTTGGAATTAGCTGTACTATGTAAAAAGTATACCGTTCACTTATTTGATTGTCTGTCTTCCAGAGGTGTGAGTCGCCTTCACGTCAAATGCTAATAGGTACAATCCTGCATGAAATTTTCCAGAAAGCAGGAAAAAATTTCACCCGAGAGAAGCTACAGGAAATCACCACCTTAATTGTTCATGGACCAAAATATCTAAAAGAGATGTAAGTGCTTCAGCAGGTGAAAAAAAAGAAGAGGCAGACTGCATATAATTCTTTTTTAATGCTTAAGCACAGGAACAGTTCACATATATGAACATGAGTTTGGTGGATGGTTAGGAATTCTCATTTGGACAAAAATATGTTAACTTGCGCTGGTTGGTTCAGGGTATGCTAGAGTATATCTATGTTTTCAGCTGAACATTTTGCTTATCTATCCTTTATAATAGTCTACGCTACACTATTGTAGTACAGTATAATTATATATGGGTTTTTTTCAGAACCTGGAAATGTCTACAAATGCCTACACATTGGGGACCTACACATTTTTATATTTGAGGGACAGAGAATAGAAATGTGTATTTTAAAGATCTCTTCTATTTCCTATTTTCTCTTTTTTCGTTCTGCTGTGTAAACTTGCCCTAATTGATTCAGAGTATGTAAATGTTCTTACAGCATTTAACATGCCTTTTTTCATTGTCTTAGGTACCAGTTAAATTTGAAACAAAGTGATATCATGCAAGAGATAGAGAAATACCTTCCCTCATTTATTAAATGGGCAGAAGAATTCATGTACAACTACCACCAGCCTAATCAGCATAACATTCAGCTAAAACTGTAAGAATTTTTTAAGAAAAGCAGTGTTTTAAAAGTTTGCACGTGTCAGTTCTGCAGGGTGAACTTCTTAACTATCTAAATTATAGAATCGTAGGATTGGAAAGGTTCCAGATTCCTTTCCTAACATTGATTTGTGGGTTTTTTAACAGCAAATGATGGAGAAGAATTCAAATTTTCTGTGTATCTGGGTTTTTACTTTCGTTTTCCTTTCAAAACTGATTCCAAACTACTTCTGGTAATTATGTCCAATGACCATATCTTAACATTAATATTATGAAAACATTTAAAAATCGTTTATTAAGCTTGACTCAAAATAGATCCCCACCAAAATCAGTGTCCTGCCCTTTCCATATCTTTGGGGGAGGGGGCATGTAAATGAGGACAAGGTGCTTAGTACTGTTTAGTGTTCTCATTTTTCTCTCTCCTTGGCCTGATGCCTTGAAAAGCAAGTAGCTGTGGACTAACATAAAACATCTGTAAACGCACGTTTGCAGTGTCTTAGTTTTCTCTCCTCTTTAGAAGAAACACTTCCATTTCTGTCATGTATAGATTGATACTTATCTCATACCCTGAAAATCTTGTTGGTCTCCTAAGGTGCCGCAGGACTCAAATCCTGCTATCACAGACTTTGTATTTTCAAACCTCAGTTGCTTCTGTAGCATATTTAGTAACCTCTGGACTCTATTGTTAAATTGACGACCCCTAAATCTGACTGAAGTATTTCAGTTGATGTACTCTGATCCTCAAGAATAAAATAAATTAATTATCCTGAAAGAATAGACAACAGAAGAAGAATTGAGTTTCCATTGTTAAAAAATGTTCTTCAAGAAAGAATATCAGGAATAATACAAGGTGATAGCATATCTGATATCCTTTTATTTCTATGGTACTTAATCAAAAGTGATTTAAATAACTGAATGGATTTTGCTCCTTCATCCAATAATTATTCATGAGATAACATAACTGCAGTAGATAAATTGGAGGAGAGAAGACAACTGTGGTTGGTGTGAGGTGAGCTGTTTGAAGGGGTTTTTGCTGTATCACTATTTCTCTCAGTCAATGGAATTAGAGAGGATTTGAGAAAAGAAACTCTTTTTCTGTGATAATTCCAGTTAATAAGATATTAATTTGTTTTCTGATAGGCCAAGAGACAACAAAGAAGATCGCTTTTGCAATGTTAGAGTTACAGAAATCCTTGACGTTGAAGAGAATATTTGGTGTCCCAGGTTTGGTTTAAAGGGCAAGATTGATGTTACAGCTGGTGTAACAATTCATCGCAGGTCTAGAACTGAATCCAGGATAATGCCACTGGAGCTTAAAAGTGGCAAGGAATCCAACTCCATAGAGCACAGAAGTCAGGTACAAACAGGAATAGTAATCCCACTTTAATAAACATTGCTTTAAATGGCAGTGTCTGGATACAAAGGAAGGTGTGTAGCCTGTTGCATTAAAGAGTTTTTTGGTTCATTAAACTGAGAATTGATCTGGGTGGTTGACACACAATGAAATCTGGATTCAGATTTCACACTGGTTAGGGAGGCCTCAGATTTAAATGGTTGAATCACAAGAACACATTGACCTGATCTTGACCAAACAATTCTGTGGCACTATAGCAGTCTTTTCTGCCAGTGTTGCATCTGTGTGATGGCTGCTGTTCCAGGTTGTTACAATGAATCATAGCCTATCTGTGAAGTATTTTGTAGAGAAAGTCACTTGGTGTTTTCCCTCAGGTAAGGGGGATAATAAGGAGTGTGATATGAGAGCCCAACAACAACTGGGACTTAAAAGTCAAATGCTTGTTGAATTACATTGTTGTTTGAAATTATTTCTGTTGAATTTGATCAGAGTCGTCTTTACCAAGCATGGGTAAGCCCATTCAGTGGAAAGAGCTTTGCATGATGTGGTGCGTGCCTTGATTTCACTATATAGTGAGGGTGGGTTTGTTTCCACAGCTCTGACATCTGCATTGATTTTCATAATGCAGTCTTTACATGTTTGTTTTCTTTATGCCTTGTCTACTGAAATAAAATGGTGTGACTATTCTGTTTTCTGATACGCCCAAGCTTCCATTTTAATAGCTTTTAATAACTTTCCCAGGTAGTTTTGTACTCACTGTTGTGCCAGGGAAGGCGAGTGGATCCTGAGGGTGGATTCCTCCTTTATCTTAAAACTGGGAATATGTTTCCTGTACCTGGAAATCGTATGGACAGAAGAGGTAATTGTGTTTGGGAGAAAAAATTCTGGCTATTTGCATTTCTTTTTTTAAAAAGTAATGTTAATAGATAAAGGTAAATTTGTTCCTTCTTTTATTAATTGCTGTGGTTCTTTAGGAGCACTAGCAGATGATGCTAAGCAAGATAAGTAGGACTGAAATAAATACTTATTTGTATATTTGGGAAGATTCCATGTAGCAGTGTAACTTCAACCAAAAGGCAGGGGTGGGGGGTGTTGAAAAGTTTGCTAAAGTTTCCCAAATAACTTGGTTTTGCCATAGTTTGCTTTATATTATCTTGTTAGGAAAGGGAGCTTGAATTCATTTTAACCAATCAGTGTTCTGGAACAGGTTAAAGAACCATCATGTTTTTATTTATAATGGGAACTTGAAACAATTTAGACATGTCCTTTTTATTTTCCTTCTTTGCAGAACTAATTAAACTAAGAAACCAGTTAGCCTTCTATTTGCTTCATAGCACGTGTAAATCTGACATGGGAAAAGAGGAAACACAGCTTGTGCCTTTGCCTCCAATGATTAATGACAGCCAGGCATGTAGTTATTGTTCCCAGAAACAGAACTGTACACTCTATAGCAGGTAAATCCCTTTAAAATAACTTTGGGTTATAAATGGCTCTTTGCAAGCTGATTCCTATTGAAAACAGTTTAATACTGTAGTGTACCATATACAATACCCAATCTCTGTCCCTCAGTTTTTATACAGAAATCACTGTACCAAACAGAATTGTGGTTTGCAAAATGATTCATTCCTTCCATTCATGTCCAAGAGCATGTATGCAGTTTAGGATTCTCAGTTTGGTGCCAAAGTGGGTGAACACCAGTGTTTGATTTGTTCAACCTGCATTATAATCCAAGCCCTTCCATCTTGTCTTCAGGGTTGAGTATAATAAAACTTGTTTGTATCACCTAAATTCCTCAACCATCAACTGTGCAAAGCAAGAATACAGATCCTATAGAATATATAGCTAAACATGGTCGAGATTACCCCTTGACAAAAATACAGGAACAAGCAATAAAGAGGAGTTTTAATAGAAGTTTTCCAGCAAGCAGGGAGAAGGATACATCAGAATGAGCCTTCCTATCTTTTTTTTATCTTCGAGTCATGATAATATGAAGTTTCTTCATGCTTTGACATGCATTGTCTTTCCCCTCAGGCAATGTATTATGATGGTTGCAATTCTAGGTGCCTTTTCGGAGGACTCATGCTAGGTTTTGTTTTAGAGCTATACAGCTGCAGTTAAGCCACTTGATTCCTCCTGATATGGTTGCTGCTATTGAGAAAGAGACCCACCATTTGAAGCCCGTGCACTTGGAGTACTTCCGCCTCTGGTACATGATGCTAACTTTGGAGAGTCAATGCAAAGATGAAAGAAAGGGGTGTAGAAACATATGGATGATGACTGCTGCAGAAAGGTACATCAAAGCATTACTGACCTTGGTTTTATAATGCTACTTACAAATTTCGTTTCTGACTATTAGAACTCCTTCCATCTTTTCTAAGCCTCCCTCACCAATATTAAAAGTTAAAAACATCTTGCAGTTTTCTGAATAGTTAACCCATACAATCATAAGGACCTTGTTGAGACTGGGCACTCGTGGATTTTGAGAATCGGTAGTGGGCACAACCACAGAATGGCAGTCATGTGAGCTTGTGGCCTGTCACAGAGTGTTGGGAGGTTCCAAACCAAGCACCATCTTATGATTGAGTTGGCTTTTTCCAAATGGGTAATCCCAGCAACACAAAGTTGATGCCTCTTGGACCTTTCTAAAGTACCTCCTGCCTTTCTAAAGTACCTCCTGAGGCAGAGGAAAGGCAGCATTGACTTTTTGCATTGAGGAAGACAGAAGTGAGCACTGGGTAAAACAGAGGTGGGCACCAGGGTGCCCACAGGTGCCACATTGGAGATCACTATTTTCTGGGAAAAGAGGTGGTGGAACTCAGTGGGTTGCCCTCAGAGAAAATGGTCACATGGCTGGTGGCCCCGCTTCCTGATCTCCAGACAGAGGTGGAGGTCAATCTAAACTCCCCTCTGTCTGGAGATCAGGGGGCAGGGCCACCAGCCATGTGACCATTTTCAAGAGGTTCCGGAACTCCGTTCCCCCACGTTCCCCTTGAAAAAAGCCCTGCATAAGAGTTTAACAACCATGTACTACAAGCTACTCAAGGTTACTTTGTTTTGTTTGTAGAGAGAAACATGGCGATTGCATTGGAAATATGAGAAGAATTGGAAGTGTACAAGAAGTGTATGATGGACAATATCTACACTGGTTCCAGCGTGAAAATGATTCTGCGCCTCTGACAACCCTGATGGTAGGAGACAGGGTTGTTGTGAGTGGTGAAGACAGCAATTTACTTGGTTTGTCTACTGGCTACGTTCAAGAGATCAGCAGAACCAAAATCTCCTGTTTATTGGATAGGTAATTAATTTTTTTAAAAAGAAAAATGTTTCAACGCTGAATTTAACGGTAATTTGTATTATGATTTATATTATGAAAGTTCTCTTTAGGGTAGATCTTCTTTACATCTGAAAGGAAACTCATAAACGAATCCTCCCTTATTCAAATACTGATGCTAATTATTAATAATCATAATAATTCTGCTTGTTCATACTTGCAGAGTAGCATAAGTGAAAAATAGGTTCCTGCTATAAGGAGTTTTCAGTCTAAATTTAGATTTGGGATATGTGGGTGGAGGAGAGAGAGAGCTAACTGTAAGAAAGAAGCAGAAAGGAAGGAGGTGTCAACATCATGAGTTAACCTCTTAAGTTTGTGATGATACTGGCCAAACTTTATGGTATAGAATGTTTTTTTTCTTGCCTGCCTGCCTTGTTTTTGGATTTGTTGATCCATTTTTGTAGTTTCCACTGAAATGGGAAAGGATAGTTTCATGCTCCCTCAGAACTTAGTGCTTAGGACTGGTTTTTACATGTGTTTATGCACATTTCAAATGTATATTATACACTTGTAAGACCAGGGTTTGAGGAGGTACTATGTCTCCAAGCTGTCTAGATGTGAGAAACATGCCATGATGGTTTATAACAGCTTGTCAGAGCTTAGAAGTGTATCTTCTATATCAGCAATTGGGTCTTAATGCTGATAAACATCCTGGAATCTAATTGGCTGTTTTCTCTGTCTAATATATTCCAGAAACTTGTCAAATCTTGCCAAGGACATTATATTTAGATTAGACCATGAAGAGGGAGTTTTTGGCACCGATACCCCCTTAGGAAACCTTTCAAAATTAATGGAAAATTCTGCTGTCAGGTTTGTTGCATTGATTTTATTTCCATATTTTGTTTCATACCAAGAAGTCTGTTCTTAGTTTTGACTTTATTCCTTCCTCTTTGTCAACTCTCTCCGTTCTTTAGTGAAAAGCTTCGTAATTTAATAATAGAGTTTCACAAACCGCAGTTCATCCAGCACTTAAGTGCTGTCCTTCCTTCAGAAGCAAAGGAGACAGTTGCAAACATTCTGAAAGGTACAGCATTTTTGAAACAGTTTCTGGTATAGTTTAAGTCTGATGTTCTCTTTAGAAAAGTGTATTTCCATTTCCAAAGAAACCCACATCAATAAATAAATGTTCTACCACTGTTTAAAGGTTCACTTTCAAAACCTAGCGATTGAAAATATATAATCAGAGTTCATATTCCTTATGGCTTCAACAGTAGGCCCACTGAAACATAAAATATTCATATTGACTGAGTCTGTTTTTTGAGCTATAAAAATGCTTGCTTTGCTGGGGAGAAAGAATGGGAAGTATTGTTAATGAGGAAGAGGTGTGGTTCAGTAGTAAAGCAAAAGGTCCCAGGTTCAATCTCTAGCATCTCCATCTCAGATAGCAAGTGCTGGGAAAGACCTGTTTTTACGCTTGAGTAGACAACTGACTAGGGTCTGACACCCTGTATAAGGTAGTTTCATATGTTCCGCCTTTCGGCCTGTTGAGGGGTCCTCAACGTTTTTGAGCCTGCAGGCACCACACTGTGGTGGATACAGCCAAAAAATGGCTGCCACAAAATTACTGCTGCAGGAGGCAGAGCCAGCCACAAAATGGCTGCCGCAGGTTGCCTTCAGTCACACAGTGTGCTGTGCTGTGGTGGCAGCTGTGCTGTGGTGGCAGCTGCTGCTGAAGCAATGGGGGTTTTTTTGGTATCTACACAGCCAATCAGTTCTTCAGTGGCCAATCAGAAGCTTTGCTGGGCAAAAGCCCTACCTGGCCCCTACCGCTTTCGAAAACTACTTGGCAGCTGTCAGGAAATGTGTCAGCAGGCACCATGGCGCCCGTGAGCACCACACTGGGGACCCCTGGCTTATTGTATCCTTAAGGCCCAGGGCACATAAGTGAGTTTCACTTGATTCTCACAACATCCTCATTACGTAGGTTAATGCTATTTCTATCTTAAAAAAAGATATGAGGCTGAATAGAACTTGCCTCAAACAGCCAATGACTGAACTAAGATTTCAAGCCAGATTCACATTCAACTCTCCCCTCAGTGGATCTTAGACACATGCATGCCTGTGCTTGCCGAACCCTGCATTTTAGGTGGAGAAAAAGTTCCCATGTAACACAAAAGAATTATTGGGTTGTTGAGTTAATTGACAGTCTGAGGCTTCCAGAGGGAACAAATACCTAAAAGCAAATGAATGCATTCCAGAGAGTCATTCTTTGGCTATTCATTGTAACATGCCTTTCCCATCATTTGTGACTTTCTTTCAGCTTACAAGATGGTCTTTGCTAGCATTCAAATTTTAAAGCATCCTTGAAAATAAGCCCACAAAAGTAAATACTGATTGCACATAGCTACATTAGACATTTGTGGCACATTGACTGCCAATAAGAAAATGAAGGAAATGTTCTTCTGTTACTTTTCCACACCGTCCGATGTGTAGGCTGCAGTCCTATGCATGCATGCACATCTAGGAAAGAGCCAGTATGGTTCAGTAATTAGAGGGATAGACAAGAGAGAAAGCAGGTTCACATCCCCACTCAGCTGAGAAGCTGACAGGATGACCGAGGATCCCTCTCCCTCTCTCAGCTTAATCCATTGTGAGGATAAAATGGATGAGACCAGAGCCACATACGCTGCCTTGAGTTCATTGGAGGAAGGGTGGGATAAAATCTTGATAAGCAGCATTCCCTGTAGCTCAGGAGAAATGACTTCTGCATCAACATGCTTAGGGTTGGATTGCATGAGGCTTATTGCCACTATACGTAGATGCCAAACTAACTGAAGTTTTGTCTTTAAAATGTTTTGATGTTATGGAATAGCGATGTCTCCCCCCCCCCCCTTAAATAACTTTTAAGATGAAGGAGGAACTTTTGGTTTTAGTTTCATTTTTTAAAATTTTATTTTAAAATGTATCATATACAATATAACAGATATAAAAATAGGCACATGCAATAATTTTTTTTAAATGTAGCATCCTAATAAATAACATCCTAATAACCAAATCCCCTCTTATATTATCAGTAGTCGTTTCCAGCTTAAAGATATAACTTCTTGGTCATTTAAATAGCGTACCACAGGAGCTCATACATCTTCATACTCTTTAGGGGAGAAATTTATCTTAGTCTCAAAAAAAAAGTTATTTGTAATTCTACCCATAATTGTGCCAAAGTTTCTCTTGCCACAGTGAGATGGAGGGGGGGAAAGATGATTTCCATCTAGCAGCTATAGTGAGTCTGGTAGTAGCTGCCAATAAGGAACTCAGATTCTTCTGCTGTTCAGAGACAGCAGAAGTCATCCAAAGCTCTAACAACAAAAATTCTGGGGTAGATGGTACCGCAAAATTTGGCACCCTTTCAATTTGGTCTGTCACTTCTTTCCAAAATGCTTGAATAACAAGACATGACCACCGAGTATGTAAATAAGAGTCTATTTGATTACAGTTTTTCCAACAAAATGAATTATAGTTTTTTGTTATCTTATTTAGTTGTAATGGAGTATAATATCAAAATGTAAACTGTCTGAAAAATTGAAACCGGATATTATATATTTTGGATCTGTTAAGAGGGTGAGTTTCAAATGCTGGTCCATTCCTCTGGAGAAATATCTTTCCCCAATTGGGTTTTAGTTTCATAAAGCATTAGTGAATTTTCTCTGCTTCATAAATGAAAGGTCTGAATAAACCTC
Organism: Eublepharis macularius; assembly: GCF_028583425.1. NCBI lineage: Eukaryota > Metazoa > Chordata > Lepidosauria > Squamata > Eublepharidae > Eublepharis > Eublepharis macularius. Next base: position 115,079,228 of record NC_072795.1, read on the forward strand.
AGAAGCAAGCAATGAAACAAGTGCTGCTTTCGAAGGATTACACACTCATAGTTGGGATGCCTGGGACAGGGAAGACCACGACAATATGTGCGCTGGTAAGACCATAAATAATATTGTGTAGGAGTTAAACAACATGCGTTATGTTTTGTGGAGAGGCAGTTACAATACCTGATTGCTCTTCAGCAGTGTGGTAGAAATTCTGATGTATGTTATGAAACAGCATTTTTAAAGAGTGGTGTGGGGGATCAACTCCCACACCCCTGCACTCACCGGCCAAGTCAGAGGCCCTTGACTCCCCCCTCCCCCCAGAGATCCTTGAGCCTTGACAGGGAAAACTCAGCAGCTTGAGAGGCTGCAGGAATGCCCTACAGCCACAGCAAGGAGCATGCCCCTGTTTCAACATCAAGCAACAACTGGGGCCCCAGGATCCCACTTCTGCCACCTGCAGCCAAGGGAATGTGAGCAGCATGCAGCAATCAGGGAGGCCTTGGGCGCAGTCTCCCCAGTTTTAGAAAGGATGAGTCAGGGGGAGGTGGGACCATAGGAGGGTACCCTTGAGGAGGGGGGGGTGCTGGGAGAACCCACTCCTGGAGGATCCTTTAAAAAGTAGGGCAAGGAAAGGCCAGAGGGAATGGGCGAGGCAGCTGTTGCACTGCAGGCAGGAGAGCCGAGCACAGCGGAGAGAGGGAGACATGAGTGCAGCAGCAAGCCTTCCCCCATTTCAGAGACCCAAGCCCTTGACCCAGGCAGGGGAAGATGCCCCAGGTGGGGGCTGTTGCCTCTGACTCTGTGCCAGAGAGGTGGACAAATAGTTTTTTTTTTAAATGCTAAGAACTAAATTTTAAAATGATTAAGTTAATGCTTTTTAAAATTAAGATTTGAAAGTAAGTTTTCTAGTAAACAATTATAGTTTGAAGTACTATATGTATCTTAAAGTGTGGAGGGTTTTTCTGTAGTATTTTTTAAAACTCTGCTTTTTCAGCCAAAATGACAAAATTAAAAGGTACTGGATTCAGACACAACAGAGGGGTGCCTGGGTGTGTCCTACTCACCTTCTGATGGTCCTATTGATGGCAGACAGAAGGGCTGCATCAGCCAGAAGGGGATTCTGCTATGTTGGAGAGAGGCCTGGCTGCTTTCAGCTTTCTGTCTCTTGAAGACAAAATATTTGAAAATCATGGACGGTACCTAAATTCCATAACCAACATCTGGAAATATTCACCAATAAGATTTGAACAGGTTTCTGGTATATCTTGTTAAAGAGAAGTGCAGTACCTAAGGCTTTAATGCTTCCCTCCTCTCTCTTCCTGCATTTTAGGTCCGGATTCTTTATGCTTGCGGTTTCAGCGTTCTCTTAACCAGCTTTACTCACAGTGCAGTCGACAATATCCTACTAAAGCTTGCCAAGTTCAAAGTAGGCTTTTTGCGGCTAGGGAGAGCTCAGAAAGTTCATCCAGACATACGGAAGTTTACGGAAGAAGAAATCTGTAGATCTAAATCCATTAAAACTGTAGCCCAGTTGGAGGAGCTTTATGGTAGTCAAGTAAGAAAAACGGTTATCTGTGTTGCAGAACTTCTCAAAAATGTCTCCCAAGGAGAGCTGCCTGGAATAGCTAGCTAGCAGGGAATTGGTTTTGGTCTTAGGCTTCAGTGTGCCTAAGTTTTGATTGTGAGGACCTAGCAAACTTTAAAGAAAATATGTGGTACGCGGTAAAATAATTGTCCTTACAAGCTTGACTTGTACAGAAAAGAAATAAAATGTTCGGATTGTTCCAAGATACAGATATATTCCACTGTTGCATGGGGCTGGATCCTACGTTCATCTGACAGTAGAAATCTGCAGCGTAAGGAGTCTTCCAGCAAGGCAAGGAATTCCTCCACTGACAGAGGGCTGCTGCACAAATGGAGAGTCTGGAAAGCTCCATTCCCTGATCAGAGCTTCACTTGTGGCTTGCTGGGTGTTCTCAATGGCAGGAGTCACCAGTGTGGTGCCCATGGGCACCTTGGTGCCTGCAGAGACTTTTCCTGGCACTCACCAAGTGGCTTTATAAAGCGTGTGAGGCTCTTACCCAGCAGGGCTTCTGACTGGCCATTAGAGATCAGATTGGCTGTGCAGATTTGCCGTCACAGTTTTGGTTTTATTCTCTCTCACTCCTCTTTCCAGTGTATTTTTAAAATTATCCCTCATCTCCTTTGTGCTTGGGCTTCCCCTGTGTGGTTGGCTCCGCCTCTTGCAGTAGCCATTTTATGGTTGTGCCCACAACCCTGTGTCGGCATTCCAAAGATACCCACAAGCTCTGTCCGGTGGTATGGCAGAGCACATAGGCCTGCAATTGTAGAACCCTTACTCCCAAGATGGTATGTATTGACTTTATAGAGTTTGGCCATTTGAGAAGTTATTTGGTTCTGGGGAGAGTGGTGGCCCCCAGAAATACAGAAATTTGACTAGCTTTAAACTTACATCTTCAAAATGAGAAGGAAATATCAGTCCTATAGTTAATCGCAAATAATTCTGATATGCCAGAACACCCCACCCCTGTCATTTAAGAACTGCTCCTCTTGCTTTGAATTGCTTAAGGTTAATGCAAGGAGTGGAGCTAAAAATTGCCCTGCTTATATCAACTTTTTTCCTTCCTTTATTTTATTGTAGAATTTATAGCCTGTACAACCCCAAGGTCTCAGTGCAGATAAAAATAAAATGTGCATCACTTAATGGTATGAGATATAATTAATAATGACAGAAGTGAGTCCAAAGAATAAAGCTTGCTAAATCATGTGTTGTCATCTTTTTTCAGCCGATAGTTGCAACAACATGCATGGGAATAAACCATCCAATTTTTACTCGTAAGCAGTTTGACTTTTGCATAGTGGATGAAGCTTCGCAGATTAGCCAGCCAGTCTGCCTGGGTCCGCTCTTCTGTTCACATAGATTTGTGTTGGTGGGGGACCACCAGCAACTGCCTCCACTTGTGCAGAACGCAGAAGCAAGGTAATCTGGCGGGCCGGCAATAATTTTATCTAGTAGAATCAAAGCCTTTTGTAAGCCAGTGAACTTGACAGGCTCCTTTTTTGCAACAGGGCTCTTGGCATGAGTGAAAGCTTATTCAAGAGACTGGAGCAAAACAAGAATGCTGTAGTGCAGCTGAACGTACAGTACCGAATGAACAGGTATAGAAACGCTTGGTGTCTGATCATTGCAGATTACGAAATGTTCAAGTGTGATTCAGTTTTGCTTTTTCAACCCTTTAGTAAAATTATGTCACTGAGTAACAAGCTGACGTATGACGGCAAACTGGAATGTGGCTCTGAGAGGGTGTCCAAAGCTATAGCTGATTTACCAAATTTAAAAGAGCTGAAATTGGAGCAGGAGTACTCCTCAGAAACATGGCTTAAGGAAACACTGGATCCAAACAACCCTGTTTGTTTTCTTAACACAGAGAAGGTAGCTATCATCACTTGCTCCCCCTTCGCTTTTCCCTTTAAAAACAATTCAGTTCTGGTCTTGGATTCAATCTTTATCCATTAGAACAGGGAAAGCGAAATGCCTTTGAATTGACATATTTCCGCATGATTACTGCTTATATCAAAGGGGACTATACTAAGTGTCTACAGAACGTTTTTAATAATGCTACTAATAATTGTGCTTATGTACTGCTCTTCTAGATACATTAGTGCCCCACTTAGAGCGGTGAACAAAAGCATTGTTATTTTCTCCACGGTACAGCTGGGGAGCTGGGGCTAAGAGGAGTGGCTTACCCAAGGCCCACCTACTCAGTTCATGGCAGTGGTGGGATTAAAACCTGCAGATTTCTGATTTGCAACCCAATCGCTTAACCTCTGTGCTACAGCAGCATAAGAGAATAACGTGCAGATTCTTTTTAGATCAAACAATATTTGGCCTTTTTGAATATTTAAATTTGTCTTTTTATATAGGTTCCAGCACCAGAGTACTCAGAAAAAGGTGGTGTAAGTAATGTGACAGAAGCCAGATTGGTCCTCTTTCTGACGTCTATGTTTATCAAGGTATCTATCTTGAATTCACAAGTTGGAGGAGAAAGTGTTTTGAAATTTTAAAAAAATCAGTTTGAATATTAAATCTTGCTTACTAAATCAAGCTTTTAAAATATATAAGCTAACATGGGAAAGGGTCTTCTAACTGTGAATGGGTTCCTTAGCATTCAGGCAAGAATTTGCAGGAGCAGTTGGCATCCTGGTGAACCAACATTGGCACAGACGCTGCCTTTACAATTGCTAACAGTATTAAAGAAATACTCTTTCACTAAATAATGAGGTATTTGCACTTCAATAAGAAAATATCATATTACTTTTATCAAAACAAAGTATGCCTCCCTGATTGAAAAGATTTTTAGGTAGCAGAAATATATGCATAATTAAAAGTAAAGTTAACCTTGTAGGGTGCAGTGCGATCATAAATCCTGTCTTTACAAGCATCAGGCACTTTATTTTTATTTTACTTCATTTCTTCCTTTCTCCTCAATGGGGATCCAAAGCAGCTTGTGTTGTTCCCCTCGCCTCCATTTTAACCTCACAATAACCCTGTGAAAGGAGGTTAGGTTGAGTGTGTGACAAGCCGAAGGTCACTCAGTAGCTTTCATGGCAGAGTGAATGTGTGTATCAACCACTTTAATTTCTATGCATGTCTCATTTATTTAACTTGGTTTTCACCTGTATAAATATTCTGTGTTTATGATATACAAGTTTCCTGAAGGTAGAGCGTGCTGTAGGGTGATTTTGGTCCCTGATACCATAATGTAAGGCCTTTGTGTTATATTTCAGGCAGGCTGCAAGCCATCAGATATTGGGGTCATATCTCCATACAGACATCAGCTAAAGATAATCTCAGACCTAATGAAAAGTTCATACATTGATAAGGTTGAAGTAAATACTGTGGACAAGTACCAAGGAAGAGATAAAAGTATCATAATAGTCTCGTTTGTAAGGAATAACAGTGATGGAAATGTAAGTAAGCCACATTTGGGAAGTGTTGAGCAACTCATTTTTGATAGTTCAGATTAAGATTGTTCTTGCCTAGATAACATGAAAGTCAGTAGTAAGGAAAAATATTAAATGTACATGCTTGCTAAAATTATCAGAAAAGTAAATGCTCTGAAAGACTTATCCTTCAAAATAATTTCTGCAATATTACTGTACAGATTAGCATTTTACTCCAGTAAAGTGTGTGTCTCTCTCTCTCTGTAGCCTCCTCTTCACAGTATTGTAGATGCTATGATGATATTGGTTCATACCTTCCTATATGATGGAGTTGCAAAAAATGCCCTCCAAAAACCCCTAACTTCCTGGCAACTGGGATGTGATGAGATTAACAAAATACTAAAAACAAACAAAAACAAAAAACCCAAATCTAATGCCTGATCCAAAACTGGTTGTATTAAATTTATTTACAGATGGAAATAAGAATTTTGTTCACAAACCTTTAATATAATGTCTTCGCAAACAGCATGATTTATCATATATCAGCAATGGAAATCTATGGCAATAGTGGTTTGAATGCCTTTGGAAAATAGTTTTGTTAGAAAAATGAACTCATTTTAATAAAAAGCTAGGTATGTGCTGATGCTTTTTCATTGTTCTGCAATCAATATATATATTATCAGCTTGCATTCAACAACTCTTCATCAACCCCAAAATGCCAAGGACCTATTGAATGCCTTTCACCTATTGAAAGATGCCACTGTAACATGAATAATGCTTACACTTTCTTTAGAACTGTATTAACTTCTTGTTAAATTGTGAAACATTTTATAATTATCTCTGTACATATCCTTTTCCACCTCTCTTTTTCCATCATTTGTCTTATTCTGTTTATATGCATTTGATACATAATTTGAAAAAGCATAAATACGGCCCCGATCGAACCACGTCTCTCGGTATACTCCCCGTGCTGGCTGTGACAGCCTTCTCCTTCTGGCACCCTTTCTCAGGACTGTCTATTTGTCAGCAGTTGGGTTATGGGCTTCATCAGTGGCAGGATCAGGCCTTTGGAATGGCTTACCAGAGTGGGCGTGAAGGGCACCTTCACTTTGCATTCGGAGGGTTTTGTCAGATCCAGCTGTGGGCTTTTTCTTGTGCTGATAGTTTTATTGTGTGTTATATGTTTCAGTTTGTTGCTCTGTGAGTCACTTTTACTGTAAGGATACAAGGTGGGATATACCTATTTTAAATAAATTAAATTTTTTCAAGGGCAAGGATCCAAATAACCTAACAGTTAGCTTTGCATCTGTGTTTCTCGGAAAGACGCTGTGGTGCACTTAGCAAACCACTTTTGAAATAGACAGTAGTAGTCTCTTTTTTCTTCAGAATAAACCGAATACTGATGCTGCAGGACTAGAACATATGCAGTCTTTGGAATGTGCCTGAAAGTAGTTTTTGAACTCTGGTTTTAATTTTCTTGCAGATAACATATGGTCAGGAATGTTTTATATCCCTTTTGTAAATGGATACAAAAAAGCAACTTGCTACTCTGCTCTGATGGTCTTCAATAGCACCTGTTTGAAACATAAAATTCAGTTTAGTTCTACTTTAGATGCAGAACCTTAAAATCAGGTCATCTGTTTGTCCTTGCTTTTGACAGGCAGGAGAACTTCTGAAGGACTGGAGACGTCTTAATGTTGCTATTACAAGAGCCAAACACAAATTAATCATGCTGGGTTGTGCGCCTTCCCTGTGCCACTATCCTCCTTTAAAGAAGTTACTTTGCCATTTGAAGACGGAAGCTATGATATCCTTTTTGTGTATGCCTCTTTATCCATATGCAGTTATTTAACTGGATAGACATGTTTCATTAAGATTATTTGGATATGCTTCAATGGAAGATGAAACATTTTCCAAGCATGTATACTTATTTTTTTTTTAAACTCTGTTCTTATTCATATATGAGTGGCTTAAAGTGCAATCAGTGCAGGTCTAGGAAGAATAAACACCTATCACCTTACATCTGATGCACGATAGCAGCCGTAAGATGCACACTAGAACTGATACCAAACTGGCATTAGTTGGTTATTTCTGCCCAGCTGCATAATTCTTGCACTGTCCATACACTTATTTTATTTTATTTTATTTATACCCCACCTTTCACCCCAATGGATACTCAAAGTAGTTTACATTTTTCTGCTCTTCCATTTTATCCTCACCATATCCTGTGAGTTAGCTTATGCTAAGAATGCTTGACTGGCCCAAGGTTATCTATGAAGTTTCCATGGCACAGTGTAGCTCTAAGCACTACGCCATACTGATAGTGTTATCTTTTTTGTCTCGTATGTGTTACAAAATTTTCCTCAACTTCTCTCACATTTTCAGTCTTCCATTAGGAGCACATGAATATGCCTTTCAATGCAACCTTCTATGATACGAGATTAGGACCCCAAGAAGGACTTTTTTTCCTCTGCTGCTGAAATTTTCGATTACTCTGGAAGCTGGAAGGCACCATGTTGTCAACTACATTTCATTTTAGTATGGCTTTTTTTGTAAACACTAGAAACTCCCTTTATAGCACTTACAAAGTTGTTTATTTTTAACAGTTGGGTTTTGATTATCATGTTGGCACTGAAATCTGTGTATCTTTGACTATTTAAATAGCTGCTTTTATTGCTTTCTGATGAATAGTTAATGTGACATGAACCAGCTAAAACTAAGCCTTCTACTTTCTCATTGATGGAGAAAGGGGAGGAACAGCTGTGTATTCAATTTTCCCACTAACATGAATGGGAAATCAAGTGCCTTAATTTTGACTGATTGTGTTTTCTACATGTGAAAAATTCATCTTAGATGTGAATTTCAAGTTGTGGTTTGTATCACTTATTCTTACTGAGTGTTAACAAATTTAGGATTACTGGGTTGGATCCAAAGATCTGCTAATGCTAGGATCACAGTTATTCTGTTTTCCCTTCTCCACTGCAGCAGCCAGTTTCAACCCTGGGAAAGTAGATTCCTGGTGTTACGAGACCTGAATAGAGCAATAGTCAGACAGATTGGTGGACTGCACAGAGAAGGAAGAGATGGATAAAATCTTCTGTCAGGAAGGGTGATTTTGCCCCCTCCTCTCAGCAGCCCACCCACCTACATACTTATTCTACATGACCCCCCCCCCCCAAACCCTAGGAATTTACTTTCTCAGTTAGAAAGTGGGGAAGATCATGGCTGCCAGTGCTTTCTAATGATCGGTTGGTGGATCCAACCCATTACAACTTCTGAAAAAGGTTAAGTAACTGTTAAAATCTGATACAAATGTCATTTTCTAAGAGGGGTTTCTTGCCCGTGTGCCTTTTACCACAAAGACTTTTCAGATTTTGTTTTTCTTGATTCAGAGCTTTTGGGGGAGGAGAAGTTATTAGTTCTATTAATTAAAAACAAACCCTAGAATCAACATTGCAGCCTGATTGTTCCTCTTCTGAATTAATTGCTTCTCCCAATTTGAAATGTTTATAGACTAGTGACTAGATTTTAGTAAGAAAGAGCTTCTGAGTATTATTTTTTTACTGTTGAAATGCCAGACTTCTTGTAATTGTTGGACAAGACAGAACAGCAAATTCTAAATGTATTATATATCCCAGTACCTTCTTGATTTTTAAAGCAGAGTACGGATCCACTTCACTGTGTTGCATAAATACCTCTTACGCAGATTCTCTGGAAAACTACCTCATACCTGCTATGTTTAATTTGGAAATATGTTGGTACTGTTCACCATGTTTGTTCATATTTCTTTACTTCATAATTTTTTTAACCTCTGTTGAGCTTTGAAATTATCACTACTTTTTATATTGGAATAAACTTTGATATTTACTTGCATTTCTAGTACAAATGGCATAGGGGACCTTCCACCCCACCTCCCAATTTTGGATGCTGATCACAGTCACTCCATTAATCAGGCAGGATGCATGCCCTTTCTTTGTGAGATCAAAAGCTCTTCCTTTCCCAAAGGCCAGGCTTTCCAATCTCAGGGTTTGTTTCTGGGGTGTTACTCACACACGAGACATGAATTCCAGACTCAGCTTAACAAAAGATAATTTTATTAGTTAAGGAGTGGCTCCAAAAGCATAAAGCACTGTTACTTAGGCAGCAAGCATTAAAACCAGAAATCCTTACTGTTGTTACAAGTTAAAGCTGCCTATCTAAAACTTGAGGGCGAGCTACCTATGCATCTCTAGATGGATTCCATTGTTACCTATCTTCTCCATCTGTTAGAAAGCAAGCCTTCTCTTGTGCTTGGTTGATTCAGCATAAGGACATGTTAAGGTAATAAAATAGCATGCAGCTTTTGGCTTCACTCTGGTATACTTGCATCATGATAAAACTAGGCAGGAACCAGGGAGAACTGAGTGAGCTGAGAAACCATCTTTTCGGGTCTCAGTGAATCACCTGGCAACTCATGAACCAATCAGGGCTGAGCTGTTAATTGCCATTTCAGCTGTGTGGAAAAACTAGGGCTTTGACAGAGCTCTCTGAGAACAGCCCCTCTAAGGTCGAATCTCTGGGGAATTTAGAGACCGCTTCACAGGTGTTTCCAGTCTTCACAAAAACATCTCTGAGCTAGGCCATAAACCTTATAATAGTCCTGAACCCAAGTTCAGTTATCTCTCAGAAACATAGTCTCAGGTTAGGAACTTCCTGACAGATGGTTACATCAAGTTTTTATTTCAGATATATTAAAAGTTAAAACATTACTAGGGCTAACAAACCTTGTTTGCAAATTGCTACTAATCTGATTATATGTTATGAGTGAAAATGGTTTCCCCCCCCAAATAAGTTGGGAGGATTTGTTAACTTCTGCATGACCAGTTTGAAAAAACTGGACCACGATCTCCTTTTTTCCCACCAGTTTGAAAAAGTGGACTGTGAGCCACTTTTAATTGGCCAACTATTATTAGAATTTTTTCTACCTTGCTGTCATTTTTAATTGTCAGCACAATTTTTTTATGCAGTGTTGATTTAGCCATCTTCAGCAGGCCAATGGAGAGAAAGGATGTAAATTTTAATGTTCTGTTGAAAACAGCAGGGCTTCAGTTGTAAGCCACTGATCAGGACCTGTCAAGCTGTCTTTCAAGAAGGGTCACACAGAACAAGCCACTAATTCAGCAATGGTCCAAACTCTTAAGGGCACTTCAGGTTTTTTAAGAGCGAATGGCAACTTCCACTGATTCCCCAACTTTCAGGACCAAAAGGAATTACTTATGTATGAGGCTTAGGGGATAGTAGCAAGCATATTTAGTTTGTGTTTTTAGGTTCTGCTCAGGTGTTCATCCTAAGGAGTGGTGAAGTTCACAAAAAGAACATCGCTATTTCACACACAGGTTAAGTGTTGAAATATTCAAAACACTTTTCTGAATTAGATCTGAATGTGTTAATCCTACTCTGCCCATATATTAATAGTTGTCCACTCTGAATTCACGGATTACTCTTTAGCTGTCATTTCAGTTTGGTATTCCCATAACTGTCTTTTCCTTAAAACTTTGTTTCTGCTGTGGATGGTATACTTCATGCATTTGAGACAGTGAGCTCTGTGTCAGTAAAGGTTATGTTGGATTAAGGTTTGCTCGCCTTTAAAGTGCCACTGGAGTTCTGTTGAATATTCAGAGCAAAACAAAAAAGGATCATGGTGTTCAGTAGCCAATTTAGAAAAAATGCCACCATGATAAGACTAGAATTCCAAATATTTGTAGTAGTAGTAGTCTATCATTCCATAATTTTTACAAATGTTATTCTCACAAAGAGACACAGTTCTTAAGAAGCCCCAGAACCCTTGTCTAGCAATCGAGACCAGCTGGAACTTTTCAGCACTGGGCTTTTGCTCCAGCTTGGCCTCTGGACTGTGCTGTGTCCCCCTCACAGTACTTAACGGTCAATTTGATCTTACATTTTTTCTTCACGTTTTCCCCGCCCCCCTCCTCTCTCTGGCCACTTTTGTACGGAAGAGAGGGGAAGAACTGATGGGAGTTTAGGAAAACAGAAAAGCCCCCGTCGTGGGCAGCATCTGCTTTCCCTCTTGCTGCGAATCCGGCGAAAAGCCTCTCTGGTCCTCCTGCCGCCAGGGGCGCAGCGGACGAGGCTGTGTGGGAAGAGGCGGAGATGGAGAAGGAGGATGAGGGGGGCTGGCGAAGGGCCGGGAAAGGAGCAAAGGCTGGATCCTCGCTGAGCTGCTCCGGCAGCTGCTGCTCCTCGCTGGCCATGGGTAAGAGCAGGGCCGCCGAGGAGGGGTGGCGAGGGGAGGGCAGAGGGCAGCTGAGGAGGGCTCGGCCAGTCCATCCGTGTTCGGAGCTGCCGTGGATTCGAGGCAGCGTCGCCTTTGCTCGCTTCTTCCCTCGTGGGGGGTCTGTCAGCACAGGTGAAGGCCGCCGAGGGTACAGACAGGTCTGAGCAGCCCTCGGCGCTCTGCGCCTCAGGGCGTGTGGGGCGCGGTGGAACCCTCGGTTGCTGAAGGCGCCACGAGCAACTGCCGTTTTCCTTCTCTCCCCCCTTTCCTTAGGCCTGTGGATTGGGACTTGGGAAGCCCCTCTCCCTCCGCGGCTGGATTTGTGTATTATGAAGTCTGGGTTTAGCAATGGGATGGCTTCAAACTGGTCGCGCGCAGTATTTCTGCTTCAGTCATCCAAGGTAGTTCTTGGAATGGCCTGTTATTCCAGCAGTTTTTAATGGCCCTGAATTTTGAAACTCGGGGGATGAATTGGTTTGAATGAATGACTGCCCGCTGGCTAAAGCAAGAAAACCTAGGAGACTAAGATTGTTATGTTTGATTCTGTCAAAAGGCAAAGAATCTCACACAAACTCCCTATGCTAAGCAGTACATAGGGTGTTGGAAAGAAATTACTGTGTCATGGCTTCATGTTGGAAAGGTTTGTGTGTTGAGTGTGTGCTTGTGATTTATAATATAATGTGTCTGAAGAGCAGCTGCCCCTTTAGCTTTCGGATGGGAGAGGAAGGTTCTTCACGTCAGAGGCTATATGTACTCTTAGAAAGGAACAAAGTCTTAAAAGACTAATGTTAAAGATTAACACATTTACCGTGAAATCCCAAGCAGAGTTAGTCCAGTCTAAGCCCATTGATTTTGATGGGTGTAGACTGGAGTAACTCTGCTTAGAATTTCACTGTTATTGTCCCAAAAGTTTTTATGAGTCTGACTGCACTTTATCATATGCATGAAGTGTGCATTGATTCATAAAACATTATAGAATAATGTTTGTCTTTAAAATCTGCAAGATTCTTTGTTGTTTTGTTGAAGCAGACTAACACAGCTACCAGTGTAGAATTTTGTTACATTTATGGTTTTAGTTGTGGTCATGAAGTTATATTGCTCAGATTGGGTTCAAATGCTAAAGTAGATTTATAGGTTACAAGAGAAATTGTTTTCGTTATATAGACCATGAACTAGCCTTTTTAAAAATCATACATAATGGTAGTATAAAACCATGCTTGTAAAACCTGCTATTACTATCAATGAAAATTCTGTTTGGAGAAGCTGTCTCTTGTATTATTAAAACAGGGTTGAAAAATGTACAGAAAACAGAGATGGTTTTGGAGATTGTCAGGAAGAATTGTGTGCACTGAATTCTGCAGAAATTCTAGTTTTCACTAGACCATCTTGCTACATTTTCAAATTGGGGTTAACACGCCCATGTCTGAAATATGTTGCTTATGTAACTGACACAACGCTCACTGGGAATTTCTGTGGCAGTTGTTAAAATCACACACATGTTTTTGGTTCAGTTCTGACATTTGCTTTGTCAGCAAAGAAATGCTTAAGAATAGTATGATTGTTGCACCAATTAATTTTGCAAACAATTCCACCAAAGTTACTACAGTACATTCCCCTATTTTGCCTGTTTACACTTACCTTCCTTGATTATTTGCAGTATAATAGAAGAAGGAGGGAGTAATGAGTTTTAAAATATTTCATAGCCTGATCCCTTGAAGGCAGTGATTTGGGTTTTCTGGGAAAACTGGAATTGGAAAATTTTCCAATTCAAATGTAAATAAATAAAACAGAAAAATAGAGCTGGAAGGTACCTCAAGGGTCATTTAGTCCAGCCCCATGCACAATGCAGGAAATTCACAATGATCCCCCCACCTCCCTCAGTGACCCCTGCTCTATGCCCAGAGGAGGGCAAAAAAACTCCAGGATCCTTGGCCAATCTGGCCTGGAGGAAGATTCCTTCTTGACCCCAAAATGGCGATCAGCGTAACCATGAGCATATAAGAAAGGGCCATGAGAGCCAAGCACTGGTTCATCCCTTCATGCACTCCCTCTCTTGATCTGTGTATATTCATATTAAGACAGAGAATCATCATAGCTGTCTGATGACCATCTAGCTTCTTCTTAAATACATCCAAGGAAGGAGAGCCCACCACCTCCTGAGGAAGCCTGTTCCACTGAGGAACCACTCTTGTCAGGAAGTTCTTCCTAATGTTTAGCTGAAAGCTCTAATTTTAACTCGGTCCAATCCACAGGTGCAACAGAAAACAACTCTGCTCCATCCTCTATGTGACAGCCCTTCAAATACTTGAAGATGGCTATCATATTACCTCTCACTCGCCCCTTCTCCAGCCTAAACATACTCAGCTCCTTCAACCTTTCCTCACCGTCTTCGTTGCCCTCTTTGAACACATTCCAGCATGTCAACATCGTTCTTAAACTGTGGTGCCCAAAACTGAACACAGTCCTCCAAATGAGGTCTAACCAGAGCAGAGTAAAGCAATACCATCACCTCACATGATCTGGACACTATACTTACATTGATACAGCCTAAAATCTCATTTGCCTTTTTAGCAACAGCATCACATTGCTGACTCATGTTCAGGGAATGATCTACTAAGACCCCTAGAACCTTTTCACAAGACAAGTCCCCCCCATCCTATAAGTGTGCCTTTAATTTTTCCTACCTAAATGCAGAACTTTACGTTATCTCAGTTGAAATTCATTGTGTCAGTTTCTGCCAAATTTTCCAGCCTGTCAAGGTCACCTTGAATCTAGCTTCTGTCTTCTACTGTGTTTGCAACCCTCCCAATTTAGTACCATCTGCAGATTTAATGAGCACCCCCTCTGTTCCTTCCTCCAAGTCATTTATAAAGACGTTGAACAATACAGGGCCCAGGACAGATCCCTGAGGCACTCCTCTTGTCATTACTCTCCAAGAAGACAAGGAACCATTTACAAGCACTGTTTGGGTACAAATCCATCTAACAGTAATAGAATCTAAACCACATGTTACCAAATTATCAACCAGAATATCATGTGGAACCTTATCAAAAGCCTTACTGAAATCAAGATAAACTATGTCCACAGCATTCCCCTGATCTACCAATGTAGTAACTCTCTCAAAAAAGGAGATAAGGTTAGTCTAACATAATTTGTTCTTGAGTAACCTATGCTGGCTCTTAGTAAATATAGCTGTCTTTTCTAAATGCTCAAGGACTGACTGATGATTTGTTCCAGGACTTTTCCAGGTATGGATGTCAAGCTGATGAGTCGATAGTTACCTGGCTCCTCCTTTTTCGTCTTCTTGAACATTTGCCCACCTCCAATAATAGAATCATAGGGTTGGAAGGGACCTCCTGAGTCATCGAATCCAACTGCCTGTACAATGCAGGAAATTCACAACTACTGTGTTTAGCATCTCTCACTAGCCTAAGCTCATACTGAGCTTTTAGCCTTTCTAACCCTCCCTCTCTACAAACACTGGCAAGTTGTTTATATATTAATCTTTAGTTATACTGCCCTCCTTCCATATCTTAAATGTGTCTTTTTTATATTCAGATCTTTAGAAAACTGTTTATGAAGCCACCTGGGCTTCTTTAGGTACCTCCCATTTTTCTTTCTCAATGGAATAGTTTGTGATTGTGCTTTTGATATCTTGCTTTTAAGAAACTCACACCTATCTTGAACTCCTTTCTCCCTGAGTTTTTCTAACCATGGGATTCTCCCAGCATGACTTTGAGCTTGTTAAAGTTAGCTGTTCTAAAAACCAACCTATTCATCTGACTATGTTCAGATTTTCCCTTACTCAAGATCTTAAACTCCAAAATTGCATGGTCACTACTACCCAGGGTGGCCACTGCTTTCACCTCATCAACCAGTTCTTCCCTGTTGGTGAGAATCAAGCCAAAAATAGCAGATCTCCTTGTTTCCATCTCTACTTTCTGGAAGATGAAGTTGTCAGGAATTTATTAGACCTTATGGTTTTAGCAGACTTTGATTTCCAGCAGATATCAGGGTAACTGAAACCTCCCATGATCAATACCTTCCATCTCTTTGAAAATTTTGTAATTATTTAAAATTTGTAATTATTTAATAATTTAAATCATGTTGACAAATGAAGGCAGATATGCCATGTAGAAGCACTAGGGTTTGTCCTTTGTTCATATCCCACGTTTAGGCCAGCTAACATAGTTGATTTGCCACACAGCCCTAGCCACTATGGCTAAACATTTACATATGTGGGGTGGAAATTTTTCCATGGAAAAAAAATAGCATCAAACATCCCCCCACCCCCGAATCACTGCCCAGAAGTGATTTTTTTTTAAACTTGCCACAGGAAACCAGGGAAGTAGCAATTTAAAAGTTTGGGGCAAATGTTTATGACGGCACTAATATAATAATTTCGCAGGACATGGCACTGCCTGTTATAACCAAAGTCATGCATATTCCATTATGAAGAACTTGATTAGAAAAAGGCAACAAAGATAGGGGAAGCTTGCAAAGCATTTTCAAGTTCCCCATTCATTTCAAACCCATTCATTGGCCTATTCCTGTCAAGAAAAAAATGGGCTGTCTTTTGATAACTACTGGTATTTCTAATTTCAACAAGACTTTATTGTTTGTAATTCAGATAACGTGACTCTTAACTTCATTGTTTTGTTCTGAAACGCAGCATTCTAAGCTAGGTAAACAGCAACCTAATCTGCTCACATCTTGATTAATTGGTTTGTTGAGGGGTGGGGTGCGTTCTAAACACCTAAGCCAGAAGAATTCTGTATTCCTTGAAAGCATTCATCCAGCATTTTAGATAGGAACTGGTCAATAAACAATTGCTCAGTGTTTCTCCTTCTGTGAGGGTAGCAGAATTATTAAGGTTGAGCTGGGTGGCATGCATATAGGGAGTCTAGCCTGGCCAATTCAGTTTGGTAAAAATTGTAACATAATAAGTAATGCCATTGAAATTTTATTGTATAATATATTGTTTCCTAGGATGAGTTTGCCTTCTGTAAACATTTAACCATGTAAAGCTAGCAAGTTAGCATTGGTATACATCCCATATGATCCGTATGAGTAGCTTTTGCAAAGTTGTCTGTGGAAGAATTCTGCATGAGCTTGAAGCTTGCATCCAACTCTCATACCTATAAAATTGCTCACTTGAGCAAGTAAGGGACAAGGGATTTGATCTGTCACTTGCTGGGTTGGATCCTGCAGTCCGTTGGCAAAAACCAATGTCTGTTGCAGATTTTTCCTGCATCCATCTCTGCCACCAGTCCTTTCCAGCTCCCCATTGCAGCCTCCCAACCTACATGGCTACACAGGAATAAACTTTCCTAGGGTCAGAAAGGACTGCTGGAGGAAGGAATGTGGGAAAGATCAATGTTCCTTGTGTCTGTGGATCACAGAATCCAACCTATAGATCATTCCATTTATAGACGGTTATCGCAAGAATCCCATCAGTAGTACATATGTTGCCTGATCCTATACAATTCTAGTTTTGCAGTCATGTTGGTCTCTAGCAGCAAAATAAAACAGAAGTCCAGTGACATGTAAAGACTAAGAAAACTCATCCCAGTGTTAGTTTCTGTGAGTCAGAGCTCATTTCATCAGATGCTTCGGACATGCTGTGTAGGGTTGCCAGCCTCCAGGTGGTAGCTGGAGATCTCCTGGAATTGCAACTGATCTCCAGGTGACAGAGATCAGTTCCCCTGGAGAAAATGGCTGCTTTGAAGGGTGGACTCTATGGCATTATACCATTCTGAAGCCCCTCATCTTCCCTAACCCTGCCTTCTCTAGGCCCCACCCCTAAAATCTCCAGGAATTTTCTAACCTGGCAACCCTAATGCTGTGGATACACTGGGCCTCCTGATTTATTGTGATCCTGGACAAGTCCCATACCATTTACTGGAACTTGCTCAGACATGTGAGGAAAAAATATCCCAATCAACAAATAAGCATTAGGAAGTATTTAAAGAGCACTCTTTAAAAACTGTACTTCCTTACTACAGTAACTTCTCGTACATTTATTAAGAGTGCTTCCTGAAAGCTCCTTTCTCTTTGGGCATGTCCAAAGGTCCGATCTGCCTTGGTAGAGTAGCAAGATTTTCCGAGGTCCATATGGTCTATCTGGATCTGAATGCAAAAGCTTCCCAGAAGTGCCAAAATGATCTGTACCAGGACTTGAAGACCTTGATCATGTAAAATAATTATCAGTAGGATGATAGAATATTGTAGCAATCACAGAATGAATCAAAATATTTAAGACTGACATATGAAGCACCATAGAGTGATATTGCAAAAGTAAAGAGTAGTAAAATAGCTCAGGTAATTTGATGCTGACAAATGGAAAGTAAAAAACCGTTGTGGAAAGCTTTACCTCCACAAATATTGGCTTGCAGAGTAATTGTGGTTAGTTCATTGGATGCAGTAGTTCAATACACTGCAGTGCTTTAAAAATGCAAGGAAAACATTAGTCCACCTAGGGAGACAGTTTCAGAATGATATTATTTCATGGATTGTTAAGGCAACCATACCTTGAGAATTTTGTGGATAATATTAATAACTGCTTGATAAAGAGGATATAACAAATCACTTAATACAAAGCGAAAATATATTGGGGGGGGGTCCTTATGGAGAAAGACTATGAGCTTTTGGTCTAGGCAGCCATACAGAGACTTCCAGGTACATATCCACCTGGAAGAATGCCAACTAGTCCTGGATATCAAGCACTAAAATAATTTGAATACTGATGTAGAGAAGGAACACCTGTCAGTGCTGCAAGATTGCAAGTATTTTCTGTTTCTGAAGAGTAGCTCTGTACAGATACACACTCCATTGTTCTGGATGGCTCTGGTCAGGCCTGATTCATATATAGAGGTGCACTTAAGAAGCCCTAGGTGTCATCTCCTGGTAAGTATACCTCAATGTTTTGGGTTCATTTGGAGTATGATATACTAGTAATTACTTGCCTCCATTTTATCTGGCTAGTAAAACAGAATTATTTACACTTTGAACATAGATTCACTGAAAAGAATATAACACGCTTTATCGATTTCACATAGATCATTAAAGGAGAACAATTATTTGAGTTCAATAATAACTTCTTACCAAAAATAAGTAGGTTACAGGCAAGAAGCATCTTACACTCCTGATCAGTTCAGCTTCCCGTATTTATAGGTTGTAAAAATCATGTTCCAACAATAGCTATCTGTAATATCTGATGGAGCTCACATACCTGGCTTATTACTTCAAACACTAAACAAAGTTATCTATATATTCATGTATTTTCTTAAAACATATACAAACTGTGTTAATTCATGCCCCTGGTGTGATGATGTCACTTTCATCATTATTGGGTCATTTCACCTTGCACAGGAGCACACACATGTGGCAGAGGTAGGATAAATACTCTCGTCCCCTCTGCTCCCCTGCCCTCCTGGTGGGGTAGCTGAAAGGGACCTGGCAACTCTAGTCTGTGGACTTCTTGTTTGGCATGTCTCACTGTTTAGCTGAGAGACTAGCCTAGCTCTTGTTCTGGCCTGCAGCAGCATTTTTGGTCAAGACCAGCAAATGTTTCCTTATATTCCTGGATAAATATCCATGGTAAAGTATTTTATAATGTGGTGGTTTTGTAGTGCTTGTTTTGATTTTTTCATAGAATTGATTTTTCCGTACGTATGTCTCTTTTTAAGCTGTGAAAGATCCAACAGCAGTGGAACGAGCAAATTTATTGAATATGGCTAAATTGAGTATCAAGGGACTCATCGAATCTGCTCTGAGCTTTGGACGAACTCTTGATTCTGATTATCCACCTTTGCAACAGTTCTTTGTTGTTATGGAGCATTGCCTGAAACATGGCCTTAAAGGTAAATGTGTATGTTTTTATTTTATGTTAATCTTGTCAGAGCACATCTTAGTATTGTATTTTGCTCTGTAATATGAGAATGCCATATTAGATTTGTCATTGTGTTTGGCTCAGGGAGACAAACTTAGCAAGTATCTTAGTCAACAGGCATAATATAGATTTCTGTGTACTAGCCAACCACCAGCTTGTGATTGTCTTCATTGATCTACACTTTCAAGATTCTGAACCCCAATCAGTCTAAACGGCAAACTTCCTTCTTCTGGACTTGGGTTCATTAATATTTCTAGGGGAAGTTGAAAAATCTGTTACTTTTACAGGAGTTTTCTGTTTCCTTGGTGTCCTGCTCTTGACATCACCTTGAAACATGACATTGGCTGCATTCAGACAACACAAACAAACCACAGTTTAATTCTCTTTAGAATCCCAGTTAATAGGCAAGATACAAATCCTAGTTTGATAAAGTGCCCAGATTAAAGTTTTCAGTCTTGGGGCAATATGTATCTGGAAGATAGGGGGTACAAATACAAGAAGTTCAGACTCATTCACATCCCAAACAAATAATGTAATGCCTAAATGTAGCCATTGGTTCATATGTCCTCGCTGTATCTCCCTTCTGTTGATGTACCTGGAATAAGAGGGATCCTGGCCAGCTGTGATGTATCTTTATTTTGCCATCATATGGCATGAACACATGAAGCTGCCTTATACTACTGAGTAAGACCCTTTTAGTCTGTCTAGGTCACTATTCTCTACTCAGACTGGCAGTGGCTCTGCAGGGTCTCACCCAATTGTCTGGATAGCAGCTGCCTGTATTAATGATTCTGAGAGAGTAAATTTGAAAAATCATAATAGTTATGTTTCTCCTTCTAGTAAGAAAATCTTTTCTGAGTTACAATAAAACCATCTGGGGCCCTTTGGAGCTTATAGAGAAGCTGTACCCAGAAGCTGAGGAGATTGCTGCCAGCGTGAGAGACCTACCTGGTCTCAAGTAAGTTGTGTTGCTAATAAAGATCTTTTTTTTTTTAATATATTTGTGTTCCGCCCTCCCCGCGAGCAGGCTCAGGACGGATAACAACATTAAGAACATTTAAAACATTCCATATTAAAATATTTAAAAGCATCATACAAAAATATCATAAAAAATAGCAGCACTCTTTTTCCTGATGGCGGCAATACAATCAATAACAAATAATACAACAGTACAACTGAATATAGCAGCAGCTTAAGAACAGTGGTGGGCAGCTCTCACAGGGAGTGGGGGGGTTGATGTTGTATCCTCCAGCCAGCGGAGCCCCAGCCATAAGCCTGGCGGAACAACTCTGTCTTACAGGCCCGGCAGAAAGATAGTAGATCCTGCCGGGCCCTGGTCTCGGTAGACAGAGCGTTCCACCAGGTAGGAGCAAACGAAACACTATTTAAATGCCTTGCCTGCTCTCCACATCTCTACTTTCCTTACTTATATTATGATCAGGGCTCATTTCGAGGGGGAACGCAAAGGAACGCAGTTCCGGCAGTTCTCCAAAGAGGTCACATGTCAGGTGCCCCACCCACCTGACTCTCTGCCATTTTGGGCCCGTTTCGGTCTGGATTGGGGCTGAAACAGCCTGGATTGGGCCTCTGACGGGTGGTGGATCACTCTCCTGCTCATCAGCGCGGCCCAATCCTGACCGTTTGGGGCCCCTTTTCAGCCATTTTCAGCCCCTTTTTGCCATTTTGGGCCCAATTTTGGCCCTGAATGACCAGAATTGGGTCCAAAACAGCCAGAATAGGTGATGTCAGGGGGTGTGGCATATGCAAATCAGTTATACTAATGACACACTTCCGGTGATGGCAAGAGGCGTGGCATATGCTAATGAGTTGTGCTGGTGAGTTATGCTAATGAGTTCCTCCAGCTCTTTTTCTTTAAAATGACCCAATTATGATACCTACCAAAGGGATCTGTTACCACGTGTACTCCCCTTCATGTGTATCCTTAGATAAATGTGGACTCGCTAACTTGGGCTGGGTCACTCACCCAGAACCACAACCAATTTGGC
The DNA here is from genome assembly GCF_028583425.1 of Eublepharis macularius. Taxonomy (NCBI): domain Eukaryota; kingdom Metazoa; phylum Chordata; class Lepidosauria; order Squamata; family Eublepharidae; genus Eublepharis; species Eublepharis macularius. The sequence goes on from NC_072795.1 coordinate 115,100,352, forward strand.
TCAATGTCAGGAGGAACCCTCTTCCACAGCCTAGCTAGCTTGGAAAACTGACACATTTGCCAGTTGTGGCGGGGAGGGGGAAGAGTAGAACGTGTGGTTTAAGGATCTTCTATCTGGATAGTGGGCAAGCAAGCTTAAAGAGTCTCTAATAGGCTACTAGTAACCACAAAATGACCAGATCTTTTGACCAAAGCCAGGTTTAGAATTTATTGAGGGAAATGCAGAGGAGCGGGAATTGAGAAGGTACTCAAGCGAAGGAACAGGGCAATTGTGTTCAGGGCTTCTGAAGGTCTCAAGGAAAAGGTTGGCTGGTTCCAGAAGAGAAGAGAGGAGTGGGCAGCCTCTGAGCCAGCAGAGGGGATTAGGCTGCTTGCATTTGGATAGCTGAATGAATTGCAGTAGATATAGGAGCCCACATAAAAGAATATCAAAGAAATAATTAAAATGTCCAGGAATTCAGAGTGAGTCCAGGATGAAAATCTCTGGGTTTTCTGACATTGAGTTGTTGACTGCCATTAGAATGATAGGTTGGATCTAAAAATGTGAAGCAAGTTCCCCTTGCGCCTTCCTGCTTTTGCACATTCCCCTTCTTTTTACAGCCCTTGGGATCCTTGGGAATGCTATGAGATGTGACTAGGGATACCAGCCCTCTGGTGGGGGCTGGGGATCCCCTATCCCACCTTCCACCTCCAGCCTGTTCACTTGGTTGGCAAGAAGGAAAGGAGGGGGGAAGCAGGCCAAAAGCCACTGGAGCACACAGCGAAATGGCACACATACATGCTTTGGAGGCCTGGATGACATAATTTCTTGTTGAAAACCAGAAGCTACGGGGGGTCAGAAGGGCCAAATTGGCCTCACCATAACAAAAATGCTATGTTTTTGGTCCCCCTGAGACCTCATAGCTTCTAGTTTTCAACTGGAAATGATGTCATTGGGGCCTCTGGAGTGTGCAAGGAAACTGGATCCGGGGTTTCTGCCAGCATAGTGACTGCCTGTCCCCCACTTTCAAGGTAAAGGAGGCTGGCAACCCTAGATGTGACAGGGGAGTCTTCAAGTGGGAAGGGGGAAATGCAGAAATTGCTTTCCTCTCTTGCATGAACAGATATGCTCATCTGTTTACAGAAGGAGGAACTGAGATTTACATTTAACTATTGTCTGAGCTTATCATTTCTTTTATCAGGACTCCATTGGGACGTGCTCGAGCTTGGTTACGATTGGCACTGATGCAAAAAAAGATGGCGGACTATCTACGATGTCTCATCATTCGGAGAGACCTTCTCAGGTATGGGCCAGTCTAGAAATCTTTGAGGAAAATTAAGATCACTTTTGTAGCTGCAACCGTATTTGTATACTTGCATTCTATTTTGGTATACTTAGTAAATGAACTGTAACTCAAATCCAGCTGAAGCTGAGCGATACCTTCACCCATTTTGATTAAACCAAAAATTGTCTTGCTAATATCAATAAAGATCTGAACATGTCAGTTGCTTTTGTTACTTAAGCCGAGTTACTGATAATACACCAAGCCCGTAGCATAAACAAGATGACAGCTCACAAAATACAAACTTGTACAGCTTTTTGAAGAACTTAGAACTTTTGTTTCTGCATTCAGTGATGGATGAGGGATTGGGTTGTACCAAACTGTAAGTGTGGCAGAAGTGCAAAGACTGTGTGAATGGGAGTGGCATTTGTACGGAGCCAAGTGCTACCTTCTGATTAACCACTCCTCATTATGATATTTTTAAACATTAGGCCCAGACATCTTCTGACATTTCTCCATAGCCATGTGAGTTCCAGACTCATGCAGAGTTACACCCTTCTAAGTCCATTGAAGCCAATGTGCAAATGGATGTAACTTCACTTAGGATTGCACTGTAACTCTGTTGATATAAGGAGACTTAAGTATTCTTAACTTCGGTTGGTTTTGCACCATTTTTTGCTTAAAGAAAAAAACTTTGTATTTCATGCGAGTAATTTCAATTTTTTTGAAGTTGCTATATTCTGAAATCCATTGTGGTGTGACCAGGGCTTTTTTTCTGGGGAAAGAGGCGGTGGAACTCAGTGGTGGAACTCAGGACCACAGCAATGACGTCACTTTGGGTCAGCTGGAACAAGGGGGGAGTTTTTTAAAGTGTAAATTGCCCTTGGTGAAAATGATCACATGGCCGGTGGCCGCTCCCCTGATCTCCAGACAGAGGGGAGTTTAGATTGCCCTCCATGCCGCTGCGGCGCAGAGGGCAATCTAAATTTCCCTCTGTCTGGAGATCAGGGGTGGGGCCACCGGCCATGTGACCATTTTCAAGAGGTGCCAGAACTCCGTTCTACTGTGTTCCAGCTGAAAAAAAGCCCTGGGTGTGACAGGTTTCTAGGATCTCTTCAGATATCAGTAGTGAAGTCAATTAGAGGATGGGTTGAGGGGCATTTATTTTATTTTTAAAAATGTTTAAAGTGTATTAAAATGTGTGTTATGGTATAAAGCTATTTTTTAAAGAAGCAATGTATTTTTGTCAGTGAATTTTATGACTATCATGCCCTGATGATGGAAGAAGAAGGCGTCGTTATTGTTGGGTTACTTGTTGGCTTGAACGTAATAGATGCCAACCTCTGTGTGAAAGGAGAAGACTTGGATTCACAAGTGAGTGAATACAAAGCTATAACTGAGTATCTTGCCTTAAGATTTTCTCCTTCATTTTGTGTATATGTAATAGTGCGTAGCTAGAAAATGAGGCCTGGGTGGCAGATGGGAGCATTCAAAATGTTAAAATACAAGCATAACTTCTTTATTGGATTCAGTCTGCATAAAGGTTTGCTCTTCCCTAAACAAAACAGATTTGTTTCCTTTGAAGCGCAATGAAAATATGTTGTAACTGCTGATTCATAACATTTTTGCTTCTACAGAACAGCGCTGGTGGGGAGGGCACATGAAACAATTCCTTCATCAGGAAACAGCTGGCCTATTCTCAGGACCCTGCAAAGTGATACACCCTTTGGAGGATTATCCTATATGTGTTTTCTGAGAATGAAAGCGGCGCTCAGTGTTTGGTCATCACAGCACAGGGGGGGGGGGTTTGGGGGTAGGGTGTCCTGTAGAAGGTACAGCTGTATTAGTTACTGTGCATGCTCCCCCCCACTTCTTTTTTTTTTAAAAAAAGTCTGTGTTTAACTGCTGGAGAGAAGAGCTACATTTTAGTAATGCTTCCTGCCATAAAGGGCACATTTGAATATGGCTTCCAATGTCTGTGAGGGGCAAACTGAAGCTTAGTTTTCCCAGTCAGTTTTGGAAAATAGCTTCCGCTTTCAAAAGGACACAAGCAAAATTGGCAGGGTTTGAGTGCTGGGAAAATACTATATATCCTCAGATGCAACAACTTTGAACGTAGATGAGAAAAAGCTGCTCATTTATTGCACACACAAACAGTGTTTGGAAAGATCCTATATCCTGCTTGCTCCAGCTCAAGGATATTTCTGGCAAAATCTACAGGAATTTTGTATTCTGATGTATGTTTTTCATAGGTACTCCTCCATGGAGAAAACACGTTTGAATTGCCCTTTTGTGCATGTAGAAAACTCAAGTCTGTAGTGATATTGGAATGTGATTAAAATGAAGGATGTCTCAAAATAAGATACTTGCTCTCTGATCCAGAAAACCTCATTATTATTTGCTAATTTCATTTATTCCTTGCCTTTCTCCCCAGTGGGGACCCGGAGTAGTTTATATCATTCTGTCCTCTGTTATGTCCTCAAAGTTAGGCTTGTGGGTACGTGAGGTATTCCTATTTACCCAGGGAGCTTCCATGTCACAGTGGGAACTCAAACCTGGTTCTTTCAGGCCCTAGTCTGACTACACTGACTCTTTTATGTAATTGGGGGCATTTTAAAAGTCTCATGGGACAACTTGGGAGATTTCTGATTTGGGAAAATCAGACTATGTTTCACTGTACTCACCAAATCCCATGTGTACATCTCTGGATCAGCATCATAATCTAAAGATGGTTGTTTGAACTTTTTGAATAGGAGAAATTGTTACAGTCACCTATACATTGAGAAACCACCTCTGTTAGCCTCTTGCCTTGAAAATCCCAGCAGGGGTTGCCATAAGTCAGCTATGACTTGACAGCACTTCTCTCTCTCTCTCTCTCTCTCTCTCTCTCTCTCTCTCTCTCACACACACACACACACACACACACACACACACTGCATTACATTATGAATAATACAATTATTATTCTTGATTTATCATTTCTCATTCCACTGATTGCTGGTGGTGAAGAGTGCATCTGACGTGATTCTCAAAAGCTTATGCTACAATAAAATTGGTTAGTCTTAAAGGTGCTACTGGACTCTTTTTGGTTTTGCTACTACAGACTAACACAGCTAACTCCTCTGGAGAGTGCCGTTAAGTCATAGCTGACTTATGACAATCTCTGGTGGGGTTTTCAAGGCAAGAGACTAACAGAGGTGGCTTGCCATTGTCTGCCTCTGGAACCCTGGTCTTTGCTCGAGGTCTCCCATCCAATTCTTAACCAAGGTTGACCCTGCTTAGCTTCTGAAATCTGATGAGATCAGGTTGGCCTGGGCTATCCAGGTCAGGGAACTTTGCTATTTAAATTTCCAATAATGTTGGCAGAGTGAAGATTACACCTTTCTTTTTAAAAAAAACAGGTTGGTGTGATTGATTTCTCTATGTATTTGAAGAACGAAGATGATACAGAAAGCAAAGAAAGGTGCGTTATGTTAGAACTTTTAGTATGTTGAACTGAATTGTCTGTTGGAAAAAAATACAACTTTTTAACACTTCTAACATAACAAATTAATTTAATGCTCTTTAAAGGTGAATGCTTGTTTCTGCCAGGCTTTCCAAGGGGAAGAGGCAGAGGGATTGGGAATAACAAGAATTGCTCAAATCATATAATAAATTAGTAGCAGCTGGGGGAGCAATCTTAACCAATGGGGAACAGAGGTAGCTGCCCTGGGCCCCACACGGGTGTGTATGTGTGTGTGTGTGCTCCGCCCATGGTCCTGCCACCCTGATGGAGGGGGCACCCGGCTCAGTTGCAGTGGCCTATCTGGAGGCACCAGTGGCCCCCGCTTGTCTCATATGGTGACAAGGAAGGACCCTCCTTACTTGGACCCTGGTGGCAAGTGGTAGGCGTGGTGGAGTAGTGATTCTGGAGCCCTATCCTGGATTTTTGCATATGCCCCAGAATCACTGAAACAGACCTTGAGTAGCAGCGGAGATGAAATATCTGGCTCAGTCTTATGAACAGGATTGAACTTGAGGAAACTGTAAACCATTTCTAGTGGAACCACACCATTCCCACCTGCTCTACCCCCCACTTTTTTGTGGTACCTGTTGGAAAGGACCACTCAAAACTATTTCATTCTACTTTTGTAAGTCGCAGCTATGCTGTGCCTGAACCTTTATCCTGATTTGGATTCTGACAATTTAGTAATAGAATTTTAAACTGCAGTCTTTAAATAAACGCTCCTATGGTGCATTTTCAAGGGCTTAAATAAATGTCTCCCTTTTTTTAGAAGTGACCATATTGCTGCTATATTGGATCAAAAGAATTATGTTGAAGAATTAAACCGGCAGCTGAAGTAAGTATATATAGAGAGGTGTGTTAAAGTCTAGAGATCCTCAGCTTAAAACATAATTCTTCTTGTAAAACTAGGCCTTTTTTTTGCTCCAGAACCAGGCTCTGAAATTTTTATAACTGCATTCAGGACTTTTTTCTGGGAAAAGAGATGGTGGAACTCCGCTCAGTGGCATGGAGGGCAATCTAAACTCCCCTCTGTCTGGAGATCAGGGGGCAGGGCCACCAGCCATGTGACCATTTTTAAGAGGTGCTGGAACTCCGTTCCACTGCGTTCCCGCTGAAAAAAAGCCCTGATTTCATTGCTTTATTTTAATGGCTGGATCGTATGCGTGGTTGGAGAAAAAGGCTGGGATTGAGAGAAGGGACAATGCTATAAGGGATGTGGCCTTTAAAAGTTCCTCTCCTCTCTTTTAAATCTGACCATACTAGGAGGTGTTTGGCATGCAATTGTCTGATCAAGATTCTGTCTAATTAAGTTCAGAAGAACATAATGGGGGCGGGACTTGTATGCATTGCCTGAAGCTTGTTACTGTCATACAAGGTGGTGCTTTTCTGTAACAAATATGCAAACTAAAATATACTCACATCTTGAAATACTTTTGTACACACATCTGGAAAACCTAATTGGCTCAGATTTCCTAAACTCTGCCCTGCTCCCTTGAACTCAGCGGGGCTTACTCAAGTAAACATGATTAGGATTGAGCTGAAATTGAGGAGTGCAGTCAATATTTGGACACGTCTGTTCTATTAAGACTTCCTTGATTAATTTCTTATCAGAAAAGTAAAGATTTATTCCTAAATTTTCAAGCAGATGCAGCTACAATAGTCAAGCTGAGGTGATGCAGTGAATGTACATTTATTAAAAAGTTTGACTGAGTCTAAAAGAGAAAACAGGGTTTTTTTTAAAGTTCACTACACTAAAAACAACAGCAAAAATTAGTCTCTAGATCATAAGTGACAGTTATGTTCCTTGCGTTGGCAGTGATGAAATGATATCAATAGAGAAGGGAAACAGTTTAAAAGCAAGCTAATGTAACATACATTTGAAAGGGCAGTTGCCAACTGTTTATCAGTGGATACCTAGGCAGGTGCCAGCATATTTTATAAAAAGCAGAGCACTTCATGCACATCGGATGTAATTTTGAATGAGAGTCTTGCATTCTTGCTTTCAGTAGCACAGTCAGCAGCCTCCATGGACGTGTCAATTCTCTAGAGAAATCAAACACCAAGCTAATTGAAGAGGTAACAGCCTTTTAGCAATATATAATTTTATTTTGAAATGAGGGGCTTTAATTCAGAGTCAGTTTGTGTAACCCTTTCTCTGTGGTTCTTTGGGGGTTATTGTACATCTGGTGAGGATAAAATCTATGTCTGGTCCCCCACATGTTTGAATCTCAAGTCAGCTGTGACACGTTTAGTAGAACTCTGTTCCAGTTAACTATCCATATGGATTTTGTTGAATGGTCTTTAAGTTAGAAACAACAGCCGTATGAACTGGAGATGATGTATACAGGCCACCAGCTATGTCCTGTCTCAAAACATCTTTCAGTTTAAATTGTGTAGGGTGAGGGGTGGGGAGGATGTACAGAATAGCCTTCTTGATATGCATTGTTTAGTAATAGCATGTACAGTTTAGAGACAGTCCCTTATAATTTATGGTGTTAAGGAACTGGTAATTTGTGGACTTTCCCTAACATTAGTTCTAGAACAAGGAGCTCAGGGGTTGCACTACAAGACATTTTAGTTGCTGTTTATATCAAAGTTCCTTTAAGCAATTCCTCTTTCTGGAAGTCTTTGTTTACTCCAAAATATTACACATGGCTATTAGGCAGCAGCAATATTTGTAATGCCTTTTTAGAACTGGGTCTGTTGATGGTCAGCTTTACACTGAACCACATTTACAATATGAACATCTCAAATGATTTTCCTTATAGCATAAGCCACTTTCCATAGCATACTACTGACAAATGTAAGAATTAAGTCCTTTGTGTTAAACATGTTCATACATGTTCATACTTGGAGGACCAACACCTTTCCTAGGAGAACAGTACCATTTGGTTTTGTCTGTATACCTCAGAATAACCTTGTAAAGCATTTGTCTGCTTTTAACTTTCCCTTTTTGTTGTTGTTCTGCCTCTTCCTTAGTTAGCAATAGCCAAAAACAACATCATCAAACTTCAAGAAGAAAATCATCACTTAAGAAGTGAGAATGCACTCATTTTAATGAAAACACAGCGGCACCTAGAGGTATTAGATCCCAGTTATTATGGTTTGAATACTGTAAAAAAGGGACACGTTGCATCCGGATCACCCAGCTAAAATACTGTAAATAAGCAGATGTAGAAAGTGGTATGTGGGTTGTTTCAAAGAAGCCTGGCGTGTAAGAGTAATATTTTCATTATGAAGATTTTAGAAAACAATTATTTAAATGCATTTTGTCTGGCACATAATTTCTTATGTGTCAATTCATTTTAAAGTCTACTGTCATGTCCGTTCGTTAATAAATCTTAATGAATATGGTAGACTCTAAACTATGACGTAGTTGTGTTATGTTGAACACTTGAAGTTGCCTTATATTGTTAGACCATTAATCTCTCAAAAGAAGTACTGTCTACTCTGACTGGCAGCAGCTCTCCAGGGTTTCAGGTAGAGGTCTTTTGCGTCACCTGCCATGCCAGACGTGATGGCAGCTTACTACCAGGCATACTATGGGTAGCAAGTTTGAGTTTCTTTCTGTGTTGTGTAATGTGTGATATGACCCAAATAATCTGGTATTCATTTAGGTGAGGATGGAAGGAGGGTTCATTCATTCTCCTAACAGGAGCTGTATTACTTTTTTGCCACCTGTACATTGGGAACAAATGGATGAAATAGGAAGCTTCTAAATGATCCATTAAAATAGCTGGATGTATCTGCAGTTTTACATTGATATATTTAAAGCCGATGTTGCAATGAGCATGTTCATGACCAGAAACCAACTTCCCTGAAGTAAGACAGTAAAGCAAAAAGAGAGGATTTGGTTTCTAGTACATGCTTTTGTCTGGGACTGTGAAGAGAGAAACAAAATAGAGATAATGGAGCTGTGTGGAATAGTAATTTTGTGTTTTTTGACTTCCTAGCTGTCAACACGCACACATGCGCGTGCACCCCTTTAAATATGTTGGTTCTGAAGAGTCCCATTGTGAGGTATACTTGCCTTTCAGTTCCTATCTGAGCAGATGGAAGAGGTTAGGAAGGCGCTTTCCCTCTCCCTCTGTAGATAGTTACGTCCCCTTTTTAACTGATGAAGTTATACCCTTTTGAAAATTGAGACCTCCTTTTAATGACCAGGCAGCAACATAGATCTCAGTGAGCTGCAGCACATGATAAAACATCACAAGAGGTCAGAGTCACATGTCAGGAAGTTATGGGGCTAGAGTTACGACTTCATCCGTGCGGAGGGGAGCTCTGTACTGCCAGGGTGCGTGGAGCCTTGGAGGACTGACTGGTGGGGGGCAGAAGGCCAGACCAGGCCAGTGGAAGAACAGGAAGCAAGGTGGAGCTTTTGTAGAGGGGGAGGGTCTCTGAATGTGCCTGTGGTAAGCAAACTCTTTTTCATCACTGCGTGTCATCACCTCACTGGCCTGCTGTTTCTCTCAAAGTGCATTCAAAGAGAGGAAGGAGGATTGGTGCCCTTCCTCTTGAGGCAGTTGCGTTAGCAGGGGTTCCTTCTGAAAAGCTGCAAAAATGTGGCAGCTCTTTAGAGGACCCCATGACTCAACAGGTGAGGCTCTGCATCCCACCACCATCCCAACCCATGGATCAAGAACTGCTGGGTTAAAATACAAGATTTAAGTGAAGGCGTGTTACTTTCTTCATAGGTGAACAAAGTGGATGCTGAAACAGAACTCCAGACATACAAACACTCCAGGCAGAGCTTGGATGAAATGTACAATGAAGCACACAGACAACTTAGGGAAGAATCACAATTAAGACAAGTGAGTATATGCCAGATATGCTGAGTGAGCCTTGGAAATTCTTGGGGTATAATCTTAGGGTATCTCTTAGGGTATAATCTTAAAGCCATTGTGGAACTGTTTAGGGTGGCAACTGTAGACCCTACCCCAGTTCAACTTGGATGTAATGTCCTGCCAGTGCTTTGTCCTGTGGCCAGACTAGATGTTGTACTACACTAAGCCACTTACCACCCACATCTTTGCCGACATCCACCATGTTTCCACATCTCCCCAACCCGGTGCTCCCCTGCACCTTCTCAATCTCTTGTGCCAGCCCTGGATAGGTCACCATATAAAGTAAATTTGGACTTGTGGGTCACCATAATAAAAAGGCTAGGAACCACTGCTGTACAGCTACTTGAGTGTGAAGGATACATGTGAATGCACCCAGACTTAATGAGTGTCATGATGAGTCTGACAATTTTTATGACAAGTGGCATTTATTTATTTTGCATATTGTAGGATATAGAGAACGAGCTGATGGTTCAAGTTGGAATGAAGCATGAGATAGAGCTTGCAATGAAGTTGCTGGAGAAAGATATACATGAAAAACAAGATACCCTTATAAGCCTACGGCAACAATTGGAGGAAGTCAAAGCAATAAATGTAGAAATGTACCAAAAGCTGCAGGTAAAAGTTCTGTCTATAAACTTGAGAACTGACCAAAAGTATACATTGCTCTAAGTTTTGAGCAGTGCGTGTGTTGGTTCCAGTAGTCAATAGAAGATAGTAGTGCAGATTTTTGTTCCTTCTAAGCAGTCCCCCCACCAACCCAAAACTGAATCTCTGGATTGTAGGATACATATGGACTAAAATTTACTGATTTATTTACTGGACACTGATATACTATCAGCAGTGTGCTAAGTACAACCCCAGAAAGTAGTAGAGACTACTGTACATCAGGATTGCAGCAGATACAATATTGTTCTCATAAATATCCACTAATCCCTTAATAATAGTGTTCTGATGATGCCATGAAAGAGAAGAATGAAATAATTGGCCGTCTGGAGGATAAAACCAATCAGATCACTGCAACTATGAAGCAATTGGAGCAAAGGTACAGCATCTCCTTTTATTTTGCTTTTTCCCATTCATTTTTTCCTTCATTCACTAGCTACATTATCATCAAACATGATGTAATTTTGAAGAGGAACCAGAATATGCATTTCTACTAACTTATTAAAAATGCTTAAAATAGGATACATGCAAGAGGAGGCTGAATACGCGAATCATTCAGACTTTGCTACTTTCATACTTCATTGCTTTATTTCCTGAGAATATTCATTTGTCTGTGGCTGCTTCAACATGGCAAGGCTTCTCCACTTTGCTCTCACCATTGCTGCAAATGCAGCGGTATGCATGATGCCAACAGAGCTTACACAAGGAGAGTTTTCGGCAAACTGTCCTCCATCTTTTCTCAACTTTCCCCTTCCATATGTGCCCTGCTGCAACTCTGCATTGGTTTTTGCAGACATGGCTGCCATGGTGCCCCCATTTTTTCTCCTTTATTCATGCGCTATAGTACTATGGTGCAATATAGACATATTCCTATTTGTTGGCCCTCCAGGGCAACTGGTTGGTTGCTGTGTGAAACAGAATCATATTATTGTACAATATGCCATAGGAATTACTGGCTAAACAAAAAGGACAAAAATAGGCAAAAGCCAATGAAGAACAACATTTATTATCCAAGTAAAAATTCCCCACGTGTTTTGCTACAAAGCTTCATCAGGGGAATCTGTAACGTCATACAACAATATTTTACAGTCTGCTTATTTAAAAGCTTTGACCTCAGATAGAAGGAAATTACTCATAAACAAGGAGAAAACTGAATGTGATATGATTGTATGCAGTGTTTCTTTTAACAATGTAAGTAGCAGAGCATCTATACAAATTGCAATTTATTATATAGAGTGTTCCATTATGCAATTTAAAAAAAACATTGTTTGCTTTTCAGAGAACTCAAAATTTGAGGGAACATTTGTTCGCAGCAATACTTATAAATGTATGAGTCATCGGATTTTTTTTCTGCATACCAGTCTTCCTTAGGGACATTTTACCTATTGTAATTTCAGTTATTGTAAATTTACATGCAATCATCAATCCTGTGGATCAGAAAAAAGTACTAAAGGGTTTTTATTTTACAACATACAATTCTACACAGGTTATATATATCTTCAAATGATCTTGTAACAAACCTTATTAGAAAAACAAGTAGAAACTTAAGAACACACTGCTGAACACTGAAGTAGTGTTCAGTAGCGAAGTATTAAATTGAAGAGAATTAAGTGTTCCATTGGTAAAACATTTTATTCAAAATAATCATAGCCTTTCTGATTTCACCTTTTGGGCTATAGAAACACTAACCTTTTAAAATATTGTGCTAGCACTTGCCTGACACAAGACTGGTAATCTTATCTCTTCGGCTCTCTCTGATTTTTTCCCTCCATTCTGTATACGGTCATAGGAATGAAATAAGCTCTAAATCTTCTATTAGTTGCTCTTCTAAATCATTACTTTTAATTTTGTATTAACTGCAGAATTGATTTTATATGGATAATTTAATAATAATTTTATAATATTATGGGAATTGAAAACTTATATTGGTACAGATTCCCCTGATGTTACAGATTCCCCTGATATAGCTTTCTAGTGAAACATGTAGGGAATTTTTACTTGGATAATAAATATTCTTCTTCATTTGCACCATTGCCTTTTGTGGTCCCCCTTTTTTCTTCTAAATAAAAAGGTCCACAAAAAGTCCTTCAATGGCACTGTAGGCAAAACATGGTAGGAAAACGGTGCCAATATGAGGCAGACTTTTGCAGGATAGGAAAATGGACACCATTCCTTTCAAATGGCACAACATAATAGGGGACCTGCCTTACTCTGCTCTTCCAAAAAGGTCAGAGTAAGGCAGGTTTAGGGAAAGAGCATGCTGAGAACTGAGAAAACCTGGATGATTGCCGCATGACATCCTGTCAGAAAAAAGCACTCCATTTGAAGAACTGAGGTGGAGAAAGCCTTTGGTGTAGAAGCAGTCTGAGGTTCCTTGCTACCTTTTAGCGTCACTTTGTTTCCTGGTTTTTGTTTTGCACATTACTGCTTTTTGGTAACACCCCCCCCCACACACACACACACAATCAACCAAAGCAAACTTGATCTATTCTGGCTGCCATATCTCAAAAGGACATTGCAGAGCTGGAAGAAGTACCAGAGGAAAGCAACCGAGATGATCAAGGGGTTGGAGGACTTTTCCTATGAGGATAGGCTGAAGAATGTGAGAGTCTTTAGTTTTGAAAAAAGACAGCTAAGGGAAGATGTGTTAGAGATTTATAAAATTGTGCATGAGGTGGAGAAAGTGGACAGAAAGATCTTTTTCTCCCCCTCCCATAATACTGGAACTCGGGGGCACCCAATGACATTGATGGGCAGTAGGCACAGGACACATAAAAGGAAATCCTTCTTTACTCAATGAATAACTAAATTGTGGGGTTCACTACCAGAGGACAGAGTGATGGCCACTAGTGCTGATGGCTTTAAAAGGGGGTTAGACAGAAGTATGAAGAATAGGTCCATCAGTGGCTAGTCATAATGAGTGAAGGGAACCTCCATAGTCAGAGGCAGGAAACCTCTGAAACCCAGTGCTACAAGGCAGCACCTGGGGAAATGGCCTCTATGCCCTCTTCGTTGACCCTCTAGGGCAACTCGTTGGCCACTGTGTAGAACGGGATACTGGACTAGTTGGACCACTGTTCTGGTCCAGCAGGGTTGTTCTTATGTTCTTATATACTTGAAGCTAAGCATGGGTTGTTAGACATTTTTGAAATCTCCCGAATTTCAGCTGGAGCAAAATAATTTGAAAATATTTTTGGTTGAATTGTAGAGGCATAGGAAGGGATCATAAGAACTGCAGGCTGGAGCTTTGCAGATAGAATGGATCCCCTGGCCTCCCTCCGGTCTTCCAACCCCCCCCCCCCCTGAACCACTCAAAAGGAGGGGGGGTCAGGAAATCCTTGGGAAAGTGTAGCATGGGGAAAGGGCTGTGGCTTGAGAGAGAAAAATCAGTGGAAATCACAGATTCCCATCCTACCACCTTGTGTGAGTGTAAGTCCTTTCTGCTCATGGAAGAGCTTCTTTGGATCCAAACCAGTGAATAAAATCCCAGAGAACTGTAGGAATAGCTTCATGAACTCAGAAGGGCTCTAGACTCGTGCACCTTGTAAAAAACATCCTCCTCCTCTTCCCCCTCCTTTGCATTTGAAGCGGAGGAGATCTCCCAAGGCAATCTGTGATGTTGCTTTCATCTGTTTCAAGGAAGGTCAAAAGTCTTAACATGCACACAAGACCTTGAATGCACACTTAGTTGCTCTCTGAATTCTACCGTTTGTACTATGAAATGAAATGTGGCATCAATTCATTATATAAATAACATTTATATAACAATACCTGAAATGTAACATGTAACAATACCTGAAATTCACAGAGGATATGTCAAAGCAGTGGTTTACATGCAGCATTAGTTTTGTAAATTGTAAAATAAAAAATGTTAACTTCCATATAGGCCCATCCTGTGGCTGTGACACGTCTTGCCATTGTTTTTCTTTTCAATCTATTTGACAAAAAAACATAATTCTGTATTAAAGTGTTAGTGGCATGAGTATTCTTTTTATTGACATCCTTTTTCCTCTTTTTCTTTTCCTTTTCTCCTTTATCCCAACTTTTACATTGTTGAATGTTTTATTATCTTTATTTGTCTTTTTTTTTGTACATTGCACATCTGAAGTGACAAGGAATTATTAACTCAGACTAGAACCATTGCCATGTCCCTCGTGAAATGTGTCAGCAATGAAGGGCAACCGCAATACAAGCTTGTTAAAGACATATCATTTTGAAAATGACTTCTTGCCTGTTTAAATGGATAAGGAATAACATTTGTAGGACTTTTTAAAAATCTTGACATTCATCCTGCAACCTAGTTTTTAAAAGCCGTAGTGCTTGGATTTAAGTTTGCTGTTCATGTATTTTGGCTTAATTGGGTTGTGAGTCAAGCTATATATGTAGCTGAATAATTTTGACAAATCTGTCATTCTAATTGATCAGCGTTTCTGATGTAGACGTGTGACTTTGTTTTTCTGAAATGATGTTATATTCCCCAAATATAAATATTTTGTTCTTTAGCGATCAAAATTAACATCTTTTTTTTAAAAATGAGCTTTTACTACTTTTGAAATGTCAAACAGAAATTTATTTTAAAATTCAGTTAGCATGATTTTTCATTATGTTTTTCCTGAAAATCGTAGGTAAGATTCACATGGTACTTTTTATTGGATGTGTTGTACTAGTCAAATAGAGCAATAGTCTTTTCAGTTAAATAGAATTATATTTAAGGCCTGAAAAATGTCTATTACGACTTACTTCCCTTAGTGCACCTAGACACAAGCCCTACTGAAGCATAGTAACAGTGCTTGGTGGATCATACCGCTGGGTGGATTTTCTACTTTAAATAAAATTCGGAATGAAATTTGAAATCCACCATTCTTTGGGCTGAAGAAGTGAAGAAATAAAGCTGATGATAGTAAAAAGCATCAGTTCTTGGAGCAGATAAGAGGGACTGTCAGAAATGAATTTTGGTTGTCATTCATATTTTTTATGGAGGAAAAAATACGGGCAACCCTGGAACGTCAATAACAGGGAACAAACAACAACTCCAGGGAACAAATTCACAATAGTTGTGTAATCTGTATATCATATGAAAGTGCAGAAGTGCAATAGTGCAATTATACAGTTAATAAATACACAATACAAAAATACAGTCATATTCAGTAAACCTATCATTTGAAAAATCTTTGTCGTCCGTACAGTTCGTTTCATTCAGTTAAAGTGCCAAGTGTCTTATTTTGATAGAAAGCCGGAGGTGGAGATTCATAGAGAGGTGTTATGTCATTCACAGTCCAATAATTTAAATTATTCAAAAAACGCCGACGGGAATGTGCAGGCAAGTATCATTAACCCGTTTCGTGAGTGAAACTCACTTCATCCTGGGCATGAAAGAATTCAGGACTGGACACACGGCCGTCGTGCGTGCAGTCGCTCCACCCGGGGCAGGCGCCGCTGTTGCGCCCTCCTTGGCACGGCGAAGGCGACCCAGGCGCACGCCCGTCCAGCCTCTGCCTGCGCGGCGCGCGCCCCCGGCATACTATGACTTCAGTGCCTCTCAGCGCCGCGCAGGCAGAGGCTGGACGGGCGTGCGCCTGGGTCGCCTTCGCCGTGCCAAGGAGGGCGCAACAGCGGCGCCTGCCCCGGGTGGAGCGACTGCACGCACGACGGCCGTGTGTCCAGTCCTGAATTCTTTCATGCCCAGGATGAAGTGAGTTTCACTCACGAAACGGGTTAATGATACTTGCCTGCACATTCCCGTCGGCGTTTTTTGAATAATTTAAATTATTGGACTGTGAATGACATAACACCTCTCTATGAATCTCCACCTCCGGCTTTCTATCAAAATAAGACACTTGGCACTTTAACTGAATGAAACGAACTGTACGGACGACAAAGATTTTTCAAATGATAGGTTTACTGAATATGACTGTATTTTTGTATTGTGTATTTATTAACTGTATAATTGCACTATTGCACTTCTGCACTTTCATATGATATACAGATTACACAACTATTGTGAATTTGTTCCCTGGAGTTGTTGTTTGTTCCCCATTCATATTTTTTATAGCATTGTATTGTAGAATGAAGATAATGGAACCACCTAAGTTTGTTCTGATGGGTACATTGAGCTCCTACAGGGAGCAGGCTTCCCCATTTGTTTTGTATGCACAAAGCAATGTATGCGTGAGGCTCCTTCTATTGAAATGGAGGAAAGCCCTTACTGGTGTTGGAGCTTCATCAACAAATTAGTGTATGTCTGTCTGCTCCCACCTCCCACAATCCTGAGTGTACCAATTCAATTCATGCTTGTCATTTATATCAAGAGCACTATTCTTCACATGTGTTGTGTTGACTTTGCTCAGCACTGTTGCTGCTGCCTTAACTGCACTGCTCAACTTTGTGTTTTGACTTTTATCACACCACCACTCAGTACACTTTTTATTCTGTTTTGTGGTGTAGATAGGTTTGCGTGGTTAAGGACTGATTCGTTACTGTCTTTGGAGGGTTTTTTTGTTGGTGTAGTTTTTTAAAAAGAAACCATTCTCACAATAACATAAGAATGCATATTCAAAGCTCTGTACACATGAATCATAAAATCTGTATGGCTCTGTGCTGATGGCAGCTGTTAATTGCAAACACCAAATAAAATTGGTGACATTAGAAAGAAGTCTCTGTTATTGTTGCAGTGAGAAAAAGAATTTGGATTTCTAGGCATTGTCTGGGTCTCATTTGAGTTTGTGAGTTTTACCCCAAACTTTGTTTTCATTTAGAAATGTTTCTATTTCCCCATTTTTTTTCTTTTATTTGTCTTCTTCACCCTTTACACCCAAATTCTAGCTTCAGTTTTACCCAAAGTTGATTTGAATTACACCAGATTGCAGCAAGCAGAGAAGGCTCAAATGGAGGCAGAGAATGAGGACAAGAGATTTAAGCAAGACTATATGAGTAAATCTGAAAGTCTGCAGAAAGAAATCGCCCAAAAGGAGAAACAATTGTAAGTAAGATAGGTTTGGGAAGGCTAGAATATATTAACTTGGGGGGGGGGGGTGTTCCTGTTGAATGCCATTAGAATGCCTTTTCTCCTTGTAGATAGCAAGTAACGTACCATTGGGCTAGGTCCAGCCTCTTGAACTCAGAAGGCAGGACTAAGCAGCATTTCATTGTAGGTGGTTATCTTCCACAGAAGAAGGGGGAGCCTGCTCAAAATCTTGGAGCCTACCTACCTCTCCTCAACAACATTGCTCTTTTCTGGAAAGCTGTAACCGGGACTAGAACCTCCAGTTTTCCTGCTCATATGACTGGGACTGGATTTCAGGGGGAATACATACTAGTCCTTTGCCCAGGGAATAAGGACTTAATTAAAGTTGGAGATGGCATTGACAACTCATAATCTGAACCTGAAAAAAAAAGATGGATGTTGGTTTAGATCTGTCAACAGCCAGGCCTTAATGTGGACCAATAAGCATCCTGTCCTATCAAAGTTCATCGAACCAGTCAGAGGGATCTCTTTCACTGCCACATTCCTGGTTAATATGTCACATGGTGTGGACTCTCAACATCTGAACTAGGCAAAGTATTTGGCTGAGACGTGGTTCAAATCCATATCAGTGAAATATCTGGAGTTCATTTTGAGCACAGGATGGCTCAGAAGGCAGAGCAGACCCTGAATGGCTGTGAATTATTCATTCAAACAATGCTCAGATTTGCAGGGCTGATACTGGAGCTGCTTACTGCAAACATGAGCAAATGAATAGAAAAGTTTGGAAGCAGACTTAAAGAACTCTGGATGTCTCTGGTTGATGCTCTGCAGTGGTGCCAAATGTGAGGAGCCTTCTGTATGTGCCTGCCCTCTTTCAGAAAACAAAGTGGGACATAGTCCTTACATCATCTAAGCCTCACCAGTGCCCTTTGTTCTCTGACCAAGTAGCCCTTTCAATTGAGGATCCTTGGCCTCATCCAGAGATATTGGACTCTTCTTTACTCTAGGTGATGAATATTCCAGATGACTGCCTGGAAGCTGAGAGGCACTGAAGTCATAGTATATTGTTCTTGGGTGATTTCATTTCTTCTGGCATCATGCAAGTTCTCCAACAGGTTGAAGGCCCTTCTCGAGTGATATGTTAGATTAGGTAGGCCAATTCTTGCAACTTCAGTGTGTGGCATCCTACTGTTCCTGTCAGGTGTCCAGGTCTTTACCTAATCTGTTAAGCAGGCGAGTTTCTTCCCTTCCAGGCATAACTGAGGGGAACTGGAGGCCCTCTCCTTACATCTCCTATATAAAGATTCCTCATAGTGGCATCTCTGATTTTGCCTTCACTAGTTTGTTATATTCCTATATGGAGTCTCAGTGTTGTATTGTGAATGCTACACAATTCTTTTAACCTCTGGGAGTTCTCTCTTTGAAGGTCCTTACTCTTGTTAGCTGTTGCATCAACTTGAAGTTTTCTAAGCTTCTAGCACTCTTTGTGGGAAAAAAGCTGCTCATTTTATAGAGAGGTATTCGAGATCCTTCCTTTATTTTGAAGATAAATTTTAATTTTCACAGGGCATGAGAGCTGGTGCTGCCTTCCTTCTCACCACCTGGCTACACCTAAGGAACAGGGATGGCCCTTGGATATATGACAAGCTCTCAGATTCTTTACTGGCTATACTAATGCCATTCAGACCCCACTGAATTTTGACAGAAGGGTGTAACTCTGATTAGGATGATATCATAAGCCCTCATAGACTAGGAGTCTGTTTCCTTCCATCTTGCATCCTTGAAGAATAAGGTGCATTTCTGTCCTATATTATCTGAAGGCATTTGGGCTTCTTTGGTGAAGGGGCAGCAGTACCTGCTGGGTATTTTTTAAAAAGAGTCCTCTTGGAGGAAATTTATAAGGATGTCCCTTGGGCCTCTGTTTACATCTCCATAACCTACAGAAAAGACACTGTTTTTTTGCTGAAGCTGCCGGTGGGCAAAGGATCCTTCAGAGAATCTTAAAACCTTAAGTCTTGACAGATGACAGGGTGTTTGGGCAAGGAGGGATATGTATTCTCTCTCTGGAATGTTCTGTTTTTTAACATCCTAATAGTGAATTATCTCCTGTCTGCAAGGGAATGCAATGAAATTCTTACCCGTTCAGTTTCTGGTCTTCTCCCAGATAGGTGTATCAACAAAGGCATAACATTCCAAATCACAAGATGTCGTTGTCCCACTATATACTGCATTGGTTGGGCCTCGCCTGGAGTGTTGTGTGCAGTTCTGGAGGCCTCACTTCAAAAAGGATGTGGACAAATTGGAATGGGTGCGGAGGAGAGCAACCAAGATGATTGGGGCCTGGAGACCAGTTCTGCGAGGAAGGACTGAGGGACTTGGGAATGTTCAGTTTGGAGGAGGTTGAGAGGAGATATGATTGTATTTAAAAGGCTGTCACTTAGAGGAGGGGAGCTGCTCCTCTTGGTAAGAGAGGATAGGACTCAAAACAATCGGTTTAAACTACAGGAGGGAAGGTTCCAGCTGGACATTAGGAAAAACTTCATCATGTTGGATGAATACTTGTCGGGAATGCTTTAGATGGTCTGCAAGACCCTTCCAACTCTATGATTCTATGAGGTTATTCTGTCCATGGACATGAACCTTAGAGATCTGAATTTAACCTGATTTGTCCTTAATGTATTTAATAAGTACCACTTTCCTAGTTTTTCTGATACTTGGTGATGGATGAGCTTTGCTATGTTTACAGTTCTTTATTAGTGCAAGATTTAAGTTGTACCTTAGAGTCCAATTGGATTTCCAGAGTATGAGCTTTTGAAAGTCAAAGCACCCTTCACCTACCCTTTTGTGTAGGAACTGGCCTATTTGTCCAATGTAGAGAGTGGAAGGCCATTTCTAACACTTGATGGCCTATATAATATTGAAAGATGAACATGTGGACAAACCTGAGATATAACTGGTGTTGTCAGGTCCAATGATGGTGTGGTTAGAGACACCAATTGTAGCATCACAGTTTGTTCACTTATCACGTGAGACTGCTGAAATTGAGTTTATTTACAAGTTTGGAACTATGAGCCCCCCAGGGTTGAATTGAGACATTGGATTTTTGTCACACTACAGATACTGATTTTCTGCACTTCCCACCCTGCTCTGTCATGCTAATTACAACATGTACTATAGCTAGATTCTTGACACTCTGATTTGCAATACTGCTCCCACCCTCTGCTTCCATTAGAAACACTACTACTTTTTCCCACTCCTTGTATCTGATGCAGCAGGAGGAAGCTTTGACTCTCAAAAGCTACTACTCTGGAAATCTAGTTGGTCTCTAAGGCACAACTAGACTCCAGTCTTGCTCTACTGCAGACCAACACGGCTACCCACCTGAAATAATTCTTTATTATTGTTTTATTGCTGTGACATTGGTCAGCCTGGGGTGGGGGTTAGAGGAAGATCCTATCACCCTGGATTTGCAGCTGAGCACTACCTTTAGATCCCATTGAATGCCATTTATGGGGTAGTCAGAATCTATCAGAGTGATGGAAGACTTTACTATCTATGTAAAGAACAGAAATCAGCAGGTAAGAATTTTGTTCTATTAACCTGGAGAGGTAATCTATACATTACACGTCTTCATGGAATAAACAGATTATCCATGTTGGGGAAGAATAACTAGTCATTTGATTCTAAACCCCTCTGCCCAACCCAGCAATTTCATACAGGTGCTGGGATTCAAAGAGTTGCTTAGGGCTACCCAGGATGCTTGGGGTGGGGGGGATCTTATTTGAACAGTTGACCTCCATGCCCTATTATAGTGTGCTTTTGAAGCTCTTCCAGTTTGGCTGTATGGGAGCATGCTGTTCAAGAACAAAAACACATCTAAACACCTTTGGGCCGAAGGTTTTAACTTCACATATTATGTGAAGTAGGTGCTATTCTCTTGCTCTTTTCTGTACTAGAGCAGCCCTATTAATTTTTTTAACGAAAGCAGAAAAAATGATGTAAGCATTCCTTTTTTTTTTGCCCATAGAGTCCTCCAATCCAGAATCACAATGTCATGAGTTCAGTGCCCACAGCCGCCTTCTCCAGAGAAGAGTGATCAGATTAATGGTAAATATCATTAGGATCAGGGCTTTTTTTCTGGGAAAAGAGGTGATGGAACTCAGTGGGTTGCCCTCGGAGAAAATGGTCACATGGCTGGTGGCCCCGCCCCCTGATCTCCAGACAGAGGGGAGTTTAGATTGCCCTCCACACCACCAAGCGGCATGGAGGGCAATCTAAACTCCCCTCTGTCTGGAGATCAGGGGGCGGGGCCACCAGCTATGTGACCATTTTCAAGAGGTTCCAGAACTCCGTTCCACCGCATTCCAGCTGAAAAAAAGCCCTGATTAGGATGATCGCTCTGTCTGGGTTTGTTTGTTTAGGTATTGATATCCCTTCATTACTACTCAAAAAGTCCCCCAAACCAGCTAGTAAATAACAAACATCTGACCATCATAAAATAATAAAGATAAAATATGAAACACAAACCCAGAAAGAGTTACATGCCCAGCTTAGTCCCTTCCCTCCAAAAGCACTCTTTTAAAAGAAAATTCCCGTTTTAACCTGTATGAGGAGGAGGGATAGGGCTAGTTGACGCTGGTTTTTTAGTGTGGCAAGAAAATGGCATGATGAATTGCTTTAAGACTGTTCTGATTGGAGTGACCATGGGCTGTATTTCTAGGGGTCAGCTAGAGACAGATTTGAAAATAGAAAGAGAATGGCGACAAACCATGAAAGAAGACATTAAAAAGGAAAAAGAAACATCATCTTCCTTGAAGACAGCAACCCAACAAATCGTTCCACTGAAAAAGGTAAATTTTCAAAATCACTAATGGTTATTTAAAGTGTTCGATAGTGATGCAGTGACGCTGAATATATAGTCATAGGCAGGGCTTTTTTTCAGGGGGAATGCGGGGGAACGGAGTTCCGGAACCTCTTGAAAATGGTCACATGGCTGGTGGCCCTGCCCCCTGATCTCCAGACAGAGAGAAGTTTAGATTGCCCTCTGTGCCGCGGAGGGCGATCTCAACTCCCCTCTGTCTGGAGATCAGGGGGCAGGGCCACCAGCCATGTGACCATTTTCTCTGAGGGCAACCCACTGAGTTCCACCACCTCTTTTCCCAGAAAAAAAGCCCTGGTCATAGGGGACAGAAATATATTTATCTGAAGGTTTTCTTTCTATTTCCTGGTCAGGAGGGTACTTTTACTTGGCCCAAGACATCATGGCAAGGCGTATAGGAAGTAGCCTCTTGATAGTGGCTTTTAATGTTTCATAATGCTGGGAAAGAGAAATTGTGAGAAACTTGTGTTTTCTGATTTTTATGTAATTATCCAAAGCAGGACTTTCTTGTTTTTTATCCCCTGTATGGTCAGCTGTAAAGGCTACCTTTGCATTAGAGCTTCTGTAAACAGCCACAGGGGGAAACGTAAAAGTACATTAGATATTACAGAGAAGCAAGGAGAAGAGGAAGTGTGAATCATTGTGTAATTTTTAAAGCCACTGTGAAAAGCATTGGGCTGAAGCAGTTTAAAACTTGACAGGTCAAGACTGGCATCTTAAATTTACCGTATTTATTCCAGTCATTGTCTCACCTGATCCTAAGAACTAAAGCAAACTAAAATTCAGAAAAAAACGTTCAGTGAAATCGTTTAAACACATGGAGTACATAGATGTACCTTTAAAAGACTTCACTGCGATTTTTTTTCTCCCACAAAATAAGAGTAACTTCCCACAGCCCTCACACCACATTCCACAGATGTATTTATCAGCATCTCAAATGCTGATCTCGGTTGCTTTTCCTTCGTCCTTCAGACAAAGCATCTACCTTTTTTCTTGATTTCAAGCCCAGCATGAACGTGTGTTCATTTAAACACTTCTTAATTGATTACTTTGGAAAAAATCTTTTTACATCCAGCGTGAATGTCAACCTTCATTAGATTTCTGACATTTACTGTAGTCAGTAGATACGCTCTGATCTAAAGAAGCTGTGTGTGTGCTAAAGTAATTGTATATTGAGCTGGAGTGGTCTTTGAACTTTGTTCTGATATCAGTAATCTGGTGATTTATTTTTATACACATATCACTCTTAACTTTAATATACTGGTATAACATGCATACATTAGCTAATCAAGGACAATTTACCAGTGTGGCATCAATCTCTTCTCTGGCTTGTTCTTATCAATTATGTCCTGGATTTTCCTTGTTGTGTAAACATACTGATTACCTGGTATGGTAGGGATAAGATTTTGAAAGAATATCTGATTCCCTACATTTCATGTTAACTTCTCTTGTATGTCTGAGTGGTTGTGTCAGGAAGTCTCTGATTACTGATTCAGACAAGAAACTTGTGTGGGTCTGAAAAAAATCAGGTGAGAGCCAGAGACTGGTGTACTGTTTACTTTGTGTACATATTTGATCTGTGACTCTTAAGTCAGCAATGATTTTTGGTGACTGATAAGGAAGAAATTATAACCAGGAGAGGGTGGTATAGTTTCATGCTTCAGTCCCTTTTTCTCCTGATTTATCCAGTTGATAGATATAAATGATATGTCTAATTCTAATATTGTATTTTTTGAAGGAGTTCCTTAAATTACAGGAAAAAAACAAGCAGTTGAAAAATCTATGCCATGACCAAGAGGAAGCTCTCCAAGAACTAGCTGGCAAACTGAGCGAGTAATTTTTCTTTCTTTTCTTTCCCTTTTGGTGGTGGTGATGCCAGGGGAAGAGGCATGGTGATCCTTGTTTGCTCCCAAAGGTTTTCAACAGGGCACTTGTAATATAAATTAATACCATTTGGACTCAGAATTATAAAACTGTTGATTGAAGACTTCCTGTAACTTGCTTGTCTTTCCTTATGGTTCCTTCCATGCTGCTAGAGTTATCTGTGATGTCTTCCAGCTAACGTTATTCCTCAGTTATTAGATAAGTCCCTAGAAAGAAAAAGTGCTTGCATGGTATAAATACATCCACAGAGCCCCGTGGCACACAGTGGTAAGCTGCAGTACTGCAGCCCAACCTCTGCTCACGACCTGAGTTCGATCCCAACGGAAGCCGGGTTCAGGTTGCCGGCTCAAGGTTGACTCAGCCTTCCATCCTTCTGAGGTTGGTAAAATGAGTACCCAGTTTCCTGGGGGTAAAGCATAGATGACTGGGGAAGGCAATGTCTTAAAAAAAGTCGTAAAAAGTCTGCCAAGAAAACGTTGTGATGCGACGTCCCCATGTGGGTCAGTAATGACTCGGCCGGGGGACTACTTTTACCTTTAGAGGAAATGCATGAGCAGAAGATTTTACATTGGGGTGCACCACTCAGTCACACTGGCCTAGAATTGACACTGCCGGGAGCAAAGTGGGCTATGTTATTGAAGTATGACATCAGCAGGCACCACCCCATGACACTATCAGGACTTGCCCTTTGAGATGCTGGAGATTTGGCAGCTCATAGGATGTTGAAAAAATGAGATGAAGATCACTCTCTCGTTCTGTAGATAAATTACGAATTGCAAACTCATGCAGCCGTAGTTTGCTGCTGGGGTGCGCAGGGAAAGGAGAGGGGGCTTAAGCCTCCACCCTCTATTTGATTTCCCCCTTTGAAACCTGACTACCTCCTTAATTGTTAGTATTTTAAATGGAAAGATTCCTGCATGTCTGCACTTCCTGGCAACTTGCCTAAGACTTGCCACCCAACTCTTGTGGTGCTTTTTCTTTAACACTCAGCTGCCCTGAAGCTGCCAAGCTGTTTCATGCTCAGAGCTGCAGCCAACTGAGGACATGAAGTTGAGCAATAATACCTGCTGAGTAATATCTCCCGAGTCCCGGGGAGGCTGTAGAATCCCTGAGTCAGTGCCTGGAGGCAGTTTTAGAGTGGTTGCAGGCTGATAAACCAAAGCTTAATCCGACAAGATGGAAGTGCTACTGGTGAGTGGAAGGTCTGAGACAGGATGTAAGGTGTTATCCATTCTGGATGGGGTTGCATTCCCCTTGAAAAAACAGGTCTGTAGTTTGGGGGTGCTCTTGGACACAGGACTGCTGCTGGATAAGCGGGTGGCAGCTGTGGCCAGGAGTGCCTTTACCTCTCCTTAGCCAACTGCAGTCTTTCCTGAACAGAAAAGATCTGGCTACCATGGTGCATGCCCTGGTTACAGTCCCAATTGGTTTCTGGGCACAATTCAAGGTACTGCTGTTGACTTTTAAATCCCTACATAGCTTGGGACTGCATAGCTGAAGGATCTGCTAGCTTATGAACCATCCTGACTCCTAAGGTCATCTTCCAAGGCCCTGCTTTGGGAGCCCTGCCTTCTGCAATTAAGAGGGTAGCAACCTGGGACAGGGGCTTCTCACTTGTGGCACCAAAACTCTGGAACACTCTCCCCAGGGAGGCTCATCTGTCCCCTTCTGTTGCCATCTTCTGCCAATGGGTACAGGCCTTTTAAAAAATTGACATTCCCTTAGTGATTCCTCCTTTCTGCCCTATATTTTAATTGTTTTTATATTTTTGTAGGTATATTTTAACTTTGTCTTTGTTTTAATGAAGTGATTTTTAAAATGGTTTTTAAGATGTGGTTTTATTATGTATAGTTTTAATTGTTTAGCCAGTGAAGGCAGAATGGCAGGGTATTCCTTTTGTAAATAAATAATAAATTGAGGTTGGGGGGCTTCAGTACATGTGTTGGTGGGCCACATGCAGTCCCCAGGCCATATGTTGTGCACCCCTGCTTTGCAATATCCCTTTGGCAGCAGTCATAAAGACAGAGGTAACCACACTGCTAAGAGAGTGTGCAAAGGGAATCTAAGTGAAAGTTCTCTGAGTCCAAAGAAAGGTGCTGAACCTTCCTTTGAAATTAGTCAGGACTGATCGAGCCAATTCCATTAAACCCCAAACTGGTGTATACTTTTAATTCAAGATAAAAAGCATTAACATTCTAAGTATATGACCTGTTCACAAGCAGTTACCATTCTAAAATATTTTGAATGGATTTTCAGTGGTAAGTAATGTGAATATATCAATTTGGCAATTTCCCTAGACATTTGCTTTTCATAGGCTTTGGCTCTATCAGAAATACTCCCATTTTTCAAACATTTAGAGATTGGGATAAATGTTTGGGTACATGCTTGTTTGTTTATTTAAAACACAGGAGGCTCATTCCAAAGTCTTGCTTTGAAGACCTGACTGCTTCTTGCCAGAGATGGTCTTTCAGTCACATTGTGGAGGCTTATGGAACAGGCCGTCATGAGACGCATGTGGGAGGAATCTCTCGCAACTAGGTTCTGTGTCTGGATGCAAGGATGTGAAAAGCTGGCAACTTTGCTTCCTGAGTAACACTGGATTCTGATTTTAGAAAAGTTTTTGTCAGCAGCCACGTGGGGGAATTGTTTGTGGACTGGCAGACTAACTGCAGACCAACATGGCTACCCACCTAAAACTAATTTATGTAATCCCGGAGAATGCATGGATGCCTTTGGCATCTTTTTCAAATCTGTCAGCTAACCAAGCTTCCCTTCACTGAGATGTGTGGAGGTGGGAAAGGTTAACTGGAAGAACTTGTTCAGGGTCAGCTCAGTGATAAGCTATACATATATCAGGGTTGGGTGGGGAGGGAACCTGTCTACTACAGGGTTGAGGTGGGTTGGAGGAAAAGTGAGTTTCCGCTTCCTTTAAATCTAAGTGTCAGTCTGAAAGCACTGAAATCTTTTACCACTTGTCTATAACTATTCACATCTGATTTACATTTCGTGTCTTTTCTTTAGGTCAAAGCTTAAAATAGAAGATATTAAAGAAGCAAACAAAACATTGCAGGTCAGTAATTTGGGTCATGGCAGGGTAGGGTAGAAAAGTCACTTCCAAATGCACGGTTCTATTGATTTGAGGTATTTATTTATTTATTTTTAATTTTTATAAATTTTATTTTAAAAAAGACAGAAATAACACTTGAAAGTGCATAGAACCTTATACAAAGTACATTAGACTAGGGGTGTGCATGGGGGAAAAATTAAATTTTCCTGCTTCAGGAAATGATCTGTAATACCCCGAAAGCCTTCAAGTATGGTATGCTCTGTAAAGATTCAGAGCATACTGAAGTGAGGGGGGAAGCTGCCTGTCTCCCAGCCCCCCAATTAGTCCCTCGTTCTTCACACCCCCACCCCACCTCACCTACCTGGCCATGGAGCCAGGAAGAAGACCAGCTGGGTGGTGGGGAAGACTGGAGCCAACTCATCCATCACTGCAGTGTCCAGCGCCGCCTCTGCAGCGGCCAGCTGAGCGGCAGGGAAGGCCAGAGCCGACTCATCCGCCACTGCAGCGTCCAGCAGGGTGGCAGGGAAGACCCGGATCAGCTGCTTGGTGGGGATCTCCCCAGCCAAGCAGTTGATCCCGGGGTTTAAATGCCCCTTTCCATGCCACTGCAAAGCAGCACAGAATCGCTTCGGGGTTTCTGAATCAGGCCCAGCATGCTGGGCTCGATTTGGAAATCGCAAATCATTGTGAATCCGGTTCAATTCGGGTACTTTACCTGAATCGGAAACCTGAATCGCACACCCCTACATTAGACTACTTCACAGAGAGTATGTATAATATATAATAATAAATCTGGACTGCATGAAAGATATAATCAAAATATATTAAATACTTTTATTCCTCTCTCTCACTTCCATTAGAAAAGAAAAGAAGGAATGAGCTATAATGTTTCTAAATATATTTGATAACCTATTTTAGGGGAATTCAGCATAGGTGAAACTTTAAACATTTTGCATTCTACATTATATTCTATCAGAATATTTAGTATATTTAGTTATTAGTTTCACTATTTGGCTTAACTGTTAGTCTATTTTAGTGTCAATTGTTCATTCTGAATTAGATAGGATAACTGATTATATGTATACTGAATTAATTCAATCATAGAGAGAAAGCACAGAGATAATAGAGAGATAATAGGAACATAATACGAAAAACAATATTTAGAAAAAAAGTTTGATTTCTATAACCAAGATATATAAATCACATTAATTATAAATAAGAGAATATATGAGTTTCAAAAAGAATTTCCCCCTCCATCATCAGTGAGTTACATCTAAATAAGATATTAAAAGATATCTCTAAAGTTTGTCTGAGGGTGAGACTGTGCTTTCAAGATTTTACTCAGCCTGATGAAATTTACTATCTTAAATTGTTAATTTAATTATTTTATTTACCTTTTAGTCTATTTTAATATTAGTTATATATACCAAATCTTATGAATTACCTACTATATAGTTAAGTAGTTCTTCCAACATAGAAAAGGGGAAAAAATAAACAAGCAATCCACAAAAGTAAGAATGACGTTGAGAATTTCATAACATAATTATTTAGAACAACAATAATGATAAGTAAGAGGGTATGTAAATATTTTGTGATCTATTTTAATATTAATTATATATTCTAAATTTGTTAGATTAGCCTGCAATATGTATAATAAATTGGTCCAATCATGCAAAGGGAACAAAGGAATAATAAAGGCATAATAAGGCATATAAGAAAAATGGGATATAGAAAGGATAGTTGGTCATTTCTGTAGGCTGATTATGTAAAAAAAAAGAAAAAGAAATTAAAAGAGAGAATTGTCTTTCTTTGATCTGAATTTTAGCATGATTTGAAGTATTTATTGTATACCCCACTTTGCTATCCAGCTATCCATCCACTCTCTGTTCTGTTGCATCCCAGTGGTCTCTAAGATACAAGGTACATAAATGTAACTGATATAATCATAAAATATTTCCAGCTCCAAATTCCCTAACCAAGTGTCTGCCACTATGCCGCTGTTCCTTTTAGTCTGCATATGAGAGGCAATTATCTAGATTCACCGTCTGCTCTCTTCTTGGTCTTCCCTCCATTATTTTTCTAGCTCAGCTGCCAGTAGATCCCTCCCACCAGACCTGAGGTCTGGAATCCCTTATCTGCTGTTTCAAAGCACCTGCCAACAAGCACTGATGAGCTCGGATGGGTGGGGTGGGGGTGCAAAGCCAGCTGTAGGTGAAAAGAAGGGGTAGGCATAGTTACAGGAAGACTTCCTCTGTGCTAACGGCTGCTTCAGCAACTGTTACCATCAGTGATGCAAAGGCAACACTCCAAAAGCGGGGTGGCAGGAGGAGTTGAAAAGCCAAAAAACACAACAGGTTCCCAAACGATTGTTTTAGCTGTGTATCAGATTTTTGTGGGCATTCTAATTTCTGCAATACATACCCTACTACATTGTTATTGAATGTCTGAGCCATTGATCATTATTGACTTACATTGTGTAAACCACCTTCAGTCTCGTTGAGAATGGCTGACTATAAACAGTGTAAATAAAAAAGATAAATTACTGCCATTTTAGTGCAGTGCATAGTAACATAATTAATTTTTTTTACTTCATTTATACCCCACCTTTCTCCACACTAGGGACATAGGGTGGCTTACATAATTCTTCTCTGCATTTTATCCACACAACAACCCTATGAAGTAGATTAGGCTGAGAATGTGTGACTGGCCCATGGTCGCCCAAGCAAGCTTCCATGGCAGAGTGGGGATTTGAATCTGGGCCTCTCAGATCCTAGTCCAACACTCTTAACCACTGCACCACACTGGCTCTCTAACCATCTTAACAAATAACCTTTTTTTCCTTTCCAAATTGGCTCTGCTGCATATACATGCCCCAAAGGGACACACTTGTTTGGAAGATGAATGCTACAGAAACCTGTAGCTGAATATGTAAATTTTGATATGGTTGGCTTCACAGCTGCATCATAATGGAACAATGGAGATTTAGACAAGAGTGCACTTACAGGGAGTTGTTTCAGATGAGGCATTTTTAACATTGGCTTTGTTTCATGCTTCATATACATCAACTTCATCCATTTCAACAGATGGCTGAAAGACCATGACAAGCAAGGCCTCCTCCTTTTTGGTGCTTGGCATTTTGGATCCCCTTATTTAATAATGAATTGTATTGGTTGTATGTCAGTCTTTTTTTCTTGTCGTTATTATTTGTGTTGTGGCATTTCTGCAGATAACTGAAGGTATTGTTCAAAATGGGTCTTTTACCTACAACCCTGTTGATTGTTTTGTCTTTGTTTACCGAATGCATATTTGTGTTACAGTAAAGGAGTGGTAATTGGCAAGTCTGTTGTGCTGTGTGAGTTTTGTCTTTCTTAAGATGCTGAAAAGACACCTTCAGTCTTAGGTAGTTTTGCATTTTACATGTGCTTATTGCTACACAATACTCAGTTGTTTGGTGTTTTTAGTTTTGTTTGGAATATTGTTTTATGAAAAGGGTGAGGAAATGCAGGGAGATGGCCTGGGGTGAAATCTGTATGTAGGATGCTGGTATAACAAGTTGTGCCAGTACCTGGTGGAAGGATAGTTGGAGAAAGAATAGGAAGTTAAGTGAAAATTCCAGTATATGCGCTTTTCGTAATATAGAAAGTTGTTTGCAGGAAGAGCATACTGTAAAATGTTTTTTTGTGGGACTGTACCAAGACTTTGAGCGAACTTGCATTCAGTGTATACCTCTCCTCTTTTACTAGTTCGTATCACAAAGTTAAAATACAAGTCTGAATCATTCCACATAACTCAAATGTCCAACAAACTACACATCAGTCCAGATTTTCCACCTTCCCGTCTAAAGGATCAATTTGGTCTCAAATTGTAGAAAGATCTGCACCCGCTACCTTGCCAAGTCCTTCCTTAAAGTGCAAACTTGTATTTACTTAGTGTTTATATGCTGCTTTCCTAGTTTTCTAAATAATGAATATATAAATAATATAACAAAGGACGAGTAATTACAGAATAAAACATAAAAACCCAGAATCAAACAAACAATGAGTAGCTTCTGACGTACAGAAAAACAGACAGGAGCAATGAGAGTAAAATCATAATTGCAAGAAAAACACCAATCTCATTCAGTTCCAAAGGGTTGGATCCAAAGAACTGTGAGCAAGCACCACTTGTGAAACAGTTCCTTCCTGGGCCCCTCATTTTCTGTAGTCTGCTGCCCTTTTCTCACTCAAAAAGCTGCTCCTGAGGATCAGGGAACTCTAGGGAACCGCGTGAGTTGCAGCTTCAATGGGAAATGCACAGATATGGAAGATCCTTCCTTTGAGAGGAAGTGCTTTACCCTTGTGCAAGGGCACCCTAGGCCTCCATTTTTGCAGGTGATACGGCTATTTTTTGTAATTGGTGTTGAAAAATCTAGCCGGGAGTTAAAATCAGTAATTGAATCCTATTGCCACGTGGCAAGGAAGGGTGGGGGAGGCTGTACTCCTTAATATGGAAATTAAGGAAAGAAGGAATGGTTGCTGAAATGTGACAAGAAGAGGATTAAATACCTTGGGATTTTTATTTCCTAAAATAACCATAATTGCTTTAAATCCAGCTTTAACCTGGTGATAACAGACAGTACAACCAAACTATCTTTGCCAAGAAGAGTGAATGCTATAAAAATGATCATTTTTTCAAAGTTTAATCACTTGTTCAATAATGTACCTGTAGTTACACCAGATACCGTATTGAAAGACAGAATCTGTTAAATGATTATTGGGGGCGGGGCTAAGAATTTGCTGGAATGCAGCAAATGGACTAAGATTTGCTTAGTAATACCGACTCTGAAATTGTATTACCAGACTGCCAGATTGTCCATGATTGTTAAATGAGTGAGGGTTTATCATTAACTTTGAACAATCTTTAGTCTAGTTGCCATTGGAAGTATGACTGGGATAATCACTTTATTAATCATTTATAGGAAATTTGGAAAACATTATCACCCGCACACATCCTCTCTGGCTTCGGTTGTAAGAGAGAATTGGGTTCCAAATGTTTCTCTGTGGCTCATTTTAACAAATAGGAGAGCCTGGACTTGAAAGTTACAGAGACCTTTTAATTAGTAATAATCTCCTATAACTCTGTGTTAGTTCATAGTGACTATAGTATACTTACTATAGTATACTTATTATTTAATAAATACTCAATGAACTTTTTGCCAGCAAAGTTGTAGAAAGAGGAGATGCTGAGAGAACTGAACTGACATTTTTTTTAAAAAAAAACCCTACAGATAGATGGGGACAAACATATTTTTTCTGACTTATACTATATTGGAATCAAAATGCAAATCAGCACAAAATTTTATTAAAAAGTGATTAAAAGATCTTGGCTATGCCAGTTAAGAAGTGTGGGCTTTTTCAGTTCAGTAGAATCTTTCTCCTTCAAGACTGGCTACAATTTATAAAATTTTATATGGGAAGTACTGGTTTTGTAATTCTGATGATGTGAATTTTTTGTGTGTGGAGGCCATGTACTTGTGCACAAAGGTTTCAAATGCCACATCATTAGGGTTTGGCACAGAGGTGCCTTGTGTCCCAGTTGTTATGGCTCAACTACAGTGTAATGATTGCAAGGAGAAAACAGGTAATGCCGTTAAATAGTCAAAACAGCTGGAAGATTGATATTTGTAAACTTTTGGAAATAAAAGGAACTTCTGTGAGAGCGTGGCTTGATAAAGTAAAAGATATATGCCAATTAGTTAGGCTGATTGCTTTTCAGAAATATATCAATGTGAAAAAACTTAAGGAAATCAATGTTTTGGCATATGAAACAAATGATGATAGATAAATCAAGATGGGTAGCCATGTTAGTCTGTCCGTAGCACTAGAAAAGAGCAAGAGTCCAGTAGCACCTATAAGACTAACAAAATTTGTGGTAGGGTATGAGCTTTTGTGAGTCACAGCTCACTTCTTCAGATATCTGAAAACGTATCTGGTATTTGAAGTGAGCTTTGACTCACAAATGCTCATACCCTTCCCCAAATTATGATAGAGGCATGCTATTATGATTTACTCCTGTTTTGCATGCTTGGGTAAATATATATTTGGTCTCCAATATCTTTGTTTATGCTGTTTTTTTTGGTATTTGATGCAGTTCAAAATAATTGCTGCTATCTTCAGTGGCATCATTGGTGACATCAATACACATACTCCCTTTTTATTTTTTACGTATGCTTATATCAATAGCTAGATAAATATAAGGGCTGAATTTCTTAAGATTGAAAATGAAAACTCTGCTTGAGGAAGGTTTTGAAGGGAGCAGTTCCACCCCCTGTACATGCACCTGTGAGGTTGATATAGTAATATAAAATTGGTAACAAAAAGATCAAAACAAAACCAGGATGGGGGAGGGGAGAAATGGTTTGATGATGATGAGTGTCCAGTCATCAAAATGTGGGTTGGAGTTAGGTGGGAATGGACAGGATGAACAAAACTGAAAGTAACGTTGTGCACGAGGAAAAAAATTGACTCAGAATCGGCTTCCAGAAAAGGATCTGGGTAAAAGTGGTCTCAAAAGAACTGGCAAAAATGGGGGGAATATGGAAATCAGAGGATAAATCAAAGCAGCATGGGGCGAGAACCAACAACAACCAACAAAAAAACCCATGCAGAAAACACTTAAGAGCCATATACCGTGCCTGCTACTATACAGTGTTTTGAAACACCTAGAGATTTGACAGCAGATGATCTAACATAGGAAAGATCTGTTGAGACTTGGAAATTTTAATTCGACTAATCTAGAAAGAAGAGTCTATTGACAGGAGTGATCTCTTGCACAAAATGCCTTAGCAAGGAATCCATCATGTTGCCATGCCATGAATAGCCTTTAAAGTTTAATTTTGGATAAATACGCACCTGTAATTGCTCAGATAGTATCTTTTCTCTCCACTAGGGGCAGGTCTGGCTAAAGGACAAAGAAGCTACCCACTGCAAATTATGTGAAAAGGAATTTTCTCTATCCAAAAGGAAGGTGAGAGTGGATAAAAACCTAGAATAGTTCCATTCATCAGTATCAAAAAAGAGCTTTTCTTGGGTATCCAAGTAAATATTTTTGATGTTTACCTGTTTTTTTTTTTATGCACGTACAAGTGAACATCGATTGTTACCAACATAAAACATTGCCTTTACTTGCATGCTGTTCGTTGCATAAATCAAGATGGGGAATTTTTAGAAACGTATTCAAATGAGGTCCCTTTTAATTGAACTGTATTGTGACATAGATCCAGAGGAGTTAGCCATGTTAGTCTGTAGTAGCAAAATAGAAAAGAGTCCGGTCGCACTTTAAGACTAACCTACTGTAGCATAAGCTTTCGAGAACCACAGCTCTCTTCGTCAGATGCATGGAGGGTATGAAGAAACTGGTCAGATATATATAGGTGGTGAGGGGAGGGGGAGCCCATGCAATCAGTAGCTTCTGATAATGGGATCAGTTACTTCTGATAGTGAGATAACCATTCATAGTCTTTATTCAATCCAAGTTTGTTGGATTTTTGAAAGGTTTCTGTAGTTCAACAGAAACCTTTCAAAAACAAAATCCAACAGGAAGCTCCTGAACTGGAATTCATATGTAAATTTGATTCAGACTTGGATTGAATAGAGACTATAAATGGTTATCTCACTATCAGAAGTAACTGAGCCCATTATCAGAAGCTACTGATTGCATCTACTCCCCCCTCCCCTCCTATATATATCTGACCAGTTTCTTCATACCCTCCATGCATCTGACAAGGAGAACTGTGGTTCTCAAAAGCTTATGCTACAGTAAAGTTGGTTAAAGGTGCTACTGGACTCTTTTCTGTATTGTGACAAATTATTGTAAATTATGTCATATTATTCATAGGAACAAAGCTCCTAGGATTTTATCCTATGGAGTATTCAGACACTGGATTCGATCTAGCAGAACCTTGGGAGGTCCCCACAGGGATCCCCCAGGCTTCCTGGCTCTCCTCCTTCCTTCAGCTACCAGTTCTGACCACAGTTTATTTCTTGGATCACAGGACCCATGTAGAGTAATAGCCATGCAGGTCAAGAGGCTGCAGCAGGGAGGGGGAATAGGCCAAAATCGTTCCCTTCTGCCTCTTTTTTCTGCTGAGGCAGAAGAGAGCAGTTCTGCTGCTTCTCCCCTCCCCACTGCAGCTCAAGTGGCTTTTTACCCCACGTGATCAGAAATGGCTGCTGAGGAGAGCAGGGAAGACCTACATCCATTAGTCCTTTCTGCTGATCGATTAACCCAACTACTACCATGGTATCGTTCACTCCTGGTGAGATGAGGCAGAGTGCATAGAATAAAAGGCCCCCAAAGTGGTTGAGAGTTACCACTGACACTTTCCTTCTTGTGTAGAATGTAAATTGTAAAATGCTGACGTTCAAGGAGACATGCTGATTACCCATTGTTTAACTCATATGCTATGTTGATTTCAAAGCCTCCTTTTTTCCATCTTCATTTCAGCATCACTGTAGGAACTGTGGTGAAATTTTCTGTAATTCCTGCTCTGACAATGAACTTCCTTTGCCATCCTCACCAAAGCCTGTACGAGTCTGTGATTCCTGCCATGCATTGCTCATACAGAGGTGCTCTTCCAGTGTGCCATGAGTGTCATTTGTGGATTTACAGAATGTTGAACTTTCGCGATAAGAGATGCTGTACAGATGTTTCATGTAACCACCCAATCTGAAACCATTGTGTTATTGTAATAGTCCTGCAGTGCCAGCATGAGGCCATTGTATAATGCTGTGCCAATGCAGTGATTGGCATGCCTTATCTTAAGAATGTATTAGTCTGTACAACACATCTTACAGTTGTTCCTTAAGGATATCGACATGGCTTTGCGTATTCCATGCAGCTGCTATTTTGCCATTCAAGATTTGCATCCTTGGCCGTTTTTTTTTTTTTTTTAAATGTTCCTAGCCTGGCAACACATTGGCAGGAGCTCTGGACAAGAGATTCAGTATCCAGTGCACAACTTTGTATTCCCCCTTCCCATTACCTATCAACAACAAAAATATTATTTGAAGTCCTTCATTAGAGACACAACTAACAAGTGCACATTAAATATAAGCAAATGGTTTCACTGACATAATATTTGTTGGCCGAATCTTTTCCTTGGGATAGAATTTGGCATATATGCCCTCAATTTAATAATTTAGCAACTTTTGGCTCTCAAGATCCCTGTCTTTTACTGCATCTGTTTCTGTACATCTGTGATAGAAGGTGGTCTGACATAGGATGGAAGTGGTTGTGCTTGAGCTGCATGCAGGTGGGGCTCCACCTCAGAGACAGGCCTACAAACATCCCTGAATGACTTCCTACATGGATCTTGCATGCAGGATCTCTTAGTACCTCAGTATGGGGGAAGGTAACTTCCCAACTTGCATAATGCACAGAGTGTCATAGGAAAAGCTTGGATAAGGAGGACTAGAGTGAAATCCCTGCACCAGATGGTAGCCCACCTGAGGAATCACAGAAATGTGCTTAATTCCTTTAAATATATCCCCTTAGTTTTGAAACTAACAGATGGATGACATTGAGAACTTTTATACTCTGTTGGGGTCTAATCCCTGGTATCTCCCCACAATAATACAGCATATATATGCTACAGAACGTTAAAGAACAAAGGACACTTGCTGACTTCACTGGGGTTTGTTTTGGCTTCTGAGAGCAGGTATGTAACTAGGAAGCAACTTGTACAGTCAGGAACCCATTTCTAGCCAGTTGCATAGCCGATGGGAAATGGGAGGCATATAGAAAATGAGAAATCAAGACAGCACCAGGTAAGGAGCCGTTGTTGGTCTGCAGCAGAAGAGCAAGATTTGGGTCCACTAGCACCTTACTTAGAGCCTAACAAGATTTCCAGGATACAAGCTTTCAAGAGTCTAAGTTCCCTTTGTCAGAAATAAGAGATTAAATAAAAACAAATAATTGAAGCAAATGATTGTACAGCAAAAATTTTAAAGCATAAAACGTTCATTAAAGCATGAGTTCACAAGATGTGTACAAAAAATAATTCTTCAGTAATTCATTTTAAAATTGGGGTAATTGGACACTTTTGTTAATATGGTAGTTTTACAAAGGCACCAGAATGTTCTCAGTATCTACAGAATATCTGAAGGTACAAGCCTCATTTTAAGATTCACAAGACTATATTATGTACATGTCATGCAAATGTCTTTATTAATTGTAGGTTATAAGCAAGCTGCCTCTTTTATACCGGAAGATACTTTAAATATTTTAATTATCATTCCTAGCTTTCCTGTACACTAACTGTAATGACAAGCCACGAATGGACTTGGGTTATATTATTTCATTGTATAAAAATTAACCTTGATAGGCAGATTTATTTTAATTTAATCCAGTTTACACTATTTTATTCCAGCTTCAGGACAAGTTACTACAAATAAACCCTCTATAATGTGTCATGAGATTATAATGTCTGAAAACTGAGACTAGAATAAATGACAGAACCAGCCTCTCAGAAAGGGTTTTCTAACACTTTTTTGGAGTCAGCAGCAAGTGGGGATGATAGAAAATGCCCTTGCTTGCTTTAACTCTGGGAGCACTGCAGCTAGGGGAAAGCAGGCTGAATGTTGCCGATTTTCCACCCTCACACACTTTCAAGAACATGATAGAAAAAAATAGCCAAGGCTTTATTTTCAACATTGCCACAAAAGCTTCACCAGCTGAATTGCTGCTTATCACATAGCTAGTAAAAAGGACAGTGGTCTTTCTGGTACCTTAAATAGTGACATTCTCGCAGAGAACACCTAAGATTACTCATAAGGATATCAGGAATAAGGGAGTTCTATAAAAACACCACATTGCTGGTATGATGGTCTTGAACTTTCAAGCCAGCAACAGGTAGAAATGCAAAAGTACAACTCCACCAGCAAGCAATCTTCTGCCTTCTTGCTGCAGATACAAAAGCCTGTTTATTCAGGAGATATTCTATGCAATAATCCTAAACCCATTTCCTTGAAGAAAAGCTTGCTGCTAATTTCCAGAAGGCCTGTTTGCATGTTCACTGTCATGAGTTAATGTTCCAACCACTTGGGAGGGCGGGCTGAGCAGCAGGGATGGGAGTATTATTCTTCCTCTTTAAGGGTGAGAAGGGACTTGCCATGTGCTTTCTGCTATTAGAAAGTCTCTGGCTTCTTGTGTGTCTACATATAAAACCTGAGGTAGTGCACAGTTCAGTAACTGCTGCTGAAATCCATGTGCCTGTTACTGCTTAATTTCTCAAGTGTTGTGATTCAAGTGTTTGTAGTATGCACCTACTTCATGGTGAAAGGGAGAACTTTAGCTCTCCCAGGCCCAAGACTTGGGAAAAAGATAAGTCCTTTGCTCCAAAACAGCAAGTTTATTAAACACTTCAATTGTTACTTCCCAGTTCTAACAGTATTTGTTAACTAGAACTTAGCAGTTTTGAACAGTTTCATTATTCCATCTTCATTGTGATTTTATTAACATTCCAAAAATGTCTCTCGTATTGTAATGAAGTATATTCTTCTCTGAAGCCTACAGAAACAAGTGATAGGTGTAATATAGAGATTAAGACTAGAGAGCTGAATGAATATTTTCTGAAGTCAGTCTCCAATATCAGTGACTTAATTTACCCAGAGGTTTGGAACTGTGTATTTCAACAAAGCCTCATCCTTCCTCTATTAAGAAATGTAGCTACACTATTTCAGAGCTGGCCAAGATTTTAAATTAACAGCTAATCAGCTTTTGTAATGTTTTAACGGATTTTTGTAATTTTAAATACAGATGTTTGTAATCTCGTGGTTCGAAAAAAAATAAAATTTGAAATTTCAGCTCCCATTAAATGTATGCTATCCTTATTCCAAGCACAACTGTTAAAACAAAACACCAATTATAGCAACTACTCTAAATAATCCATATGTTTACTTGCACTACAATATTTTCATTAGATTTGTATTTCAACAAATTAGGGCTGATTTTTAATTAACTTTTTAGGTTTGCATCTTGTGAGTGGAAAGAGTCCACACATCAGTAACATTTACCAAGCAAATCCCCATACATGACAGGCAGATGACCATGTTAGACCC
Organism: Eublepharis macularius; assembly: GCF_028583425.1. Lineage (NCBI taxonomy): Eukaryota > Metazoa > Chordata > Lepidosauria > Squamata > Eublepharidae > Eublepharis > Eublepharis macularius. The sequence continues at coordinate 115,139,517 of NC_072795.1, forward strand.
ACACTTCATTGCAAGTACTGGCAGGAGGCCTAATCAGACCACTCACTGCTCCCCCCACCCCCACTAATGACATCATTCAACACTACAGCATGGTCAGGTAAAAGGCCACTCTCATGTTAATTGGAAGACAGCTTCTGCCGCATTTTACAGCAGAAACAATTCCACTCACACTTGTACCCTATCACTTTTGCTGCTTAATGTCCCACTGCTGCTACTCAATTGTGGTATTCAGAATATTTGCAGAATTACAAGAAAACAGACTTGAAACTGAAGCTGGGTAGAAAGATTTATCTGTATAGAGCCTTTGATCCACAGACACAACAAAACCAACGGAAATGCTTCTACCCTAGCTAAGAATTTAATGGTAAGAGAACGAGGGCTCAACCCTGGTTTAAGAGGCAAAGTTCTATTTTCAGTATGTTCTGGTCTCTGCCCTGCCTACCTCCTCCAGGTAGCATTTAACTACTTCTGCTAAGCCTACCTGTGGAGTCTTAGGCCTGTGGTTCCCAGGGGGAGGCATCAAGGGAATTACAATTTGAGAATATAAATGGTATGGAATTAAGAGGTAAGTCAAGTTTATGACAGCATAGAGATGTGCAAATTATGAATGTCCTGCAATAAAGAGTAAAAAGCCACTGGTGTGCTCAATGCATGGAGTGATATAGGTAAATTCCATAGCGTGGCCTGCTACAATCAAAATTCTAGGTGATGTATTTGGCAAAGTACAGATATGCTCTGAGAACAGACTACCTACCCCTCTACCCCCTGGAACTCTCGCTTTTCTCTCCTTTCCCTTCCAATCAGGCTATTAAAAAAAAACCCCTTCAAACTCTTAGGCTTGGCAAAAATTGCACTGTTGTTCTAAACTAATAATCAAAACACTATTGCAGAAAGGCTATGCTCCAACTGAGGCAGTGCAAGCACATTTAAAACAGCCAACTCTAGGATGAATGCCTGCTCCCATATTGCCTTCACATTAATTGTTCTGATGTTTTCAAAATCGGAATTATGTATACAAATGGTCACTGGTAACTTAAAACCATGGCATCTTAAAATGACTGCTTATCCCTCCCACTTCAGGATCTCTCTGCTGAACTTAGTGATGGATAGTAGTTACAGTGTCTGCATTTATCACAGCACACATTAAATGGAACCAGAGTTTGAATTCTGGCAGTATTAGGACCAATCAACTCAGTGAATTCTTCACCTGTGACTTAGGACTTATGTGCCTATTCCAAATAATGATATCCTGTGCCTTTTCCTTTTTAAAGTACACCAGGAAGCCAACAACCTTTGAAATGTATAAACTCTGTAGATAAATTGACACAACACACTTTTCCTAGAATCAAGTCTATTTTGCTATCTCCCACAGTAAGACATTTATTACATACATAACATTACTTGCAAAAAAAAACAGGCAACAAACTTTCAATAGTTGATCACATTTGACAAGTTATTGGGAAGAATTTGAAGGACAAGCAACTGAAAGGAAGAAAACTGTTGAATATTTAGTACCCCTTCTTCAATATACAGTGAATGCTTAAGTGTCTAAACAATAGTTCATCCACACATCTTACATGTTAAATGCACAGCAAGAGGACCACATATATTGTGTGATTTAAATCATTTGCCACAAACCTGGCTCTCTGTTGGAAATACCTGCCAGACAGCTCTCTCAAAACACAGCTGTATTCAGTAATAAGAACAGTGTTCCATCCTAAGTTAACTCTTATTTCTAGGAAACTAAACAATTACTGACTTCTCTATGGATGCTGCAATAGTCTTGACTCTTCCCTCCCTGATACTGCCCATACAATAATATTCACAACTTATCGGAAAATCTGATTGCCAAGGATATGAGTATGAAGATTGATACACAGGTTTGTACCAATACTTAACATACATTTCAAAGGTTAGGAGATTTCTAGCATGCATACAGTTCAGACATTAACCAGCTTTTTATATAGCAGTTGTGCATTAGGTCATTCCAGAACTTTAACTCACGGTCTTCATGCCCAGCACAGTTTTTTGACAGTCTGCTATGGGAATTTGTCTTCACTGATGAGCAGTTTATATTAGATTAACTACCCTCAAATCTCAACAAGTGTACTATCAACTTAATGGCTGTTGCATTTTACATAATGTTGCATCAATAATGAGCACCTACCATACAACTGCTTTAAAGAACCAAATCTCTCAAACAAATAAGAATTCTGGAATATGCAACATACCTTTAGGAACAGCTAGTATAAAAAGTATCAACATCAGTGGTTTGAATATAAAAATTTATTTAAAGTCAGAGTATGCAACAAATAAAACCTACAGAAAACAGATTTCCCCATTGCAATCTGTGGCTTACCAAATAATGGGAAAACACATTCCTTCAGTCATTATAAAGTTTTCAATACAAAAGAAATTTAAGTTTTGTAAGAAAGCCTAGTAGACCAGGTACTGTTTCCTTCCAATAAGTTTTGTAGACCCAATGTCACTCTTCAATACATTCCACGCCATCCACCTCCACCCAGGTTGCCTTGTCCATAGTATCCACCACTATTTCCACTGCCACGGCCTATAAAATAACAACAAGAGTTATATTCCTATAATCAGGTATTTTTGCCTTTCCTAAACACATCAGTATCACTGCTTCTCGCCACATTCTCAGGCTTCCTCACGGTAAACAAAGGAGACTATTTAGTTTTCAGGATTTGGCTTAAAAATAGTGATGTGTCTAGGTACACGGTACTTAAGTAAACTCACCATATCCACCCAAGCCATCAGGAGTACCATATCCTCCACTGTAACTGCTGCCCATTCCCATTCTTCCAACAGATCCATAACCTCCTTGATCTAGAAAATAATATATGTCATTAGCCACTAAAAAACTTATGTACACTGAACTCTGAATTAAGATTCTGAAACCAAGCATACCCATTCCCTCTCGGCCATAGCCTCCCATTCCAGAACCGCCTCCGGCAGTTGAGTTCAGGAACAGTTCAATATATCGATGTTCTTTAAAAGAATAAAAAATACACATCCTTAAGTGATAAGGCAACTGAAGTAGCTTTGTAATTATCACCTATATGAAGCCAGGGAAACATTTATCATTCAGCCACAGCTGCTACATCCAGCTCATTCAACAGGCTGTCTTCAAATAATCAGATTTATAGCCTTCTTCCCTATAATATTTTAACGAGCGCTGTGCGCTTCAGGTTTTGCTTCAGGTAAAGTTACCTGAAGCAACCCGATTCGGAATGTTTCGGTATTTCCTGAAGCAAAGCTTTCCGAAGCATTCGGAAATGCTTCGGGGCTTGTTTAAAGGGCCCAGCTGCTGCTTACAAGCAGCGGTAGGGCCCTTTAAACATTAACCCCCCCCCTTGCGGTGGCTCCAGGCCAGCTCTTCTGGCGCCGGCGCATGCCAGTGCGGCCGCGGCCATTTAAGGGGCAGGAAGGGCCAGAGGCGGCGGCTCTGGCCTTCCCCAGCACCCCGCAGGCTTGGGCGGTGGAGCAGCAGCAGAGGAGCCAGCTGGCTCCAGGCCACGCAGCCTTGTGCTGCCACCGCCGCCCAACTGATAACCCAGGTAAGTGGGTGGGGGGTTGGAGGGATCTCCCCAGGGTTGAGTGGGGGGTGAGGGGGTCTCCCCGGGGGGGGGGGAGGGGTTGCCCCAGGGAGGGTGGGTGGTGGTGGGGAGTTCCCCCCCTCGCTTCAGTATGCTCCAAATCTTCACGGAGCTTATCAAAGCGATTCCCGAACCCCAAATCCCCAATCTACCCACCCGTGCACAGCCCTAAAAAACAGAGCAATACTCAGTTGCTTTTCTTAGCTATGTTAACGTAAAATAAAATGTTGCAAGCTATTCTGAAAAGCAGATCTTAAGGAGACGTGAATATTAGCAGCCTTCCCTAAAATTCTTATATATACACATGGAAGCCCAGTACCATTTAGGGTCTGGTGAGCCCTTACAAGGCAACTCTTACATTCAATAAGACCTTGGCTAAAGAACTAAGGGTTCAGAAATTATAGGTGAAAACTTTAAAAGAGCTTCCAGGTATATAAAGGCCTACGTACTCATGCCAGGCATGCTATCTAAGAGGAAGAGATGAAATAAGCTATTAATGGTTTTAATTAGCCAACACATTTATCAAGGCCCCTCTCTCACACACGAGCGCGTGCCATGCACGTGAACAAAATGCCTAGGAAAGGGGGGCGGGGAACACCTATAGGTATAGAACCAAGCTTATCAAAGAAAAACTGCTCACTATAACATTCAAGATTGAGAGGAGGCAGCAATATCAGGAGGTGAAAGGGGATGCAGAACCTGGACTTAACCTCTCCAAGATTCTGTTCCCAGCAAATGTTTCCATCATCACAAGAGACTCTGATTTAAAGGAACTTTTGATCCTCTTATTAAAAATAACGAAGACATTTTCCTTTGAAAATGACACATGGGAATCTTACACTAGTAGAAACAGGGAGAAACTAAGAGAAAAAATATTCCCAGAAAACTGATGCAGGTGTCTCCTTCGTCAATGCTACTGTAAGACAATCTGACTGTGTTTTCAGTCACTGGAAGGGAACTGCTGGTCATTCTCTCTCTTGAAAGGCATCATACAATTATCATGTGGCAGAGAATTCAACATGTACCTCAGCTAAGCAGAAGCACATACTACAACGGTTGTATTATTGTGCCTAATAAACCAAACAATCAATAAATCTTAATAGCAGCATGTGCAGATTCATCTTCACTTCTCAATAGCACATTTTAAAAGAATTTGTAAACGCTATGTAGTATAACCCACACATGTTTTGAATACCTAATGTAATACAAAGACACAAAGAGTTATTTTAATAGCTCCAATATTTGGTAAGACTTACGCATATGATTTTTATCTTTAGACATTGCAGCCACTGCATCTTCATGTGTCACAAATTCCACATCTGCTTCTCCCGTTGCTCTTCCATCTGCTCCAATATCAATGTGTACTCTTATAGGAGTCAGAGGTGAGAAAAACTAAAAGTGAACACCAACAAGTTACTATTTTATGAGAATCCACTTTTAAATTAAAGCACAGTATTTCAAAATCAATAAAATGAACATGATGCACTTTATTTGCTAGACAGAGATCACACCACTTCTCTATTTGGAGATTTCAAGTTTCAAATGCAAGGAACTGGAATACTAATATGAAAGCTTAGCAATACCCAAGAGCTAGAAGAGGAATTCTCGTCACCAGCGTATCAAATACAACACTGTGTCACTTGTACAAAAATTTTACAGTTGTATCTGGCTAGAGTTCCTATATTAAATTCAAGTACAGAAAGCCAACTTCCTATTGTAAGATCTGGGTCCAATGGAACTTTAAAGACCAACCAGATTTCTAATGTATGAGCTTTCCAGACTCAAAAGCTCCCTTAGTCAGAGGCAAGGAGGAAAAAAGGAAGACTTTTATAAGAGTTTTTGTAATTCAGGCAGAGGGCGGAAGGGGTATTGTAGAGAAGTGTGAGAGCTAGCTATAATACATGTAGTAATTAGCAACTTCCTTTTTCCACTCCTCATATCTGATAAAGGGAGCTTTGACTCTACAAAGCTCATACCTTGGAAAGCTAGTTAGCCTTTAAGGTGCTACTGGACCCAGATCTTACTCTTCCATTGTAGACTAACACGGCTACCCACCTGAAACTAACTTCCTATTATCAGCTTAATCACAAGAAATCAATTTATGACCAAACTAAGATTACCCTTTAATAACAATGATAACAACTGCTAAAACGAGGCCTCCCATTTGCAATTTACAGGGGGGAAAAACAGCTCACAGCCTTTAAATATTAACAGGGACAGTCAGTTTGTAGTCAGCATGTGTGTATAAGACAATTTAAAAACTTAACAAGGGGTTTCTATTATTGTGCATAAGCAAGATTTAAGAAAAGTATCTAAGGAAGTGTTTAGAACATTTGATTTATTACATTTTATTTCAAACTAGTTACATACATTTAACTTCAAAAAAGGAAAAGATAACCTAAGAGAAAGCTGTGTAAGACTTTGGTTTCAACTAGAAACATTAACCAATTTTATTGTAGCATAAGCTTTCGAGAACCACAGTTCTCTTCGTCAGATGCATGGAGGGTAGAAAGAAACTGGTCAAATATGGAGGAGGAGAGGAGGGATGTAAACAACTCCTTTGATATGGAGATGCAAACAGCTCCTTTTGATGTGGGGATCAGTTTGCTTGTGTAAAGGTTCAAAGGAGTTTGCCGCGTTAGTCTGTAGTAGCAAAATCAAAGAGTCCAGCAGCACCATCAAGACCATACAATTCCACTGCAGCACAAGCCTTCGATAACCACAGCCCTCCCCGCCAGATGCATCTGACAAAGATGCATTTGTCAGATGCATCTGGCGGGGAGGGCTGTGGTTATCGAAGGCTTGTGCTGCAGTGGAATTGTATGGTCTTGGTGGTGCTGCTGGACTCTTTTTGATTTTGCTACTACAGACTAACACGGCTAACTCCTCTGGAACTAGAAACATTTGCTCATAACACTTACATTAGCAATATCATTTTCTGTTGCTCGAAATGGCAGTCCTCTCATATGAACAAAGTGACCACCATGGAAACCTGAACTTGCATCTCCTGCTCCACCATAACCATGGCCTCCCATTCCTAAAAAACAAACAAAACTCTTTAAGTACATACACCCAATGTGCACTACATCTCCTTGAAATTCTCATCACCAGCACATCAGCCCACTTACAAAGTAGCCAACCTGGGTTAACTTCCTTTTATATCATTTTGGTTTCTTTTATACCAAATAAATCTCCCATTTTAGATTAAAAAAAAAGTTATTCAAGTGCCGGAGCTGGCAATTTAAAGCTAATACATACAATTTCCTATAATTTATTTAGATGCAACCAGGACATTGCCAAAATTAAACAAATCCTTTATAATCTGCTAATTACTTCCCTTGTTGAAATCTCTGTTTACATATTTCCTCAAGCAATGCAAAAATAGAACAATGACAGGCTCTACATACAGCTGGTTTAATCATACCTCTTCCGTCTCTCATTCTGTCATCATAGCCATCATTTCCATAGCCATAATTGTTATAGCCACCATAGTCATCAAAGCCACCATACCCTGTGAGATTTAAGAAGTGAACATACTATGAAATGATCTTAAGGAAAATGTCACATTAACACTATGCATATAATCAGTATCTCTTGACATTACATCTATAACACAGATTTTTTTTATATCAAAGTAATCAGGCTCAAAGACATGCAAACCAAATTTCATCCACATTAAAAAAACTAATTTCAGATGCCTCACCATACCTTTTCAATCTTTAGTCACACGGCTGGTAAAAAAACTGATAGGTATCCAGATTTCAGACTCGGTATGTATTATAATTACTGTCATTTCTGTATTTCTTGACAAAAACGTCAGGAACGTGAAAATGACAAGAGCCTGTGGTCATTAGATACACATACCACCGTCATATCCACCACCTCCTCGACGCATTCTGTCATACATACTTCCACGCCCAGCTCCATAATAACCCCCTCTTCCTCCCATTGGTCTATCATATGGTCCAGGTCGCTGTCCCATCATTCTTCGTGGTGGGTCATAGAATCCTCGGATTTCACTCTTACTACTTTTGAAGATCTCAATATATCTGAGTAAAAAAAGATTTTCAATGTACAGATGTAAGAATACATATATATGATGGCTGAAAGAATTATAGTAGCATGTTGAACAAATGCTCCAAATTCTATATCTAGACAACAGTGTTCAATAAAAGTGTACACTATTTTTCCAAGTGTCACTTAATCTTTAGAAATTTTAAAATGCAAAAAACAAGTATTTCTGCAATTTATTTTACTGACTAAAATTCTAACTGCACATTAAATACAACAAATCTCTAGACCACACTCCCCCCTACCCCAATAAGAATTTCTTTGAAAAATGTCTGGCTATCATAGAACACCCTCCATAAAACTTCAACAGCCCAATTTTAGAAAGCTACATAGTATTACGATTTCCCCCTCCCACCAGATCTACTGTACTCCCCAAATTAAAATTAGGGTGATAACATTTTCTTTTAAAAATAGCCAGTTAGTTTATGTTCCCCAGCCTCCCCCAAAAACCATTACTGACCCCCAACCCCCCCGAAAAAAGATTTAATACCATCCCAAACTCTCCATCCCCACCTGTGCCCTATTCTTTCCTTGTGTTTCCCCAGAGCTTTTTCTGCTATCTCCTTTGAAGCAAACTGCACGAAGGCCTCCCCTGTGCTTCTCCCCTGGTAGTCCAGCGTCAATGTTATCCCATTTGGCACGATTTCCAACCCTTTAACCCAAGGACAAATAACCCCATCAAGGGGAAGAGTGTTAAAGGCTGAAACATTCCCATCTGTAGAAAATACTTAAAGCAAATCTACACAATGCAAGAAAATAGCTTAGCTTCCCCCCAACCTAACCCAAATACACACACTAGAGAACTTTCATTAAACTGTATGGGTTTAGACATTCTAATACTGTCTTTGTTCAAACTACACAGCAACAGCTACATCACAAAGGCCCACCTATACTGCATGATGTAATAACTAAATACTCCAAATTCTGATTCATAGCAAAAAAAAATCTAAAAGTATAAAATTGATATCCTGTACTGCCAATGCAATCTCTTAACTGTTCAGTAGTATTTTAACAAAGAATACCAAATTTAGCAATCTAAATTTTAAACACACTGATCCCACCCCCTCCCCCCTCGAAAGTGCTAATAAAATTAAACTATTTTAGTTATCAATCTTGCAGACATAGAAACACTGAAAGTCACTTGACATTAACACTAGAGCTACCTTGAAAGAACTGAACGATCTCCTCCTTGCTGCAGCCAAATGGCAGACCACGCAATCGTACTGTTCCATCACTAGATGAATCATTTGGACCATTATGTTTCCCAGCCCAGTCCATTTTGCTGTTTAAAATCAAACACCATAAAAAACATAAACAGCAAATTTAGCATTTGAGAATCAAGATTCACCCCCACCCCTTCCTAAGTAGGACTGTATACATTAGCAATATCGTGAAAGATTAAAAGTAATAGCTACTCAGTTGTCACTTGAAGCATAATGCTTTGATAGCGACAACTGCCATTGTCTTTAACTCATATCATATCAAACTAGCATGACATACTCATGCAGCCTGCCACATATCTTCCTTCAAGATGTCTGGTCCTCTAAGATACATCCATCCAGGAAAACAAATTCTATTACTTAGGGAAGAGATAATGTCTCCCCAACTCCTCAAACATTAGCCAAGCCATGCACTGACCCATTCACTACATGTACCTAAACACTTAAATGTGTGCTACTTTGATTTCATATTGCTATGGGCCTGTGAAGGAAGACATTATGAACTATTTTCTAAAACACATACAAACTACATGCACACTTCCCTCCACTGCTAGATACATAAACCACATGCATGCTTCTCTCTACTGCCAATTAGGAGAGCCAAGACAATATTCCTGAAGAGGACCACAGGATTGAGCTCCGACAACAAAATGAGGCAGTGGCTAGGAAGCAAGGGACCAAAGTACTGGTGCAGGGACTGATGGGTACAAGACAGAATTCAGAAGAGCACAAGGACTACAGCGCTTTACCAGCCAGATGGAATAAGAGAGGAGAGAGGCAAGCCAAATTTAAAGATGGGAAAGATTAGAAATCACATGCATTTATGTTTAGAGAGAGTCTATGAAAAGAAGCATTTCTGTAGTGATGCCCACACACATCTGCACACAACTGTCAACAGCAGCAAACAATGGGATCCTTCAATTTTATTCTACCTTACTCGTTATTCTCTGAGACTGAAATCTATTTAGACTTGACTTTGAGATACACTATGAGAATCCCAACTTTCAGATCAAACCTCAAAAAAGAGAATTCAATTCACTAAGAGACTGTTCTGATGTTTTCCTTCTAAGCTATTATGAAACCATTAGCATTAGCTGAGTTGGTGGGGGAGAACAGTTTACTTTGGGATTAAGCTCCTCCTACTGTACAAGCAGCCCTGACCTGGATAGCCCAGGGGAGCCTGATTTCATCCAATCTCAGAAGTTAAGCAGGGCCAGCACTGGTTAGTAATTGGATGAGACCTCCAGTGAATACCAGGGTGGCAGAGGCAGGCAACCTTCTGTTAGTCTCTGGCCAAGAAAACCCCACCAGAGCTCACCATAAATCAGCTATGACTTGATGGCACTCTCAATCACCACTGTACAAGCAAGGGCAGAATTTCCCCCCAAAAAACAGGACATGGAGGATGAATAGCCGCAGGGCTTCAGAGCCTTATTCTGCAACAACATTATAATTACAAACTTTTCTCTTCCTACCTGATATTATGTTATGATATTATTACTGAAAGAAAAAGAAATCTATAATGAAGAACATCATTCCCACTAGTGATTCTGCGAAGTTCATCTCAGAAGAGGCAAAGGGGAAAAACAGTTTGCTGGGACTGCTGCCTCTTCGATGTGGAAAGCTATAGATTACACATGAGAAATCCCTTCTTTAGTCTCAAGGCACAAGAGGCCAAAGAGCTTGCCATTAACGATAACGCAGGGCTTCATGCCTGAAGTCTTCCCATGAACTAGCAGGGGTGGAAGCCAGCAAAGGACATATAAAATGCAAAGAAGGCAGATAAACATATTGCACATGCCACTGCAACAATATTGTTTCCCCTGATTCTTCCCCCTTCCCTTGAAAAGCAAGGAAGGGAGCAGATGCTGCAGCTGGCCAAGTAAATCCCGTTTTCTTGCTTCAAATCCAGTATCCCTCCCAGAACCCAATATTATATCTTCAGGAAGCAGGGAAAAGTGAGCTCCCCATAAGCCAGCTCAGTCCAAGGCTTCAGAAGCAAGAATGCTTCTTTAAACTGGATGCTTTCCTCAAAAGTTTAACAAAAGCTTAAACTCTTCAACTTAGATGGGAGCCAGAAGAAATGTCTCAAACTATGAACCACTAAAGCTGCACTGGCATTTCTCCTAGCACAAGAAATAAGGCACCACAGTCCCCTTCTCCAAACCTTTCAAGTAACAATGGATGATAAACGGAGTCATTCTAACAGAGGATAAATCCAGACTTACCAAAGAGTCAACAGACAAGAGATGCCTTGGCATTATATGCAAAATGCAAAAGATTTGTTTTAGCAATCCAAGCTTCTATGACAACGTTGGAGTTCTCTCCTGCAAACATCTTAACAGAAAGAAACCTGGCAGATCTGAATCCCTCTCGTGGGTAATAAGGCCCTTAGTAGGGGCCTTCAGGAATTACCCTTTATAGCCACTCTCACTGTGGCTGTCTTAGACTCTGTGCATCCCTCCCTCTGCAAGAACCATGAGGTTACATTAATAAAATGTGGATTTCAAATGTATTTATTTCACAATCTAGCCACCACCCCATATAGGTAGTTAATCTCTCAAAAGTATACATATCAATCCAAATGTGCCACTACAGAGTTCTGTAATTCTCATATAGATTCTAGTGGTACCAATACATCAGCACCCAGGATCTTAATCAAGACAGAGTTAACCCCAGTAGCTTATCACAGTCAACCCTATGTAGACAATAGCCTAATGTATTCTTCTCCTACAACAGGGCCTTTAGGGTATCTCAGCAACAGTTCTCACCCTGAGTCCAATGAGTTCCTAGAAAACTAGAACTAGAGCTCTGAATACATCCCAATTCCTCTGCTACCTATCATCCCAACACATCTTTAATTAAATTCTTCCTCTCTTCATAAAGGACAAAATAATATCTCCAGCACTATCAAGCCAGATGCTAGAGCATCAACTTCATTCCCGGCCTAAGCGATAGGGCTTGAGTTGGTGTAGGAAGCAAGTAAGAACTTTGCAATGCTTCCTACTGGATTATCAAGACGACACAGCCACGCAAACAAACAATCTTTTCCATCCTAATGGACAAATCCTTTCAATGTGCCTAAGGGCCAGCTAATACTAGAGCTAGAAAACAGACACCAGCTTCACAGGCTAGGGAGCATAATATGTTAGGATAGTGGCTCAGGGACACTGGACTGAAGGAGAAACTCAGTGGACCATCAACTAGTGGGAATTCACTATACACCTTGCTCTCAAGATATCTGTTCCTGAAACACAAGGTTATTATGTAACAGTAAGGCAGACATCATCTAAGTGAATGCATAAATAAATCATCAAAGCAGAACCAGATTTCAAAGTTTCCAGAAGAATACAAGACAGCAACTCCAGTGGAGTCTTATGTTATCTCCCTGAAAGCATAGCACTGTCAAGACGCTCTGAATACTGAAAGGAACCAAATGAGTCATGGGCAGGTGGGCCAAACAAAGCAGCACTAAATTCTGTCAGATTAAAGACACAAAGGATCAACTGACTGAACCACATCTGAACTGAACCACATAGCCATCAGATTTCTTACCAGATTTCCTTCCACAGAAGAAGACATTAGTGCTCTCACTTTAAGGTGGGCTATGAGACTGCTATCCCTATCCCCCTCGATTTTTTCTACTTTCATATCCAAACAGAAAGCTAAGGAAAGAGTGCGCAGATCTACTCTCATAGTTCCATTCTGGTCATAAAGCACAAAATTCTCATGGTAAATCAATTAGAAAACCATGATGGCTTCTGCTAGACACTTTTATTTCAGGGCTACATTCCACCTGACACCTCTACATAGCTCCACATGACAGTGTGAAAGATAAATTGAACATTTTTGCTAGTCTAACAAGGCACTTATCTCATGTACTTAGGCACACAATCTATCCAGGGAATTTATGGAACTACAAGGAGCTTGCAGAACTCTGTTCTACAAGTGTCAGTTAGAATTACAGGATGGCTTTACTTCAGTCAGGTTTAGAAAAAGTTGTGTGTGTCAGAACCTTGAAAATACACTTATCACCATAGTTACCATACCTTGCTGTGCTTATGCAATCTCTTGCTTCCTATTTTTCACTAAAAAAAATTCTGAGGAACTATACTAAACAATCTTTCCATAGTTCAGTTTTCCAATGTGAAAGCTGACTGAGTGTATTGGCTTGTATCCAACAATCTGTAAACACAAAGCACTGACAGATGCAGACCTCTGCAACATTTTCCTCTCTCCAGCAGTCCCTTCCAACCTTAGGAAAGCAGATTCCCAACTTTGCAGGATCCATGTGGATTGAGGGCTGCACTGAGGAGAAAGTGAGTGGTATCGCCCTTCCCTCTTCTTTCATCACTTCCCCTCACTTAGTGTATCCATCTGACATGTGTGGACAGCCCACAGAAGTCTCACAATCCCAGGAATCAACTTTCCCAGCATCAGAAGACACTACCATGAAATGTATCAAATATCCATGCTCCTGGAACCACTAGATCCAATCCATCATTACAGGCTGTTGTGGGACTTCCACCAAGGTTCTTCTAGGGAAGCTTTTGGTCAAGACTGTAATTTTAGTCACAGGTGTCCTGAGTCTGCAGCATTTCAGAAATAGTACCTCATCAGTTATCAAAAAAATACCCATTTTTAGCCAGAAAAAGTGAGTCATTGGTATATCCACATTTATCTAAGGTCAATTCAATCTTTTACATGTTTCCAGACACTGTCCTACCTTGTGTGTCCAAAACTATCATATCTCAGAAAGAAAAGACATGTCTCAAACACTATTTCCAAAGGATAGTTAGGAAGGCAGCCACATTGGTCTGCAGAAGAACAGCAGGATTTTAGTCCAGTGGCACCTTAGAGACCAACAATAAGCTTTCAAGAGACAGACATGAAGAGGCTCTAACTCTAAAAAGTTTACACTCTGAAAATCTTGTTGGTTTCTAAGGTGGACTAAAATCTTGCTGGACTAAATCTTGCTAAAAAGCCGGACTAAAATCTTGCTAATCTCCAAACGGATATATTTGCATAGTACCAGCAAAGCTCTATTATTTCATTAAAGACTTTCATAGTGGAAACGGTATCCTAATCCACTTCAACAAACATTGTCAAAGTCATATGCAACAAAGGAGTCCCCAACACCTCTTCTGGTAGAATTGTACAGTAAAGTATTGTGTGGAAACAGAATTATCCTGTCTGTGATGATAATACCCTTGGCTATCCCAAAGTGAACAGCTCTGCTCACCAACTAAAAAAAGAAAAACTGGACATGGACTTGCATTTCTTGTGGGTTGCTACAGAGCACGGAACTCTGCCAAAATTCTGAAGATGGGATAGTTGCAAAAATGCAGACATTTTACCTAATGTTATGAATTGCAGTTTTACTAAGAGTTTTGTGTGTATACCAGCGATGGCGAACCTATGGCACGCGTGCTACAGCTGGCACGCAGAGCCCTCTCTGTGGGCACGCGAGCCAAGTTGCCGATCGCTAGGTCCAGGGCTCATTTGGAGGGGGAATGCCTGCAACGCTGTTCCAGTAGCTCTAAGCAGAGATCACATGGGTTTGGGCCCTGCCCACGTGATTCCTTTTCCTCAAGGCTGCCTCCCTGCTGCCCATCTCTTTAGCAAACAGAAACAAAGCCGGGAATATAACAATATGTATCTCTATTCTATTAAAGTGCATTTAAGTGCAAATAGCAAAAGTGTTATAAACAGTGTACATATTATGTACACTATTTATAACACTTTTGCTATTTGCACTTAAATGCACTTTAATAGAATAGAGATACATATTGTTATATTCCCGGCTTTGTTTCTGTTTGCTCCTACTAACCGGGTTGTCTCCCTGAGTTTTGCCCATCTCTTTAGCAGTAAGAAGCAGAGGCAGCAGCAAGGCTGCTGGGGCTGGCTTTCTAAAGAAGAGTAAGCTGCTTTGATTTAACTTGCTTTACTTTCAGTCGTGGCTCTTGAGCGAGTGAGAGTGAGTGAGTGAGTGCTTGCAAGCAGGGCTGCTGGTCTAAAGAAGGGCAAACTGCTTTGATTTAACTTGCTTTACTTTCAGTCATGGCTCATGAGTGAGTGAGATGTTAATTAGTTGGGACAACTGTATGAGTTGTTTTTTCTTAACTAAAACCTCAGTATTCAGGTTTAATTGCAGTGCTGGCACTTTGAAATAAGTAAGTTGGTTTTGTGTTGCAGTTTGGGCACTTGGGCTCAAAAAGGTTCGCCATCACTGGTGTATACCCTCTTTTCCAGATGCTTCCTCAGTTCATCAGGAAGCAATTTTACCTATTCTGGAAAGGAAAAAAGAATTGTTGCTCCACTTCTTATTTGAAAAATATTCCAGTTCTGCCTGCAGCGCTAGGAGCTTCATCCCAAAATAAACTTCTCACCGCTATAAAGTACAAAACTTCACAGTGACATCCAAGTAAAGTGTCTATTAGCCCAGTTTCAAACATCACTTCAGCCACTGCATCCTAATCAATAAAAGATAGACAATACCAATGTAATCTGCAGCTTTCACTGCTTGCTTTAAGAAAACTTGCTAAAATTATTTCCCTTTATCTCAGGGGATGAAAAGAGAGAAACTCATCCTGAGAGACTACAAGGTCCAGATGCAAGATATTTTCAGGTAAGTAGTTGTGTTGATCTGCAGTAGAACAGCAGGATTTGAGTCCAGTTGGCACCTGAAAGACCAACAAGATTCTGAAGAAGATAATTGAAGGTGGGAGCTTTGATTCTCGAAAGCTTATTCCCTGAAAATCTTGTTGGTTTCTAAGGTGCCACGGGACTCAAGTCCTGGATGTAACATGCAAAGCATGTGAGATTTTACATACCGGGTACAACATTTGAGTAAACTACCTGCATTCCTTCACCTCTTTTTTCCATTGTTATCCACTATCCATCCAGTTGAGGTCTCCAGGAGAAAGCTGTGCACCCAGCCTAAAGTAACTAGATGCAAGCCAGCAAAAGTGAATGTATTTAATTCCACTAACATCAACAGAATTTAAAGATGATTAATCTCAGCTGGATTATAACCACTATTAAGAACACAACTGAGATTGTCTATAGAAAATAATTTCCATTTCTCCTCTGTTCATTTTTGGGTACACAAATAGCACTGACCAAGAAAGAAATTATACAGAGCTTTCTGTATAATCACACCACCACAGAAATGTGATCACAGGTACAGCACAGTGTAGACTGATATACCAGATATTCTCGACAATGAAACACAAGGAATGATATGCAACATGATACTCCTTATGAAATAACAACAGCAGGTGAGAGTATGAGCCGGTGAGAGTATGAAAGGCTTTGAACTTCCAAAGGAAAAGCTAGTTAGCTGCTTTCTTTCTCTTTGAAGACTTATGACTAGAACATACAGGATGAATAGTGTCTTCTCTTACTTGTATCATTATAGCAATCTAAAAATAAAGTAAATTAAGTTATGTCTAGTATATTTAACAAATCTGATCCTTACAAACTGTATAAACTATAAACAGTGCAAGAGATATTTACTAATTCCTTGAGAAATATTGTTTTAAATTATGTTGCTGCCTCAGTACTGTACTATTCAGCTTTAATAACAGTACAATGTGTTTTATTTAACTGTGCCAACCATAAAAAGCTATCCCGTTCATATTATGTTTGCTGAAACAACAGTACAAGGTGACCAACAATACTGCTGGCCTATCAAGGCAATGGCACAGTAATTTCCAGATATAAATCGTTTTAGTACTGCCGCTTTTGGAACATGATCAAAGTTTGCCCAATGTCAACAGCTTTCTATGAGTTTCAAGAAGAAAGTATATTTCCTTATTTTTGCTCTGAAAAATAGATTAGTTAATCACTCTGTCAAATGAGCCATTAGAATCAACATCAGTACTTTCTAGTCAGGCCTATAAAGCAGGTAAGATCTTTTACGAAGTCAGTCTTTGTTGGTGGTGACAACGCAAGCTTTCAATTGTAATTAAAGTCTTCACTTATTCTGAATCTCTTGTTCCCAGCCACTATCTGTATACCATATTTCCACTCCTGATTAACATCATTGCAGTGCTTCACAATTTATGTTCTTGATTCTAATAATACAAAAGTTCTGTATCTGTGATTTGCTTTAAACAATGATGGGCAGGATTTTGCTGACTGATGACATAAACATGATTACTTATACATTCCAGAGGTGCAGTCATGTTAGTTTGTTCTGCAAAGATAGAATCTTGGGCAACTTTAGGAATTAAAAGATGCACAAACAATTCATTATACTTGTACGAAACAAAACTCACTTTTCGTGTCCCTTATAACCACAATACATTTGCTCGAAATTAAAGCTGTCACAAGTCTCCTTAAGACTGTTTAGAAGTAATTCCAACTGGTCTTACTTCAAAACGAGCACAAGTCTGTAGTTTTATCAACCAAGCTTGGAACAGACACTGTAAATAGCAACTACAATCTAGGTATTAACTTCAAATACGACAACACGCACCCGGCAACGCAGGCGCAAAAGCTCTCCGTGGGCGAGGGCGTGGCGTAATTCAGAACGTGCCGCGCTTTCTGAAGGGCGGGGGGAAGACTAAGCGGGGGGGGGGGGAGGGGATCTCCGTCAGCGAGCCCGGCTAGGCCAGAATACAATGTTAGAAGCGCACGCGCTACCCTTTTGTCAAGACCGCCTTTGGCTGCTTCGGCTTTCAACACAAGCCTCGCTCACGAGTTGCTCTTTCCTCAGCCGTTCTCGTCAGCGGTGGCCGTTGAAAAACGCGCCGCTATGATTTGCCCTGAAGGGCACCGCTTCATTCGGCCTCCGCCTCGCCTTTCTCCCCTCACCGCCACATTCAAAATGGCGGCGGGGAGACGAAAAGCCTCTCGCGCGCGCCAAACCACCGCTTAACCCTTTCCTCGCCCCCCTCCCTCCCGTCCGAAGGAGTCCGCTAATCTCTCGGGGAGCGAGAAGGCGGGTCCGCCCACCTCGCCTCATACTTTCCCAGCACCTCAGCGACCAGGTTGCCCAGCCGCCACCCACCACCCCACTCACCGGCAACACCTCACCCACTTCCCCAGCCGATCGGCGCAAACGACAGCGCTGAACTTCCCCCACAAAGAACAAGGAAGCACTTAACGGGCGGCGGACTAACAAGCTACGCAGCTGAACCAGACAGGATGGCGTCGCAGGCGCACGTATCGCGATGACGCCGCGCTTGTGACGGGAATCTCGTTCACGTCCTCCAGGTGCGCGAGCAGGCGCATGCGTAGTCGGTGAGCGGAATTGAAAATGGGACGCACGTCGGAAAAAAACGGGTATAGGTCAGGGACTCAAGATGGCGGAGCGCGTGCGCAGATGGCGGAATGACGCGAAGTGAACCCTGGCGCCTCGAAGTTGGACTCGCCGGATTTAAGGAGGGTTACTGAAGGGCTGTATGGTGGTGTGGACTGGGTGCCGTTTGGGTGCTAGTTTGAAAGGCTTAAGAGCAGTTCTCGTGTTTAGAGGGAAATTATAAACGTGTCTTCGCCGCATAAAACGCTGGCCTCTGTTTTTCGTTAAGCAATAAAGAGGAAAAAAGTTATTGGAAGATTCTGTCTGTATTAAGAACTGGTGAAAAAAATAAACAAAATAAAGTAGATTAGAGAAACAGTGGAGCTGTTTCCAAACTCAGACGGCCCTTTTAGCTTCAGTATTGTCAAGCAAAGAAAGGTCTTATTCAATACCTGCTATTTTGGATCCATGTATTTATTTGTTCATGCATATCCTGCCTTTATCACAACAGCCCTATAAGGTAGGTTAGGCTGCGAGTGTGTGACTGGCCCAAGGCCACTTAGCAAGCATGGCTATGGTTGCTAGGTATTTGGTTTTCGCTAGACAGTCCAGTATTTTCTTGGACTGTTTGGGAGAAATGTCCTGAAAATACTGGACAGCTGGCTGTGGGAGGAGAGAGAGTAGAAGAGGAGGGAGTAGGACACTGCACAGGAAGCCAGCCCACGCCTCTGCAGAACACAGATTTGGCCTAGGGTCTGGCACTGCTTGCAAACTGAGTCCACAGCACCCCCGCCTCTCCACTCCCCATCAAGAGGCATCCCTGGAAGGGCTGGACTAGCCAGGAAGCCGGGGGGGGGGGAGTTGCATGGTGCACAAGAAGGTGGCTCACACTACCCCTAAACAGGAAGGACTTGACCCAGGGGCCAGCGCCACTTACAGGACACACCCACAGGACCTTTGCCGCGCGCGACCTTTGGCGCGCGCGAGAGGCTTTTCGTCTCCCATCGAGGGGCACCCCTGGAATGTCTGGGCTGGCTAGGCCAGCTCCCCACCACCTGCCCCCAGGTACATGGCCTTGCTGCCAAGAGACCTCTGGATGTTACATTATTGTGTTGGGGCCAGGAGTGCACTACCGGGGACGCTCCCCTCTCCCCAGGTTTGCCATCTGGCAACCCTCCGCATGGCAAAGTGGGGATTTGAACCTGTGTCTCCTAGATCCTACACCACGCTGACTGTCTTACATGGAGAGCTAGGGATTGAATGTGGGAATGTGGGATCTGCATACAACACATATGCTTGTTTACTGAAAGTTTTCTCATTCAGTAATTGGTTGGTGGTGGAGAGTGCCCTCAGGTCATAGCTGACTTATGGCAACCCCTCATGGGGTTTTCATGGCATGAGACTAACAGAGGTGGTTTGTCATTAACTGCCTTTGTGACCCTGGTCTTCGTTGAAGGTCTCCCTTCCAATTACTAACCACGGCCAACCCGGCTTAGCTTCTGAGATCTGATGAGATCAGGCTCCCCTGGGCTATCCAGGTCAGGGCCATTCAGTAATTAGAATTATAGAAATGACTGCAGGCTCAGTACATAATACACCCCAGCTCTCATGATTTTTTCTCCAGATATCCATAATTACATAGAGAGATGTAGTAGCATGAACTGGCACGGAAAGTTACACAGAATGGAGAATTCCAAGAAGTGCTGCTTTTCTCATCACATTGCAGTGACAGGAGATTCTGTACCTAACTGAACTTTATCTTGTATGTCACACGAGGGACTTCAGGATCTTTATCTATTTTAAAGAGAGGCCTTTTTTTAAAGGGATTATAGCCTAGGGGTTATACTGGATACAGCATTATTACTAGAAAAACAAGTTAAGGTATCGGCAAAAAATGCTTTCTACAACCTCACTCTAGCCTGGAAGATGGCTTCTTATCTTGAAACGGCTGACTCTTGGATCCATGCTTTGGTGACATCAAGGCTTGACTATTGTAATGCTCTATACATAAGTCTCCCATCTAAGTTAATTAGGAGGCTCCAATTAGTGCAAAATGCTGCAGCTCGACTGTTATCAGGAGTGAGCAGGAACATGAACATCACTCCCATCCTACAGTTGCTCCACTGGCTACCCGTCAGTTACTGTGCTCAGTTCAAGGTATTAGTTATTACGTACAAAGTTCTTCCCAGTTTTGGTCTGGCCTACTTACGGGACCACCTCCCTCCCTATGTTCCTCCATGGCATTTTAGCTCATCTGAACAGGATCTCCTGCAGGTGCCAGGCTGCGCACGGGTGAAGTCAGCAGCACCCCATACATGGGCTTTCTCTGTGGTGGCCCCTACCCTGTGGAATGACCTGCCTGAGGAAGTCAGAAGAACTCCCACTCTCCTGGTTTTCCATAAACAATGCAAATCCGAACTATTCAAAAAGGCTTTTTACTCAAATGGGAGGGCTGTAGGGATGGGGTCTCAGTTGCTTCGCTAATGAGTTAGGGACCATAGACGACATCACTATATTACCGTATATATTATCTGTTGCTTTAAATATGTACTCTTATGTACCACCAGTGCAGCATGTTGTCTAATGTTAGTCCTAGAATTAATTATGTTCTGCTTCAGTATTTTTTCCTACTCTGTAGAGTATTTTTCTCTACTCTGAGAGCCAGTTTGGTGTAGTGGTTAAGAGCGCAGGACTCTAATCTGGAGAACCGGCTTTGATTCCCCACTCCTCCACTTGAAGCCAGCTGGGTGACCTTGGGTCAGTCACAGCTTCTAGCTCTCTCAGCCCCACCCACCTCACAGGGTGTTTTGTTGTGGGGATAATAATAACATACTTTGTAAACCACTCTGAGTGGGTGTTAAGTCATCCTGAAGGGCAGTATATAAATCGAATGTTGTTATTCTTGCTAATACTATGTCTTTTAAACTTGTATCTATTTACCCTATGGCATTGTTTATGGAAATGACCTTGAATACTGTATTGAAATGTACTTGATTCTGATTGTACTAATCTCATACTGCGTAATCCGCCTTGAGTCTCAGTGAGAAAGGCAGACTATAAATGACATAAATGAAATAAATACATAAATAAAAATTATTCCGCCCCCCCCCCCCCGCATCCTTCCGGGGACCATAGACATACTCAACACTCTGGAACTCTACAAGCCGCACAGTGCCAGAGTAAGTCAGCCCTGTACTCTTTACACTCTGTGTGGAAGGTTTACAAGCAGCGTGATGCATAAAATACCTTTGCTTGCAAGGAGAGCAGGCCGCTTTCTACATTTTCACTTTTGAATTGGAGACGGATCTTGAGGTGTTTCTGTGTGGAGATGTGTTAAATGAAAAGCACTGATGTTGCACTGCAATACTAAGGAGCTTTGTTTCCAGTTCTAAGCACATTTATTTGGAAGACCCATAGAACCAGGTTTTAATTTTGCTTCTTGTCAGGGCTTTTTTTCAGCAGGAACGCGGTGGAATGGAGTTCCGGAACCTCTTGAAAATGGTCACATGGCTGGTGGCCCCGCCCCCTGATCTCCAGACAGAGGGGAGTTTAGATTGCCCTCTGCATCACTCCAGCTGTGTGGAGAGCAATCTCAACTCCCCTCTGTCTGGAGATCAGGGGGCGGGGCCACCAGCCATGTGACCATTTTCTCTGAGGGCAACCCACTGAGTTCCACCACCTCTTTTCCCAGAAAAAAAGTCCTGCTTCTTGTGATCTTAATCACAAGAAGCACTGTTGAATAAGAGCCTCAGCATACACAATAATGCTAAAAGTTATAGTAAATGCACTGCTTGCGTTTCTTTCTTTCTCTCAATAAAACCAATAATTGTTCACATTATATTTTAAGTGTTCAAAGCTCTTCATATATATTATGTCAATAATCCTCACAATAACTCCATAAGGTACCCAGGAGGATTAGTACTGCTGATGAGACTAGAGAATACTCTCTTGCTTAAGGCCATGTATGGAAATTTTTTTGGCTGGACTGATCTGAACTAGGGTCTTCCCAGCTCTTGGCCACTATGCCATAAAAGCTGTCCATTGGCACTGAAGTGTACCCAGTATTAGATTAGGTCCTGCAAATATACGCTTTTGCCTGGAAGACTATTAAGTCTGGTGCCAAACTGAACAAAAGTTTAATTAGTAGCATGTGGGAACCAGGAAAAAAGCCACACTTTTGGTATCCAGGTGTGTTATAGACACCAGAGCAAAAGAAAACTGTCACTCTATCCCACTGAGATACTGTCTCACTTCAGAAAACAAACCATAACTCATATCAGTCCCAAAAAATTGGATGATCTGTAAAGGAGCTTAAATAACATTAAAGAGTAAGTAAATAGCCATTCTGTTTGCAAACTGAGTGCAAGTCCTGTTGCCAAGTACTGCACATAATGCTTGAATGGACATGTCACAGCTGTCTATACAAATCATTTTTCACAAGGGAAGGACAAACTTCTGTACATTTACACAATGTCACAAAGCCTGCTTGTGCACCACCCTAGAAAATGTCAGTCAAAGAAGGCCTAGGCGACCAAGTATTTTACTTGTGATTTTAAAACAAATATTAGAATTGTGTGTTACATGTTGTTATACTTAGAGCTAGCAACAAAGTAAACCTTATGCAGGCCCTAAACCTAAATATACATACCTTGAGTGTAAGTTCTATTTGAGATCAAGAGACTTAAATGCATGTGACTTCCAAAATACAATCTTAAACACAACCATGTACTTTGAAATAATTGCCTTCTAATGTTTAAAATTTAAAATATCTATGGCCTTGATCTTAGGGTTGCCAGATGGGCTCTGGGGAAATACTGGGCCCTGGGGAGGGTGGAGGTAGTACTCATCCGAGGATTGATCTTCTGGGCCTAGCATGATGGCATCACTTCTGAAAGTGACATCACTGCGCTGCCATCCCGAGTGGTTCCCCTCACTGCCCCAGCTGGCAGCCTCCTTCCTTCCTTCTCAGGCCTGCCTCTACCTTGCCCGGGCTCCAGCCCGGCCATCCCTTCATACCGGGGTGGGGAGAGGCAGAGGGTAATGGCACCTCAGCACTTCCTCTGCTTGCTTCCTCCTCTGCTCTGGCAAAATGAAGGCACATCAGTGGGCTCTCCCTCTGCCATAGGGTTGTCAGCTCCCAGTTGGGACATTCCTGGAGATCTGGTGGGAGAAACCTGGAGAAAGTGGGGTTTGGGGAGGGAAAGGACTTTGGCATGGCATAATTCCATAGAGTCCACCCCCCAAAGTAGCCATTTTCTCCAGGTGAACTGATCTTTGTGGCCTGGAGACCAGTTGTAATTCCGGGAGATCTCCAGCCACTACCTGGAGGCTGGCAACCCTACTCTGCCACCATAGCTCTTTCTGAATCGGAACTCTCCCTCCATTGCTGCCGCTCCCTACTCTTCCTCAGCTTTCCCTTCCTCCACTTCTCATCAATCCCATCCCGCCAGGTGTCCGGGTGAAAATGGGACACTTGGCAACCCTATCAGTGGTCTCCAACAAATAGTTTGTGACTTACCAATAGCTCACTGATAGCTGCACTGTAGTTCGTGCATCTCCTGGAAGATGTAGGAAAACATCATAACAGATCTTGCAAAGCTTACATTCCGCAGAACTTTCCTTTGTCCCACATAGCTGATGGCTTTGTCCTACTCCATGTCGTTTCTAGGCCACAACAAAACTTGGTAACATGTCAGGAGGGGAGCTCAAGAGTAGTTCTCATCAGGGCTTTTTTTCAGGGGGAACGCCGGGGAACAGAGTTCCGGAACCTCTTGAAAATGGTCGCATGGCTGGTGGCCCCGCCCCCTGATCTCCAGACAGAGGGGAGTTTAGAGTGCCCTCCGTGCCGCTCGGCGGTGTGGAGGGCAATCTAAACTCCCCTCTGTCTGGAGATCGGGGTGGGGCCACCAGCCATGTGGCCATTTTCTCTGAGGGCAACTCACTGAGTTCCATCACCTCTTTTTCCAGAAAAAAAGCCCTGGTTCTCATTAAAGACAAGGTTGGAGATCCTTGGTCTAAATGTTATGTAACTGCTATATTTCTACATTGATGTGAAAATGGGGAAAAAACTCTTGAAAATTATCACAATTAATATAATGAATACCATATATTAATTTGTGTTATTATTTATTAACATTTAAAGGTAAGAAATATCATTAAAACACAGGACACAAATCTTTGTAAAATTATAACCATAATATGACATATAAGAAAATGGTTAAGAGGCTGTAGATAAGACTATCTGGACTTTCTTAACATTTGGTTTAATATTAACTCGGACTTTGTGGAACAGTTGGGACAGAGTCTGCATTTCACAGAAGGGCATTTTAAAATCAACCTTGATCAACATAAAGGAGGGAAAATGCAGCTCTCTATTTTCACCGTTGATGCATTTACACATCAACCATTTTGTGGCAATCCTGCAGCTGTTTGTCTTCTTGAAGATGTAAGTTTTTGAAATTTGTCTTTATCCTAACAAGTACTAACCTTTGATGTGCATGGCTGATGTTATTTCTGTTTATTTAAGTGGGATTTCTTAATCATTAGAAAATAAAACAAAAGTCCAGTGGCACTTAAGAATTTCTACATAAGATTTTGTGTCATAACAACTCATTTTTTCAAAAATCACAGTTTGTATAGGTACATAGAGCTGTGCTGTTTATTTAGCCCAGTATTTTTTTCAAGTATCTTGCTGTCAAGGAAACTTTTCCACATTTGTTTGTCTGCCAAGAAACCCCTGTTTGTTGCAGAGGATTCTGGGATGCATTCTAGGGAAGTCTTCAGTTAGTGGTTTTGGACAGGACTTCTCTGTGGCTATACACAGTATGAAAGGATGCCCGTTCAGCAGTCCCCTGCCTCTCTGTATTGTGAGTATAGCAGCAATGACCACGTATTAGCCTTGCTACAATAAACAATACAATTAATTCTACACTTCACATGTGGAAAACCATTCATACAATTGCTAAAATGCAGGTACCTCAAGATAATAAAGTGCTGGTGCTACCAATTGCTACATGAATTCATTGCACATATAACTATTAAAGTGCAAGTGCATAGTAACAACACAGCATATTTCTATTCCACAGGTCCTGGATAGCAAAAGTCCAATTAGTAAGTGAGAATGTCCAATAAAACAACGTCAATCCTTGTTGTATATACTTGTCATGCGGAATCCAAAAACAAAGGTCTGGTCCTCTGATGGGTTATCTAGATCCTCATGTGACCCATTTCATATAATCTTTAGCAATTGTATGAATGGTTTTCCATATGTGAAGTGTAGAATTAATTGTATTGTTTATTGTATTGATAATTATTCACTGTACGTGTATTTTACTGTGTATTGAGTTTATGTATTGTATTAGTAAATACATTGTGACTGTTAGCAAGGCTAGTACGTGGTCATTGCTACTGTCTCTGTATTGTGGGAGCAGACCTGTAGCACAAGAAAAGCTGTCTTTCTGGGAAGCCTTTATGCTAATGGATAAGTTTCCATGGAATCCCATGCATATGAACGCACCAAAGAAAAATGGGACGCCTCAATCACATGTTTTGTATCAGTCCCGCAGTTACACCTCCTCACCTCTGTTAAACCAGCACTGGTTCATTCATCTATAAAATGATTGATTAATGATACCACCAGAATGAGGAATAAGAGACCGATCAAAGATTGTTCCTTTTAAAATCTACCACATGGTGGCAGTATTTAAACGTATACCTTTCAATGGCTTTGTGTGGAGTTTGTTTTTTTGCTTGGGATGACTTGCTTTTCCTTGAGTAAGTTAACTAGTCTTCTACATTTTTTAAACTAAAATTCCTATGATCCACCATGGTCTTTTACATATAGAAGGCAGAAATTCCATCCTCAGGGCACAGCACTAGGTGTCTTGAAGGGGAGGGACCATGTATGATTTGGGGGATACAAATACTATTCCGTTGAAAAGAATTCTGCAAGCTTTAGATGCTTATTCTTAAGGAACCCGGAACCAGAAACCAACGTTAGCCTTGTGACTCGTGATGGGCACTTTGTTTGTCAGACCATGTTTGTTAGGAAATATTTGTAGACATGAAGCTTTCCATCTTTGCTATAAAAGAAACATCAGTTTATTAGGGTCTACTTGAATATTCTTTTAGGAACTGGAAGAAGGTTGGCATCAAAAAATCGCAACAGAAATGAACCTCTCAGAAACAGCATTCATCAGAAAATTGCATCCAGCTGATGATTTCACCAAAAGTAAGGCCCTTCTAGCTGCATTGTATAGTTTTACTCAGGGCTTTTTTCCAGCAGGGACACGGTGGAACAGAGTTCCAGAACCTCTTGAAAATGGTCACATATGACCATTTTTTCCGAGGGCAACCCACTGAGTTCCACCACCTCTTTTCCCAGAAAAAAAGCCCTGGTTTTACTAATGGTTTCAGTAGAAAGTTGATTATATTATCTTTTTATTGGTTTTGAAGAAGGATGGCATTTCAGCAGACCAGGTAAGACACTGAGTTCTTAGGGCATATCCTCACGAGATTTAAACTGGTTCATAATTAATAGAAACTTTGGAAATATAGGGTTGCTAACCTCCAGGTAGGGCTTGGAGAGCTCCAGACTACAGAGATCAGTTCAGCTGGAGAAAATGACTGCTTTGGAGGTAGACTCTGGCATTGTACCCCACTGAGGTCCCTCCCCTCCCCTAAACCCTTTCCCCAGGATTTACCTCTAAATTGCCAGGAATTTCCCAGTCTGGAGTTGGCAACTCTATTTCAGCTATATAGAAATTGTTCTTTATTTTATACCTTCATACAACTTGAAGAAATGAAGTCTGCAATCCTGTGTGCGTTTTGATGGAACAAGACCCATTAGCATCATAATTGATCTCAGCCTTATGTATTATGTCATTTTGAATGGTATGTGTCACGACTTCCTCTGACCAGCCCTCTGACCAGGCCAGTGACTTGGACCTGGAGGGCTCAGCAGTGTCAGGATGAGCCTGGTACTGCAGAAGCAGCAGTTGACCCCACGCCCGAGACTCTTCCGCCAGAACCTGCGAGCAAGACCCTAGCCAGCCATGCCCCAGAAGCTCTAGAGACCACACCACCAGAACCTGCAAGCGAGTCCTTGCCACCTGTCTCTGAGGACCAACAATGGGGCCCTGCCAGGCAGAAAACAAACCAGGGCCCATAGCCCCTCCAGATCTCCTTCCATACCGAGGGAATGGTAGCAGCAAAGGGCGCAGGCAGGGATGGCGCAGAGGAGACCAAGTGCAAGGCTGGCAGCACACCTCCTCCCTGCAGACTCAGGCCAGAAATCTGACAGCAAAACTTCCTTGCAAGACCCTGGCCAGAGGAGAGAGAGTGAGTGAGTGAGCATGCATTCATGTGCATGTTCCATATGGACACATTTTGATATTAGATATAGAATCCAACATCCTGAGAAGCATAGCTTTCATTTTTAAAAAATATGTTGCTTGGGGAAGGTAGTGTTTGGGAAGGGAGATCGACAGAGATGTGACATCACTCTAGGATTTCCTTTTCTATTTCTCCACCCTCTGAAGTTACCATTTCCTCCAGTGGAGCTGATCACTGTAGTCTAGAGACCAGTTGTAATTATGGGAGCACTCCACCTCCACCTGGAAGATGCTAACCCTAGCCTTACTTCTCTCATTCATATGGCATCCTCTGGAAGAAAAATTATTGTTCAGTGGTGGTACAAATTTGCCGCCAAGACATCTGCTTCAGCATGGGTAATAGTGGGACTGGCTTTTCCTTTATGCTGTAATGTTCTGTTGGACTAGCATGCCAATGAAAGGAAGTAATAGTATAGCCTAGATCAGGAGCCTAGTAGTATAGCCTAGTAGTATAGCCTAGATCTAGGCCGGGGCAGGGGATCCCCTGCTCCCACCTCCCCCCGCCCCACTTACCTGGCCAGCGAGGGGGCATGCACCGCCCCGTGCCCCACAGCAGGCCCATTTGGGGCCAAATTCCCAGAAGTGACATCATCATGCCAGCCGGAAGTGTGCATGCTGTGCGCATGCACGAGAAGAACCTACAGGGAAGGAGGGGAGGTAAGAGCCAGCATCCCAATCTCCCGCCGGGAGACTGAAGGGATCTGGAAACCCTACTCTGATCTCATTAAGCCTATGAGCACTTCTAGAATTTTGATAACAAGTGTGGGCATCATCACAAAACGGCTGCCACGAGGGCCAGAGCCAATCACAAAATGGCTGCCATGAAGTACTGGCATTGGGAAAATGTTGGGAATCTGCAATTTACGCATCCTCCCATGATAGGTGTTCCCTGCAGACACAAAGATGATGCTTCCTTGTTCTACCGAATCGCTGCTGTAGGGAAGCAAATTAAAGCCAGGAATTGCTGTTTGCTTTGAGGAGGAGATACTCTGGAGAAGAAGCAAATAAGACTTTTCTTGTACTTTTTCAAACATGGACACACCAGTGATACATATTTTCTGAGGGTTAGTTTGTGAAACCAGGATTCAACATACAGAGGCCCAATTCAGATGTAACATGACACCATAGTTTAATTAAACTAACTAATCACAGTTTAATCCTGGCATGTTCTCTGATGATGCCTGCCTTGGTAACACACAGAAGGAAGTTAAATCAGTATTTGTCAAGGCAACCCAGGATTTGGATGATGATCTGTGAACTGAATCCTGGGCCGATTCCAGACGGGCACAAGTAGAGCGAGTGCTTTCGCTTTTTCAGCGACCTCACTCGTAAAAACCCGCAATTTCCCATCCCGGCTTACCTGCGGTCCATGGTGCTCAGTTGCGCTCTATAAGCGGACGGTGTGAATGCGGTATTGCGGGTTTGCACACTTCTGGGCGCTTCGTCGCCGCGGAGATGCCCTCCCCTTTCCCTCCTTCCTTTGCTGGCCAGCTGGCAACAATATTCCCTTATTTTTTAAAAAAAAAACCGGGCGCCATTTGCACAGTCGCACATTTGCGCACATCGAACTGCGCAAATGTGCACAAATGCACAAACGTACAAAAGCGCACAAAAGTCAATGTTGCATATTCGCATACTTGCACATTTGCGCATTTGCGCAAAACACGTAAAAAATTTTTTTAAAAAAACGAAATGCGAACCAATGAAGGCCCCCGACATCAACTGTGACAGGGAGGAAACAACCAATCCTGGGTACCTCAGTTGGCCGTGCGAACATCCGGAAGCGGGACGGCACGGCACGCTGCAAGACAAAGCGGATGGAGATGAAAGTGAACGCGTGGCCGGTAAGCGATTATTTCCGCAGAAAAACCGCAATTTCTGGCCATCTGGAATCGGCCCTGGTTTCACAAACTAACCATAGTAAAAATATTGATTAAACCATAACATCTCATTCACACATCATACAATACCATAGTTAAAAACTAACATGTTTAAATATGCTTATGCTTGGTTTTCAGCTCTGTTTTCAGACTTCTACCTGTTGTCAGATATCCAACCCTATTGCCTTGTCTATTGGATATTCCAGCTGATTATCATATTTATATTGCACTGTGTAATCTGCCTCAAGACTCAGGGAGAAAGGCGGACAATAAATAATGTTAACCAGTGCAGCAGCAATAATATTACCAGTTTCTTGCCTCAGATCCTGGTGTGATGTAACCTAATTTAACATACTAAGTGAAGTGTCCTGCATTCAAACTATTGCACTAACAATAGTGAGTTTAATTAAACCATTTCAACTGAGCCATTGATTATATCCAAGACTAATTATCTTTTTTCCCCCCCTCGTCTTTAGGTTCTTGTTTTGGATTAAGGTGGTTCACACCAACAAATGAGGTCCCTCTCTGTGGTCATGCTACCCTGGCATCAGCTGCTGTGTTATTTCACAAAAAGAGTAATGAAAATATAGCTATAAATTTGACATTGTAAGTGCTTTTATCTTAAATTACAGATACATATTTCTGATTTTCAAAACAGAAAACATGAATTCAGTGCTCACTTTCATTACTCTGAGTGGAAAATTGAATGCCAGACAGGCAGGAGACCGCATTATTCTGGACCTGCCCCTTTACTTGGCCTACCCACAGGTTAGATTTAAATGGTACATTAATCAGTTCTCAACTTTTCTCCCAAAGAAGAGAAACAGTGTGTTCATTATTTATGTTTTTTTCCTCACCAGGATTTTCAGGAAGTGGAAGAATTTGTTAAGGTAATTTTGCATTATTCTTACAACTGTCCAGCCTGAGCCCTTACCAAGTTAGGCATAAACCTCTGGGCCAAATATTTGCTTCATGCACACAAAATTTCCTTTCCATATGTCATAGCAGATTGGCGTCTTGAGTTTTCTTTATCAAGGGGACTTATTACATTGAATGGATGTATGGATATTGGTCAAAGGGACTACTTTACTTTTTTGATTCTAGGGGGATGAGTCATTGATTATTTTTGGTAGTTTTTGAGTTCTTATATTTGATAAGAAGCTTAGCTATTCAAAATTTTATGGATGCTGATCATTTACCTGTCTCTCTTTCTATAATCCAGAGGAGTTAGCCATGTTAGTCTGTAGTGGCAAAATAGTAGAGTCCAGTAGCATCTGACGAAGAGAGCTGTGGTTCTTGGAAAGCTTATGCTACAATAAAGTTGGTTAGTCTTAAAGGTGCTACTGGACTCTTTACTTACTTTCTATAATGCTACTATTAAAGATCACCTCCCAGTTAGTGAACAAGAACAACTGCTCCAACAGGATAACAAAATTTGCTGTTCTTATTGGTCTCATCAAATAGAAGAAAATATCAGCTGCGTGTTGTATTCAACAGAAATTCGTTTTTATCAGGGATGAACTTTCAAGATCTTATATGGTCAAGTCTTTTGTTGAGTTGTTATAGGGCCTTTTTATACTATTTGAGCCTTTTTACCTACGTCCATTTAAGTATATGGATATAGCTGAGTCAATGAGAAGAAATAAATTGTTTGATTCTGAACGTAAAACCATGAAAAAAAGGATACAGCAACTGCACTGGGAGTTGAAAAGAGATAATTCCCTAAATACCTTAGGATAATTACTTGAGTTTAAAAAAGATACAAACAACTGATTCAGGAGAAAAAGAGGGAAGAAAAGTATAAGAGATGGCATCTTCTGATTAAGTCGTTTAACAACAATGATTTATCAAACTTTCAGAAAACTGTTGCTATTGCTATGAATTTGTGATCTAATTTACCTTTGCGTATTTCTGCTGCTTGGTGGACGATACACTTCCTCCTGTAATATTGCAGTAGAGAATATATTACCCAAGGATCTCCCTAACTGGACTCTGGTAGTGGAGAATGATGCATTTATTAAGATTCACCAATGCCTTCCATTAAGGCCTCTGGCTTGGATCAGGTTTCAGTTGATCTATTCAAGATAAATCCTGTTTGGTGGGGCAGTATATAAGCACCAATCTTCCCCTAGATTAACCAGATCCTGGTAATTATCACCCAATTAGCCTTCTGTTATCAGTTGGGAAATTAGACTCTTCCCTTTTACATCAAAGATTACTGGAATGATAAGTGCAGTAGGTTCTCTGAATCCCCAGTTTTCATTATATAAAAAAAGTAAGTATCAAGCCCCTTCCCTTGTGGAGATATAAGGAAAAAGGCACATCTTCACAAGGGAAGAGGCTAAAGACTTACTTTGTTAAAAAGGAAAGCTGGGAAATCAGAGAACCTGCTGCACCAATGATTACAATGGCAGGTCAATATATCACTATGAAATTGACAATTTAAAAAAGATTGATAACAGAATCAGGAGGGGGATGGGAAGGAAGGCGCTGGAGGAGTGGTTCCATGATGATGAACATTCAATCATTGAAGACAAAACTGAAAGAAACATTTTATATGAGGAAAAAATCAACTCAAAATCAGCTTCCAGAAAGAAGATTGGGGTAAAAGTAGACTCAAAATAACTGGGAGGAAAAATAGGGAAAAAAACAAAAAATGGAAGCGAAAACTAAAGACAAAAAAATGGGTACGGAAAGCGGGATAAATCTAAGCAGTATGGGGTCAGAACTGATGAAAAAAACCTTTGCGGAAAACCCCTTTGTTTGAATCATCTCGGGCAGCGCCGAATCTTCACCGTGGAATGACATGAGTTTTCTGCGCATCTGGAGCACATGCATCTTCCAACAGAGGGAGATGTATTGTCTCAATGGAACAATTCACTAGCATTTCCTCTCCCCTACGGATTTTTTTTCCTTCAAGGAGTCAGGAAGGACTACATTCCCAACCATTTGCTAAACCTACAGAATAAACAATGGCTGCAGTGACCGGAGTACATCTTGATGCTCTGTTTTGGGGCTGCTAGCTCCCTCTCACCCATGTTTGCCTTAGAATGACTGGAAGCATCCTTAAGCCCAGTGATTCTGGTGGGACTTAATTGCATTTAGCCATTTATCTGATTCTCTCTTTGTTTCTAAAATGTTTTCTCTTGATTGTGATAAGCATGTTTTTAAAAGCATGACAATTTTAAACCTCTGCCATGTGGAAGCGTCTGTCCCTGCCTTTTGAGTCCACAGTGCTTTCCCCTGTGTTCTCTTACTGTCTTGCAATAGAGGCCTTTATTTGAGAGTGTCACATTTACCAAAACAGATAATAAAAAGGTTATATTGTGCAGAAGTGTTGTGAATGAATAGTCATTGGGGTTCTTTTCCCAACCAGGTAGCTGTAGGTGATATGAATGTTCAAGATGTTCGCTATTCTCCTGACACAAAGAAGTTCCTTGTTCGACTCAGTGATGTTTATGAAAGGTATACATAGTTTAGTGACAAATGTCTTCATATGGTTAAGCGGTAAATAATATATACCCCATCTCCTCTGCTTGGCGTTGTCTTCTGTTTATGCCACTGAATAATCCACAGGAAGCAGAAATGTTTCTACCACGGGATTCTACTTCATACTTGGTTTAGCTATTTTTTGCTTCTTGAGCATTAAGTGAGGGGCTAGAGTATCCTTTCCTCTTCTTTAGTTTCTTCTTATATGTTTAAAAAGAGCACTGCTCAAGAGTCATTATTATCTCTTTGTTGTTAGAAGATAAGTTCATGCCAAGCAACAAGTTCATTAGGGCTTCTATAACCTAGTCCTGTCATGTGATGAACAGGAAAATGGTCATGCTTGGCGAGAACCAAGAGTATATCTGCTCAGGAAAAGAAAGGTGAGTGTTGATGGGTCTTCAGGGACTCCCATCTTAGACCTTCTCCACATGGGATATACTCCCTGGGTTCAATGCTTTGGGGATGTAGTCCCCCCCACCCGGTTCCCCACAGTATTGTGATGTATTTGGGTGCCTCCTGGATTTTCTCCAGCATTTCTTTGATCTTTCCCAAACCTACTTTTGCGAGCAGTTTTAGGAAAGATTGCAGCAAAGGCTGGATGGCAGCCATGCAGGTGGGAAAGTTTAGTTTTTCTAGTCCAACCTCAATGGCAGCTGCTTCCTCTGCCCTAGATCCCATGGCTTCCATTTTCCTCTCATCAACCACCGGGTGGATGGCTTTCTTGCTTTTTAAATCAGCAAGCCACCGCTTGATGAAGTATTGTTGAATCTGAACATCAAAGGCTATGGTGCTGAGTCCTCAGGAGGGGAGGGGATCCTGTGTCTGAATGGGGTACAGATGAACCTCGGTCACTCAGCCTTCTTCGTTGACGTGATATTTATCATTTTCAATGATGAAATTTGTTTTTCTCCATAGAAAATATGCCTACATTGGAGTCTCAATCACAAATGTTGTCATCCCTTCAGGGTTTCCCTGCATTTCAGTTTATTTCCTTGCTGTAATTTTCAGCCTTTAATTTGCTTATAAATATAAATTTATTAATCACATAGGATAATTAGCAACAATATTGTAAATGAGTTTTTTAAAAAAATAAGTGATTTGTATCCGTTCTTTCCTGGGACTCTCTCTACACTGACACTGGTTTTCTCCAACGGCCACTTCATCAAGATTCTGAGCTCTTTACTCTTCCCCATCAAGGGAGTTGCCAGCACAGTCATGCAGTGTCTTACAAAATGAAAACATGTATCTTATGTTTAAACCTGAAGGTCTGATTTGGAGAAACTAAAAGTAAAAACCCAAGAGCTTTTGCGGGCTGAGAGGACTGGAAAAGTGAAAGGACTGATAGTCACACTTAAGGGAAAGGTTGGTGGAAAACTTGAACGCTACGACTTTTATTCCCGCTACTTTGCACCCTGGAATGGAATTTCAGAAGATCCTGTCACAGGTACATGCATGAAGGAATTTGGTCTCATTTTTATTCAGTGTAGGTGAATGACTCCTGCTTGGTGCTTTGTTACGTAAAAAAAAAAATCTGGGTTAGTCTCTGGCTGCACCGTCCTCCAAGAATCCTATGGCACCTAAAAATCTAACCCTTCTATTGATGCACAAATGTGCATTGGCATCTATTGAATGTTCAACGAAAGCTCATGTCGCAATAAACCTTTTTAGATGCCAAAGGACTCTAATTGACATTATACATTATATAAGCTAATCTGTTGTGATAGCAACCTATCACAGGCTCGGCAGCTGTGCCAGTGAGTCTGGTAGCAGGACCACCAGTCTCATCTCATACCACATGCTGTGGCTCTGAGTTGCCACTGGTTCACATGCCACAGTTGCAAGTCCCTACATGCCCAGCCACCAGAAAGGAGCAGTTAAGGAAAAGGAGTGTGAGGGGAGTCAAACAGGAAAGGGTGTTTGGGAGGGGGGAGACAAAAATGGAAAGGTTGTTGGAAGGGGAGGCGAAAGAGGAACATCATAAAGAGGCTACTGCTATGGTTGCTGAGCCCAAGATCCATGCTGGGCTTGGGACTGCTGGAGGCAATGGTGTGAGGGGACTGGGAGCCCAGCACAACTAGAATCCCCTCTTGTAGTTTTTATGGGGCCCCCTCTTGCCTGTACATTTTCTTGTACTTGCTGCCTCCCAGTGGAGCAAATAACATCCTCCTGCAGGCTAAGGCTGTTTGAGTTCCTGAAAACAGCATGAGGAGGGGCAGGAACACCAGGGTCCCAATCCAAACCAGGTCCCTGCTGTGCTTACACACAGGAATTACTACCAGGGACTCACAGCTGCAATATGGTTGCCAGTCCCTGTTGGCAACTCATGTAAAGCACAACGTGCAGTTTAACCCTCTGCTGAGTACCAGAGAAAGGAAGCAACACTGTGGTGGGGCACAAAACCTAATCTCTACCCCTCATACTGGGTGACTTAGTTCTCCCTGATAAGGATTCCACAGGGGGAAGAGGTGTATTGTGCGTCAGCGCACACAGCGTGCAGAAATGCTCCACAGCCCAACCACCCTCCAGCACCGCAGTAAATTAGTCTCCCCTCTGCCTGCCATAATGAGAGGACATAATACTGGCTTATCTTATACATTGTTATGAAGATTACTGAAATTGTGTTTGCAAAATTTCTTGAACATTGAAAAAGGAATCATTATTCATCGCAGCAGAATGACCACCTCTTTCCCTCCCTCCTCCCCAAAGGATCTGCTCATGCTGTTTTAAGCAGTTACTGGTCACAACAACTCGAGAAGAAAGAAATGTGCGGTAAGTGTACTTACAAAAAGCTGCAAACTTTAACAAATGCGTTTAGTGTTAATTAATATTGATACTAATCAACAGAAGCCTGAAGCGCAGATTTTAAAAAAAATCTTCTTGATTAATTGGAAGGGCCAACCAAGAATGCAGGTCTGTTTTAAAAAAACAACACCCCCAAGTTATTTCAAATGTTTCTCTGATTTACACCCCCAGTCCCTTAATATGATTTTGAGTGCTTCTTCATTTACCCATCCCTCCAATCCACCTATAACAAATGAGAAAAATATAAACATGAGAAAGTGTGGTTTCCAACCTCCAGGTAGAGCCTGGAGATCTCCCAAAATTACAGCTGATCTCCTTACTGCAAAGATCAGTTCCCCTGGAGAAAATGGCTGCTTTGGAGAGTGGACTGTGTAGAATCACATGAGCTCCCTGCCTGCCCCAAGCTCCATCCTCCCCAGATACCCTCTCAAATCTCCAGGAATTTCCCAAGCCAGAGTTGGCAACCCAATGAGAAAGTTAGGTATTCCTATTTCTTTGCTGCCCTCTTCATGGCCACTGTGCTGTATAAGCTGTTCCAGTTACTGGCGTTTACCTCTTTCTCTTAGATTTGATGAAAAATCAGTTTAAAAACAGCTTTTCCTTCCACGTTGTACTTGGGGTTCAATTACTGTGGCTTTTCTTCTAAAACCATTGAAATCAATGCCAATATCATACATCTAATAGCCAGGAAGATTAAAAATCTGCATGGTGACACCACATTGGGTTAATGAAGAGAATTCTGCAAATGTGGGGGAGCCCTTAGGTTTTGTGGAAAGATTTTAAAAAGTTTTAAAACTAAACTTGGAACTACCCCCCCCCCCAATCATAACAATGATGTCTGTGCATGTGCAATTTTTGTGCAAAAAAAAGAACTTTGGATGAAGTCATCCCAAATGGCACCCCCGCCCCCCTATGGAGTAAAGAGTGAGTGAGTGGAGAGGGGGAAGCAGAAGTGGGGAGAGGTGAGTAGTGGAAAGGGTAGGCTGCCAGTGCAATGGGGAAGGGGAAGAGAATAGGAGTCCCAAGGGGGAATGAAAAATAAGCCAGAAAGGGTGGTAGGAAGAGCTAGACAGAGCAGGTGTGAGAGGGCACAGACATGGTATCAGGTTGGGGGAGGGGAGCAAGGAACAGTGGAGGAAATGAAGGAAAGTGGAGGGGGGGGCAGTATGGAACGCCTTGGCTCTCCATTACAGCTGAAAGACCAGGATGCCTACATTTCCCATCAAAACTTGAGGGAAGCTGACAAATGTCCAACCTGTGTCAGGTGTCACTTGTAGCTTGGCTGTGAGGGGTTCCCCACTCTTGTATCTTTTAGAACATAACCTTCTTACTCATGGGTCTTGTTTATTTTAAGGAATTTACAGTGCCACCCTAACAAAGTTAAGTCAATGGACGTGTGTAACTCTGTCTACGGTTGCAGTTAGTTGACGATTGCACAGGCCCACTACTGGCTTTTCCCTCGTCCCCTCTGCTTTTCAGCAATGACAGTTCAATATAGCAATCGACTATCATTATGGTGTTCTTAAGAAACACAGATACTGGTTCAAGCCAATGGTAGATTTCCCCTAAGAGAGCCGGGGTGGGGGGCGGTTGCTGAATGTCATCCTTCCCCTACAGATTCACTCCTCAAGCTGCCCAGGGGAGGCATTTGGGCTGTAGAAAGAGGGGTGGTGGTGAGAGAGCCCCTGTAATGATTTTAAATGTGTGAGTGTTTAAATGCTTGGTGTGGTACAGATGAAGTGTGGGGTGAAAGAGAGGGATGAGTGAGTGTGATATGATTGGTTGATGACTGAGAGCGGGACCACAAGTGACGCCTGACACAGGTTGGACACTTGCCAGCTTCCCTCAAGTTTTGATGGGAAATGTAGGCAGCTTGGCGGAATGTTGGACAAGTGACAGTTGAAAAGTCCATTGGACAGCAGTCAGAGAGCCAAGCTGCAAGACCAGGATGCCTACATTTCCCATCAAAACTTGAGGGAAGCTGACTAGTGTCCAACCTGTGTCAGGCGTCACTTGTGGTCCCGCTCTGAGAGTGTGGGCGGAGTAAATGCAGTTTTTAGTTACTAAGGGAAGAAAAGATTCAGTCAGGGGCAAGAGAGGCAAGCTGTATGCAGCCTTAGCATGTTTAAGCATTTCTGAGAAAAATATTGAGTCTGGTTTTAGCAGGCAAACTGTGTGTGCGCCTGAGAGAGAAAGTCTATGTGTATTTGAGTGAGAGGTTGATATCTGAAGCAGGCAAACTGTGTTTTAAATCTGAGAGAAGATCTGTGCGACTGAGTTGATGAAAGGAAACTTTAAGAACCAATAACACCCTTTCAAACCATCATACCAAAGAAATAATATGAAACCGATACGCTTCTTATAAAAAACAAATGTTTTTTGTTTTTTATATCCCAGAGTATCTGTCATTCCTATATCCCATTCCTATCCTCAGGGCCACATAGTACCACGAAGGAGCCTGACGCTTGGGCACGTTACTAAAGGGGAAATTTAAATAAAATATCTTGGAATATAATATTCTTGGTGGCAGCAATCTACCCAGAGGGTGTAAGAGAAAGATTAAAGCAAAATCTACCCAAGAAAGGGTCGTAATAGTCCCATTCTATCGATGGAAATCTCATCCCATCCTTCCTCTTTCCCCCCTTCTTTTTTTAGCCTTTCAATGTTCTTCTCGTGGAGGAGAGTTGAAGATTTTGCTTCGGGATGACGGAAGAGTAGACATTGGTGGGCAAGCAGTTTTTGTGCTAGAAGGTTCTCTGACTATTTGAAGAAAATGAATACAAGCTCTTCTCCGCTTGTACAACTTCCACTTTGCTCTAGAAATGTAGATGCTGATGAGTATTTTACTGAGAAGAACACACTCACTTAATTTGTAATGGAAAATACAAAGTATTTGAAACATTATTTATTATGTATTACATTTATTATCTGCCTTTCTACGATTCAGGAACTCAAGGCAGATTACTAAATAAAATAGCAGTTATAAAATGAATGAAACAATATTTCAAAATACAGTTTTGGATTGCCAAAAAACATAAAAAACAAAGTTAATTAAAAAGCCATCCTAAATAAAACCATCTTCAGTTGCCTCCTGAAGATCATTTCAGATACATAGCTGTGTTGGTCTGCTGTAGAACAGCAGGATTTGAGTCCAGTAACACCCTAAAAACCAACAAAATTTTCAGGGTATATAAGCTTTTGAGAGTCAAAGCTCCCTGAAGAAGGGAACTTAAGACTCTCAAAAGCTTACACCCTGAACATCTTGTTGGTCTCTAAGGTGCTGCTGGACTCAAATTCTGCTGTTATCCTGAATATTGGCAGAGAGGGGGCCAAGCACACCGCCCTGGGGATGCTGCTGCATAGTCCTGGGACTGTCAGGCAGGACTGTCAGGAAGGCCTGTGATCTTAATTCCTAGGCAGCAATATCGGGGAGAAGGTGGTCCTTCTTGTACCCTGGCCCCAAGCCATGTAGGGCTGTACAGACTAAAACCAACACCTTGAATTGTGCTTGGGAACGGATTGGTAGCCAGTGTAATTGCTGTAATATTGGGGTCACATGCAGGGCTGGCGCGCCCATTGAGGCCAGGTAGGTGGTGGCCTCAGGCGCGGGGTGCCGGAGGGAGCGCCAGAGGAGGTGCGGGGGGCGGAAGCGCGCACCACAGAACTGCAGCCTCCTATCCCTCCCATCCCGCACTGCCACCGGTGCCAGCATACGTCCCTGGCCAGGCGCAGCAGCTGTGGGCAGGCGTCTGCGGCAGCGCAGGCAACCGAGCAGGACAGCTCGGAGGCCACCCGCGCACCGTCCCAGCCGCCCACTGCAGCGATCACACGTGACATCATCATGCAGGCCGGTAGGTATGCACGCGCGGGTGGGGGTGCCTGGCCAGCCGGCTGGCTGCGATCACCGAAAACCCTGGAGCCGCCCCTGGTCAC
Organism: Eublepharis macularius; assembly: GCF_028583425.1. Taxonomy (NCBI): domain Eukaryota; kingdom Metazoa; phylum Chordata; class Lepidosauria; order Squamata; family Eublepharidae; genus Eublepharis; species Eublepharis macularius. The sequence goes on from NC_072795.1 coordinate 115,179,168, forward strand.
ATGCTCCGAATAGCTGGCACCAGCTTGCAGACTAGCTGCAGTGTTCTGCACTAGCTGCAGCTTCTGAAGCTCTTTAAGGGTAGCCCCAAGTAGAGCTCACTGCAGTAGTCCAACCTAAATGTAAATAAGGGTCAAACTAGATGTGCTGGTTTTTAAAGAGTTGGGTCTGTGTTCCCTGCAGCCATACAGCAGCTACGGAGAATGGCTCTTAAAAAATAAAGGAGAGACCAAATGGTGTCAGAATGCCACCACAGGGGGAGGAAGAGCTCCTGCCTTCCCCTTCCCAAGCCATTTCCCATGTCAAAATAGCCCAGAGGGGAGGGTATATCTATGGATCACTGTGGCTAGCTCTGACTGGGCCAGAAATGGGCACAGGTGGCACACCAACCAAAGCTGGGCAAAAGCACTCGGCAGTACCACAACCTCCTGGTTTTCTAAGGTGACTGCTGTGCTGAGCAGAACTCCCGAACTGCAAACTTCCTTTGAGATTCCACAGATTTCAACCACCCTGTCAGTATTCCTAGTGAGGCCTTGCCTTAGGGCGATTTTGGCTGAATGGAGTAAAGGAGGTACATGGGGCTACCCTCAATGGCACTGCTTTGGGTAAGCCTTGAGAAAACTGGATAGAACAGTAGTTACTATGCGCAGATTTGGACAGCTAGCTTCAAGCTAGGAGGCTTGGCTTGGGGGGTGAATACCAGCAATAATTAACCTGTGAGAAATTATTGTAGGGCTCCTTAAATCTATAGCTGCGTTAAGGAAGCAATTACTGTTCTCCTGTCCAGATTTAACAATAGACAATGTGGTTTTCTTTCTCAGGGGAATAAAAAAAATCAACCTAATAACTCTTTAAAGCACTTCCTATCTAAAACTTCCTGACTAAACCAATATACTTGCTGCTTGACGCAGATTTCTTTTTTTCTTGCTTAAAACCATTTTTGTATAGTTTATTTTTTTCTTTGTCTCAATTTCTGTTTAGTGCAGAAAAAAATAGGCAGAGCTCAGGTGGGCGCCTGGGCTCTAAATGTGTTTATAATCAACAGATTAGTTAATCAGCCATGATTTATTAATGATGAATTAATTATCCCTGATTTTGCATTTCTGCTGGCTAAATGGAGCTTTAAAGAGGTTATTTTATTAATCATCGTGGTGCTAATTGCAGACACTTACAGAAGGACTGCTAATTAAACATGCAACCGTGTGCAGAACAAGGCCTTGGCTGCTGAGAGTGGCAAGAATAGAAGCCCTCATTTCCTGAGCCACAAAACTTTATTCCCCATGAAATATTACAGTGTTGACCTGACCATGCTAATTAGTTGCCAAGAGTGGTTTTAATACATTACAGTGGTTTTTGTCAGCAAAATAATAATAATAATAAATTAATTTATTCACCGGCCAAAGGGGTGCATGGCATTGGTGGCACGGAAGCCAAGACACAGTGGTCACAAGTGAACTCCTTTTGTGGCTTTTTTTTACACGTGAGCAATGCCGCTGGGTATGCAGTTCCATGTACTGGTGATGTAGTAGTTCACCCTTTCACATCCAATTAAAACCTTTCTGAAACAAGAGCAGCAGCAAAGTTCCAAAACTGTGCAGAGGGGGAGGGGAGGGGGAGGGCACAGCAGGATGCTTAATACAAACACAGGAGTTCAGACTTTATTTCATAAATTTAAAACGTGATGAAGTCTAATCAACCAAACACCCTACACTGTTCAAAAAGACACGGCATCAGCTGTCACAATGGTTAACATTTCAAACTTCTAATACTAACAAATTTAGTGCATTATGTATAAAATAGGCTAGCTGGGGAGAATACCTATTCAAATATTTCAACGTTCGTCTTCACAGATTATATTGGAAATAGATTCTAGAGAGCTCAATCTTGGCTCTGTATAAACCCTGTGATTATCATTGACTTTTTGGCTGTTTCTGTGAGGTGAATTATACTGAAAGAGTTAGTTTCCCCGCGCAATTGTATTCTGCCTTGTTTCTGTCTACATATAATTCAGAGCTGGAAACAGAACTTCTAGCAAGAGAAAGGAGATATACTATGATAGAAAATGTGAAACAAATGGTCTGAGGCAAAAAGCGCACATAACCTTGTCAAGCAAGTCTTCCTGAGCCTGTGTTTGCCAAGGCACTACAAATGTGGAGTAAGTGCATTGGTACAGGGAAGGAACGGGGAAGAGAAGCCTGCAAGACTGCTGGAGGACACTATTTGTATGTTGATATTGTGCTATAGCAATCTAGTGCCCTCTCATGTAAAATTTTAATAGAGCTATTATAGTGCATGCATGAAGAAAAGAACAAAAAACGTTGGTGAGTCGCCATGGTAGCACAAGCACTGTGGTGCATACGTGGCTAGGAAAAGTCTGAGGAAAGTACACAGAAGACTTCAGTCTGGATGCTCCGTTGCCACCACCTATACCCTTACATTTGTAGTGGGGATGAAAGCAACGCAGGGGATGGTTGTTGTGGGGAAGCAGCCTTGGTTGATAGGAAGAGGGTCTATTTCATCCTTCCAATGCTCACCAATTCCCCCTCCCAATCGTTCCAAGCCCTTTCTCCCTCATCTGGGAGAGCCAGTTTGGTGTAGTGGTTAAGACTGCGGGACTCTAATCTGGAGAATCGGGTTTGATTCCCCACTCCTCCACTTGAAGCCAGCTGGGTGACCTTGGGTCAGACTCACAGCTTCTAGCTCTCTCAGCCCCACCCACATCACAGGGTGTTTTGTTGGGATAATAATAAAAGGAAGCTTGACGACTCACCGGCAGGCTGGGTTGGCACTGGGTGCAGGACGCGGTGGAGGCAGGATCACCTGGAGGAGGAGCATCCATCCTGCGCTGGTCCAGCCGTGTGGTCAGCGCCATTTTCACCTGAGCGTCATACTTCGTAAACCGCTCTGAGTGGGTGTTAAGTCATCCGGAAGGGCTGTATATAAATCGAATGCTGTTGTTGTTACTATTATTAAAGTTGATCAAAAGCAGCCTGTGGGGCATTTTACAAGGGAAAATAGAGGGCTAGGAGAAAGGATGGGAACTCTGTTCTGCCTTGGAGATTATAGATCTCCCTTAATTAGAAGAGCATCAAATACAGAAGCAGTTAAACAATTGTTTTAAATGTTTTTCTTTGTAACCCGAAATCTTGTATAACCACTATATTACTCCATGTATTTGTTATTTAATGTTTATTGTTATTGTTTCCTTTCTATAATCAATAAAAGTTATTTAAAAAAATACAGAAGTAGTAGTAAAACAAAATCATGAGAGAACTCTGTTTTGAGCATAGCACTATATACTTATTTATATGCCTGTGGAAATGTTTGTAGTTAAGCAAAATTAGGAAAAAAGAATGAAAGAAAAGTCACATCTAAATTATTAACAGTAATTGTCAGTGATGGGCGGTGGGTAAAAGAAAGGTCTGGCCTCTGCACAGCAAGAGGTCATTGCTGGACAAGGTATCCAGAAGGGATGAAGGGGAAAGCTTAGCAACAGCCAGGGGCAATATGGCTGAGAAACAATCTGATTTCATTGTCTCAGCCTTCAGTGTAGCATGACAGGGCAACTTATGCCACAAACACAATTTTCCCAGGATCTGACAGGAACATATGTGAGAAACTGGGATTAAAATGCAGAAAAAAATATTTCCAAATAGGATATTCCATATTTTCATGTAAAATAATCCACACATCTCTCCAGTAGTTATCCTATGTAATTTGCTGTTCTAAATACGGTATTTAGAAATCATGTAGTTTTACAAGCTTTTAGAATGGAAGCAAAACGGACACAATTACATTTAGCTCTTAGAAAAGCCCACAACCAAACCTGGAAACATTTTGCCGTGACAGATGCTGAGTTTTACCACTTGCTGGTATGGACAGATTGCCAAGAATAAATATGGAAGCAGTCATGTGGAAACCCTGGCCTTGCAGATTATGTGGAGAGGAAAGCAAAATATTTCATCAGGTTAAACAAAGGCCTTGTTCACACAAGCAGGAGAATGAGGTTGTGGTATAATGGACCAATCCACTGCTGAGAGTTCACAAATAATTGCATTTTTAATCCTCCCCTCAGTTAAAAACTCCAGGCAAATAGAAAACCAGAACAACAAGCAAAAAAGGAGGTAGAACTTTTCTCCCTGCTGTGCTTCTTTTTTACTGGGATGAAGGGTTTTTTTTGTACGTTTGATGGAAGATGCGGTCCAGAGGGGTGTAGTCCATCCCACCACCTCACGGTTCTATCACTTCATTACTTCTTCATTCTCTTGAACCAAGCCTTATTTGTTTAGTTGCCTAATTGTCCATATATCTAAAAACGGAAGAATGGTATTTTTTTTATTACAGTAAATTTCAGAATGGTGCAGTGGCTAGGGTGTCCGATTAGAACCGGGAGACCCGGTTTCAGAGGAAGCTCACTGGGTGACCTTAGGCCAGTCACGGGCTCTCAGACTAATGTGAGGGGGAAAGAGGGACAGGGAGAACTGCTGTGCTTCTTGAAGGGATGGGCTAAAAATGCACTAAAAATAGTGTAACATGATTCTGATTTTCTGGTTTTGTATTTTAGGGGGCTCGCAATAGTGGTGGAAGGGAGGGTTGTCTGCTGCAACTGATCTTTTCATTGGGAAACCTGATAAGCTTGCAAAGGTTCCCCAGAACTATTTGCATTATCAATAAGTCACACGTGTCACGGTACCTATTTTTGTTTCTTAAAAACAATAGCCTCATACGGTGTTTAAAATGACAGATGTCATTGTAGGCCAGTTGTTATTGAGACGGAAATTTACTTATGCAACATGGGGACCAAGTTGAGGGTTAGATGGTTTGTGCCTACGGTTGCCAGGTCCCTCTCTCTGGCGAGAGGGGGGTGGCCTGGCACTTACCTCATAAAAACTTCCTTAACATCCATATGTCCACTGCAATTTCAGTGGTGTTAATCAGTTGAGGGTGGGGAGAACCATTTGAGTTACAGCTAATAAGACATAAGAACACCTATATGCTGAATGAAAGCAACACATACACATGCACAGCCCCACCCACCCCCATGAAAAGAAAACAGAATGAACTCAAAGCAGCACACACACACGGCCTCCACAGCTCCCACACACCCATGAAAAGAAAGCAGAATGAACTCAAAGCAGTACACACACACACACACACACAGCCCCACCCCCTGAAATGAATTCAAAGCAGCACACACACACACACAGTCCCATCCACCCACTCCCCCAATGAAAATCAAACAGAATGAACTCAAACAGCACACACACACACAGAAATCCATGAATGAAATGAAAGCAGAATGAACTCAAAGCAGCTTAACCTCCTCTGGAGAGCTGGCCCCAGCAGCAATGCTTGCACTCTCTCTCTCTCTCACTCAAGAATGGAAAAAAGCAGAATGAACTCAAAGCAGCTTAACCACCTCTGGAGAGCCGGCCCCAGCAGCTCTGCTCTCTCTCTCACACTCATGAATGAATGAAAAAAAAAAAGCAGAATGAACTCAAAGCAGCTAAACTTCCTCTGCAGAGTTCGTGTCAGGCCCCATCTCTCTCTCTCACACGCACACACACACTCACTCACTCACTCACAGAGGAAAGGAAAAAAAGTAGAATGAACTCAAGGCAGCTAAACCTCCTTTGCAGAGCCCGCAGGGCCGAAGGAGGAAGGAATCATGTGGGCAGATTCTAGAGCTTCCAGAACAGCGTTCCGGAGTGTTGCCTCTCAAAAAAAGCCCTGCTTTTACTAGCTTTAACTGGTTAGTCAGCTGCAGCCTTTCCTGAGCAGAAAATATCTGACCACTATGGTGCATGCCCTAGTTACATCTAGATTAGATTACTGCAATACACTCTGCATGAGGCTGCCCTTTGAAAAGTGTTCAGAAACTTCAGTTAGCACAGAATGCTGCAGCCAGGATGTTGACGGGAGTGGGTCATAGGGACTGTATCACTTCAGTATTGGCTCATCTACATTGGCTCCCAATTTATTTCCAGGTGCAATTCAAAGCGCTGACACTGACTTTTAAAGTCCTATAAGGTTTGGGACCAATATAGCTGAAAGATCTACTTCCTTATGAATAGGGTTGCCAGGTCCCCTTACCCTCCCGGCAGGAGTGTGGGGAAGACACGGCCCTTTCTTTCTTCTTCCCTGCGTGCATACGGTCCCACAGCTGTGTGATGATGTCATTTCTGGTGATGTCATTTCTGGTGACATCACCACACAGGCATAGCAGTGCTCCTGTGCTTCTCAGCAGGCCGATTTGGGCCTCAAGCGGGCCCAGTTTGGGGCTCAAATTGGCCTGTGGTTAAGTGCAGGAGTGCTCTTGGGGTGGCACAATAACATCAGTGACATTGTCGCACTGCCATGGGAGTGCACCTGGTAGGATTGTTCCTGTGCTTTCCTCCCTCACCAGTCAGGTAAGAGGAGGCAGGGGGTGGAGGGTGAAAGCGGGGGATCCCCACCCCCACCAGGGGAATGGGATCCCTAATTATGAGCCTACCCAACCACTATGGTCATCTTTGGAGGCCCTGCTTTGAGTGCCTTCTGAGATTAGGTGGGTGGCAATCCAAGAGAGGGTCTTTTAGGTAGTGCCATCCAAACACTTAAATCTTTCTCCCTTTCTCCAATCGCAAATTCCTTCTGTACATCTTCTGGTTTAGAAGTGGTACTGGAGAATATTGCAAGCCTTTGCATGTGATTTTTACTGTGCAAGCCTCATAAAGTTCAATGAGATTTTCTTCCAGGCAAATTTTAGATGTTGGTCTGCAGTAGGACAGCAGGATTTGAGTCCAGTGGCACCTTAGAAACAAACAAGATTTTCAGGGTATGAGCTTTCAGAAGTCAGCACTTTAGACTCATGTCTGAAGAAAGGAGCTCTGATTCCGGAAAGCTTACATTCTGAAAGTCTTGTTGGTCTCTAAGGTCCCACTGGACTCAAATCCTGCTGTTCTCCCAGGCAAGAGTGCCTAAGATTGCAACCAGAGTCTCATAGCCCTGTGCTACACCAGCTCCCTATACCGACATTTAAAAATATACCTACATTTAAAACATTTAAAAGCCTCCACACAGTTAGCCCTTTTGAAATAAAAAATGACAATTAAAATATTCACTAACAAGAACAGACAAGCAATACTTTTGATAATTAGCTAGTAACTTCCTTGATAAAGTAACAATTTCAGCAGAAAAAAAGGACATTCAAAAAGAGCACCTGCTCTTGTAAAATTACTCTGCTGCAGGTCCCAGCCCAGGAGAGTTTGCAGATGGTTTTGTATTTACAAACCTGACCTCAGCAGCCCTTCATCAATCTTCAGCCAAGTGATGCTGCAGGAAGCATTGAACATGATGTTCCAGGGTTCTGCAGTCTTGGAATGGCTAGTAACGAAAGGGCTAATTAATAAGGGATTTTTGCATTTGCCTATTTTAACTCTTATAAAATATTCAAAACGTACCATTCTGGAACAGGCTTGACTAATGGGTAATTGGTACTAGCGTGTGGGGATCTCGGGTAGCTAGTATCATTTTATCTGAGGACCAAACTACACACTACAGGGTGGCATGTTAGTGGTTCTGTGTATGTTTTCCTTGATGTCAGTTTTTTTGGGGGGGGGGTGTTACTTGTAAATCATCTTCAGCAGGACTCTGCAGAGGCAGCATATAAATCCCATAAATAAAAATAAATATGCATTAAAACCACTTAACACTGACTGCAACTGGGAGTGGAGAAAGTCCTGGTGGGAGTGCTTAAGCGTTTCTCTGCAGGCAACAATGCCCAAATCTAGCAATGGCCATCCTACAGGAGTGCAGTACAGCTACACTAGAGTGCAGGAAGTGCCAAATATTTAATCCAATAGTCATACGCTTGGTCTGGAAAAGAACATTAACAGTTTTGGGTGAATAAGGGTGTCTCTAGATGTGCAGGTTTTAAAAGAATTGGGCCCAGGTTCTCCAGACCCAACTCATGTTTCTTGCAGCCACATAGCAGCTGCAGGGAATGACTATTAAAAATAAAGGAGAGCCCCCAATGGTTCAGAACACCATCGTGTGGGAGGAAGGGCTCCCCCTCCCCCCTCAAGCCATTTCCCAGTGTCAAAATAGCATGGAGGAAGGGTTTCCCCCCCTGTTTTTACTGCTCCACATGCAGAAAATACTCCACGTGGAGCAGCAAAAACAGAGACATTCCCCACCCCAGACTGCTGTTTTGGAAAATAGCTTGAGGGGGGAAGGCAGGAAAGAAATGTAGCATCCAACATTTTATGATTGTGCAGCTTTATCCTAAGTGTAATTACTCATAACTAAATCCATTTAGTGTTTTCTCTAAAACTTTCCCCAAAGCTCACAACTTCCCCTTTCTGGGCTGTTTCTGTATTTTTTAAAAATGGCAGTATTTAACTATCATTTTTTAAAAGTCATATTGATTTCAATGAAAGAGTTAAGCCGGTACCCTATGCATGCTGAACTGTGGCTGGATTGTTCCCAGCACTTTTAAGCAAAAAGGAAAGAAAATGATGTCAAAGATAAAGAAGACAGTTCTTTCAGCAGCAGGAAATGCACCAGGGGCTGCAGTTTTCAAGATACTGTTTTCTTTTTTTTTTCTTTGCTCCTTTCTCAGAAAGAAGTACTTTTTAAAATGCATATGGAAATAGCTTGAACCCTTCACTGAAGCGCTCTGCTGATTTGTGATTCTACCAAAAATAATATATGTAACTGGTTCAACCCATTAGAGACTTCTAAAACATTCATTACTGACCTCAGGATTGCTTTTGTCTACCTACCTAGCTATCTAGGGAAAGAGGGGATGGAATATATATTTTTGCCTTCATTCTCCGTTGTTTTCCCAGCAGGAGGCAAAATAGTTAATTAGGTTGGGGCCATTTATAATCTCTTCTGGGATAGCTCCAGCCATAATGCTGGACACTGCTTCTGGGTTAATTCTACGCCAGGCCAGCCACTCCAGTAGAACATATGGGTAGCCTCTAAGCCTTTAGCACAAGGTGGGGGGCTCCCTGCTGGGAAAACAGTGCATAACAAAGCAAAAAGGCTACCAACGTTGTGAGTGGAGGTCAAAGTAGCTCTCAGACCAAACAGCATCTGGCAAACTGTGCCAACTGGAAATCAATGGGAAATGATGGGCTATAGGTCATAATTTTATGCCCATTTGCACGAGAAAATCACTTTGAATTAAAAAATAATGTCTGCACGTCATCTAGTGTCACAATACTGTCATGATAAATGCATTGTTGTTGGTCCATTAGTTGACAACCCAAGCAATGCGCTATGCCATTGTGTACGATGCTAAACTTTAGCTGAATACAGAGTGCAATTTCCCAAACAGTGATCGGTCACCGTGAGCATGTGACCAGTCCATAGCTGGTCTTTGTCATCTTGTCAGCTGGTGAGAATAATTTGAGAGGAGCAGAAATGTAAGACAACAAGCCATAGAAAACTGGCTTGCTAAGTGATTTCATGTCCACTGTGATCTTTTACTACATTCAATAATCATGAGAGGAATTCCTGCTTGCAGAATTAATTATTATTTTCATGAAGCCCTGGTACATGTTTAGTTCTTGAATTAGGAGGGTGAGAAGCCAGGCACCATGCTTTCTAGATAAGAAACACTGCTAAGTCTTGTAGGCTTCCAAGTCTACATGTCTGGACAGTCGGTTTCAGTGACTAGCTGGAAGATTCAAAATGGTGACTGAGCTGTCCATGGATTTGGGTGTGTGTGAACACAAGGTTTATACAGATTTGTATGTACCCTGTTAGAAACAAAAATCAAAATACTGCACTATGGTATAAAAAAATTTGATTATAAGAGCAGATTTCTGAGTCAGGCTCAGGGATCTTCTTCTTTGTTCCTCTCCGTTAATGAAGAAGGTGCTCCCTCAAGTAGCATTGGTCGTGTGAGATGAAGCATAACGGAGTCTGTTTTCATTCCTTGTAATAAACTGAATAGACAATTTGTTCAGTCTAAAGGAGTTCAGGTTTATTATTCCTTATTATAAACTGGATCTTGGAGTAACAGGAGTACCAGAGAGGAGAATTTCATTTTGCATGCTTCTGCATTCTAACACAGTAGCCACTTTGAGCTGGGAGAACATTCCTTTTTGACTTTACTTATTGTGCTCATTTCAGCTGTGAGCATAAAATCTGACCACAGACCCAAAGCACTTCTTTGACCCCAGAAAAAGAATAAATAGCCTTGGTTAATCCTAGTGGTTGATCACAATTTAGGCCTCAGATTACAAACTCGTTTCGGTATCTTTCCTATGTATGCTTTATAAGCAATCTCATATACGCAAACATCAAGACAGAATTTATGGCATGTTTTTCTCTCTCCCAATGAACTCAATAGTTGCGCATCTTGGGAAAAAAAAGTTACCTGTACATGCCATGTACTTTCATCCCTCAGACTCCCTGTCATTCAGATAGGCTGTTTAGCTTTTAAAAATGTTTTAAATGCTACGTTCTTTTATTTCCTTTTAAAAATAAAAATAGCTCAATCAGTTTAAAGAGAGTTGCAAAACTACTCCAGAGATTGAGAGGTGGATTTATAACATAACATGCCAGCTGATCAGCATCATGCGCCGCCAGCTTCTACTTCATACTTGCAAAATGTGTTTTTCATGAGCTCATCCATGGAAATTAAATGGTTGTTTTGAACAAAACTCAGTGAGTGTAGTTCCAAGGATGCCCTTCACTCAAGTGACAGCTGCACCCTACAGTTACTCTCCATGGTTTTGAAATCAAGTTTTACTTTTATTTTTGTTCACATATGAATTCTAAGGATACCATTCTGGAATCTGATATTTCTAACATTACAAAAGTATAATCAATGGACATTTTATAAGTCATTAGTTGTTGCCATTATTATTTCCTTTAACCTAAACACATTTCCACACTTTACATTATTAATATGTATTTAGAAGCAACATTACTTACTCCTTGTAGCTTATTTTCACCTTATATAGGACCATCCAAATCTTTTAGCATATAATATAGGCATTAAACTCTCTTCTAGCTGAACTCTGTGAAAGAGCACTACTTGCCAAGTAGCATCTTGTAATTTTGGTTAAGTGTCTTAAAAGTCAGAACCCTCTTTTTTAAAAAAAAAAAAATCATAGAGTTGACAGGAAATTTTATTATGAAATGCCTAGAAATTTGAGGATAGCCCTGGTTCTTTATTGTCCACCAAATTTCTGGTCAGTGAACTAACTGGTCCAAGATTTCAACTTGGATTAAACACTCCAAAATGTAAAACTGATCTACACGTTCAACAAACTGATGTGGTAGAATCTTTCCTGGGCTGCTTTCTTCAGAGGCCAGGGCCCACAGGCACAAGGGAAGGAAACACACACACTTTACTGGGATTCAGAGGTGGCCCAACCTAATTTACAAGACCATTACAATGGATATGGCCTATTTATGTTACTTCAAATTAAAAGCAGAACATTTTCTTGTATGAAAAAGGCATGGGATGGGAGTGGGGTGGGGAGTCTGCTTCAGACTGTCAAGTTTTGTTTTTTTATTATGCTCCTGCATGTAGAAAACTGGCATTTCATCAGACACAGAGAGAAAGAGACAGCTAAGGAGAGGGTCTAGTCCAGCCTTCATCCTTCAGTGCTGATTTGCAATGTATGTTTTGCAAAACTTGTCCTCTTTTCTGACAATCTCTAACCTGATCTCGCAGCGCAACATGTGTAAAACTCTTTGGAAGCAGATACCAACAAATCAAATCACAAGGTAGTAAGTAAGACTCAACTGCAGTTTGTTTAGCCACGATAAGACCATTTAAAAGTGTTTAAATTTCAGATGCAAATTGTGATATTAATTGTATTGCTCAGGATGTGCACCTAGGTGCATATATAAATCTCTGTTAAAATTGCATGCATGTGTGCAGTTCTTATTAGAAGAGAGAGACAGGAGGAGAATGTTCTCTGGCATTTAAATGGGGAGCTGATGCTGAGAAAACACCAATAGCTTTGTGTCTGTCTTGACACTGTTATTCTTATGTGTTATCCTAATGACCAAATATAATTAATCACCTAAGTATTTTAGGAAAGTAATGCTGAAACATGTAAAGGACAGAATTTTTTTTAAATGGTGAAGGGATGGAAGACACCCCTTAATGAAAAGAACAAGTAGGGCATCCAGAATGTAATAGTTATTGAAACATTGAAAACTCAGTAGACATTTTGCTAATGAAATAATGTGTAACCCCCGCTCCCCATTAACAAGGCCATTTATGATGCTGAATATTAAAAGTGAAACACTAAGCCGAACAGCCTGCATTTAACATCTGTCAGGCTGGAGTTCACTAATGTTCAATTGCATCCCATTGTTTCCAGATTATTCAGCCTCCTCCATTGTCATTGCCTCTGTGAAGGATTAATCAACTGTTTTCAACCACTTGATGTTTCAGAGTCATGATGGGAACAATTGGCCTACAGTTTTAGATCAAAATACTATGCTACAAGTCTGAATGGACACATGACTCGTTCATAAATAACTGGTAACAATTTAATTAGTGCCGAAATCAAATAAAACATCCTTGTTTTGCTTTATGACCCTTGGCAAGTTTTCAAGTGGAATGGAAATGTTGAAAATGTGCAAAACTTCTTTGGGAGAGAATTAAAACAGGTCGCAGAGACACAACATAAAGGGGAAATGTTTTTATCTTCCAAGTAGCAACAGAAATTAAGAGAAGATAATTAGAGGTTTCCCAAGCTTTTTTCCTATTAGAATTTGCCTTAAATTTAAAATAGTACTAAGATACTAATCTATACTTTTCTTGATGTAATTCTGTTTCATGCTGTTCTCAGGATTTACAGTTTTGCTGGAGGGTAACAGTGTACATACATTCCAAATTCATTTACATTAGACAGTCTTTGATTACTTTCCCAAATATATTTTGACATTAGGAATATTGCAAAGCTATGTTAATGATCAAATATATGTAAGTGATATATTCTAATGTGCCAGTTGCATGAAAATCCCTGCCTTATTCCTCAGGTCTCTTTTGGTTATTAGATCAGCACTGGCCTACTAGGTGTTCGTGGCAAACCTTCTTCCTCTTAGGTTTCAATATCCCTGTTAGCAGTTTTTCTTGCCCCCAGCCAAGCCGTTCCGAGCAAGCAAAGGCAATGCTGTCCATGTGTCAGGAAAGGTTTCTGCTGATTTGCAGAAGAGTATTCACTGCAAAGACCTTTGCTTAGCTGTTGCGATTCTTGTGGGGCTAGCCAGACACTACTCCAGATGGCAAGTGTTAGCGCTGGACAGACATGGCTTTGGGAGAATTTGCAACAGACGAAGGCTGCAATGTCAGGATTTTGTTGGAAGGTTTTTTTTCCTCTTGTTCCCAGGGTGGGAAGGTGCTGGGATGGAAACACAGAGCCGCCCACCCACCTGCTGCCACCTGTTCCGTTTGTGCTGTTGCTTCTATAAAGACTTCCCTGGCTTGAAACTTGTGCTCACTGACCAGCAGTAGCCGCTGAGGAAGAAGTGAGAGTAGTTTTCCCTCTTGGTTTCAGGTTAACAACACAGCATCAGGCAATAGGAATAGGATTTTCTCCCCTTTGTCTGAACAAGCTATTGCTTTGGAATAGATTTAAGTTCTCTTCTTTTACTATTCACTGAAACCCTTTTGGATTATATAGACTTCCTATGCTTGTTTTCCCTTCCTCCATCAATTTATAACCTGAATACTTGAGAATAGCAATGGCTGTTTGTTTCCCTCTGTTTGGCAAACGGAGAGAAGAAGACTGAAAATATCATGCTATGATGTGTGTTTTTGCTTGCAGGCTCTGAACTAAGAGCAAGGGACGCCTTCTGACCTCAGTGTTCCAGGGAGATGCTGTTTTTGAAAAGAAGCACACCTCCTTGAACTCTGGGGGAAGTAGCATTTTGTTTTGCCTTTGGAAAAGCACAGTTGGAGTCAGCAAGAGCTTCCTAGCTGCTCACACATTTTACTTGGCTACAGCCCTCCCCTCCCCAGAAGCTCCCCATATGAAACCCTGCAAACTGAATCATCGTATGGAGTCTAGCTTGGAAGTGGATGCCCAGAGCAGAAGCGGGTCGGGCTGTGCAGCAAAGTGTGGCTCCGAACGCCTGGAGAACGCAGCCAAGCGGAGGCTGGCAGCTAATGCCAGGGAAAGGAGGAGGATGCAGGGGCTCAACACTGCTTTTGACCGTCTCCGTAAAGTCGTCCCCCAATGGGGCCAGGACAAGAAGCTCTCCAAGTATGAAACCCTGCAGATGGCCCTGAGTTACATCATGGCTCTGACGAGGATCCTCGCCGAAGCCGAAAGGTACAACACGGAGAAAGACTGGATTAACTTCCACTGTGAGCATTTCCACCAGGAGAACTACCCTGCTTACACAGGGCAGAAGGTGGCTACGGAAGCTGGTCCGTACGCACAGAGACTTTTCAGCTTCCAGCCTGACAGCTACTAAATAGCATGTTCCTGAGATTCTTGTGATCTTGTGCAGGCCACACTGGTACTTCTGTTTCCAAAAACCTGAGAACATAAGTAAGCATCTGCTTAAGGTATTGTGTTGTTGTTCTCTGCCTGTAATGTAGTCCTATCCTTTGGAAGTTGATTTTGAGCATTTTCCAAATGCTATGTATTGACACAGGTCATCATGACTGTGCATGGCATATTTTGCATTGTTTTCTGAAATGTGCATGGCATATTTTGTGCATGGCATATTTTGTGTTGTTTTCTGAAATGCTGGAAATAACGCTGCAAAAAAGCAGGGTTTTTTAAAAAAGTTTTCATGACTCACTCATTGCACTGTATGTTTTTGCCACGATGTGTCAAGGAAACTCACATCGAACAAGCCAAATTTATTCATAGGCTGCTAATTCATTGAAGTTATTGTAATGGATAACTATAATCCCATTTATTTTTTAATCCCTTCTTTGAGGATACAATTTTATTCCTTGATGAATTCTGTATCATAAAATAGAAAACAGAAATACACTGTTTAGTCTTCAGAGAAGTAACTTGCTTAAACTTTGTAAGTTTGCCGTAATGGGTTCTTCCAGACCCAGTTGTATAGGTTTACTTGTCTACAATTTACAGTTACTCTGGTGTATGCTCTGAATGGAGCTAATTTCAAATAATGTATATAGAATGTTTGTATATTCTCTATGCTGAGTGTAAAAGCAGATTACTTCATGTGATATGTTAAAGTAATTGCATGAAAATCAAGATCTAATCTTTAGCATTTGCAGATAATAGTCGGTTCAGTTTTTTTACTTTGTTCTGTTTCCTTGAAGCCATAAAACATTTTGTAAACTATAAATAAATTGTTTTTCTCACATAAAATGTCCTTAATATTTTTCCTCGTGGCCAAAGTGTTGTTTGCTTTATCATACCTTCCGTGGGAAACAATCCTTTAACTTCTTTCACTCTGTGATTATTTTTCCTATACTATTTTTTTCATTCACTATTTTGAACTGGGAAAAACTAAAAGAGATAATTTGTGTCTTTTCTTTGTTTCTCTCTGATATAACCATGACGTAAATCGAAATGTGCCTTTGCCAGAACTTCAACACTAGGCCAGCAGAAAAAGTGGATTTTTGGATATTTGCTAGTGGGCTGCGATGGGCTTATATTCCTGCCTGACCATTATAGCGAAAGCCCACAAATTATGTCCTGGAAATTGGCTAAAAAAAGTTAAAAAAGGAAATAAGAGAGAAAGTGCTAAACAAGCAAAATGATCTTAAACAACACATCTGTTTACTGGCCAATTACTCCATTGCACAGGGGACCATTAACTGCAGTCTACTTATATGAGTGTTCTACATGTGAACTTCAGTCGGAGTGTTGTTCTCTAGACAGCTGGAAAACTCAATAGGAAATCTGTGAGTTGATCTCCCTGGGAGCACATATTCAGATTGGGGCAGACGTGGAGGGAAGGGGGCTTATTCTTCCCTAGGATCACTTCTGCAATGAAAGCCCCCCAGGGCTGCTATCTGCCCTGCAGACAAAAACATACAGGTACCCATCAGAGTCACAAACATAAATCCCCCTAATCAGATATGATTGCATCTTATTCTAATTGACGCAGTTTAGTTCCGGAAGACCATGTGACTGAGGACCTGCTTTATGTGTGTGCAATGCACTCCAACAATGGAGTGTTAGATTTAAGGCAACAGATGACTTCATCAATTAAAGATTATTTGTAGAGGCATCCAAAAGTTTTGGACAATTAGGCTGACACAAGTGACTGCTGGTTATTTGAATACATAGGAAAAATAGTTTTGGGTTATATGCATTTCACTGAAACAGGACTGCAAAATACCTCTTTTCTGACCGTTTGCTGGGTCATATGCAAGCAAATAAGGTGGTAGTAATATAATGTATTATATAGAAGCTGCAGCAGGTTAGCCTGGAACCTAAAAAAAACAGAACTAATGACAAAACCCATGGCTAAAATTATTTTAATTTATTATTGAACCTTCTATAAATAGAATGCAGTACCAAGATAAGTCTCAGTTTTGCAAGAGAGGCTCCCGATTTCCTAGCTGTGGTAGGAGATTCCTACAGTCTTCCATTTGCCATAGTGATCAATGGGTACGCCACGAGTTTACAAGTTTGGAACAGAAGCCATAGAGCCTGATCTATGGAGCCTTCAATAAAGAATGATGTCGAGAGCTGCGCTCACAGAGTGTTCCTCTCCTACCTTATCTGCATGCTAGTGTAATCTTAAGCAGAGGTGTGCTCTTTTAAGTCCATTGAAGTGAATGGTAATGCTGCTTAAAACTGTACTGCAGAAACCTTTTGTATAGATAGTGGAGCAGGTCTGTGCACAGAAGTCTCTTTTTATACACAGATTGGCTTTTGTGATTCAGGGCAAACATCTTACACTCCATAAAAACAGTATTGCAGTTGCAAATATGTAAGCCAATATGTGTAAACCGATTCCGGAAAACATTTCCTGCCGTTTGAGGCCCCCCATGCCAATATTAGTGTTTCATTGCTCTGCAGTTGTTGGCTGTAGATAAAACAGTAATTGGCATAATGTGGGAGGAGTATGTCATAGTGCATCATGGATAAGCTTCTAAAGAGATGAGCCCACAAACAAGAGATTAGAAGCTTAAAATCACTTGCTGGATAACTGAAAGTCATAATACCTTGTTTTTAAAAATGAATGCCATCTAATCAAAGATAAGCCATTTTACATTCCATTAAATGTAATGGAGAGTTAAGTTCATGCCTAAATCTTTCCTACTGACATCAGTTGTCTTCAAAAGAGCTTAACTTTGGTTGGATCATGCCATACCTTACAGCAGTAGAGAATTGTAATATTCAGTGGAGATGGAAGGAGCTACAGCCGGTTTTTTGGAGTGGGGGTGGAGATAAATGACCAAAGTGTAGAAATGAAGACCGAGATAAATTCTGAATGAAAGTCTGTTTGTTTCACACACGGTCCTGGATTTCATAAATCTAGCTCGGCTGAGTGATGATACGGTCAAAGATTCAAATATCTAGACTGCAGCATCCATTGGTAGGTATGCCTATGATGTGTTTTTGTTGAGCGTATTTCACCCTTATGCTGCTTTTCTAATAGAGATGACTGTTGACGCCCACCAAGATGAAGCCATCAACTTAATGTGTGGTGTGGCCTTTTCAGTCCTGGCCCCAGCCTGGTGGAACGCTCTGTCAATGGAGACCCGGGCCCAGTGGGACATATTATCGTTCCGTCGGGCCTGTAAGACAGAGCAGTTCCGCCAGGCGTTTGGTGGTTGAAGAGGGCAGTGCCATGTCGGCCTCCCAGCTTTGGGGTGGGGGTGGGGTTCTCCCCACCATTGCACTTTAATGTACTTGGTTAATTTTTTTTATTATTGCTTATTGTATGTTGATTTTAGAATTATTGTTTTCTTGTTATTATTGATTTTAACTGTTGTCCACTGCCCAGAGCGCCTGAGGATGGGTGGTTTATAAATCAAAATAATAAATAAAATAAATAAAAATTTTATTGACAAAGGCATGTTTATTTTGATTGTGTTAGGGCACATGGTAACTCACCACTCAGCTGTGCATAAAGCTCCTGAGAGGGTAGTTGTCAATGTATAACTGACCCAGAAGGGCCTTTAAGTGTAAACCTTTACTTTCGAAGGAAGAGATGACCATCTAAGTACATAGCCAGCAGGACTGCCACAGTGGCAACAATTGTGTTTCCCGCTCACACCATGCAACATTTAAATAGTTTATTCTGGAGTAGCCTTTTTATCTGGAGTTCAAGAAGAGAGTACCAATTTAAACTCATTTAAGTTCTGTATAAAGGATCATTCCAAGCTTAAAAATATCTCTAATACATGGTTGGAAATATGTTTTAAGAGAGCTGAAAGTGGTATGGTAGTATACTTACAAAAAACGATTGCCCGACTATCGCCTTGGATCAAACAGATTTTGCAAGCTTTTGACGTGCTGCAAAACACACAACAATAGCCTGAATAATTTTTTTTCAGGGACAACAGTGAAACAAGTGCCCATCACAAGCATCACTGGGTCTAGCATACCGCCTTCAAAAAACAACCCTCCCCTCATCTTCTTTCTCCAAGACATAGACCTTTAAAAGAAAATCGTTCCAGTTCACAAGACTCAAATACCACCGCTAGAAGCACAGATAATCTTTGCTTACTGGTATCAGGAGTTTAGATCAGGGCCTTTTAGGTGTGTCACAAGATGAGATAATGGATGAGAATGTGTGTCCCCGTCTTCACTGAGCACTGCCAATGGAGACGTTTTCAGATGCACATCCAATCTGTGCCTGTGGTCACCAATACAGCAAGGGGAATGGGAGCACCAGTGCATACATGGAACCCTGCTGCCATTCACAGATGTCCCTTCTTTGGTCTGTGGACAAATGTTTCAGCACCAAGTCATACACATGTTATTCATAGGGCATCCCCAGTACTTTGCCAGCTCCTGTTGACCAATTCCACCATAGCTTTGGCTCTGAAAATGTTTTGCTAACAGTTCTCTAGAGACACAACCATATAGACAAAGTAATGCAACTCTGAAGCATTTATTGAATAGATGATAATACATTTGCTGAACAGTCTGGCATTTCCATTATATGCATTTAAAATATAGTGAAATTTGCATAATTAATGTCCCTGTTTTCTATTAAAGGTTTTCACCTTTGTAATAATCAGGATAAACCTAGAATTTTCATGGAAAAAAGAACAACCTCGTATTGGTAGAATATAAAGCAGCTGACTTGTGCAGTATTTACGTTATTGCATTCGGTTTTCATTCGGTTTCATTTGGTTTTCTTTGGTGTTACAATTTATACTTTATACTTTGGTGTTACAATTTATACTAGTTATGAGAAAACACTTGTTTTTCAATCCCTTGGCATTATTAGTACTTTCTTTTAAACAAAATCAGTTATTTCTATTATATTTTTTCCAAGTAACAATCTGCAACATTTTCACATAGTTCAAAGCAGACATTGGTCAGTTGACCCAAATTTTATTTTTAAAGTTCTTGTAAAAAAGAATGTCAACGATTGCTATTTTTTTTTGCAATGTTCATATTTTGCTTGCATAAGAGAACCTCAGGGAGCTATAGATGCCACCTTCCGAATACAAAATATTTGTTCTGGTGAACCTATTTTCGAAACCTTCATTAACATCTCCGCAGAGCAACCACAATATCGTGTTTTTGGTGCTGTGCTACCATAGCAGTACATATATACAGGGCTTTTTTCTGGGAAAAGAGGTGGTGGAACTCAGTAGGTTGCCCTTGGAGAAAATGGTCACATGGCTGGTGGCCCCGCCCCCTGATCTTCAGACAGAGGGGAGTTTAGATTGCCCTCCACGCCGCCGAGTGGCGCGGAGGGCAATCTAAGCTCCCCTCTGTCTGGAGATCAGAGGGAGGGGCCACCAGCCATGTGACCATTTTCAAGAGGTTACAGAACTCCGTTCCACTGCATTCCTGCTGAAAAAAAGCCCTGCATATATACCAACTGTACCACTCCTTGGCTGGAACTACAAACCCTGAAATGTTGGGCTACTGTATTTTTTCCCAGAAAGTTGCTCCTGTGCTACACTGGAGTTCTCGTACACAAGAAGCCACTTTTCTGCCTTTTCTGGACTACCCAGTGTCTTGGTAGCATTAGTGGAAAGCAACCCGGAGTTAAATAACTTTGAAAATATATGAATATGTATATAGCATGTTGAAGAAAAAAACTATTCAATTTATATTTATTATACATTACTGAACCAAATGTCCAGTCTTTATCCAGTGATCACTCAGAAAGTAATTCATTTATTGTGTTAAATTTCTGTCTGTTTCGATTTTTGCAAATACAGCTGTGGCTGCGTAAGACAAAAGGATTTATTTATAGTGCAAAGTCAGTCTGGCTTCTACCAGATGGAAAAAAAGGGAAAAGAAAATCCTAGCAATTCACCTATAACATATTTTGGTAGCATTGGTGGCCACAAATGTCTGGTTGTATAATAATATCTGCACATATCACATACTGGGCACAATCCAGCAAATGTTAGCCCCGCTAATGGCTGAAAAGAGATTTCCTGTCCTTTTCAGACATGTACCTATGAATGTTGACAATCAGATGATTGTTAAAAAGCACATACACAAATAAGGCACATACACAAAAAATGTATGGAACATTTTCCATATGATTGTTAACACTCAACAAATTTTGGGCATTCACTGTATCATATGCAAGCTCTGAATGCTGCCTTCGGCAAATGGCGTAAATCACCTGGTTTCTTGGTTCTTTAAAGAATAGCCTTTACAAAAATAACATCCTGCTCCTTCCTCTACAAGAGTTTTAACTGAAACAAGAATACAATGACACAATTTGTATTTAATACTAAAACTAATGTCCCAATATTTTTTATAGCAAGAGTGAAAAGTGATAATTAATTTCTCATACATATTCTGAGAAAGATTCCAATCTATTTGACAAAGCTAAAAAGGACTTTCACGCACAAGTTTTGCATTCCTTAGTAGGCTGAGGCTCCATTTTCCCTCCTCCCTTTTTTTTAAAGCAACAGCAATTTTGCTAAAATATAGGCAACAGTCCTTGATCTCATAGTGAATGTGTGCTAGAATTGTTAGGATTTGGCCTCATTTATTCCACCATACAGGAAACATGCCATTGCACGCTATTTTGCTGAGTTCAGCGTCAGGCTCAGTGCTAGCTAGCTACGACGGAATTCAGTTTCCAACTGTTTTATTCTGCCTCCCCATATCCAGGCTGTCAGGCACACTGTGCTGAACTGATAAGCAGTCTATCCTTCAATTATATCCATCCTTTAGAGCTCACCTCTCTCAAAAAGCCTTTCTAGTGTATCTCTTCCACTCGGTCAAAAGAAATCTCAAGTACAAATATTTTGACAACATGGAATCATTAGATCTCTGGGCAACTTACCATGGGCTGGGCTAGATCCTTCAGTCACTTCGATATAAGCTTAAATATAAGCAGCAAATGAACTTGGATAGGGGGCAGGTTATGATTTACCACTAGCGCAAAAGGTAAGAATACTCCAGAACCTGGGTTTGTGTTAGGATTTAATTATATTTTTTGTGACGGCTGGGATTGCGTGGTTCTTGGTGATTATAAATCCAAGCAAGTGTTTATTGTTAATAATAATACAGCATTATTCTTGTGCTTTATGACAGGTCTTTGTCAGAGCTCATCTCCTGGCAGTGAAATCCAAATCATACATCAGATCCAAGAGTTCAAACACAAGACAAAATGCTAACGTATATTCCTATCCTTGCAGACTTTGTTAGAATATTTAATAAAACAGAATTGTGGGCAAGCTAATTAACTAGATGCATTATCAACTACTTCCCCCTTAAATGCAGCTATTTTTATTACTGATGCTAAAAGTCTCATAAATGCAAAATTATTCTTTGAAACAGGGAGAGTTCTATCACAATCCAAAACAAAACTGAAAGATGTTTGGTACTTTGGTTGGACCAGGTCACAGTTTCTCTTTGTTTAGTACTTCACATCTAGAAGCACTTTCTCCTCTCCCCTAACTTGAAGAGTGGAAAGGAATTCATATCTAAAAGTCCATGAAACAAAAAACAACAAACAACACTATTTTTTTTTGCTTCTAATTCGGCATTTCCTAAAATAGGAGGGCGGGGGCAGTAAAGCACACCTCAAAATGCATATAGCAATGGTAGCTGTGGTGTCTATATAATATGTGCTTCACAGGATATAGGCTGTTTAATTGCACATGTTCATGTCCAAAATGCATGCATGGTGTCTTATGGTATGATTCAATATACCACTGATACACAGTTAATGGAATATAAACACACACACATTTTAAAAGTTATGCTGTATATAGTGGTTCCTACATACTATATTTATCCAGCTTTGAATTCACCAGATCTCTTATTGATGTGTACTCTGATTAAAATGATCATCCAGTGGTTTTTTAAAATTCATTTTGTGCTCCATGACCATCAGCCGCCTTTTCAAGATTACATTCAAAGTCATATGGCTTACCTTCGTTCAGAATGTATCACAGTGTTGATACTGCTGCTGCTAGCTCTCAACCAAACATCCAGAAACCTTCCTATCACCTGTTTTAGGCACAATAGCTTTTTAAGAAATGGAAGCAGTAAAAAGAGAAAAGCCCTTCTTCCAGGTTAAAAGCTAGGTCTCTTCCATGTATAGCGCTTTGGGGGGGGAAAGAACACAGCACTGAACTTATTGCACGGCATCTACACTACCATGATCCAGCAGTATGACGCTGCACCGAGGTCTTATATGTTACTCACAGGAATTCCAGCAACAGTACACTTATTAAACAGAGAACAGTTGCTTGTAAACCTTGAGTCTCCCAGCTTGTACCTTCCATTCTTTTTCATAGTTCTTTTTCGCAGGTAGGATTGGAACCAACAGTTTTGTTTTTTTAAAGTTCTTCACTTTCCACAACAGGCTTGGATGGTGATGATGAAAACCGCCCTGGGTTCTCCACAGCAGAGAAAGCAGAAAAAATGTCGAGTCCTTGCCCGGTGAGATTTGCATATCGAGTACCACCAGGGCGAATCTTTATTGGCTGAGGGATCTGTTGATGCCATTGAGCTGAAGTGACCAAAATATATATTAATGTGAGACACAAATTTCTGTTTCAAATATCTGCTTTCAATCATATGTTAAAACTGTGATAATGTCTACTCACAGTTCATAAGTGAGATCCTAACAACTAGGGTGAACATCTTGGGTCTGTCACATTTGCCATAGACTAAATTAGTTTTTGCTTAGGTGGAGTCTAACAAATATTAAGCAAATTATCAATAGCTTTAGACCCTCTCCCTTAGCACTTGCTTAGCTGCTTAAGGAACCCAAGGGACCACAATATTGTTTGTGATGCTGGTAAAGAAGCAGGGGCTAAGAGATGATCCCAGCACCCTTTGCAATATCAGAGAAGATATTGGACACTTCCTCTGGACTGAATGCAGTCAGATACATTCTAACGAGGAAAAAAGGAGTCATTAAAGCCTCTCCCCATCCAGTTAATGGATACATTCAGGAATGTTCAATAAGCTGGAGTCCAGAAGAATCTTAAAGACTAACATTTATGCCAGAGAAGCGTTTGTGAGTTACTTCTTCAGACACCTCCAAGGAAAACTGAAGGGTTAAAAAAGAGGCAAGAAACAGTAGCATGGGGTGGCTCAGTAGCACTTTGCCTCAATAGTCCCACACGTGGACAACTGGTGCTGCAATTGCCCTTCCACAAAAAGAATCAGGTCTGAAAAAGGATGGAAAAACAATGCAAAAAAACAACGGGGGGGTACCCAGTTGACTATGATGCCTCCTAAATCTCCCATTAAACCAGTATGACTAAATCATGGTCTTTCCAACTTAAATTGTTGAGCAGAACCAACTTATGCCAACCAGCTAAGTAAAAGGGTGAGGCCTGACTCAAAGAAGCTCTGCAAATGAACAGCATGAGTCAGACATAGAGTTCATATTGGCAATAAGTCCTGTTATTGTATTAATTAGACAATAACCACTTACCATATATATCAAGCCTAGCAGTGCAGGAAACAATACCAGCTTCATTTTTTGCAGACAAAGTGTACCAACCGGCATCCATTTTCTTAGCAGGCTGAATCAGAAGGCAAACATATCCGGTAGCATCTTGATGCATACTAAAAACAAAATTACCCAAAAAGTTCTCAATATTTTAGCCTATTGGCTATTAGGTATGCCAAAAGTCCTGTAAGTACTAATGCTTGGTAACAAATTTGCAGGTTTTGGTTAAGTGTGACTAAAGCCTTGTTTCCTCAACCCCATGGAAAATAACACTTGCTTTGAAGCCTTTCCTCAAGCATTCTTTGGAGTTCATAAACACCAAGCCCTGGTGTCGTGTGTGTGTGTGTGCGCTTAAACTTGGTGGGTTGATGATTTGAAGGGAGGACTGTGTTCTAGGCAATTTTGGTGCTGTTAGCTGCAAAAACAGCTGCCCCAGAGCCTTGTTTCCCCAACCCCCCTTGAAAAGAACAATGTGGATATGTGCACGTGCAGCCAACACTCGCCTTGCGTATACTCAATGCCAGGGCTTTTTTTCTGAGAAAAGAGGTGGTAGAACTCAGTGGGTTGCCCTCAGAGAAAATGGTCACATGGCTGGTGGCCCCGCCTCCTGATCTCCAGACAGAGGGGAGTTGAGATTGCTCTCCGTGCCGCTGAGCGGCACGTAGGGCGATCTAAACTCCCCTCTGTCTGGAGATCAGGGGGTGGGGCCACCAGCCATGTGACCATTTTCAAGAGGTTCCGGAACTCCATTCCACCGCGTTCCTGCTGAAAAAAAGCCCTGACAAGAAGCAAAATTAAAACCTGGTTCTATGGGTCTTCCAAATAAATGTGCTTAGAACTGGAAACAAAGCTCCTTAGTATTGCAGTGCAACATCAGTGCTTTTCATTTAACACATCTCCACACAGAAACACCCCAAGATCCGTCCCCAATTCAAAAGTGAAAATGTAGAAAGCGGCCTGCTCTCCTTGCAAGCAAAGGTATTTTATGCATCACGCTGCTTGTAAACCTTCCACACAGAGTGTAAAGAGTACAGGGCTGACTTACTCTGGCGCTGTGCGGCTTGTAGAGTTCCAGAGTGTTGAGTATGTTTATGGTCCCTGGAAGGATGCGGGGGGGGGGGGGGGCGGAATAATTTTTATTTATGTATTTATTTCATTTATGTCATTTATAGTCTGCCTTTCTCACTGAGATTCAAGGTGGATTACGCAGAACTCAGTGGGTTGCCCTCGGAGAAAATGGTCATGTGGCTGGTGGCCCCGCCCCCTGATCTCCAGGCAGAGGGGAGTTTAGATTGCCCTCCGCACCGCTGAGCAGCGCGGAGGGCAATCTTAACTCCCCTTTGTCTGGAGATCAGGGGGCGGGGCCACCAGCCATGTGACCATTTCCAAGAGGTTCCGTTCCATCGTGTTCCAGCTGATAAAAAGCCCTGCTCAATGTGTCAAAACTCATGATAATGAAAAAACCCAAATGGATTAGATTCAAACCGGCATGAGCCCACCTGCTACAAACCAATAATGGAACAGAGTTCATTCAGAAGCTCTGGATTGGAAACTGAAATGGAAATTTCCTCAGAGCACACCTCTACTACCAACAAAGGAAGAATGGACCTTTTTTAGAATATTTTTGCATATATGCAAACTTCTGCAGAATTGATTAATTGATCAATCAATTAAAAGCCACGCGGTGACTCAAATTAAGATCAAGTGACAATCTTAGCTATAATGGAAGTCATCACTGAAGTAGAATCTAACAGTTATTCAAACAAAATAGATGTATAGGTTCTTAAATTTAGCTGAAAGTACATTAACAATGCAATCCTATGAAGAGTTACTCCAGTCTAAGCCCATTGAAGTCAATGGGCTTAGACTGGAGTAACTCTCCATAGGACTGCACTGTCAGAATACTTACAAACAGATGATAAATTCAGTAGCCAAGTTTCTGCATTGAAAACCACTTCCTAGAATCCTACAAAAAACACTGTTCTATGTAAGAAAAATCCTCAGATGTAAACTGTTGTGTAATGATCCTTCATGTAAATACAGTTGCTGCATTTACATGCTCTGGGAAGCCATGCGCATGCAGTGATTTTTATGCATATATGCTTCAGTTACGCACCCTCAGACTCCCTACATATAGGAAATGACCAAGGCCATAAACTCTCTTATTCCCCTCATGGGGATGAAATAGACGAATTGGTAAGAAGGAACATGTATAGGACAGGGTCCCTATTGTTCTTAGGCCTTAGGAAGGATTAAATTGACCTCTTGCAGAGGACCTACAATTCCATTTTCAAAGCACTTAAATCCTGCAAATACCTCATCCTTTCTCTGTTGGCAGGAATGGTTTCATTGTCCTTTTTCCAATAAAAGATTGGGGGTGGCATTCCAATCACTCTGCATTCTAGTCGGACTGGGTGCCCTTCCGGGACTCCACAATTCTGTAGCTTCTCCAGGATTACTGGAGCTTTTTTTACTTCCTTTGCTGGAAAAGAGGGAGGAAAAAAAGCAGGTGTGATTCTTGTGTGGTGAATTGCATTCAGCCACTGGAAACGGTATAATGCAAACTTCCATAAGATTCTAAAAGACACATGTGTGCGTGTGTAGCGAGTGTGTGCTTATACTTTTGTATGTCTACAGTGGACACTGAGAATGGTAAGTGTTCATCTTGCTTATGCAAAACATATTTTTCCTTATTGCTGAAATTCGAAAGTGGAATCTTAATCATTTTTATCCTTTTACTGTCCTACTCATATTAGCACTTTGTTTATTAAATAGATATCCTGCCTTTCTTAATTAAAAACTCAAGGTTGGTTTCATTAAATTCTTTAAAAAACCCACCCTAAATATAAACTATCCAATACAAGACAGAACTAAAACAATATACAATTGGCACGGTAATGCAAATAAAGTATCTGCTGATTGGGTAGGACTCATATAACACAAATACTTTCATTGTTTTTCCTTATAAAAAAGAGACTTACCTACAACACTGAGCTCCAGGCTGAATGAATTTTGTCCTGTTTTGTTAGTTGCAATGCAAGTGTAAATCCCAGCATCGTTTTGTGTGATGGGATCAATAAGCAGGGAGTGCACTCCAGTCTCTCGGACAAGCATCTTGTGAGTGGTATCTGGCAACACAGGCCTGCCGTTCAGAAGCCACATCAGGTCTGGAGGGGGCAACCCGCTCACCTGATGGATAAGAAAACAAGCTACAGGCAAGTGACAGAATGACAGACGTGTCTATTGCTTTATTTTCTGATGGCATCTTTTAAAACCCTGCACCTTGGCAGGTGGTGGTGGAAAGTGTCATCAAGTCATAACTGACTTAAGACAACCCCTGCTGGGGTTTTCAAGACAAGAGACTAACAAAGGTGGTTTGCCATTGCCTTCCTCTGCTACCCTTGTCTTCTTTGGAGGTCTCCCATCCAATCACTAACTAAGGTTGAACCTGCTTAACTTCCAAGATCTGATGAGATCGGGCTGGCTGGGGCTATCCTGGTTAGGGTACTGCTTGGCAGAACATGTTAGAAAGTAAGAATACTTGCAGAAAAAATGATTGCTTGACACAGTTAAAGAAGGAGAGAATATTTAAAGACGATTGTCTTCACTCATGAGGAATGTATGTGCTTTTTGAATCCCTCATGTACTATTAATAATATGTATGAACATTGTGAACCAACTGAAGCCTACTTGAACCTCCTGTATAAAATTCCTCTTCTCGTGTGCCTGCTTCCCCATAAAGTGTGAGGTAACATGTATTGGGCTAGCTTCAAGGAAAACAGGGCTCTTCAGGTAGCCAATCCTATTGGGAATTAGGATTATCAGCAACCAATAATTTCCCCTGGATAGGAGCCAATCGTGGTCATGTAAACATGTTACCTTTTGTTTAGTGCATGCAAATGAAGGATCCTAGTCCCTGTGTTCTTATTGGGGAGTTACAGAAATGGGGTGGAGTTGGAGGTGTATATATCTGGCTCCCTCAGGAGCCACGTTGTTCTTTTTGCAAATAAAGTTACTATCATGAGCTGAAGTCACTGCCTGGCTGACATCACTTGAGCACTAGGCTCAATATTCAATTGTAACTATGCATCTTTTTGACCCTTTATGTGCTTTGCAGATATGACTTGTGGCATGTTTCTATTCCATGGTGAACACAGGCAGTGAAATAAAGCTATGTAGCTCTCTGACACATTACTGGTGGGAAGAGTGGCACACAATGAATCTTCAGTTACTCAAGACTTATTTTGCAGGTCTTTCTTGACACAGTAGGGCTCAATAATTTCTCTGTTCTGCTGTGTTAGTAGAAATTAAGAAAGCCGATCTGTGGAGGAGGTGGGGAAATTATGGGTAATGATGTTTTGGAAGGTTGATCTTGAATTGGTCTCCTGAGTTCTTTCAAACTTATGCAATTTGGTGGGACAAACTTCTACAATTTTTTTAGGAGTCACATATTGATAGTTTTTTTTAAGGTGATGATCCTATATCTAGCCTGCATGGCATGGGGATTTGGTACATATTGCAACAGGATGAGCAAAAAACGGCCAGGAATTCCAAGTACCTTGCAATCCAGTCTACAAAGCCGTCCTTCATGAGCTACCATGTCCCCAGGAGCCTGTAGAAAATATGGCCTGAAAAATCGTTCCTGTACTGGCTCCTTATCGCCTTCTGGTACACGGGACCTTCCTCTGCAACACAAAATCCTGTATATTTAGATCAGGATTATTAGGCATTTTTCTGATCTAGAAGACATGGCCTCCAGACTTGACCGACCCCTGACATCTTTTTAATTTTCACGTAGAGGTCTGAAAGCTGCTGCTGAACTCACACGGACTTTAATTTGCTGAATGTACCCGTGCTTACCTCACAATTTATATCCCAAGCATTAGTTTGGTTACCTGTGAGACTGGTTAGCTGTTGTCAATCTACCACGCATTGGAAAAGTCTGCACCATCAAGTGACCAGAGCAGCTGATCCTCCCCTGTTAAAACAGTACAGAAGACTAGCACACAGGGGTGATTACCAGCTTTAAACAGTAGGGTAGGGCTATTGCCATCATCAGGTCTTGCTGTAGGCTCCTCTGAAGCCTTTGGCTGACCAGTGATGGAGAAAGGAAGCTGAATGAAATGTACTTTTGGTCTGCCCCAGCAAGGCAATCCTTATTTTTTATTATTTTATTATTATTACTATGAGTGATTCCGCACACGTTGGATAATGCACTTCCAATCCTCTTTATAGAACATTTGGAACGGATTTTTTTGTGTGCGGAACAAAAAATCCACCTCAAACGATTGATAAAGTGCATTGAAAGTGCATTATCCAACGTGTGCGGAATCAGCCACACATCTAATATTTAAATGGGCATTTTGTGTCAGCCACAAAAGCAGACTGCTTGCAGACAACATGAGAGTTCTTATATAGTCAGGGGATTCCTCAAGAATATTAAAAACATAACTTTGTAAATGAAACAACAGTAACAACAACAACAAAAAATCTCCTCCCCAACAAGGTCTTATGATGGTTGAACATGCTCTAGGATGCACCGAATATTGAGAAAGGTTGAGAATCAATTAAATGGAGAAAAAATAAAGAGGTGTGTGGATACTGGCCTTCTCAAACTCTACAGATCTTATAGTATGGGGTGGGGGTGGGGAATGTCCCAATCCCCTCTCACCATTGCTTTGTTGTGAGCTCTCAGCTTGAGTGGCAGATATTGAGAAACAACAGCAGGAGACAATGGCCACTGTAACTTTGATCTTTATAATATTATGTTTATCATTATCATCCAAAATATTGGACTTCAGTATGTGATAATTTCTGCATATTTATATATATGCATAAATTTACATGTATGCAAATTCAATAGCTCAGTCAAGAAAATATTAGACAATTGGTCAGCTAAAATTTCTTTATTTGAATGACAGTCCTAAATATTTGATTGGATCCAACTTGCTTTTCTGCTGTTGAAAATGGAAGGAGGGAGTTCTCTTTGACCACCCCAAAAGGCCAAATTAGATGTGGCAGCATCCTTGTGGCTACGGCAAGGATGCCGCCACCTATTTGAAGTCATTTAAAAATACTGCAAGGGCCCAATCAGAGGGCTGAGGTGCTATTGTCCTCCCTGGCATATTATCACGTGCCAGAATGGTTGACCCCTCAGTGGCTATTTTAGCACTTGGACAGATAGGTGTGGGAACAAGAGCACCAAGCTGCAAGCGGGCCCATACAACATTTTGAAATAACTTTAAAATAGCAGCGACATCCCTAGGGTGGCCATGAGGATTCCATAATGCCTAATTTGGCCCTGAGAATCATAGAATGTACAAGTATGAAAGCCATGTGGGATGGCGGCTGTAGCAGGAGGGGAACTGGATGAGCTGAAGTGAAAAAAGCCCAGTTAGAATTTGATCATGATTGCTTCATTGCTTTATCATTTCTTTGTTGTTATCTGACGGGATTTAGGACTGGAAAATATACTTTACATAATGCTGTGGTATGCGCAAATAGGCCTTTCACCGTTACGGCCCTTTGTGCACTCTACTTAAGCTTGTGGGAGAAAGTGGAGCAAACCGGTACCTGTGGATTTGCAGCCATGAATGTATAGTTTCCGTCGTCATCATTGGTGGTCGCTTCAATATGTAAAGAACATGTCCCGTCACCCTCCCTGCTCATTTTGAAATGTTCATTTTTCTTTGAAATCTGCTTGCCATCTTTAAACCAATATACCTAAAGAGATGGTTAAAAGAGAAGAAGTATTTTAGTGCAATGGCTAAGGCCCAAACAGGACAAAGTTTTGTACTGTTTTTTAAAAAAGGAAATTGCAGCAGTAGGAGATTGCTTAAGAGACTGATCTGAGCTACAAAAAAATTTCCTCAGTTCAAATCTTATATCCAGCATGAACTTGTATTAGGTAAGCTACTATATATGTTTACCTTATGGTATTGTATTGAAATGTACTTACTTGATACTGATTGTATTAATCTCATACTGTGTAATCCGCCTTGCATCTCAGTGAGAAAGGCGGACTATAAATGACGTAAATAAAAATAAATATTGCCCAACTCCTCTATCTGCAATGTGAAGACCAGCCAACTGTCATCACCGTACATTTCAACGGATGTTCTGGGCTCTCCCTCTCTGCCCTTAGAATGTGAGAAAATCTACTGTGGTGGTGGGGAAGGGATTGAGGAGTGTTCTTCCTGACAACTGACCATCTCATTGCTAGGAGCAAAGGAGAAATATGGTGTGAAAGATGATAGGAGCAACCACAATGACAAAAGGAGAGCTGGGATTTGGGTGGGATGTCACCCCAGGACGGTACTATGTGTAGGAGAAGATTTTATTGTATTGGTGTTTTCTTGTATTTATTTAAGCCTTCTTGGGGATCCTTCTGGATTAAAAGGAAATATAAAAATAAAATACACACTTTGCTGAATAAGTAGTTATTATTTGCTTCTCAATTTGCTTCTGCGCTGGTATTGATTTTTAAAGTCCAATAGAGTTTGGGGCCCACATAGCATTGCCAATCCCCTGCTGGGGGCGAGGGATCTCCCAATCCCACCCTCCACCCCCTGCCCCTGCTTACCTGGCCAACGGAGGAAAAGGTGGGGGAACGCGCCTCCTGGGGCACGTTCTTGGGTGGCGTGGGAAATCTAAGAGATCTAAGAACTGTAGTATGTTTCCTTTACTCCAAAGTTAAGGTTCACTTTAGAAATTTGTGGCTTCAGAAGCACCCAGTCCCTGGGAAGGAATGCTTACAAATACTAGATACATTGACACTAGAAATGACTGGGAGGTGACCTTAATTTTTCAGTTGCTTTTTCTCTATGCCATCTACCTTAGGTATAGGGATTCCAACAATTTTGCAAGTGAACGTGGCAGGATACCCTTCCAAGACCCGGAAATGCTTGAGTCTCTTGTCGAAGATTGGGGCAATGCACTTGCCCGTTGGGATCTCGTCATGTTGGATTTCATCATCTGATTCATCTACTGGGGTACGTTCCAGACGAAACTCTATTTCATTCATCAACCTCTGTTCAAAGCTGGATATCTTGTACTCCTGAAAAACGGTTTTGGAAGATCTGTGTAAATGTCTTATCCCAAACTGCTAAATATCTCTTGGCATGCATTCTCTTCAATCAGAGGTTGCCATGTTGCTAAACAATGCCAACCTTGAGCCATTTCACATGTAACAAACCTGGAAATATGATTCGGCAAGGATGGAGCTGTGGGTGAAGCCCCAACTAGCTCTTGCCTGTGGTGGCCATATTTTCAGAGAGGGATCAGCAACCAAAACGTGCTTTTCAAATTCCTTTTCATCCCTTTGCTTGTCTCTTGGTAGTGTTGTGGTCCTTAGGGAAACAGTAAGGCAAGAAAGCAATTGCGTCTGCCCCATTCTGCCTATCAGCAGCAACCTGTAAGTGTGCGTGCAAGTGTGTGTGTGTGTGGTGGGGTGAACCTTCTTCACTCCAGGCAGAAGAGTTTCTCCCTCTCTTTTTATATCCAAGCCTTTACCTTTACATCTGGCCTGCCTCAAGTAACATGGACAAACACAGGCCAGGCCACACTCAAGTAAAGATTGTATCTCTTTCCCTGACTCTTCCTTGTCCTACAGCAGCCGCATAGTCTGCGAAGCAGGAGTAGAGGTTCCCCTTGCCCCACAAGACTTTAAGGCCAGGGATCGATCTATTCTCTCACACAGTGGCCAACCAGTTACTCCAGAGGACTAACAACAGGTCATAGAGTTTGCAGTCTTCCTCTGAAGTTGGCTCTTGGCATTCATATCCAGAGGTTTACTGTCTCTAAATGTGGAGGTTCCCTTAGTCACCATGGATAGTAACCCCTAATAGATCTATCCCCCATGAATCCTCCATTGCACATCCTTGCTCTGAAGAACTAGTTCATCTCAACTTTCATCTGCTTCACTTAACAGAGGGGCATACACTTTTCTTTCCTCCTTTTCTGTCACTTTCTTCCATCTTCAAAGCTCTTGGCTATCCCCACCGCCAGGGCTTTTTTTCAGCTGGAATGCGGTGGAACGAAGTTCCGGAACCTCTTGAAAATGATCACATGGCTGGTGGCCCCACCCCCTGATCTCCAGACAGAGGGGAGTTGAGATTGCCCTCCGCACAGCCTTTTAGGCCAAGTCCAATCAGAGCCAACCCCAAAAACTGCCTGAACCTCGGGCACTGCTTAGCCAACCCCTCATCAGCCATGCCAGTTTATGCCAGCTCACCAGCAGCCTCTTCATGCACTGCTTCCAGTTTGAGGGATGATGCATTGGGTGAGCTCATGCCCAGTGTTGGCCACAGTGAGCAGTGCTGGCCAGCAGCACAGCAGGGGCTACTCAGTATGATTTGCTCCAGGGCCATTTTCACTTCGTAGTCCACTCCTGGCACCCATCTGCTCCCCCACCAAGCCAAACCATGCCAAGCAGTAAGTAATCAGCATGGAGCTGCCTTTGAGCAAGAGCTGTGTTCGTACATAACTATGAAGTCTGTCCGTCCACTAGATGGGGCCACTTCCCTTTCTGTATCGTTCATTATGTGAAAGTCAGCATGCGCCATGGCTTTTCACCAGCTGGCAGGCAAAACAGGCTGCTAGAATTTCACCCTGTTTAGTTTTCTCTTTCATGAAGCATGTCTCAGCAAATTGCTTTACAAAATAGGCCAAATTCCCATCTCAGTTGTTTCTGGAAACTGTTACACAATGTCTTTAAAAATAGAAAGGCCTGTGCTTCTGAAAGTTAATGACCAAAATGTATTTCATGGTGATAATTTCCAGGAAAAAAAAAAGATCAACTATTCTCTTTGGTGTGTTGTGCTCTGAACTTCTGAAACAGTAAAACTAACATTAGTCTGGACCAGGGATAATGCTGGACCTCCGAATCCTGAGCTGAGCCATGTAGTCTATGCAAACTCATACTTTACAAAACTTCCATATATTAACCCATGCATAACAGCATCAACTGTGAATAACATATATATTTTAAGCAGGAAACCCATTTTAAGCAGGGAACTGCCATTTCTACATATCACAAGGAAACCTGGACATTTAAATCTGGCCAAGTGAGTATCAAAACCGAAGATTTTTTTTTTTTTGGTGTGTGTATTGCCATTTAAACAGTGAAAATGTATGGTGTGAATTCGCTCATTGACCCAAAAGTTGGCAAAAAACCCCAACAACAGTAAGTAACACATAACACAACAAACATACTGGAATCGGTTGACAGTGGGAATATTATCCTTTCTTATTCAATAACATTTTGTAGATCATCCTTACCTACAGACACCTAGTTCTTAATTCAGACACCTAGTTCTTAACACTTTTGCTGTGTGTGCAATCCTAAGTAGAGATATACTCTTCAAAGTCCATCAAAGTTAATGGGTTTTAAAGGGTGTAACTCTTCTTAGAATTGCATTGTTAGGTACCTTCATAACATCATACATCTAATAGCCAAGTGGAACGCAGATACTTAAATCTGAGACCACTTGACTACAAACTAGATACTTCTGCTTTTATATTTTATATATGCCAATAAAGGCTTGCTTGACTTGAGATACTTCTGCAACCTTGGAAGATGCCCTAGATCTGCAGAAAAGTCTGAAAAGTTGTAAAAATTACACTAGGGGGTTTAACCCCCCCCCCAACAAAAGTATTTTTTGTAAAGACACTTATCTCTTCCACTATTGGTGACAGAGGCCAGGAGGGCCTGGCATAGGGTGGTCAGCCACCTGCTGGGGGTAGGGGATTCCCTGCCCCCCACCTATCACCCCCTGAAAGTTATGTGGTCTTGGTGGGGCTGATTTTGGCCCTGCTGAGACCCCATAGCTTCTGGCTTTCAACCAGAATGACATAATTGGGGCCTCCATAGTGCACATGTACATTCTGCATGTGCGTGAGACAGATGGTTTGAGGACTATGCATGCCTAGTGACCCCCTCATTCCCGATTTGAAGGTAGGGGACTGGCAGCCCTAGCCTGGTGGTGGTTCTGGCAGCAATGGGGAGTTGGCTTTGCTTCCCACTCCCAGCTACCCCCTCCTTAGGGTTGCCAGATGTCTGGTCTTCCCCCCAGATAGTCCATTTTTTGCCAGACTGTCTGGAGAAAACAAAATTGAAAGACTGGACACCTACTGTATATGCACCCTGGGCACATCCAGGAATGCGAGCAGGCTGACTTGCTGCACTCTTGGAGAGTGGCCGGCACGCTTGCCTGCCTGGCCAGCTGCATGCCCACAAAGTGGCTGGCCCGCATGCCCAACTGCCTAGCCTGCTATGCAGCATGTACCTGGTCTGATCACCCGACTGCCCAGCCTGCTGTGCACCCAGGGAGCATCTGGCCAGCCCACTTGCCCACCCTTTTATGCTCCAGTGATGATGTCACAGAAGTGACATTATTAAGTTGGGCTAAGAGTGTACACATACAAAGTGCACGCATGAAGTAAAAAAAGCAGTGGTAAGTGTCAGGGCTCCCATCCTGTTGGGGAGGAAGCCATCTTGCAGCCCTACTCTTCCTTACTTAATGCAAGGAACCAGCCGTGGCTGTGGGGCCCAGCATTGGGCCCAGCAGCAGCAGGGACCTGCACTGGGATTGGTGGCGCTACCCAAGGTCTGTACCAGGTCCAGGGGGGTCAGGTTCTGCCCTCTCTGCTACTACATCCAGCGTGGGTAACGACTTCCACTGCTGCTGAGCCCAGTGAGGGTCCCTGCTTTGCTAAAAGAGGCAGTTAGGAGGCTGGGGGTGGGGGGTGGGAAGCCTGCTGGGCAACTGTCACCACTGTACCAAAGTTGGGGCTGGGTAGGCTGGGAAAGAGCCACTGCCATGCAGAAGCTGGGGAGAGGGGCTGGGGAAGCAAGTTTATGCCAAAGTGAGAACTGGGGGTGCTAATGGGGGAGGGCTTTTTGAATGCTCCCTGTAGCCCTCCCCTCCTGTAATTCACATGGGGGCCCAACCCTTTTTTCACACTTTGTCAAAAATGACAAACAAATTACTTCCTAAAGGAAAAATCTTTCCTCAGTTAAGTCACACACCCACACACATCAGTTCTGGTAACTACCAGAAGCTACATTTGAGTTTTTCAAAGCCTATTGATAAATAATAACAATAATAACATTCGATTTATAAAATTAACATAGGGTTGGTGGGAGGGCAGAATTGTACCTTGGAGACATCCTGAGTTGTATAGTTGTAGATTGATGTATCATTGGTTGGTCCCTGAAGCCTGCGAGCCAGATTTTCATCATATGTTGTTCTCTGGTAGAGGGAAGTAACAGGAAAATGTTACTACAACACTTATGGGCATCATTATAATGAAAAAAAGAAAAATCTGCAGATGGAGTTTCAGAGGTGAAACTATGATTTGACTAATTATCTAGCATTGCAGTATACAGTGTATATTTAAGTGAGTATGGAATAGTTTTAGGGTTGCCGTTCCCCTGGTGAGGGTGGGGGATCCCTCACTCCCAGCCTCCTCTTCCCGTTGCCACTCACCTGGCAGGCAGGGAAAAGGCGTGGGAACGGGCCTGCCGGGGTGCACTCTCAGCTCGTACAATGACATTAGTCCCTTGAGTATCATCATTGCGCAGGCTCCGGGAGTGCTTCCGGGCTTCATGATGCCTGATTTGGCTCATTGGGGGCCCCAAATTGGCCCTGCTTGAAGCCCGGGAGCACTCTTAGGGACTGCATGATGATGTCACTCTTGGAAATGATGTCAGCGCTATGTGCTGGGAGCACACATGCTTTGAATGCAAGCGAAAACTTCAAAAAGGTAAGTGCTGTGTCTCCCTCTCCTGCCAGGAGGGTAAGGGGACCTGGTAACCCTAAGTAGTTTATATGTTCCATGTTTTAGGCTGTAGTTGCTCTCCCAATGAAACCAACTACAGAATTCCTACTAGATAAAATGGAGCTGGACTACAAATTCTGCAGTAAAACTTCTTTAGTCCGCACACCCTCTATATAGGCTTCCCAGTTGCCCACTGGTGGTAGGCAATCTTCCTTAGGTTTGCCCCGTTGCCTGCTGATCATGGTCAGCAGGAGGTGGCAAAGCCCTCGGGGATCTCCCGCCTCTGTTAGGCAATCCAAGGAAGTGTGCACCGGGTATGCTCCAGGTGAGGCATGACAACTACACTTCCTGAAGTGACATCATCATGTCGGCAGCGGGTGCACTCCTATGCTTTGCTGGAATCAGTTTTGGTACCGAATGGACCAGAAGTAGCCCCATACAAAGCGTGAGAACATGCCATGGCCAGTGTGATGACATCTCTTCCCGGAAGGGACATAATCGTGCCTCTCCAGGACTTTGCATGTGCTTTGCATGTACACAAGAAAATGAAAACAGGTAAGGAAAGCCCCAAGTTAATTTAAACATCTTTAGGTCAGTTGTCTGTGAAATGAGCCAGGGAGGACATATCTGAACTTCAGGGTAATTCTAAATTTTACCAAACAATCTCAGAGGCTAAGTAACAAGAGGCCCCCAATGTAGAACCAAAGTCTAGGCCTACATAGTCTAAAACATGAGGAAATATGAAGATTTAAAATATGGAGGGACAATTCCTTAACAACTGGCATCTTGGGACTTTCTTTCTAGAAAAACTAATATAGGGGTTCCCAACCTTTTCCAGTCTGTGAGCGGAACTACAAGTGACAAAAGGCACAGATTGGACACTTGTCAGCTTCCCTCAAGTTTTGATGGGAAATGTAGGCATCCTGGTCTTGCAGCTTGGCTCTCTGACTGCTGTCCAATGGACTTTTCAACTGTCACTTGTCCAACATTCTGCCAAGCTGCCTACATTTCCCATCAAAACTTGAGGGAAGCTGGCATGTGTCCAACCTGTGCCTTTTGTCACTTGTGATTCCGCTCTGTGAGTACCTTTGGAATTTTCACACATGGTGTTGAGCATAACTACAAAATGGTGGAGCCAACCACAAAATGGCTGCCATGGGATGCAGAGCTAACCACAAAATGGCTTACACAGGAGGCAGAGCCAACCACAAAATGACATAGAGTGAGGTTATCCATGGTAGTAAGTATTCAACATTTCAGACAGAAGCTCTGCTTAGTGGGATGCTGTTTAAAATTAATTTTATACTTAATAACTAAATTAATATTTGTTTTAAAATATTTTCTTGCCTACACACAAAATAAATATACATACTAAGCTACCTCAGAAACCCTTATTTGGCAAGATCTGTCTTCAGTTGCCATCTAACACTCCAATGTGAAAGGAAAGGAAAAAATACTTCTTTTCCTGGCTGTTCATGGTACCTTCTCTCATAAGCTCAGCCATTTTTAACTTGCCCTATTAGTGGTAGAA
Organism: Eublepharis macularius; assembly: GCF_028583425.1. Taxonomy (NCBI): domain Eukaryota; kingdom Metazoa; phylum Chordata; class Lepidosauria; order Squamata; family Eublepharidae; genus Eublepharis; species Eublepharis macularius. Next base: position 115,217,516 of record NC_072795.1, read on the forward strand.
AGTGCCATCAAGTCACAGCTGACATCTAGTGACCTCATAGGATTTTTAAGGCAAGATACATTCAGAGGTGGTTTGCCATTGCCTACCTCTGTGTACCCACCCTAAGCCAGCCCTGCTTAGCCCCTAAGATCTGGAGACAGAAAAAAAAAAAGAGAGATACGTTGGTAAAAGGATAGTGTCTGTAGTCTATACTACTGTGTACTATCTGATGATGTAATTATACTCCTGCTGGATAGTTCTGTGTATATAAGTCATATTAATCTGCTTATGTTTTTTCCAGATTTCTGCTTGTATTTATTATGTTTGAGCTGTTGATCATATTGACTTTTCCTGTGTAATCCACCTTGAGTCTGAATGAGAAAGGTGGACTTTTAATAAACAAATAAACAAACAAATGTGTATATGTATGTCCTGATGGAATAGGTGGCTCAGCATGTCGTGGACATTGGTGAGTGCTGCACGTCTCTCTGTGCATATGTGTTACTTTCTTGTTAAGTAACCTGTTTCTCTTTTAGTGAAATCCTAAGGAGAATTACTTCAGTCTAAGCCCATTGAGCTCAACGGCCTGAGACTGGACTAACTCTGCTTAGATTTTTACTGTTAGACTTCTGCCATGAAGGCCTCATCCACACACCTACATCCAGCCTCGATGCAGAACAAGGTGGCCATGGTAATAGGGAATGTGATTCTTTATATTGCCATGAATAGAATCTACCTCAATAAACTGTACGTTCTATCTTTTGTACAGTTTAATTGTCTGAATATTAATTACTGCATGTTTGGGGAAACGCTGCTGACTGGGTAATTCTGCTACCAAACGAAATGTAACTATTTATAAAACTAGGGAGGGGAGTTCCAGAGTCTTGGGAGAAAGCTGATGAGTAGGCCTTTGCACAGGTCCCCACCAATGATAGCATAGAAGAGGTGGAGTTCCATAGCTGTGTCTCCTTAGATGATCTCAGAATGCAGGCAAGTATATACAGGGAGAGGCAGTCCACAAGGTATTTGGGCCCTAACTGTTTATAGCATTAAAAGTCAAAAACATCAGTTTTGTATTTGGTCCAGAAACAGAGCTACTGTGGATGGCACAAAATTGCTTTTGTGTGTTCATTCTGGCACACATCTATTCGGTCTGGCTAGTGAATTCTGAACCAGTTACAATTTCCATATCATCTTCAAAGGCCACCCAATGGAGACTGTTGCAGTAGTCCAATCTGGATATTATCAAAACACATGCAACTGTGGCCATAGGTCTAACTCTTCTCCAGAAAAGGCTGCAGCTGGTGAACCAGCCTAAACTGGTAAAAAGAAGTTCCGGTCATCTCATCCACTGGAATATTTAGGGCACAATATTAATCTGGAGCACTGCCAGACCACAAACGTGCTCTTTTAAAGGGAGTACAGCTCCATCTAGAGCAGTCAGTGCACCTAATCCCAGTTCAGTTTTGCCTTCAATCCACTGCAGAACTTCTAAACAGTAGATAAACTGTCTCGGTAGGACAGTTGTTCTTCAGCATTATTTTCCCCTCAGAAGACTTGCGGATGCTTTGCAGGGTGGAGAGGCATGAATATCCAGAGCTTGTGACTGAAGCTTTGAAAGTGTTAATCCTGCTTTCAACATCTTATTTATGTCATCTGAGATATATGGTTGTTGGTTGCAATAAAATCAAAGTGAAGAACTTAATAATCTGTGAAAAATGGCCTGCTGATATATTTTTTCAAATTGCCCAACACCCCACCCAATCAATACCCCAAATTCACACTGTGCTTTTAAAGGACTCTATAAAAATGAATTTTGGTTTAGTGCTAAAGCATATTCTGGTGATTTTGTTTGTTGTCAAACATATTTGTTGATGTTGATATCTGGTGCTCAATTTTTCTCTCTTGTGGACTCCCCATCTCTATAATCCATCCTATGAAATCCTAAGAGGTCATGTCTTGTTGAGAATCACTCTTCCACATTGCAAAACAGACAGATGTTCATATTTGGTACATCTTCTATCATATTTGAATTTGTACCTAACCACTTGTGAGAATGTCTGTTCCTGTCTCCAAGTGTGATAATCCCATTACAGGTTCCTTCTACACGCAGACTGATGCTTGTGCACAAATGTGCAACTTTAAGCCTCCCCCCCCCCCGAACCCTAACAACCAGGAAGGAAAACTGAAAAGATGCATGTTTGTCTTTGCACAAAATAAAACAATATTAAACCAGCCCATGAACTTCACGTATGCTTTGATGTAGACTGACAAAAAGGGGGGCGGGTGAATAAAATGGGGAGAAAAGAGGTTCACATGGGGTAACATCACGCATTACACTACACCCTTCCTGGTTCAAAAGGAACTCTAGCTCGTCCCCCCTCCCCTGAAGACAGGTGGGAATTCAGACTAGACCCAAGGCATGGCACAAACAACACAAGAGCAGCAGATGGGTGAAAAGGTCACTGCAAACAGAGAATCTGAAGCATGTACAGTAGGGCTTCAAAAGGCCTATGCCTGTTCTTTTTCCTCCGTTGACATGCCACATACAATTCTGACAGGCCTGCTATTAAACATTATTACAGAAATAGAAATCTTCAGCTTTTAGATGCGCACACTAACCATTTCAATCCCCAAGACCAGAGGGGTACTGAAGGCAAGCATTTGCTGCAACCTCCAAGCCCATAAAGGATCCATTGTCCCAACTGCACGGTCATCATGATCCCTTTTCATAGGAGACCTGGGCCTTTTTTGCACAGATAATTTTTGCCGCATTTGGCAGAAGTGCAGGGAGAAAACTCAGAAGAGTTGAAACACCGCATTGAAATCTGAAGGGGGAGTTAATCGTCTGGAATTTGGAAGAAACCCCAAAGAGGTGTGGGGCCAGATGCGGCAAAAATCGCCCATGTGAAAAAGGCCCCAGAAAGATCAGAAGCAGCATGAAAGAATTCTTCATTTTCACACCCTGCTTCTTCCAGATCAAGGTCCCCACTGAAGGTGCCTTTCCCAAGGGCTCTCCACATTTTGGAACCGATCCCCACCATAATGGCCGGCTTTTGAAAAAATGAAGAGCTAAAGAGGAAGAGTCAGAAAGACTAAGGAAAATGTTTTGGATGAAACAAGATGTAAGTAAATGATAATAAATTAGTTGATTCTCACGGTAGGTCAGAATGAGTAAAACCTAACATTTCCAAAGTTCTTGGGTCTACTATCCATCATACAGTATATAAATAACTGATACTGTCAGCAGATGGCTCTGTGGCCACAGAGTGACAGTTGCTCCTAAGGGAGTTATTATTATGCCGTTAACATAAAAGATTGGATGGTATTTCACAGTGGCCTTCTAAGCAATTTATCTCACTGCTGTAGCAAGCGTAAACTTTAGCACCTATGATTCATCCGTAAAAACATGCCATATGCTTATTGGTTTACTAGAAGTGATTTTGGCAAGTGAGTCTCTATCAGAGAAAATGTCACAAGAGCCATAAAAAACTAGGAGTATACAGCTTCTCTTATCACTTTAGAGTACCCTACCTCTATATGGCTTGGTTATCTCTCTTGCGCACCTATAAATTAGGCAGGGGAAGAGACGGAGCGAGCAAGAGAAAGACTTTTCTGCTTATGTTACATGACAGCCACAGAAAAACGAGTGTAAGGAGCTCCACAGAATTGGTGAAGACAGATATCATTCCTCTAAAGTAATTAATGTGTCCCCATATGCTACTACACAAGCACTGGGAAACAGAGGAGGAAGGGAAAGATTTAATTTGGCTCCTGCTTGCCCTGGAATCTGTTTTCAGCAACAGGACTAAAAATAGAGTACATTTGAATATGTGTAGAATGCTTCCCCTGCACCACTGAGTAATCAAAAGCGTTCAACAAGTCTCTAAGTTTGTAGGGCCTACAAGTTGTATCTAGTATGGCATTTCCACGGGCACAAGGATTTCTGCCCTCAGAGCATGACTTTTTAAGCTCTCTCCCTCCCATGGCAGCCCCAAATGCCTCCTGGAATCTTGTTTCTGGGGAAAAGGGAACCCCCAGGAACAGCTTTGTGGTAGGGTTGCCAGCCTCCAAGTGGGATTTGACAATCTGCTAGAATCCCAAGTGTTCTCCAGACTACAGAGATCAGTTTCCCTGGACAAAGTGGCTGCTTCCAAGGGTGGACTGTATGGTTTACCATAGATGCTAGGTGAAATCCCTCCCTCCACAGTCCTCCACAAGCACTGCCCCCATATCTCATGGATTTCCCAGGCCAGAGTTGGCAACACTAGTTTGGGGGCATTTGGGGGCTGTTGTGGGAAGCAGAAGCTGAGAAAGTCGTGCCCCATGGACAGAAGCCCTTGTGCCCATTGGGATCACAGTGCCAACCGTATGCATAGCAAGCAGGGTGGCACTCACCCACTCAGTATACCTCTGGTAACCACTGGATATCTGAGCACTGAGAGTATATACATAAAGTGTAACAAACCTAAGTCCCACATACATGGCTGCTAACCAAATGATCACACAGTTCAGAATGGAACTTTTGCACCTTCACGCCCCCCCCCTGCAGTCCCCCTTAAATGCTGCTCCCAGGTCACGCCCCCCCCCCCCACAGCTGGTCCTCTGCAAAACATCTAAGATCATTTGAGCAAGCTTACTTCTGGAAGATCTGAGAAGGGGGCAATGAACTCTGTAAAAGCCTGACCTCCTGACCCCTAGAAATACCAGTCCAGTACTGTCCCTTTTCTATAGGCATTGCATACACACTTCCAAGCCAAAGCACAAACCCTCCAGACATAGATATTTTGGTGCTTATTAAAAGCTGAGCCTCTTTGCTTTTATTCTCCACACAATACCCATTTCTGCACTTGCATGGTATGATTGCAGAAGGGCAGCTGTGACCTTAACCCAGACGACGATTGTCAAATTAACCCCTTATAGCACACACATTCCCTAGCTGAGGACTGATCTCCATATCATGACCATGTCTAAAACACCAGCTTCTTGGCTATTGTGAAAGAAATATACATGAGATTAAATGAAGACAACCATGAACCCTTATAGAGGGGAGTTTGCAAAGTCTCATCACCTGCCTTGATGAAGTTGGCTTAACGTCCCAACCGTAAATATTTAGACCAGTAGATCTGCTTGTAATGCCAACACGATGTTACAGTAGCCTTGAAACAATGTCATATTGTATGATTTTTCTGTTTTTTGGCTAGGGAGGTTTGTGTGCTACTATCCTAAGAATGTATGTGTTGGTGAAGAAATGGTGAGCTTTTATGCTAAGAGAACCACAGGGTTAAACTGAAGACACAGCACAAACCTGAGGGCCATGCGGAAACATGTCGTCCCTCAAATGCAGTCTTTTCTCCAGGTCTTTTACAACAGCAGCTTTGGTGTCTCTCATGGATTCCTCTGTTGCCAACTGCAAGGGTCTGAGATTTTTCTTCACTGCTCCCTGGTTTCCTCTACAAAACAAATATTCTGTTAAAAGGCTGCTTTTTAATATTTAATTTCCAATTCATTCATTTTTATTCCCTCATCCACACTTATACACTTAGGCACAAAGATACACAACATTAATAGACAAGAATCTAAGCTCTGTTCTTCAGTGTATGATAGAAAATATCCTACTGTGTTTAATGGAATGTGTTCAAATTGATGTTCCAGTCTTTGCTTATATTTTCTTCAACATTTTTTTTAGTACCATGCCTTTGATGTTGTATGTATTGCTGACCAAGCCTCGTGTAAGATCTTATAGACTGGCAAAGATTATTACTACATCTGCCCTAGTAAATGGGAAACTGTACTTTTGATTCTCATCATTGTTGTTCAGTGTTAGTGATAGTGTGGTTTGTAGTAATTGCACATTCATTGTCATTCCTGCTTATGTCCACTTTGAGTTAGTAAACATTTTCTTGATTAAGTCTCAAAATTTGTCTGTGAGGTTACTTTAAGATAGACAGATGACATTAATTCTCCATGATATTAAATTTAACTGTGAAGAATCGTGAGATCTTTTTTCATGTTTTAAAGTGGTGTTTCCCCCGATAACCAGGGATAGTCTCTGCCTCTTGGATATTTAAACCAGGTTCAGTGTCTGGTGCAGTTGTGTTGTGTTTGCACTTTGGATATGCTCAGAGGGACTCCTCTAGAGGCCAGGGGGCAAACCGGGGCAGCCATTTGGTTAATAAGCCTACCTTATAGACTGCCTCCTCCCATATGAACCTATCCATCAACTCTGATAACCTTTGGAGACTTTGCTTCAGGTGCTCATCTGAGGTTAGATGGGAGGCAACCTGAGAAAAGCCCTTCTTAGTCATGGTACTGAAACTTTGGAAGTCCCTTCCCAGGAAGAGTCACATGTCTCCCTCTTTGGGCCAAGCTACAAGTGACGAATTACACTTGAACAGCAAGTGAACATACTCCCATGTATTCCTCCCTGTTCATTTGTGTTCCACTTGCACTCCACTCAATCACTACGTAATCGAGTGGAGTGCAAGTGGAACGCAAGTGAACAGGGAGGAATACACGTGAGTCTGTTCACTTGCCGTTCAAGTGTAATTCGTCACTTGTAGCTTGGCCCTTTGTTTCATTTGATGTACCCCCAGTAAACTCTTATTGGCATCCTCCCTGTATGTATGTTTATTTATATATTTTATTGTACTTATCGTATTTATATATACATTTATATTATACACACACACAAATCCATATGCATATACATTATAATTCTTGTATTTATATATATTTCAAATGTTTTAATATTTTTTGTTCTCTGCTTTGCGGACACTGTTTTGGATGGAAAGGTGGCACATAAATGTTTCAAACAAACATTTCCCCAGCCAGATACAGCAGCTAGGACTGTGTGTCTAGTGATCACATCAGCTTGGGAGGGGAGGTTGGCTTTATCCTCTTCACAGTCCATGATGCACAGACATACACACTCCCTATCAACAAACAGCTTCTTGGAGCAATTGGGGTTTATCTTACAGGGCTTTGTGACACAACCCTAGCTGCTGCACACATAGTCTGTTTTATCGGATCAGTAATGCTGTGAGAGACAAACAGAACAACTCATTCTAAAATGGACCCAAACTGCAATCTCATGCATGTGCACTTGAGCGTAAGTTCCACTGGTTTTCTTCTTATTACTTCTACCCTGATTCTCAACTAAAAAGTTCATAAAGCAGCTACAAAGATCTCTGAAAAAAACCGAATTTCCAAAATGAAAAGCTCCATTGCTGTAAAATGAAATAGCCTAACAGTGAAACAAACAAGACACCAGGAAGAGCAAAGAATATTAACAAAGTTTCAGTATTAGTGGTTGAAACAACATCCACTAACAATGTCAAAAGCGGAAAGACTTTCTAAGAACTATTACAGTCAAACCAGATGGAACTGCAAGAAGCCGTGGAGATTTGGATCAGGGCTGTGGCTTGGGTAGAGGGGTGAACCTTTCATCTCTGTGCTGTTTTCATATGCGTTTCAGTCACATAAACTCTTTGGCACACAGGACTACTTCAGATGGTCATCAGAGATTGTGGAGAGAGAAAGGGATAACAACCCTGTTATCTTGATATTGCAAACAAACTTCTTCAGAAGATCAGGGGTAGGGTTCCCAGGCTGTGCTTGTGCAACCACTGGGAGCTTGGCAGCAGGGTAAAGAGGGTGCCACTGTCACATGCACTGTGATGTCATTTCTGTGAGAAACCCAGAAGTGATATCATATCACTCAAGGATATGGTAAAACCATAGAGTTTCTGGTGATTCCTACAACAACATGATGTCACTTCCGGGTTTTCCCTGGAAGTGACATCATGTTGCACACAACACTGGTGGTCTTTAAATTTTTTCTCTCATCGCCACTCAGAGTGGCAGCAGGCAATGAGGAAACCTCTAAGGGTCCATCTTCCTGACTCATGAAGTACTCATGAATTTACCTTAACAGAAATGATAGCATTTGAAACCCACTCTCCCATAATTATGATTTGGTAGATGTTTTCTGTGAACTTCTTCATACATTTTTTCACAATGATTAACTTGTATTGTATTTAGATGCAACATATTTTTTATTTAAAACATTGGTATGCCGCCTTTCCACCCAAAACAGGGTCCCCAAGGCGGCAAACATCAAAACACTAGCAAACAATTTAAAACTATATTTTAAAACGATATAAATTTTAAACAACATTTCCGTTACTTACGCTGCTGGTGCGCTTTTAGGTAGGCCCATGGCATTTGTTGGGGGTACAGAAGGAAGAGAAGGAAGAACAGAGCTGAGGAAGGCTACTGGATTCTGGATCCGACTAGTTGGAGAGAGAGGTGTAGGGGGCACATTTTGGGGCTGGAATTGGTTCATACTAGATACAGAAAGCAACAGCGGTGGTAACACAGTTTCTTTGGGACTTGTTAGATGTTGCTCAGTCTGGTTTGAAAATCCTCCTGGAGACCTTGCCTGGACTGGTGGAGGAGATCCAAAGAAATTTTCCTTGTTACTCGTTCTTTGGGTTCCTTGAGGTACATTGCTGAATGATGAAGGCATAGGGGAGCTAGAAGGTGAACTGACCGTTGGAGAGGTGGTCTGAGATGCCAGGAATTGTTTAGGCCGGGTGTAGGTGAATATCTGTGACGGGGAGCCTCTGTTCTGCTTGTACGTACTTGAAGAGGGTTGCTGACTGGGCAAAGCAGCAGAGTTCACAGTGCCAGTATTGACCGACGTCTCTCTTGGAGGTGTGGGAGATGGCTGCTGCTGCTGTTCAAGCAGCACCTGGTTGTGCAGTTGTTTTAACTGTGTAGGATCCCTGAGCACAAAATAGAAACATATGTAATCTGTATTACATGCCATAACAAACCATTAACCAAGCATTGTTTCTGAAACCAAATCAAGATCGTAAGTTTCCAATAAGATTAAACTTCCTTTTAAATCTCCCAAAGTTTAGTCTGAGCTTAGCCAAGGGACAGAGAGCCAGACCCTTTCCTCCCAAATGGGCAATTCAGAACATTGGGTTGGATTGAGACTAAATTGGCAATTTCCACCAGTGCCTCCTTGCCATTACAGAGCCCCTTACATTGTTCCTCAGAGTCCCATGTCCCTAAGGAGCAGCATTGCATCAAGAGATCAGTGGGCAGCAGTGTGTGTGAGGAGGGGAAGCAGGAAAGTTCTGTTATGCTGATGAAGCATTTAGTCTGGACTGAAACTTCTCTGTTTCCATGAGTCCTTTTTCACTGCTAAGGAACACACTCTTCCCCTCCCCGTCGCCTCTTCATAATTTCCTTATTGCAGGAATTCTTCAACTCAGAATTCTTGATACCAGGAGGGGAAAAAATGAATGACCTTTCCTTATCCTGATATATGTGATGTACAGATTTATCCTCCTGAATCCTCTTCAGGAAAAAAAAAAGACTGATAAATGAACCAGGCAATACACCTGAGTTTCTGGGTCCTAAAAAAGATAAAGTAGACGAGTATGGGCTAAATGTAATACTTTCATTTCTGAGAGGAAAACAAATATGGTAAGAAACAAAATGACACAGGCTTGGATCTAGGTTAAAATTACTGCGGATAAAAGGACTTCCATCCCTGCAAATGTTGCTACTTGGGGACGTCCCCCCAGAATTAGCTAAGGGAGGGAGTCAGAGGTCTGCTGTGGGAGGGGGAGAATCAGTGAAAATGTCCCCCTCCTGCAGGTGTGGAAGTTTTAGACAGGAACCAATGCTGACTGTTAAGCTATTACTAAACATTAAAAAATGTTTTCTTGCTTACAGTTTCGGTTTAGCTAACACTGGTGGTGGCTCTTTGGAAGGCGAGGTTGGCTCCTGTGTTTTCACCACCTGTCCATTGATCTTATCTGGGAAGCAGTTGGGTCGGATCTGATTCGTAGGCTGTCCTCCATCTTCTGATGACGATTCACTTCCTTTATCATCTTCTGGCAACTTAAAGTGCACATGTAGGCCTATCTTGGAACTTGACCGGGGCTCATTGTGGTTCACAAGAACCCCTTCCAGTTTAGGCTTTGAAGGCTGATCCACTGATGGAAGTGAAAGGAGAGGTGCAGAAGACGGGCATTCAGCAGCAACTTGATGTATTGAATTTATAGTGTGAAGAGCAGCATTACTATTCTGGTCCTCGGGTCCTGGAATAACCAGCATTACACCAGTACCTGTTACTCAGATATGCTAAACTGCACTGCATGGTCAACATGAATAGGAATCAGAGAGACCCGAAAGCTTCTAGCTCTAATACCCTTAAAATTGGGGTCAAGAGGTAACATGTATCAGTAGTGACTGGTAAGTAAGATTGGGAGCTTCTACAGAGACCTGGCCTTGACATTTGACTATGATTGCCAGATCTGGGTTGAGACATTTCTGGAGATTTGGAGGGTGGAGTCTAGGGATGGCAGGGTTTGGTGAGGGGAGAGACTTCATCAGGGTATAATGCTATAGAACCCACTCTCAGAAGCAGCCATTTTCTCCGAGGAAGCTGATCACTGTAGTTTGGAAATAATTTGTAATTCCAGCAATTCAATTATTGCTAAATTATTCTCACTTGTATTGTTAATGCTCTGTAATAATACGAAATGAACACAGACACAATACAACGAAATATAACCTTAATAACCATGATATTTTGAGGGATGTTTGGAATTTTTTCAGAGTATTTCAAAATTGTTATTATTTTTATTCCTTGATTTCTTATGGAACCCCTCATAATGTCCTGCAGAACCCACAGGTTCTATGGAAACCTGGTTGGGAAACACTCCTGTAGCTGCTGATATATATCTATGAATTTCTGAGTCCGTCATAGGACTCTTAAGTTTTTCAAATGTAAAAGAGCAACCAAATTGTATGTTAGCTAGCATAAGTAAAGCTTTCAGCAATGCATAACAGTCTGGAAGGGTTCAAGCAGTGAAAATTGGAGTGCTACTACTATATCCTTACTTTCATCTGTGAAAAGCTGGAGGGCATAGATCACTTACTGACCTGTCCATATTTATCAGTAAGGAGTGATTAAAATGCTCACTTACCCTTCACAGTTAGTTGAGCCATACTGGAGACTGTCCCATATTTATTGCTTGCTGTACATGTAAAACTTCCAGAATCTTCTGAAAACACTTCAGCAATAACCAACGTGCAAATCTCCTCTGAAAACCACCACCACAACAAAAAGAGAGAGCACATTTTACCTCACATCATTGAAGAAGCCATTAAAGAAGCATGCTCCATGACAGGAGTGTAGTAGACATGTAGCCAGTTATGAGGATTTTATCCTGTAATCTTCACAGCAAAAGGCACATAATCAAAATCCTCTCCAGAGCTGTCCTTATGCTGAGGAGAAATGTACTGGTTGCCTCAGGACAGGAGGCTAATTCTGAGAACTATTAACTGGAGTGAGTGACAGGCAGATCTGACTCAGTCTACTAGAAAGTTCTCCTCCAAAAGTCCCACTGAAATGAACTGTGCTTTTGAGAAGCTTCTATTTAGTTCAATGAAACTCATGCAGGAGAACTTCCTAAGGGTTGTACCCCTAAGGATTGTATCTCTTCAGTGGGTGAGCTGAAGAGAAGAGGCTGCTATGACAGCCAGCGTGGTGTAGTGGTTTGGCTAAAATTTCCAATCAACTATGAAACTCATTGGCTGACCACCAGTGTCTTTCATCCTGAGAGCCTGCCTCACAGCATATCTGTGATTGCTTCTGTACACCAGCAGAAGTGCACATACATTCTTCATCTGTGTTTGTTTAAAAGTGCAGCCCCCTTTTTCTCTTTGTACTTGTTGCTGGCCTATACCTATTAATTGGAATATATCCTCCAAATGTACCTATAGAATAGCAGATTTCCCCCCTCCTTCAATACTTCATCTAACCCTTTTGTAGACATACTTGACTATTATGTTTGAATCCTGTGGATTATATTTGTATAATACACACAAAAATACTTAAGTGCCATCCACTGAACAGTTAAACCTGCTTGAGAACCATGAGATTTCAACCTGCTCAGCTGCTTTGGACAGCAATCCGCGTGCTTGTGGTGGAAAGTAATGTATCCTCTCTCAGCACGTATGTCTCTCAGCATTTTGTGACAGGTGGCATTTGTTAGTCCTTACAGAACTAGCTTGCTCATGCCACATGGGTGAGAAGCCTTCTCACATATAAGCGTGCCTGATTTCATCAAATACATTTGGGAGGATTCACCAACCTACCAAGTCTGTGAATTCTAGAATAGGTCTCTGAAACAAACTGCGCTGTATGAAGTTCTTGTGCTGTTTACATTGGCTAAAGATTTTCTGCTACATTGGTAGTGAGGAAACTTGAAAATTCAAGAATTCTTAACAAGGCATTCTCAGATTTCAGAGGCAGAACACCTGAAATTATACTCTTGTGTCTCATTTGTGCAGTAGAGTGTGAGGACCGTGGCCTGAAGTCTGATACAATATTCTCCAACTGGCAAACTGGATAAAAATAGTACTGCCCTACGTTACCTAGTGTGCATTTGACCCAAAGCAAATAAGGGACTATTCTGTCAAGTTCATTCATTTGTAGCCCAGGAAACAGGGCTAGTTAGGTCTGGCCTTGGAGAGAGAGTGTCTGAGACCCCCCCCCCTTCTGCCACTTGTGAGCCTTCCCAATGCCTGCACTTCCAGCCATACACACTACCTACATACCCTATATACTACCTATATGACAGTGTATGCAGCTGAGAGTGTGGGTGGTGGGAGGGTGTGCAAGCAGGTAGAGAAAGGGCATGCAGATGGTCAGCAGGGTGGCATGCTGGTGATGGGGCAGTGGCAGCGGGCCTCACTGGAAGCCCTGAGCCTTAGCCACTGTCCCACCTTGGCGTATGCTGACCCTGGCCCTGCAGGGAAAAGAATAATTATCTCAGGTCTGAAATCAACTCTGAAATTATTTATTTACATTATTTATAGCCCACCTTTCTTGATTATTATTAGGAGCTAGATGGAGCATGCATATTCTATTCTGAAGTCACTTCATTGGCTATCCATCAGTTACTGGGCTCCATTCAAGATTTTGGCAATCACATACAAAGCTGTTCATGGGCCTCATATCCATGAGAGTAGGTCTCTCCCTATGCTCCACTATGTCAGCTTTGCTCATCTGAATAGGGTCTTCTGCAGAAACCATTCTGCAAATAGGTGAAATCAACAGCTGCCCTTATACACATTCTCTGTAGGGGCCCCCATCACATGGAATGGTCTGCCTGAAGATGCCAGGAAAGCTCCCACTCGCCTGGCTTTCTGCAAACCCTGCAAAACCAAATTACCCAGGAGAGATTTCTTAACCAGATAATAAGGCTATAATGGCTGAATCCACACTACTGTCGTTCTTGCAGCAGTTTTTCGCTTCCGCAGCGCTATTCCTTCATCTGTTCACACGCATCGTCTCTGAAGCCGTCATTAATTTGGCATGGCGTCGCCACAGCCCATTGCACTTTCGCCGCGGGTTATCTTTTGATGAATAACTGCCCTCCGTTGAATTCCGAGCCTCTCTTGACCTGCCTCCCAATTAAGGAGTAATTCTCCGCCTTTGTCCCCACCCCTTTTTTAAAAAAATAAAAGAGTACCGTGTCGATATGGTGACATCTCATCATATTAATCTCATTTTAAAAAGGCGGGCAGACCTCAAATATCAGAGGAACAATTTCATATGTTAATTCAATTTATATATTGGGGGGGGGCATCCACATGATACTGAAATCATGGCTCATGTTACGCCCTGACACGGACTGTGCCGACGAGTTAGGCACAGATGTTAATTTTCCAAAGACAAAAGGAAGCTCTGCTGTGGGATGCTCCTGTAGGTGATCGTGACCGCTCACCCATTCCTGGATGATTTCAGCCAGCATGCAGGCTGTGATGTTCCGAGCGCTCATTGTAAGTGTCTCGGGTGATTTTTTAAAATATATTATATTAATGGTGTCGTTGTACTATTGAACCAGGATGCTTACTCGTCAATATAGCGTCAATTTGTCCTTTAAAAAAAAAAAAACGTGGGGCCGTTCGGGTTTTTCCCGCCCCTTTACCCGTCTTTTTGAAAGGGGATGTGATCAACGGATTGCGCAGGAGAAGCGCTATTCAAAGGGTGATGTGGACAAACAAGTGAAGAACGCGCAATAACAGATGGAGCAATCATTGCACAAGAAAAGCGGGAGCTAAGGTAGTGTGGAATCGGCCAATGTAAGAAAATGGTTCAAAGAGATGCTTCGATGAAAGGACAATGACTGTAGACTATACTATTGTGCACTGTCTGTTACTGTTGTTTATTATGTCATGTCAAATTTCTTATGTTTTGTTGAAGCTCTGCATCAGATTTTGGCTTATTTTCAAATTTTTGCAATCTATACCTTATCGTATTGTTTAATGAATGCTTAATCATACTGAATTACACAGTATCCTTCCATTTCTTGACAAAATGAAAATATTCAGTTTGTGTTAACATGCTTTTCAAGGCCCCCCCAGATTAATTTGTATAGAATGTACATAACATTTATCATGTGCAATCAACAGAAATCAGTATATGCAGCAACATACCTCCTCCACACAGCACATAATTGCACATGAAACTACAAAACCCTCTGAACATTTATTTAACAAACTAGCCTTCCTACCTGGTTCAGCCATAGACCGGGGTTCTAAAGAAAAGAAAGAGAAAGTGGCTTAAACTGGTGCATCTTATAGCTTTCCAAAGTTCCTTTGGGAAATCATAGATCTGGGCTGGTTTACTACACAGTTTTTCCAGAGCAGACACAGCTTCTCTTGAGGGCTCCTAGATTTTGCTATATCAGTACAGGATATTCATAGCATTGATGGGAATTGTATTTAGCTTTTAGTGTAAAATATTAATCTCAAAGCTTGTTTACTTTTATTTCAGTAGAGAAACCCGATATTGAATAATCAAATTCAGATACCTGATCTCTGAACAGATAGTTGAGATTCTGATGTAGAGACTGAATGCAAAGTTCACTTCAGTACTAACTCTATCTGTTTCAGCTCTGGCATATTTGTGAACACAGTACAAAATTGTGCATATGGTATTCTGTGCAGCACCTCATGCATGGACTTCCATGCCAGATTATCCACAGCCTTCTGCAAGTGGCACTAGATATCTGGATTTAGTGTCCTACCACCCGTGTGGCAGCATTTCACGTTACTGCCACTTTTGCTGCAGGTGTGGTCCTGCCACTGCAAGCACATCCCATTCAGAGGTCAAAAAACTGACCCCAGAGAAGACACTATTCTCTCTGCTTTAGTCACTGTCACCTGCAATATGGAGACAATGATACTAACCTACTAGCGGAACTGTTATAAGGATGACTTGGTGAGCTCTTTGTCTGCTTGAAAAATGCAAAGCAGACATACTAAGGGCTGGAATGTTCTGGATTACGGTGAAAAACTATAAGACTGTGAATACGTTGGCTTACATTTACAACCAACATGTGGCAGAAATCACTATAATCTCATTGAGGTTTTCAGACATATGTCTGTAACAGATGCAAAACGTACTTTTCTGTAATATTCTGAAGTCTGGAGAGTCTTCTATCAATGTCCCTTCTCTGTACCACTCAACCTTTGGAGAAGGGGCTCCTTTCACGCGACATTCAAACACAACCAGTTGACCCTCCGAGGCTGATAGGTTCTGTAACATCTAGAAGAGACAGACCATAGTGGGGATTTCAGGCGTTTACAATCAAAGCTCTCTCTCTCTCTCTTTCTCCCTTCACAGAGTTCTCTATATAGTAACCATAAGAAGTTTTAAAAGACTGCTGCAGAAAGAGGAAACGCTCTTGATTTCAATGGATTTAGAAGGGTGTTAAACATGCTTAGGATGGCACTGTAAATATGCTGGAGACTTAATTTACTTTATAAAGCAGAAATTGCCAACGATTTGCAAAATTACATGCTTAAAAATTGCTGATATGGTTCTACTTATGGCAAATGCCCATCAAAATCAAGTTTGGTTGTATGGTTTTCAGAAAGATAGTTTATTATTGGGCAAACAGCCAGGTGGCAATTATGGGTCCCGCTATAACATCATAATTTTTTAAAAAGATAAAATCAAATTACCTTTGTAAACACCGGTGCAGCTATGATAGGTCTCCCGTCTAGCCCTTGTAAATAGTTTGTGGGGCTTTGACTCTGGAAATTGGAAAGCAAAAATTAAGATATAGAAATACAGCAGCCGTTAAATGATGCGTATGGGAAACACCAGGCTGACTGTGATGGGAATGTTTTTGCTTTCAAAGAACAAAATCCATTCTGGCGTCTGTATGGAAATATTACATTGGAAAGCAAAATTGGCATGGACTTTACAGAGAAAATCAGTGGGTAGGGTACTAAAATCTCATGTGGAATCCCAGCTGAATTCCGTGAACTTTCTCTTGAGGACACTACATCAGAACCAGCCCACACCACTCCAAGCACTTTAAATGGAACCTCTGGAGAAATAAAAAGACTTAAATGTGAGAAACTTCTAAAGCTATTAAATTGCTCTTTTTTTTAATGGTTACTTTTTCACAGAACAAGTTGGTAATGGGTTTGATATACCTCATTGTTTCACTGTCTTCATCCAGTGAATTCCTCCAAGGAGGTATTAACATTTACTTATTTTGCCAGCAAAGACAAACCAAAGCAAATAACAAGAACAACAACCATAGTGATTATAAACCGCTCTTCTAGACAGATTAGTGCCTCACCCAGAGCGGCAAACAAGTTAGTGTTATTGTTATCCCCACAATGCAGCTGGGGAGCTGGAGCTGAGAGGAGTGACTTACCCAAGGCCACCTACTGAGCTCATGGCAGGAATGGGATTTGAACCAGTAGAGTGCTGATTTGCAGCTGAACCACTTAACCTCTGTGCTACAGCAGCAGGAAATTTATACCCTTCTTCCTATAGCCCATCCAACTTAGTTCATTTAAGTTTAGTGGAGATCATTTGGAAACTGTTAGGAACTGAATATTGTGAAATTTCTGCCATTGCTTCTTTCTGTGTCTCATAGATAATGCCATAAATCCATTAAAATTGCATTAGGGCTTTTAGTTGCTAGAAATCTCTATGAATAATTTTTCATGAAGGACTTTTACTTGAATGCCAACTTTAGGACTTACGTTTTGTGAACGTCTATATGCTTGTAACTTGTAAGCCACCTTGAGCCATGGGGAAAGGTGGGATATAAATGTTTTAATAAAATACATACATGCATACACAGACGTGCATAGTTATATGAGATGTAGTGCTCTGCCACAGGGGTATCATTGTATCTTTAAACCTAATCTGCAGGATAGGACCCAATTTTTTAAAACCATGTAAATCCATCTTTCTCCTTCTTTCAGGCGTCTGCAATGGGTCGTGAACTGGGGGCCTCAAAGATGGTATCATGTAAGCAGGGCTGGTTCCAGGTTCTGGGGGACCCTGGGCAGTAAGTGCTCAGGGCCCCTCCATGCCCACTACTAGACTCCCCTTCATGCCCTCCCCACCCATGTGCCCCGCCTGCTTGTCCATCCTTCCTTTGCCCACTTGCAAGCTCTCCCGCCATTTGCACTCACAGCTGCCCACACTGCCTGGATGGCCTTTCCCTGACGGTACTGGGTGGTGGGTGCAGCTAGGCGTTCCACTGCCATGGCCACCCGGAATGCTGATGCTTTGTGCACCACCCAGCATTCAGCCCTTTTCCGGCAGCATTAGGCAGCATATATGTCAAAGCCCTCACAAACAGGCTGTGGAAGGGTGTAAGTGCAGGAATCAGAAAAGATGCCTGAGTAGGGAGTCAGCAACAGTGGGCCCCACCAGAAGCTACAGGCCTTGGCAGCTGCCCCGCCCTGCCATATGCTGATGCCTGGGTGAAGATTCAGCTTCGGCTAAAGAACAGAAACGCAGGGAAACCAGGGTAGGTACAAAAACCTACCCTGTACCGGTCAGACACCACATGTCTGATGATATATCTTGTCCTTTATAAAACCTCTAAGTGAGCCTTGTTTACCGGTTTGAACAGGAGATCTGCTCTTATGTTAGATCCACCCAGCTTTTTCAGTCAGTTTCACTCAATACCCTTTCTTGCTACAGGTGCTACTCCACATGCCTTTTGTCCAAGCAGGTGACCTCCCGCATAACCTTTTTGGTGCACTTCCTCCCTTTTTCATCAGTGGAAAGGTTGGTTGTATCCAACCATATAGACTGTCTTCACCTTCTTTCTATAGTATATTTTGACTGGCCCTTCTGTCAGATGCTCAGGAAGGATACAGGTCTTCTCTCTCCCCTTCTTCTTCTCTGACTTTCTCCTACTTTCTCTTCCTTTCAGAAAGCCCTACTCCCCACAGCAACAAAAAGATAATTGTGGTGGTGACCCTGGAAGATTAATTCCTTATGATACTTTGTAAAGCTACGTCCTATACAGGTTAGTGGTCCTTTCCCTTGGATGATGCATACTGTTCATTCATATGTCTTACATGGTGGACAGGTATTGGCACAGGATGTACCACAGAAGGTTTGGATGTTTCTTGATGTGAGGTTGTGGCATTAACTGGAGATGGTTGCACATTTGAAGAGACATTGGTTGGGTTTTGATACCTGGGGAAAATTAGAAAAAGGATTTACACAGAAATCACCTTCCCTTTGACAAAATATTCCCATAAACCACATAATAGTTCAATACTATATCATTATGATCTTGAATCACATGTAGATCTGAAAATAGATACAGTATCTGAAACACAGATTGAACAAGTCTGCCAGTTTCAATTTAATTTAATTTTGTTTGAGGACTGGATTGGCAGAAACCTGGTTTTAGAAGAGCTTCTAGGCACAAATCCTTATGTGATATGGCTACTGACCTCTGTGTAAAACTGGTAAATCTGAATCAGGGTCATTGGATAGGTGGCTTTTTGCTTTTCACCTGAAGTCCTATTCATTTGTCCATCTAGGTACAAGTGAATGAATTGGAGAGGGTAATTAGGGCATTGCCCTGATCTGGATGGCCCAGGCTAGCCTGATCTCATCAGATCTCAAAAGTTAAGTAGGATCAGTGCTAGAGTACTTGGATGGGAGACCACCAAGGAAGAACAGGGCTGCTATGCAGAGGAAGGCAATGACAAACCACCTCTGCTCCTCACTTTCTTTGAAATCCCCTTCAAGTTGTTCACGACTTGATGGCACACACAGACACACAATTGGGGCATGCTCTTCAATGTCACTTGATCACTGCACATTCAAGGGTCCCATGTCGAAGGTGGCTGCTTACCCAGAAGCTAGGAACTGAAATAGGAGTTTGGTTGTATGTGCTAAGGCTCAATGCAGACGGAGCTCAGGGTTGGTACACCTTTTGGGGAGCCAGATTGGTGTGTGTAGCATGGGATGCTCTCACCCATCTGTGCTGCTACTGCCAAGGTACAAGGTGGGCTACAGAGGCACTACCACAAGGTGGGCTACAGAGAACCATGAAAATCTGGAACCATCCTGACCTGGTGGTGACAGCACAAGAGGACAGCACTTGGTGCGGCAAAATACCTCTTGCTGCCCCAGAGGGACACTTGAATACATGGAAATTAGGAGTGGGTCAAGGGAACATGATCTTGAGTGTCCCCCTCCCAACATTCACCAAACACCTGAACAGGCAATTAATTTAATCTTTTGCCGTATAATCTCCGCAGATTCTGAGAATGGCAAACTGTCGATGAGCAGCTGCAGAGAGGCAGCTACAAATAGACATTTAGAATTAAAACAAATGTTAATTAAAAGAGACAGGGGAAATTTTAAATTTTCCTTCTTAAACCAGATCCATAGATGCCATTGCCTAGGAAAATCATACATGTTATAAAGTGGCATAGAAATATTGTAAATAAATAAAGAAAACCTCCTTGGCTGAGCCATTCTTACAATGGAGATGGGGTGGGGGAAGCCAAGCCTGCAGCGAGTAGACATAATGGAAGCAGGGCTTCTTGTTTGCAAATACAATACTTGTCACAGTTTTTGGCAGACACAGGATTCATTTATTTAAATATAGAACGTTAAGTTTCAGTTGGGAACAGCTGAGTGTTCAGCAACAAGAGAGGAAAACCCTTGGTAATTTGCACCCAATATATCATGATGCTTTGCTTGGAGGGCATCTAACTAGTTACTGAAGAATTGCTTTAGTAAAAAACACAGATCTATAGTTCAAAACTGTTCCCACCCACCCCCATTGCTTGAACACAACTCTTATTCACTTCAACAATGTTTGTGTAGGAAGAATTCCCCTGGGGAAGCGAGGAAGTGTAGAAGGCCTTAAACCGTAGAACCATGAAAACCTTTTCAGGGAACCTGAAGATAATAATAAAGTCTGCTGTCGCCTTTGAATTCAAACCTCAGTCACCAGTTTAGGCATATCTATAACCCCGCTGTAGGTCACATTTTATACCAGTCATGGTTTCCAGAAATGCTACAGGGAGGGAACTGTAGCTTGAAGAGATTTCTAAGAATTCTATTATAGAACCTTAGCTCTGTTTGCTGAACTAAAACTCTCTGGGGGAGGAAATAACTGTTTTAACATCTGTAGTGTAGATGTAATCATAGTGGCTGTTTTTACATGTTCTTTCACATGTCTGCCTCTCCCTGTATGTTCCCCGGAGACTGCTTTGATCAGCGGATAAATGTTTACTGGTGGTCCCCGGCCCTAAGGAAGCCCGCCTCACTTCAACCAGGGCCAGGGCCTTTTCAGTCCTGGCCCCAGCCCGGTAGAACGCTCTGTCAATGGAGACCTGGGCCCAGTGGGACATATTATCATTCCGCTGGGCCTGTAAGACAGAGCTGTTCCGCCAGGCGTTTAGTGGTTGAAGGGGGTGGTGCCATGTCGGCCTCCCACCTTTGGGGTGGGGAGGTTCTCCCCACCATTGCACCTTAATATATTTGGTTAATTTATTTATTATTGTTTATTGTATGTTGATTTTAGAATTATTGTTTTCTTGTTTTTATTGATTTTATCTGTTGTTCACCGCCCAGGGCCCCTGAGGATGGGTGGTTTATAAATCGAAATAATAATAATTATTATGATTATTATTGTAGCACCATGGTGTTGCAATTGTTCCACTATACACACAGCTGTACACACATCCTAATAATCCACCTGTGAAAACTCATCATCGTCCCGTAATCGTTGCGCTTTCCTCAAGAATGCAGATTTCCCCTTTATTCTACTGTGTAACGCTTCTTTAGCGTTTTTTCCGCCTACAAGGCTTGGAAACGCTTCTCCAGAGGCCTCCCACTCAACCCCTCCTCCTTTTTTGTTTTCTGCACCCTAGGAAGAGATTTTCCCGCTCACAACCAGGAATCCCACAAGCCTTTCTGGGCTCCTGGCAGGATCTTAGTTCCTGTTTTTTTTAAAAAGGCAAAATGGGCAGGAAGGTGCTTTCATCAGCTGTGACACGAGCTCATTCACTGCCCACAATGGCACTTTTTCTGCAGAATGTGAACTTCTGGAAGTGCAAAGAAGCGGCACAAGTCAAGGCAATGTGATTGGTGCGTCGTGATAGCGGGATCACAACTAGTGGAATCATAGCACAAAATGAGCGGAAAATTTAGGATGTGAAAACGGCCAGTGTCTTTCCACTGAGTTTGGCTGAGGACCTGTCTACATGATATATTGTTCCTGGGCCTATTCCTGAGTTCTGCAAAGCAGATGTGCACTGGGAGTTCCCAGGTGAAATTTTGTTCCCAGATGCACACGAGCCCAATCAGGATCAGGAGGACTATGGCATGTGAGAAGAAGGAGCTTAATTCTTCCCCCCATCCGGCACCATTTCCCTCACCTGCAATAGTTTCTGGAGTCACCACTTGCTGTATTGGGGAAAAGTTGTGTGTAATCTATCAGTATACACGGAAGCCTCTCTCCCTGCATGCCATAGCCCTGATCCATATCAGGCCCTTATGTGTCTGGGTAAGGGCCCCGTGGTGTGCAGAGTGGCAAGTGGCAGTACTGCAGCCCAAGCTCTGCTCGCGACCTGAGTTCGATCCTGGCGGACCTGCTCGCAACCTGAGTTCGATCCTGGACGTCGTGATGCGACGTCCCCCCATGGGTCAGTAATGACTCAGTGCTTGCACAGGGTCATGACTCAGTACTTGCACCTCTACCTTTATATGTCTGGGAATCAAGTTTCACCTTGGAACTGCCAGTGCATGTTTGATTCACAGTACAGAGAACTGATCTGAGGATGGACCCAGGAACAATATATCATCTAGACCCTCAGTAAATACAAATCAGTTTCTCATTTGTTGCATAAAATTTGCACAACTTCCCTCTTTGTAGAGTGTGGGATTCTCCCAGCACCAAAAGACCAACCAACATCAGAGTTCAGCATGGTTGGGCAGCTTCTGGAGTCACAAGAGAGATTACCATGGAATCCAACGCCTGTGGTAATTTTTAAAAAGCTGCACTTCATTGCTTTCCAGTGCGCCTCTCCCAGCAGAAATGGGAGATTACCCTGAAGTAGGAATTTAGAGGCATTTCTCATTTTAAGCTGGGAGGGAAAGAGTATGACTCTTTCATGATCCTTTAAGCCCTACTGCTGCTGCTGACAGAAGGTGAAGGGATGTGAACAGGCTACATGGTGCTCTCTACATGCGGAGGGAAAGAGGGTCTCTATAAGGGTGAACATATGTGTGTGTGAGAAGGCAACCACTCAAGGGCATTTCCCCCCAGAGCCTTCTAAAACTGAAGCTCAAGCCACTGAAAGAGATGTATTCCTGACTGTTCTCACCTCTTTCCACTGAGGGCCAAGCTAGAAGTGACATGTATTCTTCCCTGTTCACTTGCGCTTCACTTGCACTCCACACTTCTAGCTTGGCCCATAGAAGATCAAATACAATACACTAGACCTGTACTATAGAGAGGGAAATATTTGATGGGCAGTTTAGATTTCCATTCATACACTTACTGATTCATTTCTTCTTTGCCGGTGTCACTTTCAGATTCAGAAGATGAGGCCCCTGTCAAAAGCCAGAAGTCACTTTAATGTGGGCCTGTTTTTTAATTGCTTGAAACCAAGAG
Organism: Eublepharis macularius; assembly: GCF_028583425.1. Taxonomy (NCBI): domain Eukaryota; kingdom Metazoa; phylum Chordata; class Lepidosauria; order Squamata; family Eublepharidae; genus Eublepharis; species Eublepharis macularius. The sequence goes on from NC_072795.1 coordinate 115,240,510, forward strand.
ACTTAGAATGGATTGCACAATATCTGCATAAGATTGCATAGTAAAGCATTTTAAACTTCTAAATGCCATCAATATACCCAGGGCTTTTTTTCTGGGAAAAGAGGTGGTAGAACTCAGTGGGTTGCCCTCGGAGAAAATGGTCACATGGCTGGTGGCCCCCCTCCTGATCTCCAGACAGAGGTGAGTTTAGATTGCCCTCTGCACCGCTCAGTGGCGCAGAGGGAAATCTCAACTCCCTTCTGTCTGGAGATCAGGGTGCAGGGCCACCAGCCATGTGACCATTTTCAAGAGGTTCCGGAACTCCGTTCCACCGCGTTCCAGCTGAAAAAAAGCCCTGAATATACCAAATAGTAAACTTTTATATCCTAAATTATACATTGCAGGCTGTTAATGTCACATGTCCAGGTTTGAGAAGAAGGAAAATATTGCACATACGATACAAAACTGAATGGTTCAAGAGAGCTTTTTTCTCAGATAGGAGTGCTGCACTGTAAGGTAGTGGTCTCAAAGAGATACATCAGTAAAGAGTCAGAGACCATAAACTACTACTATGTGCTACTATGTATAATATATGTTGCTTTAAGTATGATCCAACTGGGTAGTTCTATGTTGCTTAATATATCAGTGTTAGAATTGCTAATACTCTGTTTCAGCATTTCTTCAAAAATGTGTATTGGATTTCTGCTGCTTTTAAATCTTTTCAAAATTGCATTTATATACCTTAATACATTGTTTATTGAAATGTCCTTGAAACTGACGGTACTAATTCACACTGTGTAATCCACCTTGAATCTCAGCGAGAAAGGCAGACTATAAATGATATAAATTTCAATTCCCCCCCCCCCCAATTTTCATTTTAAAAATCCAAAATAACAAAAAAATCCCAACCCACATTTCCCCCCTGTGGCTTTAAAATGTCCAGAAATCATACCAATCTAGGTGGATGATACAAGTTTTGTTGAAGAAATAAGTTGAAGGACCTGGACCTATCAAAGAAAGAATGGTTTTGTGTTCCACTATACTCTCTGGTTGCCAGCGTCCTTTTAGATCAATCCAGCTGTATAAAACCATGTAAAGAGCAGAACTGTTTATGGTTTTTATTATCGTTGTTTATTTATAGTCCACCTTTCTCACTGAGATCCAAGGCAGATTACATACTGCAAGTGATCAATAGCCAGGATATTCACAGCAAAAATACAATACGTTCAACAGTTTGGACATTCAATGAAAACAGATACAATAGGGTAGGGTAGGTGCAAATGTGAAAACTACATAAAGTCAAACATAGAGATATGCCTGGCAGGAGCATATCTACATCAGCGTATACTCAATAGCCTAGTCTATAATACCTATTTCTTACCAAGGTATAACTTTGAGCTATTTCTTATGACACATATCTCTAATCTGAGTAGAAAACCCTCCTGAATAATTCAGTCTTGCATAGTTTGCAGAAAGCTAAGGGAGTGGGAGCTTTCCTGGCCTCCTCAGGCAGGCCATTCCACAAGTGTGGGCTACTATGCAGAAAATGCATGTATGGGCAGCTGTGGCAGAACATAGAGAGAGAGGCAATTTTGCAGATACAAGGGGCCTAAGCCATAAAGGGCTTTGAATTTATTTTTGTTCCAGAAAGTTTCAACCTTACCTTCTACATAAATTTCTGCAGAAGTTGAGTCTGTTCCATAAATATTAGAAGCAAAGCACGAATAGCGCCCAGTGTCTTCTTCAAAAGCTTCAACAATGATCAGTGAATGCAGGTCTCCTGACTGGATGATGTGAATATCTGGTGAGTTTTCAAGCTCTTTCCCTTCACAGTACCACCTGAAAAGCAAGAATGCCATTTGTCACATGATGAACAAATTGACAACCTGCAACAGTAAAGCAGCTGTCCAATTGCATTGAGCAAACGAAACTATGAGTCTCTCTACTCGAGATGCCTTGGCAAGTGTTTGTCAAGGGTATGGAGATGCACTGTTAGCCGGGAAGCATAGTTTAAAAAGATAGAGCAGGCAAAGATTGCTGCACAGAGGGTTTGTTAATTTCATCTTTGCCTCCCTGAAGGCTCTGTCAATTTCACCTTTTCAGTCTAAAACTCCGTGGGATTGCAACCAGATGGCAGCAAGGAATGGAAATGGGCTGCAGCTGCCTTCTAGAACCGGGCTTGGACCTGGAGAGATAATGATGGGCTGAATTTTCCCTTCTGGCATTTTACAGCTTCTTCACACAGCTCCCGTGTATAGCAAAGCTGCAGGCTCTGTCTTTTCAAACTACCCTTCCCAGCTACCATTGCATTTCTCGACACATGTTCTTCACGTGTCACTGTCTCATGTAGAGAGACTCTATATAACATGGCAAATATAATTTTCTTTAATTATAAACAATAATAGGCTACAGTTTGTACAGAGTATTTAAACTTATTAGCTAATTAGAAAAATTAAATAATGAGGAAAGAGCCTATATGGAGCAAGGGAGAGAGACGGATTGTGCTTTGTCTTCCACTTCAGCTTCGTACACCTTGCTAATACTACTATTGTTTATATTCAGTGTTACTCTCTCTGCATATACAAAAATGTATGAGAAGCAGTTTAAAAACTGTGGCTGCACTTTGGCCACTTCTGATGTAATATTTTGCAACTATTGATGACTTCTTGAGTGATTCCCACAGATATTTACATATGAACATATTTCATAATTATCTATATAATTTGTTCAAAAAACTTTCCTGGCTCTCAGTAATAATTCCAAAACCACCATATAGAAACAAAATTTTTCATCCATTTTCAAGCCATCTTTGCAGTCATGAGGACTAATAACTTGTGTGTGCATGCACATTCGTATGTTTGTGACATATGAGGTATGTGTTTGAAATATTGATTTTTGTGGGCCAATACAAAATTTCTTCATGGGAGTGGAATCATCAGAATACACAGCCCTTGATGATGATGATGACGACAACGACAACAACAACAACAACAACATTCGATTTATATACCGCACTTCAGGACAACTTAATGCCCTCTCAGAGCAGTTTACAAAGTATATTATTATTATCCCCACAACAAAACACCCTGTGAGGTGGATGGGGCTGAGAGAGCTCTGAGAGAGCTGTGACTAGCCCAAGGTCACCTGCTGGCTTCAAGTGGAAGAGTGGAGAATCAAACCTGGCTCTCCAGATTACAGTCCCACGCTCTTAACCACTACACCAAACTACCTGTTGTGTTCAGGCCAAATTATTCCTGGATTTCTTTAAATTAGGTTATTCTTTGGAGAAGCTCCTTGAGAGTTAGAAGTTGTTGTAAAACAAGGAAGGTAACAAATGCTTTAAAATTTGGGTACTTTTTTTAAAAAATGCATTTAACGAAGAAGAAAATCAGCAGTGCCTCCCTAAGCAAGTTTACTTGGAATCCTATTCAGGTCTATTCAATGGATCCTATTCCCAGGAAAAAAAAATTAGGATTGTTCTGTAAGGTAGCATGAGAAAAGGGTAAGATTTGTTTAAAGTGCTAAGAGCTTTTAGACTACAGGCAAATCAGTGCCCTACAGTGAAATGGAGATGAAGAAAAACAACGCAGAACATTCCTGTTAAGAAATGCAAGCCAAAACAGGATGATAGAAGGAAGAGAGAAATGCCAGCCAAGGCCAGCATGAAATATAACCAGATAGGGTTGTCATTAAAAGCCTTTCCCTGTTCTCCCAACAACTATTTCCATTTATTACATGATATGATGCTAATAGTGCTGGAATTTTAAAGAAAGGACGTATCCTGGACTAGACTTATTTCATGCTCTTTGAGCATCTCCAGTATGACGAGTCTCATTTTCCCGGGCTTTCTGCTTGCAGGTTGATATTTTAAACAACAAATGCAGGAAAAGCATTTAATAACCCTGCACAAATACTAACTCCACAGTACCTTTTCCTTTCCTTTCCTTTTATTCCCTTAGAAACTCCTTGATTCATAAATCTTGAGCAGCTTTTTGGATGCAAGGGCTAAAAGGACTGAGACATATTTTGCAATTTAGGACCCTTATTGCTAAGCAAAAGACCCAGGGTTTCTGGAGTATAAGGAGATGGTTGGTTAATTAAGGGTACTCCACAGTACCACTATGTGTACAGTTATCACTAGCAGGATGAATCTTTTTGCAGATAAAGCCTTTCTCACAATCCCCTTCCCCACCAAGATTACATCTTTGGGGAGGGGCTGTAGCTCAGTGGTGAAACATCTGCTTTGCATACAGTTGGACCTAGGTTCATTTCTGGGCATCTCTAGTTAAGAGATCAGCTATCACGTGATATGGAAGACCTCCACCTGAGACCCTGGAGAGCTGTTGCTGGTATGAGTAGACCACACTGACCTTGTGGTCTCATGTGTACACAAGAGTCTAAGCCTAAGTACACGTAACTGGAAAGCACATCCCTCTTTATTCTTGTCTCCACCTCCTTCTTGTCCTTTGATTGGCGCTCTTATGGTCCATCAGATTACAACCTCCTTTGGGCACAGACCTATCTTCTTTTATTCTGTACACCACCTTAAGTGATGTCATTGTGCCAAGCAGCATACACACGCTCACTCTTCACAGGGGCTCAGATTGGCCTCTGTGAAGTGCAGGAGCTTGCCCGCCAGCAGGTGTGATGACATCACTTCCAGAAGTGATGTCATCATGCCTGCTAGTGGAGCATGTGAGAGCAAAGTGCACGAGCAAGAAAGACATTCCTGGTAAGTGCCAAGTCCCCCTCTCTCGCCAGGAGGTTAAGGAAACCTGGCAACCCTAGGTGGAGCCAACTACAAAATGGCTGCCACAAGAGGCGGAGCCAAACACAAAATATCAAGGGGTGAGGTTATTCATAACTCTAATAGTAACTCTTCAACATTTCAGGCAGAAGCTCTGTTTAACAATATGTCTTTTTGAAATGAACATAATGTTTAAAAAAAAAGTCTTGCATACACACACAATTTACATTCAGTCACATAGTGAAGAACCTTGTACTATAGTGGCAGTTGCTGCTGAAGCATCTTTAAAAATCTGCACAGCCAATCAGATCTCCAGTCAAAGTCCCACCTGGCCCTGACCTAGAGTTGCCAAATCCCTATACCCTCTTAGTGGGAGGGGGAACCCTCACTGGGACATGATGTCATTGGGCAAGCGGTAGGCATGCTCCTGCGCCTCACAGAGGGCCATTCAGTCCATCCATGGAGAAATCAGGGTTTCCTGCTCACTGAAGGGTGAGCAGAGAGATATCTTCTGACGCATGTTAATGTATCTCTTTAGTTGCCTGCACAGCTCATTACTTTTCTCAATAAATAACAGAAGTATAATCAAGTATGCAAGCTAAGAAATACATGAAAATTGATAGACTGTATAATTTATACCAGATACAGGTAAGTTTTTCTTGCCTCAGAATTTAAAATATCTTAATGTAGAATTTTGAATTTTGAGAAGACAACCATACATTATGGAGGATTGCATGACCCAATGTATGTATTCTTAGAAATAAGTCCTGCTGAATCATTTACTCCCAAGTAAGGGTGCAAAGGAGTGTCACCACAAATGTAGGAGGACAATGGACTGACTTTTTAAAATTTCCTGTGCTCTCTTCATTTCATGGTCATTCATGCCCATTTGCAGTTTTTAAAAATGCAAAACCGTGGCTGTTTCCACACGTCCTTAAAGGGATGGCCCACTCACCAAACAGTGGTCGCTTTTTGTCTTTACTCCAGACATTTCCATTTTCAAAACAGTCGCAGACTGTTTGGCTTCCGTTTTTTTGGCACCTTTTCAGGGACCACAGGAAAGTGCGTTCCCTGAAAAGGTGCTGAAAAAATGGAAGCCAAACAGCCTGCAACTGTTTTGAAAATGGAGATGTCTGGAGTGAAGGGGAAAAGCCGCCAGTATTCGATGAGTAGGCTGTCATTTAAGGACATGTAGAAAAAGCCCATGCTTCTCCTGTTTTTCTGCTAACTGTAAAAAAATGGACATAGAAATCTATGATATTATTTAAACTAATTTCAGAATAATGTAATATATTTCCATGCAAATCATGATGGGCATTTTATTATATTATACATTGCAAACATACAGTTCTGGCTACAAAGGGTTTATTGCACATTGAGACACATGGCGAAGCCACAGACACAGCTAAAGCATCAATACTCTCTGTTCTTGAAACAGAATTCCTGCCACGGATTGCTTTGACAATTTTTGGATTCCATTTCTGGATCTCCACGACCCAATTCATTCTGCCAGCTTGTATAAAGATGCATTAAAAAAATAACTAAAACATTGCCAGATGTACAGGAGGGGAGAATTTCATAGCCATTGTGAAATAGCTTTTAGAGTATTTTGACCATATTTAGAATATAAGAAACCATTTGGAATCAATAGAGAGATGAAGAGTTATCATTAGCTAATCTTTTTTAAAACGAACAGCTTTGATTACAGCTCAAACAATTTGTGTTATGATTGTGCAAAAGATTGTTGGAAGAGCGCCTGCATTTCTAAATCGTGAACAATATTCTATATATGAACATATAAAGCCATTTGATACTAAGCAAGACCACCCATCTATGACAGTATAATCTAATACTCCTAGTAGCCACAGATTTTCAAGTATCAGGGAGAGATTTCAGAACTTGGATCTTCTGCTTATAAAGTAGGCGCTGTATGCACATCCCCCAAATCATTTATATCAAAAAATTTTGGAGTTATTTCTATAAGCAAAATTACTTTGAAAGTATTTTATACATTACTTCTAGTTGTAAAGGATAAAAACTAATGTATTTTGGTGTTACAGCATATTTGTAACCAACTTTCTTGTTATTACACAGCATTACCTTCTGTATTTAATGTTTAACATTTGTTGTTTATTGATGTTTATTATTATTTTAAATACATAAATACAAAAGTTAAAAAAAAATAAAGTAGGCACTGTACCGAGTATTGGTGTAATATAGCTTAATTGAAAGACATCAAATAGAACTTGCAGGGAACTCTTCTATCTTGATGGAGATTATGGCAGTAATCCTATAGGTAAGGAAGTCTCACTGTACTCAGTGGGGTTAATTTATTTATTTATTTATTTATTTATTTATTTGCATTTGTACCCCGCTCTCCCTGCATGCAGACTCAGAGCGGCAAACAACAATCAAATACATTAAAATCCCTTATATATAAATTGCATTAAAACCATACATTACATTATATTAGTACCAAAAATCATAGTAGATCATACAAATCAGTGCAAGAGGCAACACTTGTGCTACTTGTGCCACCCTAAGCAGTGCTATTTCCAACTCCATCGAAGTCAATGGGCTTCGAAGAGTATGACTTAGGATGGCACTCTCAAATTTCTTACTCGTACCATCTCTCTCAGTGGCCTCAGAACAGAAGATGGTGAATACCACTCTGGTTACTTTCATAGCTGTACTAGTTTATTTTGCCCCTGCTTACTTTTGAGTAAGACTTTGGGACTGATCTCTGAATGTGAAGATCTGAATTCTCAAACAAAGCAAGATTAGAATGTGCTTCTCTTTGTTACTCCTCTGCATATGTCAGAGTGTTCTCATAGGAAACCCATGACAAATAGCCTGTTTATAGAGTTTCAAATCCTCTTGACTCTTACTGGATTGTGGCGTGTTGCCAAGCCAAAGTAAAATTAATCTAACAGAGGTGAGCGAAGTAGTTTGGAAAAAATGTAGGCATCTCTGAGTAGAGGTGGCAAATATGGGCCACTTACAACCAATGGAGGAAATGTATAAGATCCCAAGATCAGGCTTACTAGGTTACACTTATAGTCTGTCTAGCATGATATTCTGTCTCATTGGGCCAGCTCTGACGTAGTTTGTTGCATTCATGGGAAGCCTCCTGGAATGATTCGTATGGAAAGTACTTCAGCAGAATATCATCCATGTAATTTGCTCATATAGCCAGTTAATGTGATGGAAGGCTGAATCCTAGTATAAAACAAGCTCCAGGTCACAAGAAGGCAACCCTTTAGGATTCCAAACCCACAGCCAGAAATGCTAAGGAGAGGGCATAACCACATACTGAGGAGGTCCCCAGGTCCCCATCATTCCAAACTCTGAGAACCATTGGGTGGATAGCATATCCAGTGATTTCACAGGGTGGGACCTATTGATTCCACCTTGACTAGTAGTACTTCCATACACGACTAGGTGTTGTATGATATGGTATCTATGGATATACAAACAGTCCTGTGGCTTTGAAAAGATAGGTTATGAAAAATAATTCAATATGTGCTCACACTAAAATGTAGATTGTTGCCTCCCATCTCTGATTTACATGTGCAGTAGTTACCACAGAAGCAGGCATGCACAGAAGAGTTAAAAGAAGCCATCATAGGCTAGATGGTGGTGCTCAGTTTCAGCCTGCTTCCTGAAAATGAGCCCTCAAAACTGAGATTTCAGCCTGATAATGAGCTCCAAAATCTCAGGCAGGGTTGTCAGGTCCTCTTACATTCCCAGTGGGGCGCAATGATGTCACTTCTGGAAGTGACACCACCATGCCCTCCCCCTCCCCCTTCAGTCTAGCATTAGAGACTCCCACCCTTCACAGGGGCCAATTTGTGAGGGTTGCGGCCAATGGGAGCATGCCCACTGTGTGCTGACCTGGGAAATGTTTTGTCTCCTGGGCCCATTCTCGGGCCTTTCCCTCCCGCCGGCCAGATGAGTGGTGGTGGAGGGCAGAGGATCTAGCATGGAATCCCCTGCCCCCTCCAGAGGACCTGGCAGCCCGAGTCTCAGGGCCAGGGCCAGAGTCCTTGCCATTCAGGGGGAGGAGCTATCATAATTGGAAAAAAGCAAAAACCTTAGTAAATCTGATAGGTTTATTAATTTATGTTGAACTGGATTTTAAATTCTAGGCCCAATAATTTAGGGTGGCCGCTGACTACAGCTACCATTTGCCCAGTGATAGTGGGCATCCCCCCACTCCTATTCTCAATCCCCCACCCTCACTAATTTTAGTGGCAGGAGAAAAAGTGGGTAAGAAACAGTGTCCATAGTGATGCTCTATGAATTTCCCCAGTCTCTATGGTCTTTTCCATAGAGACTGGGGAATTCCTAGAGTATCACCCAGAAGTGACATCATGGCCTGCTCCCAAAATATCCCAACATTTGCTAGAATGGGATTCACAATGCTATACTGACTGATAGTCTGTTTACAGCATGGTCTGATACAATCTTCTTTGACTAAGAACTTTACAACATAAAGCCTTAACTTTGCTGGGCAATTTCATTCAATGCTGAAGTTCATCCTCTCCTATCAGAAAGACAGATGCGTGTAGTTAGTACATAGAGAGAGGAAATCACTCTTCTCTACACATTCCCAGAGCTTTTTATAGAATCATAGAATCATAGGGTTGAAAGGGACCTCTAGGGCCATCTAGTTCAAACCCCTGCACAATGCAGGAAATTCACAAATACCTCCCCCCCCCACCACACACACTTTGTTTGCTGCTTTGACTTCCAAATATGGCTAGATCCTCCCAAAGACCTTATTTTTCTGTACCAAGAGGTGAGCTTATGATTGCCAGGATACTGTGCTCTTTCAGCTCTTTGGCCTTCTGCAGTGAAGTACTTCATTTTCTATAGCAAGAGTTTCTGAGGTTTAAGCCTGCCAGAGTGTTACGCTTTATATAGTCTCTAATGCCAGATTGAAGGGGGGGGAGGGGAGGACAGGTGTTTGACAATGGTTATTCACTGGTGAGTAAACGGCATTGTGTACATGCTTGGAAGAAAACACATTTACACAGGCAAGCTACAATAGCATGGCTTGCAATTAATAATTAACTGCAGATGAGAGAAAGTGGACATTTCTTTTTCTGCTCCTGTGTCCTGTTCCCCTTCCAAGCCCCACCTACTCCTGAACAAAATACCCTACTTCGGACAGAGGAAGCAACCCCCAAACAGTATAAATCTGACACCTGTTTTCTGCATGGTTTTTCTTACTTGTCACTGCAGACTTTAAAGAGGAGAGAGACAAACAAGAAAGAAGCAAAGAGCTCAGGGAGAAAGGGGTATGGAACACAGCAGGTGAGAATGAATTTGGCTAGAAAGTTGTTTAACGACTCACCTCCTGCTGTTTTATAGTTTCTCCTCTCCTGTTCCTTCCCAAGCAATCCAGACCAAAACGGCACACACATTTCCCCTTTTATCTCCAGAACAAAAAAGGACTAGAGACTAGTTTGTTTAAAAATGAAAACTGGGAGTTCAGACAGAGGGCATAGCATGTTTCTAAGGGGCATTGCCCCCACATGTCCCTAAGCAGGCTCTATAAATGATCCGTCTGGAGAGAAACACTTCCACACGTTATATTGCCATGAATATCGAAAGTTCGGTGAATGCTGACTGTCACATACAAAGCCTGACAATCCCAGATGAATTATTTAAATGCTCCCCAAAGAGTCCTAGTAAGTCCTACAAGAGAAATTTGAACCCTCATCTTTGGATATCTGCTAGAAACCAAGGTGCCAATTCTGTTCCCATATTTACTCCAACAGCACAATCACTGGACCTGACAACAGCAGTTATACCATCTCAGATTCATTCTCTTGTTCATCTTCCAATGTTACATATGCTATCAAGGGTCAGCAATGCCCTTTTACTCTCTACATTGGACAAACAGGTTAGTCCCTACACACAAGAATAAATGGACATACATCTGACATTAGAAATCATAACACTAAAAAAACAGTGGGATCTTGGGATTTTGATCTTTCAGTGGGATTTTGATCTTTCAGGACATTCTACTACTGACCTAAAAGCAGCTTTCCTCAAACAGAGAAACTTCAAGGGAGATTACAATGTGAGATTGCTGAAATGGATCCCCGGGGATGAACAGAGATTTAGGATTCTAATTTCACTACAGATGCTAATTTCTGCTCTAATCAAGCTGCATTGGTACCTTTACATCCTGACATCTTTCTTTGCTACACCCCTCCCATTTGAGCAAGCTGCATTGTACCTTTACATCCCGATGCCCTCCTTTGTAACATCCCACCCATCTTTTGGCTAGGATATAAAGGCTCAGGGATCTCCATTCCTTCTTGTGTCTGAAGAAGAGAGCTCTGACTCATGAAAGCTCATACCCTGAAAATCTTTGAAGGTGCCACTGGACTCAAATCTTGGAGAAAATGGCTGCTTGGACAGTGGACTCTATAGCATTTTACCCCTCTGAGGTTTCTCCCCTCTCCAAACCCTGTCCTCTCCAGTTGTTAGCAGCATGCAGATCCAAAAGTACAAACCAAAAAATCTGAAAGCAATCCACATTGTATATTTTATCAGGACCAACCAAATGACACATAACAGTGTGCAACAAATTAAGTTCACTAGAACTCTTCTTCAGGATGAGTGTTACTGGTTTTTTTAAAATGTTGAAACAGAGCAAGAGAAGTTCCTCAGGATATGACAGTGAATTCAGAAGACCTGTACTCAGCAGCAAGTCCTGGGAAATTCTTTTTTAAACATTTTATTTATTGTTAACATCCAGCCTAGGGAAGAGTTCCATTAAATCTGAAAGCTCGTACATTGTTATGTATAGTGTTGCCAGGCTGTGTCTAGAAAGTGGCAAGAGGGTTGGAGGTGGGGATGCGGGGAGGCATGACATTGTTTGTGCCACAACAGCACTTTTGGGGGAAACCCAGAAGTGATGTATGGTAGCTCTTGGAATCACTGGAAAGTCCCAGAAACCTATGGTTTCTAAAGCTACTCTATATCACTTCTGGGTTTTCCTCAGAAATGATATAATGGTGCAGATGACATCACCGTTTTTGAAAATTTTCTCTCTCCGCTCGAAGTAGCAGCAGGCAACTAGGGCTACCAGTGGGAACTCTCTCACCATAGCAGGAAGCCTAGCAGCCCTAGTTATTATGTACCATTTGGTTGGTCCTAATAAAATGTATAATCTAGATTATGTTTAATCTTAAACTCATCGCAGGAAAAATAATTTTTAAGCTCAATTTTTAAACAAAATATTGCTCCAGATAGCAGGCAGGGGTGGAGGGCTGGTTTCATAGCTGACAGCCAGTCAACTTTGTGCGCAGCCTGACCGGAGGGGGTGGGGAGTAAGGTTGGTGGTTTTGTGATTGTCAAAAAGACCAGCCAATCAGCACTTTCCACAAATCCTGAGATCCATGACAGGATCACCACCCAAACTCATCATTACAAAGCCTTAATTTTCTAAAAGGGGCGTCATACATGCTCAGGTATACACAAACTCATATACAAGTCCCCAGTGTCTATGAATTATACCGAAAATACTGGTGCACAGGTATATGCAATGTACAAAACCCCTGAAGCTAAAGATATGATAAGCATACATCTGCAGTCATCTTTAACATATGAGACTTAATCCAGATTCAGATCTATATTTTATATCTACAACTGTGATATTTTCTGTGTGTGCGAGGATGGCAGCCGTGCCTAGTGTCCATAGGAAAGATATATCTGAAGTAGCTATTTAAATTATATATGTACATAATCAAATCTTCCCTTTTTCTTGAATACATATGTTAATCTTTTGTCAATATCATGGCGTTGGTCAGAGTGGTTGGTAACTTTTTCGAAGTCACAAGAGGAATGACTAATGAAAGAGAATTCTAATGGTTAATTCCCATCATAATTAATTTGTATTTATTTTATGTATTATAAACACTTGTATTTATTTTATTTATTATAAACACTTCCAGACCAGGCTTAATTTGGTACATTGAAAAAATAGCAACAGCCTGCATACATTTTCTGTTGCAGAAATACAATAGGGTCATGTTTACCTGACTTCAGGTGATGGAATTCCTATCACAATACAATCCAACTGCACTTTGGTTCCTTCAAGGACCTCTCTGCTCCTCAGTTTTTGAGTAAAATGTGGTGGCTGGCCTATAGGTTCCCCAGAATAAAAAGACGCATCTGATTCAGGTGTTAATCCTGAACTTTCTAATTTGTTTACAGCTTCCAAGTCTGTTTGCTGAGGAGTATCTGGGTTGTCAAGTGAGGACTCAGCTTTATCTAAACCTTGAAGTACTGGAACACAAGGCCTTTCTCGGTTTTCAGACAAATTTGAGAAACTGTTGTCTTGGGTAGACTTATTTTTGGATTCAAGTTTGCTCTTGTAGTTTTTGCATGTCCTTGGTCTGATTCTTTTTGAATTATGTGCTTTGAAAAGTGAAGAAAGCTCCTCAATAAAATCGGCAGCCTTGTTGAGGAATTCCTTTTTGGATTCCGCCTCTGAACCGACCTGCTGTTTCTTTAGATCCTGAGAGCCTTCCTTGGAACTTTTAGTGTCTCGGACATGCTCCTGACAAAAACTGGCATGAAGAAGGCCGTTATCAGAAGATGAAGCTGTGGGCTGGAATTGTTGTTTGTTTGGAACAGCTTTTCTCAACTCAGAGGGATAAAATACGTGTGGATGCTGTTCGTCCTGCTTGCCCTCAAGTGGATCTTGACTGATTGCCTGCCTTGCCAGGTTCACACTTTCGTCCAGTTCTTCTTGGCTTAGAAAGGCAGAAAGATCTGGAAGGTCATCTTGGCAAGCCACCTCTTCTGAAGTCCCAGTGATATTGCCACAATGGAACGAATGTGGAGATGGCTCCGATCTACTTCTTTCACTGTTTCCTTGGTGGCTGTTTTCAGCTAAATAGCTCTCTCGCAGAAGTTGAGTTATCGAAGTTGAAGATTCTGAAGTATTGTCTTGCATGCTGTTAACAAAGAGTACAAACAGGACCATAACCTCATCAATAGCAAGTTGGTTGCTAATACTGAATCACGTTTCTGCAAACAGGAACACAAACTTCTAAAGGACATTTCTACCCCAAACACATTTCTACTCCTTTCTCATATCGGGTCTTAAAGACTTAGTCTGGGATGGCCCATTTCTCTTTTCTTAGGGACCACTCTATTCTCCAGACAATGGCCTGTATCCTACCAGTCCATTCCATGAAGTCTGTTGCCTTCCTTCAGAGTAAAGGAGCCCTCATCTGAAAAAAGAGTTTTTCATTGGAGTAAGTCTCCTTAGGGTGATGAAAGGTTTCAAGGTTCACTGAGTAGTAGGTTATAAGCAACTGCTTTGGGGCTGTGAGTTTTATTTGCTGTACTAGCCCCTGCCCCCTTTCTTATAATGAGTTAGAGACCAGGGGTCCATCAGAATCAGTAGTGTCTGTTCTCACCAGCAGCAGCTGTCACTCAGGGAGAGAATTCTGCCCCACTGCTGCAGGTGCTTGGGAGGGAACTGAGGACCAGCTGAATGCAAAGCAGTACTCTAAGCTACATTCCCTCCCTAAGGAAGTGCTTCCTACTTTCAGAGTGCATGCATTCAGGCACAACAATACATACAAATCTTTATCTATAAAGACCAGTGTCCTGATTGACTCATCAACACCCAGCCCAAACCCCTGGACCTACAAACATGAAATTTGGGGAGAACATTACTTTCATGATGTAAACACCCACTAAGAAGGGATTTTAAGAAATTGTCTCCCTAAGAGGGTAAAAAGGACTAAAATGTATTTTCCCAAAGGGATACAGCTTTCCTGTGTGGCTGGCAGGCTGCTGCCTGCTTGCACCCCTGCCTACTGCCAGCTCAGCCACTCTTCCCTGATTGGGTCAGCTGTTCAAGGTCATTTGCATATGCAACCTGATTGATCTTCACCCCAACATTCTAAACAGTATGCAGTTGCTATTGGGAGTCATTGAATATGTCCTGAGGTAAAATGCATCTCCCAGTCTTCTCTAAAAGTTCACTCGGGTTGCCAATCTCCCTTTGGGGCCTGGCTTTCCTGTGTGACTGGCAAGCTCCTGCCTGCTTGCACCCCCCTCTCTCTGATTGGTCAGCTGTGGAACTCTGTGTTCTGAGGTAAAAATCAGGTCGATTGAAAAAAGTTAAAGAAAGGCGGTAACTAGATTTAAAGTAGTTAAATACTGTAGCGAAGCATGGGTATCAAGCTAGTATATTATATACAAAATCAAAACTAGATATAATTTAAAGTGTGGAATATTTTTATTTCTTCCACCTTAAAAATCATTTGAGTAAAACTGTCAAGTAAATCAACACGAGCCAAACTGAGGGCAGACTGATTACCACTCAAAATTTCACAGGGCTGTTAAGAGCCAGATAAAATTGCCCTGGGGTCAACCAATTAGCCAGCCATGATTTACACAGTGAGATGTGAAATTCCTCTAATATACAATGCTATATATAAGAGGCTGGTGGTCACTCAATGGCGTTGCACCCTATCATCTCCTGCAATGTTTTTTTTTAAAAAAACAGTTTTCTTCCTAAATGGCTTTCTGATTCTCAGTCTGAAACTGTGCCTCAAGGTGGCACAGTTTTTATATTTTAGGCAAATCCGAGTTTGAAAGCAGCACCGATTGTCATTGTTACCAGTAATAGTATATCCTGACCTGGGTGGCCCAGGCTAGCCTGATTTTGTCTACACTCGGAAGCTAAGTAGGGTCAGCCCTGGCTAGTATTTGAATGGGAAATCACTAAGGATGTCCAGGGTCACTGTGCAGAGGCAGGCAATGGCAAAACACCTCTGAATGTCTCTTGCCTTGAAAACCCTACAGGATCATTATAAGTCATCTGTGATTTGATGGCACTTTACACAGACACGTTACTGTTGTACTTGCACATTCAAAAACGACCATTAAGAACATCTTATACAGACATCTACTTTTAAAGTTTCCACTGAAGAGGGTGACTAGTCTGTCTTATGAAGGAGCAGGTGGTTTGTAGAGGACCAAGAGCTGCACGAGAGATATTTTGACCAGCTCTACTGTACGGCTGATTCAAAGAGGAACTCTAGAGCAATCGGAAGAGTTCAGTGAAAAGGTGCCAGCTGGGATCTTAGATACAGAATTGGAACCACATCAGAGGAGCCATTGCTATGTTAAGTATACCATCTTAAAAAGCCTTGGGAAATTAATGCAGCAGAAGACTCTTGTGCTGTGTGCAAAAGTTACAGAAGCTCATGATATACCAAATATGCAGGTAATTAAAATATACCGAACGGGTCGGCTCATTTTGCATGGTTAGGTTGCTTTGCCTTTGTCTGGCCCATATAAAAAGTTGGCTCAGTTCAGACATAATGCAAACCCATGGTTTAGTTAAACTAACTGTAGGTTAATTGATCATCCAAATTTACACCCACCACATTACCTATGGTTAGTTCAGGTATCTCAGACCAGAATCTGAAGCCAGGATCTAAAACTGAGTTAGTAACTGCAGCTTGAACTGCGGTTTCATGTTAGGTATGCAACAGCCACAGAGCTGGCCATATCCATATCTCTAAGTCACCCCACTTCTAAAATTAAGCCATGGCTTTACATTATTCCTGAACCAACACTTCCCGTGCTGAAGACTTAATACCAGAAGCTGGAAAAGCCTTGGATTTTGAAATAGTTGAAAATGTTATCATTGTCTTTGGTATATAGAAAATTTTATGTTTTGGTCCCACTGTTCTATGCTTTGGTTAAACCGGATTTATTGGTTTTTGAAGCACTATAATGTGAACAGAGATGGGATGAGGATGCATACTACAGGTAACAATATCTTACACCTCCCTTCAACACCCTGAAAAGTAGTATTTCCTGTCCCTCCAGCCTGAAAGTTGGATCCAAAGGCTCTTTTCTGCTACGTGAGAAGTCTTCCTCCAGTGCAGGAAGAGAAGAGATACTTTCCATCAGGCGAAAGACTCCCTCCAGAGAAAGAATTGTTCTGTTGGAGGATGACTTTTCATGTAGCAAAAGGAAATCTATGCATCTAACCCTCAGGTTAGTTTGTAAGCCTCTCTGAAGAACTTTCTCATTTCCCACATGTAGCTACTATCAGGGCTTTTTTTCTGGGAAAAGAGGTGGTGGAACTCAGTGGGTTGCCCTCAGAGAAAATGGTCACATGGCTGGTGGCCCCGCCCCCTGATCTCCAGACAGAGGGGAATTTAGATTGCCCTCCGTGCTGCTGAGCAGCGCGGAGAGCAATTTAAACTCCCCTCTGTCTGGAGATCAGGAGGTGGGGCCACCAGTCATGTGACCATTTTCAAGAGGTTCCGGAACTCCGTTCCCCCGTGTTCCCCCTGAAAAAAAGCCCTACCTACTATTGTCATACTTACCACGGATTAGCAGCTGCCCCACCAGATGTGTCAGAAATTCAGCAAACTAACTTGAGTATGTAGCATCTCAGCCCCCTCATGATGGGCAAACTGGTTGGATGGGAGCCAATTTTCTTGCTTCTCAAGTGGGACTATTACCCATTTAGAAAGTGGGGTACTGGAGTGTTGCAATTGCTGGTGACTAAATTTCCTTACCTAATAAGAACTATGAGTGGCCAGTTATTAGTGGAGATGCAGAAAGCTAATGCAAAAAGCTAAAGTCATAATCTAACCAAATCACATTAAAGTCCCACTTATGTCAGATGTGAAAGTCTCCCTTTGAAATCAATAAACTTTTCAGGTGGCTAACTCTGGCTCCAGTGTACCAACAATTAATTTCTCTGGTAAGTTGTAACAATAATGATAATAATATCAACAACAACAACTACTACTGTGCTCATATACCACTCTTCTAGACAGATTAGTGCCCCACTCAGAGCAGTGAACAAAGTCAGTGTTATAATTATCCTCACAATACAGCTGGGGAGCTGGGGCTGAGAGGAGTGGTTTACCCAATGCCACTTGCTGAGATCAAGGTAGTAGTGGTATTTGAACCAGCAGAATGCTGTTTCTTAACCCAACCACTTAACCACTATGCTTCAGCTCATCCCTGGGAGGTTTCATAGTCCGAGCCAAACTTTGTTTTAGATGTATACACAGGAGCCTTTGATAAACAAATATTAGAGCTGAGAAACAAAACATTTTGGGTTGGATCCAAGGGAAATTTGCCACCGTTTGAATAGAAGGCATAATTTCTGCCAGTTCCCCCTTTGTGCTGCCCCTTATGCCATTCCTGATGGTCTCCTGTCCCCCAGGAGTGTCATTTCAGGGAGATAAATGAGTTGCAGTAGGAGGAGGTAGGAAGCAAAGTTATATCCTTTCTGTTAGCGGAAATGCAAGGCTGCTTCCACACGTCCTTAATGGAAGGGCCTACCAACAGAACTCTGGTGGGTTATCTCACTCAGTACACACATCATCGTTTCCCATGCGCGAGCAGGTCATGATGATCCTGGTTTTTAAGTGTTTTTTGTGAGACCTGTTTTGATCTGTGTTTATTTTTGATGCAGGTTTTCCACACAATTATCCTACCTTATCAATGCATGCGGAGGCTTTTTTTGCGCTTCAGAAGAACCCTCCCACAAATCTCTAAACCCTCCTCTAACCAGTACCCCTCCTTTAAACATCACACATGCATCTGGCTCACATGTGTGATTGTATAATTCCCCTCCCCTTTTTTAAAAACCCTTTTTAACGGTCCTTGTGCTATTATGATATCTACATATATAAAGGGAATCAGTGCATGCTACATTGGATCACTCAGCAATTGGACTATCAGTCTAGGAATAACATTGAGAATGGAATGCCATTTCTGACTTTATTTTAAACTAACAATAAGGCCCGCCTTAGCAGTGCTTCCTGCTGCGCCGCCCTGTGGCATCAGTTGAGTGGGGGACTGGGAAAGAGACCAGGGACTCCCTCCTCCTCTGGCCCCTTGGCCGCCACTTGGCTTGTGCGTGGCCCTCTCAAGGCCTCGTGGAGGCATTGGGGAGCCCTGCCCCCTGGAGCTGCGGGACCTTGGGAGGGCCTCACCGCCATGCTGAGCCTTCCCGCAGCCACGCTGGGCCCTCCCAGGCCTCTGGAGGCCCCAAGGAGGCAGCAGAGAGGCACACTGTTTTGCTCCCCACTCGCGTCTTATCCCTGCATAATGTAACTCTGTGGGGATAAAGAGTGAGTTGTCTTTTATATATGGAATCGTGTAAACATGCTACTCTACTGTTCACATATTTATTAAACACTTTTGCATTTAAAACTTTGAGTGGGAAATCAGTGGTGGAGAATGAAGCACTACGCACGCCCAGTTTCTACTGGAGCTGAAAGACAGGACAACGTTATAGCGCAATCCCACATGCGTTCGAAAAGAAAAAAAAAGAGGAACATGTGGAAGTGGGCCAAGTATGGATCCAACCCTTCAAAATGATTGATTATCTTTCTATTAACTGTTTAATTAACTCGATAATTAAACTGAAATAAATGTGCATATTATCAAAATCAAAAAAATGGAGTCTTTTAAAAATGTTGTAGGAAGTATCAGTTAATTTACAATTTAAGTGAGTAAAAGCTGCCATTATTTTTAGAAGTAAAAAGCTGTCTTTCACATTTTCTTCTTCATTCCCTCATATAGTAATATACTAGAACAGAAATAGCTACTAACATATATACCCGACAGATGGAGCTCAACTAACTACAATTTGCCCCCAAGACTGAAATTGGTTTCCACTGATTAATCAATTAAAGCTGTAGTTGCTTAATTTACCAATTATATTGATCAAAGTTTTCATGTAAAAGAAGATTAGGTTGCCAAATTGAGCAGAACCAGCTGGGAAAATGAAGAAAAAGCCAATGTGATACAACTTGTACAGACTAGGAGGACTGGCTCACTGTGGGTTCATGCCTTATTCTGTCATGACGCTCTGCTTGCGCTTTGGTCCATCCTACCACAGTGTTATGACAATGTTCTGAGCTCCTTGCAAGAAGAGAAGATTATTTCTGCCAGATGGAGACTGACAGTCCCCTCAGGGAACCTAATTCCAAGGTGTTCATGGGACAAATTCAGACCAGAACTATGGCACTTACAGAAAAAGGGGCTTAAAGTTTCCCCTGTGTTTCTTTTCCCAAGCTGAAACAGCCCTTGGGAGTTCTTTTGCCCTGTGGAGAAAAACTTTTATTTGGAGGTTTAGACTATGTCAAAACCTTCACTCCTGGCTTGAAAAGTGAGAACAAGTAGGAAGTGGGAGGGGAAGCCAGATGCTTGCTAAGCTGCACCCAGCCTTGGGTTTTAATTATGCCGATGTGGCCAGAAGGCTTTCTGCTAGAAGCTTGCTTTTCCAAGGTGAGACTCAGAGCCAAGCTACAAGTGACGCCTGACACAGGTTGGACACTTGTCAGCTTCCCTCAAGTTTTGATGGGTAATGTAGGCATCCTGGTCTTACACCTTGGCTCTCCATTTAATTAAAGTTTACAGAAACCCCCTACGCACACCCAGTGTAGGGGAAGGGGGGCACCTGGCAAGAGCCTGATGCCTGCACTCCCCTCCCGACCGCATGTTCTCCCTCCCATAGACTGCCGCTCTGTAAACTTCTGTAAGCTGCGAGACCAGGATGCCTATATGTCCCATCAAAACTCGAGGGAAGCTGACAAGTGTCCAACCTGTGTCAGGCATAGGGGATGGTGGAGAGCCTTGGCACTCCCCATAAGCAATTCCCATTAGGGATTGGGGGGCACCACGTAGGTGGCACATACTAGATAGAGACTTGGACTGCCACTAGTGAAACCCCAGAGGGCAAGTAGGGGCAATGCTCATGGGTCAGTGGGGCTGTTCCCCCACAAATGTTTATTCATCAGTAAAGGTTCGGTATGGGGCAAATAATAGCTCCCTACAACTGTTACAGGTCAGCAAAAAGAGACTGGGGGAAGGCTTAAGCATGTCTTGCTAAGCATGTGGCTGCAGTCTAAATCAAGGCCCCACCAGGGAATTTTGTCCCCAGCAGAGAACTCCAGAATCATGTCTGATAGAAAACCTTCATGATGGCTACTAGGACTTTATAACATGTGGAACTTCAGTGTCAGAGAGCAGTATTTTCATGGCTAAAGCAGATTCATGATACTGGATTTCTTTCCCAAAGCATTTACATTTGGCCCACATAAATGAAAACAACTCTAACATCTGACTTTGTTCTGGTCTAAATTTTAATATAGATCATTTCGGGTCATAATGTTCTATCAAACTTTTGTTTGCTAACCTCAGCTGGTGATTGAAGATAATTCTTTCCCCTATATTTAGCAACCAAGTACTTGGCTACCAGTCAAATCTAACACACTGAAGTATCTTTTGCCTGTTTAATTTTTTTAAATGGTCAACAACATGAGCCAGAATCATCCAAGAAAAGGCTGAGTTTTGCCATCACTGTAACTGGGAATGGTGGACAGCCAAGTCTTATATATGCCCAGGGACAAATGCTTTAAAACTGAAGTGTTCAAAGTTTGATCACATCTTGCATGATATTTCTACTATGAAACTAAACAGTGCAGGTTCATATTTACAAATTGGGACCTTTGGAATATTTCATATATAAGTATAGATTAGATCTTTATTCACTTCTAAAGGGGTACATTTTTTCTATCTTCCCGAGGATAATGGTACACTTGCAATTTCTTTTGAACTAGTTATCTGATTTGCCATACTTGTTCTGAATATTAATTCTGCCTTAAATCCTGTGTTTACAATCCCTCTCAAGTTTTCGCTGAACATATCATCAAGTCCAGGGTATTCTCTAATGTTTTCTACTCTTTGGGATGCAACTGATCAGCCACTAATGCCCCTGGGGTCAAACCACTGGGGTCAAACCAGCCAGAGTTTAGTGTCAGAAGTCCTACTTATTACTGTGGGAGGAAGTCAAGTACATGCTAAATTGTCCCATTTAAATCCATGGGGCTTAAACATTCTTAATTTTCACTGAATCACACCCAGCTTGTCCATAAATCTCACATGTTTGCACACCATATCTTTTAAGTAGAGGTGGGCATGGACTGGGAAAAGACCACGGGCTGACATTCCATGGTCCGTGGAGTTTCACGGACCAGACAGACCATGAACTTCTACGAACCGTGAGTCCATTGGTCTGTGGGGTCACTTCTGGGGCCTAGAGCAAGGGGGGGGGGTTAAAGCACTCCCAGTGCCACTTGCCAGTGGCGCTGGGAGCACTTTAACCATCCAGTCAGCTGGAGTAAGGGGGGGTTAAAGCACTCCTGGTGCCGCTTTCAAGAGGAACTGGGAGCAGTTTAAACTTTTAAGAAACGGACCAACGGACCATGGACCGGCAAAAAGGTCATGGGTCCGTGGAAAATGGGAGTCTCCATGACCCACTGGTTTGCAAACAATGAACTGGGCTGGTCCATGTAAAATTTAGGTCCATTTTCTGGTCCATGCCCATCTTTCAAGGAGATTCTCATGTGTTCTCCTGAATGGGCATTTCAATGCTACACCAGAAGTGAAAAATGCAGTTACTAAAAATAAAATGAAGAGTGGCACGGGGGAAACGTGTGTTGACATTGCCCTTTGGCTGTTGCATGTTGCATTGCTCCATGTTGCACCCTCATCTGCCATGTAGACAGATAAGTGGCAAGCTAATGTGGGCTGACTACTAGGTACTTAATGAATACATTTGATTATCCCCAAAGAAAGCTCCATAGAAATGCCTAACTTTGTCTAGGAGAATATCAAATGGGGCTCAGTCTTATTAAAACTCATTGCACTTGAGGATGTACCCACTTCAAAATTAATGTTTAAGGACAACATTGATCTATGCCCCTTAGCTAAGTGTTATAAAACTTAGATCCAGACCAATAATTTACCAACCATTAAATCAAGTGCTTGGGCTGTTCTTTGGTTCCTCCTGTTCTCTCTTCACTTAAAAACATGGAACTTCATTTAGAACCAAGCTACAAGTGATGAACTACACTTGCCTGGCAAGACTCACGTGTATTCCTCCCTGTTCACTTGCACTCCACTTGATCAAGTGGAGTGCAAGTGAATGGCAAGTGAACAGGGAGGAATACACGCGAGTCTGTTCATTTGCCAGGCAAGTGTAATTCGTCACTTGTGGCTTGGCTCTAAATGTTATGCATAATATGGGATAATTTGCCAGCCAATGCAGTGATCCACATCCTTTTGGCTTCCGTTTCTTTTTTTTAAAGAACAAAAGACCACCTGCCAGTTTGATTTAATTACGTACTAAAATATTTGTCCCTGTCTTTCCTTTCATCCACAGTGGCAGTTTAGGGATGACTCGCCTATGTGTAGATGCCATGCAACAGTGTATAGCTTGATGTGGATGGTCTCTGTTGATGCAATTATGCATTTGAGGTATGGTGGCATCATGAAAGATTCGTTTGTGATGGTTGAGCTGGGAAGGCTGTTTTTCATGCATGTTGTTGGAATTATTCAATGGTAAGTTTCACAGAGCAACAACACAGCAGAGAAAGAACCTGCTCCTGGAACACTCCCTTCCCTGCTCCCCAGTGCATACTGGTTGCCTCAGTTTCCTTAATGGTGTGGAGGAGCACTCAGTCTGCACATTGCTTAGTGGCCATTTCTTCTATAGAAGGCATGGGCATGCAATCAGTCAGCTTAATGAATTAGGCTCAGGTTCAACATTCTACCTCTTTTTCTAATAAACTTGATTTCTGTTTCACTTTGTTACAACAGACTAACACAGTTCCCCTTTTGGAATTTTTACTAATGGCAAAATTGATCTGGTGGTAGAAAAAAGAAACAAATTGGATTCCTTCCTTCTATCACTGAAATTGGTATATTCTGTTCCATATGCCTGTATATTCCCAGGTACAGACTAGGAAGATAAAGTGATCCATAAGCAAGCCCAGTTGAGTTGTCCCAGCACTGCAAGGACGACTAATCTCAAACCTAGCCAGTAATGCCATAATGGGTGCTTACTGGCCCATTGCACCCTCCTGCATGAATACCAACCTGTAGTAATTCAGTGGGAGGCAAATGCAAAGCTGATACTTATAATTGTTGCTGTTGAAGAGTCCAAGCCAAGGGAGACCCTGCAGCAGTGGGAGAGAAGCTGAGGTTTTGCTAGGCTATTTCCTAGCTACCAATGATCCTCCAGGAGCAGCCCAGCAAGAACCTTCCCAGTAAGTTAAATGGCCAGCCTGCCTTTGTACATCCCTTTGGAATAGGAATATTTATACCTGAACAGCTGGTTACAGGGCATGGGATATTCTTCTTCTTTAGGCAGAGATCTGCATGAAATGTGTTATTTTTCACTGTTTCAGAGTTTGGCCCTGGCTTGGAAAACAGGATGTTTCCTCCTTGTAGAAATTATATTTTGCTTTAAAGAATACCTTGTAATCCCTTAGTAAGATCCAGATCCAATAGCACCTTAAATACCAACTTGATTTCCAAGGTATGAGCTTGGAAATCTAGTTGGCCTTTAAGGTGATATTGGACCCAGATCTTGCTCTTTGACTGCAGACCAACATGGCTATCCACCTGAAACTTGTTGTAACCCCTGTGTTTGAAGTTATGCTTTCACTGACCTCAAATATAGGTCACACTACATTCCACTGTAGTTATTTCTTATCCAAGGAAGCTGGAGCGCATTCTGTATGGTTCTGCCTTGTGCATGCAATTAACAGCAGTTTTTCGCTGCCAAAAACCTCCCCAGCTCTATTTTTATAGTGTATTTTTACATTATTAAACTCTCTGCTACATTCTGTTCTGTTACATGCATCACGTACCAACACAGACTGGGGGTGGGGGGGACATTGCATAGCGAAATCTGAAGGCACAATTCAGTCCACCATCTGTTTACTAGAGAGGAGGTGCAAGCAACAGAAACTGAAGCCTGATACATTGAGAACCTGTTGATTCTCTTCTAAGGGGAGGCGATGGGGGGATAGTTGTGAGTCGATTCACGGGGGCGTAGTTTACAAAATCTTTTTCACATGTGAATCATTTTAAGATAAATGTATTTTCAAATGAAGAAGAAGGCTTCTGCAGCAAATCAGCAATTAGCTCTGTTATCATCACAATATTCTTCCTTTCTTCGTTCCTTTATGTATCTGTTAATCTATTTATTATAGCCAATATTGTTTTTTCTTATAGTTTAACTGCAGACTAGAAGTTATGCTAAAAATAATAAACCCATTGATTTCACTGGAACCTATTTCATATAAGTGGGTTTAGGACAACAGCCTAATATTCAGCAAGAAAATGCATTAATTGATTCAGAGGAACGGCTACTGAACAAATGGCTTCAGGACTGTAATCCAGATCTGAAATGAAAAGATTTCTGCAAACAGAAGTTTGTTAATGATCTGACACATTATTTTAATATAGACCTAAAAAGCATTCATTTGACAGTGAATTTCATTGTGTTTAATAAAATCGTTTGGTCCCAATTATCTGTAGATTTACCCCAAAATAAAATATCAAAATTAATAACGGTAATATTATTGAGGTTCCTTTCCTTTCCTGGTACAGCTGTTTTGGAAGCAAGTGCCTTGAGAAATGAATCTTTTAACTACTTTAAGAATCACCTTTGAAAACATTTTAATTCTTGGTAAAGGGAAATACATCAGAATACACCTTGTCTTTGTGGATCATTCATTTAGGCAGGTGTTTATACCAGGGGAGGTTTACATTTTTAGCCTGTACTGCATGTGCACACACATGTAAACGTGCTTTAATTACTAAAACTAGGAATTTATTTTTTAATGAAAGTTTATCTGAAGATCTTCAGTCATAAACGATGTTATGTAAGCAATAATTGTACCAAAGAGATCTTAGGGCTTAGTGGATTCTCTTTCTATTGTCCATGCCCTATTTATTACAATTCATCACGACACACTTTCGATTACTGCTTTATCTTGCAATACAGCAAGCCAAACATTTGCCACTGACAGTCAAAAAAATTTTTTTTTGCAGCGAGAGCAAGCAGGAGAGATAAGGGGTGGGGGCTGAGAGCCCCATGCCCTTCTAGCAAGGCTGTTTCTGCAGCTGTTGTGTACATTAATCCACAGAGCAGATCTACAAACCCTAAATATAGCCAACAGTGTCATTTTACACGACAGACACGACACCACACACACACACACATACACAATTAAGAAGAAAGACTTTAAACATGGGACAGTATTAAATTAGCGTATGCTTTTTCTTTAAGGAGGCTCTACAAACTACCAGTGTGAGTTTATTGATTGAGTTTATATAGTGGAAAATGTCAACTAACATTGGAAGGGTGGAAAAGGGAAAATTTCATCCATGTGGTTTATGTTCATAAGTGTCTTCTGTTGACTCTACCCAAATATACTAAACAGGCACAGAAAGAATTTGAAAACTGCTGCCCACCCCCCATTCAAGCTCTTTATGATTCAGCAGAACAGTCTGTTTCTTTTTATTCTTCCATGGCTCTGTGTAATTTAAGAAAGAGAGTTAAAAATAAAGTTATTTTCTCCCCTAATATGATTTATCAACAATAATTTGCGTTCAGACATAAACATGGACAGCGACCTTCTGTGCACCTGTGCAATCCTCCCAAAACAACGCCGCTCTTGAAAGTAAATAAAAGAAGTTACCTTTAAAAAAACTTGTCCAGATGTGGAAATCCAGCCCTGGCACACAATGACGTTAACGATTCCCAAAAGTATGAGATTAAATCAACCAAGGAAACGATACTCCTTCAGGTCCTTTGGAACCGAAAGGGCTTGGAGTCCATAGGGGGGCGGAAAAGGCGTTAACCTTCGTTTTAGTGAAGATGGCAGTAAGAAGCTGGGCAACCTGTCACCACTGAAGCAATAGCATTTGTCAGTTTGCAGGTCCCAAGTTATTTTGAGACACATAAACCATGTGCCTGGGAAACATTCCACCTCATTGGACAGGATAATATTGAGCAAAGGGATTCCATTGCTGTAACAGCACCTACCAAGGAACAGTCATTTTCCCTCCCCGCAGAATGTCAGATAGATGAGTATGCATTTGTGGCATGACTCATTCACAAGAAAACGCAAAATCCATTTAGCATTGTCTTAAGTATATGCTGGCTACAACGGAAGGTTTTATTTAAAATGAGAAATAGCAGAATTTAAGCTCTTCCTTATTTATCCTGTTTTTGTTCCTACATGCGATGCCTAAGATTACACATAGCTAACAAAGATACTCAATTCCATTTAACATTTTGAATATTAGAGAACTAATGCAAAGGCAGAGACTTTTAGAAGAATCAAATGGTTTAAATGTGTTCATATCATTTGAATGTCACCGCTGAATTCCGTAGGACATAGACTATATCCAGGTAACATGATCCTAAAAGCTGGCAATGGCTTTATAAGCAACAGTTGAAAGATACGATGGTTTGGAAGTGCCACTAATTCAATCGAAGGATCTCGTTTGCTAGTACATCAAGCTTGAAGAGTTGCTCTCTGAAATAAACATGACTGATTTCCAAGCTGTGCCTAAGGCTGTTTGGCTTCCGTTTTTTTGGCGCCTTTTCTAGAACTGCACTTTTCCACGGTGCCAGAAAAGGCACCCCAAAAATGAAGCCAAGCAGCCTGCAACCCTTTTGAAAATGTAGATGTCTGGAGTGAAGTGGAAAAGTTGCCCACATTCGGTGAGTGGGCCATCCCCTTAAGGACATGTGGAAATGGCCTTGATTATGGTTCTGTTCCTTGATTCTAAGATGGAACATGTCACCATAACACACACTTTATGGATGTTATCCTATGAACGTATGATGATGGCAACAACAAAAAAATGTTTTGCTGCGATAAATTTCAGATGAACTATTTACCTTGTTTGCCTTTACAAACCACAGTTTTATCTAGATCACCGTTACACCCATTTTACAAATGGGGAATTGAGGCTTTACTGTTTATTTAGGAGGTCCTCATATTAAATGATATTTGAATCTAATGACAGAATTTACCACCATGACAAAGGTGGTTCCAGTATAAGGTGGTATAAGTATAAATGTCATGTCATTCCAGTATAAAATGACATGACATTGAGACTTATTAGACCTGTGTATACCTTGGAATATGAGGGAAAGTGTTTGGATATTCATATAAAATTATCAGTGTTCTGTAATAAGTACAAATCTACCATGTGAATCAAATGCCTATTGATCAAGAACGTTTTAGCACAGTTCCTTGAAACGTATTTTTAAATCATCTCAGAGACTGAAAAGAAAAATAATAATTGTAAAATGCAGAATTGTATCTGTAATGGAAACAACCCGGTAGAAAATCCTGAGATTTGCCCCCAAATTGCTTAAAAATATTATATGCTTGCATAAAGTCGAATAGCCTAGATCCAATGGTTGCTGTGCCCGTGAATAGAAGTTTATAACTGGGTAGGTCAAGTCCATCACTCCAACTATGGCACAAACTGTGTCTATGAGACATGATGGCCTTTCAGAGAAGTTATAATAGCATTCCCAAAAAGATATCTCAGTAGTATGTGTGTGTGTGAATACTACAATTTGCAAGGAGCCTTGCACGTAATAATTGAATGCCTACAAGAATCATTATAATTTAACATTGTTAGCCGAGTCTAAATAAATCATTTTGAAATCATAGCCAATTTGCTTTCTCAGGCTGGTTCAAAGTACTGGCAGAAGAGACACTTTATGTTTTGTCACCTACTGAAATAGTCACTGCCTCATATTATTAGATGGCTGGTATATTTGTTTTAACAAGTATTTTGTATAACAGTCAAAGAGATTACAGTAAAGATTACTCTTATTATGACACGTGTTACTGATCAAAGTATGGGAACTTTGTCTAACATTTTACAGCTTTCTAAAGTTATTTCAACGTCTTTGGAATTTGGCTGAAATATTCATAATGACTCTAAAATTACTGACCTGATTCACATGAAATACCAGATCATAATTTGACTGTTTGGATTCTGTCCTGAGTTTGCACAATTCCTCCTCCACTTTCAAGTGCTGATTCCTACTCTTGTCACTTAAAGTCACAGCAAACCATAGTTAGCCATTACATACAAAATATCCCACTATGGCTTGTGCCACAATGAGAAACTAAAGTTTGAAGTGGGTTTTAATCTGTGGCATGGCCTAGACACTCACATCATGGTGCAAACCATGAATCAGATCATTGTGTTCCTTTGATAATTCAGAATTTGTAGGAAGGTGTTGATTTTTTTAGAGGGTAGTAGAAAAATTTAAAAAGAAACTGTTAAACGGGAATAATGTCAAAAGTTTGAATTACTATCTTTTAGACAATGTACAATATTGTGCGGTTGTATGTTAAGTTGGTGTCAACATTTCTTTGGAAAGAGCATCTTGTTCATTAATAAATCCTTAAACCAGTATAACAGCAACAACAACAACATTCAATTTATATACCGCCCTTCAGGACAATTTAATGCCCACTTGGAGTGGTTTACAAAGTTTGTTACTATTATCCCCACAACAATAATCACCCTGTGAGGTGGGTGAAGTTGAGACAGCTCCGAGAAGCTGTGATTGACCCAAGGTCACCCAGCTGGCTTCAAGTGGAGGAGTGGGGAATCAAACCCGGTTCTCCAGATTAGAGTCCTGAGCTCTTAACCACTACACCAAACTGTATTGTTGCTATTAATGAAAACTGACACTGGAAAGTTGTATAACTAACATTCTACTAAAGTCTTGTGGACTAATTTTGTTTTACTTCCTTGCTGTTATTCCAAGAGCTCAGTGGTGCGTTTACCTATAAGATGTGTCTGCTAGTCAGGGTGACTTGTTTTTAGTAAACAGGTCTAGTAATTTGTTCTTCTGTCGCCTGCCTGGATCTGCATTCTGGTTTTTGCAGGTGTTGGGAAGACAGTGTATTAGTAAAAACAATTTCTTGGAAAGTAAATACAACTTTGTGGCTCTTGGAGTTTAAGCCTAAATATGCTCGCTCAGAAATAAGTCCTTGATTCACTGAATTCTGTGCCACTCCTTAGTAGAGATGGGCACGAACAGAAAAAAAAATGAACATGATGTTCGTTGTTTGTTGCCATCCATGAACAGGGACTCACGAACAACCACAAACATGGCCCTGTTCATGAACATGTTCGTGGTTGGCAGCTCGTGGGGGCCAGCAGGCTCTCCTCCAGCCATCATCCAAGTTTGGTCAAGATCCCTACTGCACCACTCCCAGAAACCTTACCTGAGCAGGCAGCAGGAAAGGTACCAATAATAAATAATAGCTTGGCCCAGAGCCTGGCAGCATCCCTGAAACTTGAAGGGGTAGATTCCTATCCAACCATACACAAAGAAAATTCAAGCTCCAATGCACTCTCTCTATCAAAATGCCAACAGCAACTGTCTCTCCCTCACCACTGTCTGCAAAGTCAGAGCTGGGAGCCCCCCTCCCCCCTGGTCTTTGCTCCCTTGTTGTAACAAATTTGGAGCTCCACACTTGAAGGAAGACCTGCCTATCAAGCTAAATTGGGTTTAGATTGGGGTTTCCAGGGCAACATCAGGAGTTCAGACAGAGTTCAGAAAATCCCTGCCTAAGTTGCCAAGGGAATTGATTGCAGGTGCCAGACTGTCTGGCTTGACGAACAGCAACGAACAGCAACAAACGAGGTTTGCAGCAACCACCTCATGAACAGCTTGTTTGCGAACAGCAGATTGGGCTGTTCGTGGCTTTTTTTTGGTTCGTATTGCTGTTCATGCCCCTCTCTACTCCTTAGTACATGAGTTTCAAATACCAACATTTGTGTTAAAAATTGTACTAAGGGCCAAAATACACATTACACGTGACACAAGTTGGGCCATGCAGGGGCTAACCTTTAAAAACCTCTCTGTCTCTGTGTGGTCCAAACACTATGAGGGAGAAGGAGGAGATTCAGGCTTCCCCACCCTGTGCCATTTTCACATTCCCCTATGCCCATGTCCACTGGCGAAAACAGCAAGGGAGGGAAGCCTGACACCCCTCCCTCCCCCTTGCAGAGTTTGGAGCTGAATGGAGTGACTGACAGATTCTTAAAGATTAGTTCCTGTGTGACTGAGAGGTGGGTCAGGCATCCAAGACCTGACTTGTATGACATATAACATGTATTTTGGCCCTAACTATGAAAGGAATAGTTGAAACTTCCTCCTGCCTTATCCATCTCCCAAAGACAACAAAGAAAAATCACATTCGTGGGAAGAACCACAGGCTGCTTCAGCCAAGTCTCCTTACAGGTTGCGGTCTTTACCTGCAGGACCTTTTGCTAGAGCTCTCCTTCCTTATCAGACAACTTTTCAGATAGCCTTTATATCCAAGACCCAAGTTTCATGCTCGCTCAAAAGGTAGTTCAGGCTATCTTGGGAACTAGTTTCAGTCTTCCCCACTGCTTCTCATAACTTGGACACTGGCTGCTGCTCAGGTAGCCAGATCCCAAGTGCCTAAGAGATAAATGTATAAACAAACAACAACAGAATTTGTGCTCATTCTTTTGCTCCATACAACAGTTCCACGCATGGCTCCTCCTTCTCCATTACGTTCATCATTTGTTCATATTGTCTTAAATTGTGTGAGACTATTTAAATAGTAATTGAACTTCATAAAAACTCCTCCCAAACCTCTTTGTAATGTGAGCTTTTTATTTTTCTTGCACGTTTGACATTTTGCAATTAGAGATGGGCACGATCCAAAAATTTTTAACGATCCAGCGGATTGTGGATCGGCGCCGACGACAATCCCGAATTAACGATCTGTGCTGATCATCTCCCGTTCCCGAGCCGTGGATCGTGGATCATAGAGGCAAAAGCAGAGGGGCGCCCTGCTGTTCCCAGCGATACAGGAACAGTGGGTGATGCCGGTGGCATCTGTGTTTGTGTTTGGCCATCTGTGTTTGGCCGTCAGAGCTGCCTATCAGGGTTTGCAGGGATGAGATTGGAGTGCCCATGGCTACAGAACACCCCCTTCCCCCTCCCTCCCCTGGGTGTCTTCTCTCAACTTGTGACTGCTTTGCTGCTCCGTGGTTGGAAGGAAGCCCTGCTGATCAAGGAAAGCTGGGCTTCCATTCGGGTTTCCAGGGCGACAGAAGGAGGACAAACAGAGCTCAGGTATTCCCCTGGCTCCGTTGCCAGAGGACTAGATTGCTGATGCTTGAGTGTCTGGATCCCCGATCCAAGTCCGATCGCCCCGATCCAGGCCTCTCCTGATCGCCGGATCGTTGGCCTTGGCCGATCACAATCTGCCGGGTCACAATCGCGCGATCGCCATTAACATGGTGTTTTTTTTTATCATAATGCGGATTGTGCCCATCTCTATTTGCAATCCATTACTAAGGTAACTTTTAAAACTTTTGTTATTGCTATTTTGTTATTTTTTGTACATCTAAGTAAATTTAATGTGCTTCTAGGTGTGAGCAGATATGGTATGGCTTAAAGCAACAGCTTAGTCAGTTCTCAAAGCCTTCTGAAGGGTGACCCACTGTGTAGGAGAAGCCTCAAGATGTTGAGTCAGCCTGCTCTCTCTGAGAGACAGACCTGCCTTTTGATTTAGATTTGGGCCCTAAACTTTATACCCCAGACCCTGCTAAACCATAATTTTCCCTCCAGCTCATCCCTCAAGGCTCTTTAAACCCTGAACCACTCAGCCCTGCCATAGTGTAATTGAGTGCAGAACCTTGAAGTACTGATAGCCTGCTCCCAGAGAAGAGAGACCAGCATTGGCACCTCCTTACAGTTGTATTTAAGGCTTCAATTCACCCATAGCCTTAGCTGGAGCAATATCCAGGCTTTAGTGCTGCTGGTTCCCACACCTTGCCTAGACCCCCTGAATCTTAGCCTTGAGCAGGACAGAGAGAAAGATGGGCTGGTAAGTTAGAAAGTAAAATAAATAAATTTCTGTTAAATAACCTAGAAATGTTAGGAGACTAACACAGCAATTCTAAGCAGCTCTATGCAGAATCCTACTCACTCAGGTTCATTCAGTGGGAGGTTACTCCCAGGAAAGTGGTTTTAGAATTGCACTGTGAAGCAGCTTTTACTGCCAAATGGGTCAGTTATGTAAACCTGAGCAAATGAATTCTGCACTGATATAACCAAGGAA
This sequence comes from Eublepharis macularius, assembly GCF_028583425.1. NCBI lineage: Eukaryota > Metazoa > Chordata > Lepidosauria > Squamata > Eublepharidae > Eublepharis > Eublepharis macularius. The sequence continues at coordinate 115,273,279 of NC_072795.1, forward strand.
AGAAACAGCATGTTAAGAATTTTAAGAGGCATGCTCCAATACAAAAATGTCTTAAGCTATGCCTAGAAACTAACTTTATAGTAGTAAGTGAAAACTGACCAGCGGTAACTGGAGCCAATCGCTAGTGTAGTGGGAAGACAGGTGGGCAAGTTAAAGGCTATTTTTAAAAAAGTCTGCGGACAGAGAATCTGGGCATACTAAAAGCCCTTCATCAGAAATGTCCAGAAACTCCTGTTGAAGTTTACATTATTGTTCATTTAGATACTATTATCACTGCACTTTAGTATTTATTTATTCAACAAAATTGTTTATATCTGTTTTCCAATATATATTAGCCAAAGCAACTAGCAAATAGAACAGATTTCAAAAATGAAACAATTCAAGTAAATAAGCAACATTCAACAAAAACCACCAGCAGATTAAAAAGTTTTCATTTCAGGCATCATAGCTGAGCAGTGTAACTGGGTTTTGCTTCTACTGAGGACAAACTAAGGTCGAAATAAAACATTATGAGGGTCATATGGCTGCTGCCCACATGTACCTCTGATGATGTGTGTTGTGGCTTCACCATGTCCAAAGTTTCTCTGCCCTATGCATGTGGTAAACAATAAAGAGGAGTAAGGTTGCCAGCTCTGCATTGGGAAATTCCTGGAGATTTGGGGGTGAAGCCTAAGAAGGATGGGGTTTGTGGAGGGACTGAACCTTGGTAGGGTAAAATGCCATAGAATCCACCTTTCAAAGCAGCCATTTTCTCCAGGGGAACTGATCTCTGTAGCCTGTAAATTAGTTATACAATTCCTGCAGATCTTCAGGCCCCACTTGGCAACCAATTTGAGTATGATGGCGTAAATGTTACAGTTTTTTTAAAAAGGAGATTGCAGATTAACAGATTTAGGAGACTTGGGAGATACAGATTAACAGCAGCAACTACATATTACCTTCATTTTGGTCCAAGGGATTAAGCAAAAAGTGTCACAAAAGATGGGCTTTGAGGAGCAATCAGATTATGGCAAAGTACTGCTTAAAGAAATTCCTGATTATGTATGCTGTACTTTCCCAGACATTGGGTGCAAGGGTAACAGAATAAGCAGAGTTCCAAATATTTTAAATTCTAGAAAGGATCAATATGCTTATTTAGATGTTTGAAAACCCCTTGCCCCAAAAGCCGCATGCAAAGATTTCTGCTGATGCCATACTTATTGTAAAACCTGTACAGACTCTCATAGAGCTTTGCAGTTCTGGAGAGCCTCTTGAGGAGTTCCGCAACAGGAATCCTACACAAATTCTTTCAGAGGTTTTAAATCCTGCATGGAATCCTGATATGGATTATGCCACATTAGCACTCCACAAACATAGCGATAAATACATTCCATCTTTGGAAACCAATAATATATATCAGAGTATCACATCACAGAGCCATTCATAAACACTGTAGAAATACTTCTAACAGCAAATAATCGAAGATGGAGTTATGGTTATTCAAAGTTGTAAAGTTACAGACTGTTACTTAGGGACTGATCCCACTTCTGCTTAAGTAAAAGGCAATCTTTCACTTTAACATTGAAGGATGAGGTCTTAATAATCTCTGTAAGCAAAAAATCATATGAATTAATATTTGGAAATTACAGTAGATTAAGACTGAGATAATAACTACTCTTGTTCGGAGCAAGTCCTACTGATATTAGTGGAACATGCTTCTATGAAAACGTCTTAATATTGGGTTATTAGAGTTCCCGGATTTAAACAAGTCCTTGATCCATGCTGAAAGTAAAGCAAATAAAAATGTCCAGGTGTCATAATATTTATATTTACATAACTATATTAACAGCACAGTCCTGAAGTCCACCAGGTGCCTGAGGTTTGTGTAACTGCGGCGGCACTGGATCGCTCCCTAAGGACTTTCACAGAAGAGTTGCATTGGTGGGCTGAGCCTGGCAAGGCACAGACAGGAGAGAATGCTCTGTAGTTGCCCAAGCAACGCTGGCAGGATCCACCAATTGCAGGGCGACTGCAATTGACAGCACATGAGGGGCAGGGAAAGATGGAGCCAGTTGGTGGGCTGGGCCGCATTTTCCATCACCAGCTGCCAATGCTACTTCCTCGACCCGCAGAGAGGGGGTGCAAAGGGCAGGAAGACTCCCATGAACAGGTTTGCCACACCCCAAAAGAGGCGCTTGCCTCAAGAGGAACCTTGCCCCATGAGGGGAGGGACACTGAAGGTGCAGACAGGGAATTTGCCCACCTGATCGCCCAACCCCCATTCCCGACAAGGGCTCAGGCTGGTGGCTGAATCACCACTTGCGTGCACATTCTCCTCCCCCCCACCACTCCAAGATTCAAGCACCCTCTCCTTGAAAAGTAAGATGGCAGGACCTGGTGAGGGTCACACCCCAGCCCCCAGTGCTAAGGATCAGCCCCCCAGGTCTCAGAGAAGCAGCTCTGTTGTCACAGGTGCTGCTGGCAACCAGATGAGGGATGCCTCTCCAGTGGGAAAGTGCTCCTCATCCACATATGGCTGCTCCGTTTCCGTGGCAATTTGGAGTAACAATCTTGTGAGGGAGACAGTTATGAGGTCGCGCACCCACCACTGCAAGGGAGTTTCAAGAGCAAGCACCCAGTTACCCTGACCCGCAGCTGCTCTTGAGCACTGCTCCCTGGGTGTCTGCCTCCGTGGCAGGCATGAGCCACACCAAGTCACAGGCAGGGACCATGGCCTCCAGCAAGCCTCAACTGCAGGGGCTTGGTGAGGGAAGAGGGGAGGCTGGTATGACTGAGTGAGCTGGGGCAGCAGCCTCACTAGCACCTTCTTACTTCTCAGTGTACTCTTGGCCTTTCCTGAGCTGGGACTCATGAGTCAGGTAAACCTGCAAGGGAACTTGGGCAGTAGTTGTTAGACATTCTGGACTTATCTCTCCTCCCCTGTGCGAGTGCAAAGTACTCCCCAAATTTCACTAAGTTCCCCCAGCACACTCTTGCCCCACCACCGCAAGCACCCTCTCTTGCCTCGCGCTCTAAGTCCCTACAGCGAGGAGCTCTCGAGCAGAGCCTCTGGCCACCTTCCTACCTACCCGGGGTCATGGCCGCCCCAGCTGGAGTTTATGTAGGGTGCCCAGGGAGCAGATTGGTTACTTGGGAGAAGGTCAGCTGCCTTGGGAGACATGAATGGATAGGTTCCCATGGTAGTCAGCATCCTATGCTCCGCCAGGCCACTTGAGCAGGGCCAGGTGGGAGGGAGGCAGACGAGTTTTCTTTTTTAAAATATTTTTTTTATAATCACAAATTTGTGAACACAAAGCAAATATTCATCACAAAGTAAGAAATAAATAACAATATGGAAACAGTATCAAAGGTTTCCAACAAATAGACAATCAGGTTAAGTTAATGATCACTTCTGTTAGAGATGTTCAAAGACACTGGCCGTTTTCACACTGTCTATAAATCGCATGAGACTCACAGAAGGCTGCTGGATTTCTTGCTCGATTTTTGACGCCATCTGTTTGCAAAATGCCACAAACAGTGATTTACGGCGTTTTGTAATCGGATGGTGTTAAAAATGGCGTGAGGAAGCCGGCAGCCTTTCATGAGTCTCGGCGATTTATAGACAGTGTGAAAATGGCCACTGTACTATCATTATAACACTGGTTAACTGCTTAGAACATCACGTGCAGCTTAGCTATAATACACATGTAGAGACATACAGAAATCCTGCCTCTGGAGTGGAAGACTACTAGGGCTACGGAGCACAAGACAGCAGAATCTGATGTTCCTGCTGCTACATTCTACTATAGAACATCATCCACCAGACCATTCTGAGATGTACAAATATGCAGTGAGGGAATGTGTCTCCCAGCACATTAAACGTCTAAAATTAATCCCTGGTGTATGAGCTACTCATTCAGCTGCAGATCTTTGCGAAGGGAGAGACTACTCTGTCTGCTGCCATTTTTCTCTGCTGGTGAAGGGGTCACACGAAACCCTGCTTCAGCCTCAAGGATACTAGATGCTGAGCCTGGGGTATTACAAGGCCCAGGAGACTTCATCTGTTCACCCACTAAAAACGGTGAGCCTGTCTCTTTAAGTGGGACTTCTAATTTAGATGGCCTAGAAAGAATCTCTTTGGTTTCCCCAAAGCAAGTGTCCATACTCTTAGATTTATTAATGTGAATCATTTCCTGGTGGGACTCTTGAGATCTAACATCAATTTCTGAAGCGCTAGTCATCTTATTTGAGCATCTTGTAGAGAGATAGTAAGTTTATTTCAATTAGCCATTGACCATAGGAAATTTACAATTAACAAATAAAATATATGGTTGATATATACTCCATAAACTCCAAGGACTACAAAGTACAAGTACAGCAAGTAATACCCTAGGACCATAAGATATAGAAATATTTATCCAGATTCCCCTCTAGTTACCACAGATGCTCTTATCTTTCTTGCTGCAACTGCGAATAGAAAGACTTTACAAGAGACTTCCACGTCTATATCAGATAGCAATACAGAAATTTTCTCGACCTCTGAGTATTGCTTTAAGTTACCTAAAATTGCTGCCAGGAATTTGACTCTAGGGGTACAGTTCAGTGGACAGGCGAGGATATAGTGGGGTAGATCCTCTATTTTTTTAGAGTCACATATGCAAACACACTGAGCCAGTGGGAGATGGTTGGCCATCCAAAACTGCCGTGGGCATTGTTTGAAAACGTAAGGAAGTAAATGATACTCTGTGTATTTCGAGATATTAACTAAATAAGCAGCTCTAGTGAGCTCTAGAGTTTAAATAATTTATAGCATGGTGCTGCCTTTGAATTTAAAATTGATGTATGATCTGTCTTTGCATCAAAATCATATATCCAGTTCCTAATTTCAAAATTATCAGTTGCCGAGCCCAAAAGGTCATCTGGGATAGAATATCTGGAAGATATACTGTCAAGAAACACAAAACGTTAGAGCGTCTTGTACAAATCGGTGGCAGTGTGTATCAATTGGCTTGGCCAACTCCACCACTGCATCTTCATTAGATGACGTTTCCTAAAGTGCTTGATCTCCAATTATGGTCTATTAGATTGGTCTCCACACTGTTCAGTGTGGATCTCTGTGGGAACGGGAATACGAATATTGATGTCAGCACTGCTCATAGACTGGGACCAATTGCTTTGATGAAGAGCAGAAGCAATGATACCACAGCTAGACAGGACATAATCGATCTGGCCCAGATTATCTAGGGAGTCAACAAACAGCTGGTTCTCATCAAATTTAAAATATGTAAGGAAATCATCTGAATGGAATGAGTCATTATCCAAAGAGATTTCAATGTCTGATTCTGCACAGACTTTAGTATCAACCACGGGATTTTCCTGGTTCCCAGGCTACTGTCTGATTTCCAAAGATTTACTTTCAGATTGGGCTTTATGTAGGGTGCCCAGGGAGCGGATTGGTTGCTTGAGAGAGGGTCAGCTGATATGGGGGGCATGAATGGATTGGTTCCCATGGTAGTCAGCTCAGCAGCCTATGCTCTGTCAGGCCGCTTGGGCAGGGCCAGGGGAGGGGGAGATGAGTTTTCCTGTTCAATAGGTGCCTATTTGCTATGCCGCTGTTTACACAGCATAACTTTCTGCCATTGCTGAGGACATGGCCGTGCCAGAAACAGCTTAGAGCGCTGACTAACTCATGCCTTCTCCCTGGCCCGCCCCACTGCACAACAGTGCAGTGACTTATGCTGCCTCACTTATGCCCATGCTCGGCTGCTGCAGCCGGGTGCCAGCAGACTGTTGGGACAGAGCGGCGCCATAGTCAGGCACCGTTGGGTGGGGGGTTACACTGGTGTAAATCCGGGATACACTGGCATAACTCATAGTTGGCTCCCTGTGCACTTTCAGCCCCCCTCCCTCAGGATTGTGCTGTAAAATATGGACATAAATAGCAGTAGAACACATTGTAAGACTATTTCCAATTATTTTTCTTTACTCTGGCATGCCATGTTATTTTGTCTGCTTCATTAGAAAATACATAGTAAATCAGAAAATATCTTGTGTAATTTGACATGAAGAAGGACCTATAGAGCTTTTTTCCTTCCAAAAAAATTAATTTTCAAATATTACAATATTTAGTACAACACAAGAATATTTTTTCCAGGTATGCCATAAAAGCAAGAGGTATACATCCACATAAAAGTTACAGTTATGTCCAGTAAAAAAAATGGGGTGTATACATTTGTTTTCTGTCTGCCCACTGTTGTTGCATAAAATTATTTAGTTTAGATAAATTCACAGTGCTCAACATTTTATCAATTTTTTTCTCATGTGGAGGAGTGTTACTTGTTTTGCACAATTATGTTTGTGTAATTGCACAATAGCAAACATTAAAAAAAATAAAAACAAGGACCAACTGCTTTGGCTGCAAAGTAGGGTTGCCAGCTCTGGGTTGTGAAATTCCTGGAGATTTTGATGGAGGAGTCTGGGGAAGGTGGGGTTTAGCAAGGAAGGGACCTCAGCAAAGTATAATGCCATAGGATCCACCCCCCCCCCCAAGGAGCCATTTTCTCCAAAGGAACTGACCCCTGTCATCTGAAGAACAGTTTTATTTCCAGGATATCTCCAGCCACCACCTGGAGGTTGGCAACTATACTGCAAAGAAACTTTTCCAGGGGGAAACCTAATTAGGAAAATTTAGGAAACCCGTGGCCACAGATTGAACAGGAAAGAACTAGTTAGTTCAAGTACAGAAGCCTCTCAAAAGCAGTGGGCAAAGAAGAAAGTAAAGGGATAGTGGCAAGGAGAGCAGGTCTTTTACTGTGCAAAGGTTACACCTGAAGAAAACTTATCAGATCTTAGAGGGTAACTTGCCTAAGAATACTCAAGACTCACTAGATGACATAAGATGAGATCAGACTGGGGTAAGCTATCAAAATGACTTACTTTCAAAGGCAGCTGTGGTCTGTGAGTGATCTGCCCTGGGGCCACTTTAGGGTTGCCAACCTCCAGAAAGTGGCTGGAGATCTCCTAGAATTACAACTGATCTGTAAGCAACTGTGTTGGCGGCTGCACAGCAATTAGATATAAGTTTGCAGAGTTGCAGCGTTTGATAATAGCGCAATGGAAATAAGTAGACAGACTTCTGTGATTCTAGCGGTACAAAAATACTTTACTACATAATAGGGTAAAAAGGGTACATTTGGAAGGAAAAACAAGTTTCTGACTACATCTTGATAGTCCCAACTAGGTACTAGAGAGAAAAAAGCTTAGACTGCATGGTCTAGTGAAGTAGTAGTAGTGTAGTGGCAGCAGACTAAACAAAGAGCAATAAAACCTTAGTATATGTTGCTAGCTAATTGCCTCCCCAATAAACTGGCTCATCCAATAGACAATCCTGGATTCCTTCATTAAGACTAAAGACACACATTTTCTCTGGCGGGAACTTCTCTTCCTATGCTAACTAGCTATCTGACTAAAGAAACAGAACAGCAATTTAACTCTTTCATGACAGCGTAGGACGCTTGCAAAAAGTCCAAACAGTTCCCTGGAGAAAACGGCTTCTTTGAATGGCTGGAAGCCCCATTAAGATCCGTCTCCTCCCCAAAGCCTGGCCTTCCCAAGCTCCACTCCCCAAATCTCCAAGAATTTCCCAACCCATAGCTGGCAAGCCCAGCCCCAGCCCTCCAGATAGCATTGATTGGCATTTTGAGTCTGATAACATGCACTTCATCCATTTTGAATGGAAGTTTGATATGCGTCTCTATGTAGAATTTTCTATGGAATATATTTTTACTGATTGCCTTTTACAATTCTCATACATCTGAGTGGAGTACTTGACAAGATCAGTCAATCTCATTCTCATTGTAATAGTGTAATGACTTCAATACAAACGTTGTCTCTTTCACAGCAAATGTGATGCGGCTGTGTGTTGCATCATATCCCTTACCCTCTCTTGACAGGCCCAAGAGAATGTCAAGAGATGAAGACAAGTGAGAGCATGTGTAGAGATTATGTCCCCACCATTTTTGAGGATTATAAATCCATATATCATGTCCTTGCCAGACAAGTCCTCCTGGTGAGGAGAGGTGTACATCTCCCTCAAAATGTCAAACATTGGAGGAACAGACTTCACATGTAAGATCCTGGTGAGCCAATCTTACTTTACCTCAAGTCTCTACCACAAGCTTACTTTTTCAGGTTTCTTCCCCCACCTCTGAAATCAAGAGTCAACAGCTTTTCCCAACATTCTTCATGTTGCCACCCTTATTTTCTACAACCAAGTTTCTTCATCTTCTTATTCAAGAAGACTGTTTTGTTCTTAGGGTCTGTGCATGTCCCCTTCTTCTGGAGAATAAACATCAGCATAAACCAGCCTAATACTCCAGCCCAGAAATTCTAGACCTTCCAGTTAATGTCTGTTTTCCTTGTTTTAAAATCGCAGAGCCAACTTTAATGTCATAAATCATTATTTCCAGTGATGATAACATGCAGTCTTTATCATACCGTTCCTTTAAAAAGAACATTACTCAAACAGGAAATATATTCCTTCAGTAGAAACAAAAATATTTTGCCCACATATAGCCTTTTCATGTAGCATATGTTCTTACATTATTTCTGTGGAAAACATATCTTTAGCAACACCAATCTAGTTATTATTTCCTTTATTTAAAATAATATCACCTATGAATATTTTTATACTAATTGCAGTACAATTCTATCTACAGTTAGTCTTTTCTAAGCCTGTTGAAATCAACGGACTATTGAAACAATCCTAAGCAGACCTGCTCAGAAGTAAGTCTCATGTTAGTCAATGAGGCTTACTCCCAGGAAGGTATTTTATTTATTTATTTCAAATTTCTATTCCGCCCTCCCCATGAGCAGGCTCAGGGCGGATAACAACATATTAAAATACAATAAAAATTCATCTACATTAAAACATCATTAAAACAGCAGTGTATTTCTATTAATACACATTTAAAACATGATGGTGGACAGCCTTCACAGGGTGGGTTAAGATTTTATACACCTTTAGGATTGCAGCCTTACACTAGAGTAACTCTGTATAGCTTTGCTTGTAAATTGCTATACAGAGTAACTCTGTATAGGTTTACTTGTAAATTGATAAGATGGAGGGAGTGGATAAATCTTTCTAGCACTATTCAAAGAACAGAATCATTTACATGCCATTTGGTAATGTAAAACTATCACTAAGAGGTACTCCCTTAGTGAAGATTTCAGATTAAATGCACCTGTGCCACACTGTTACTGTTCTCCGAAAACAGCAAGTGCTGTGGTTTTAAACTATTAATTATTCATTATACCACCTGACATATGAACTGATCTCATTCCCATAATTAAGGTATTTTTATTAAGGTTAAATGGAATAATACATGTTTTCAAAATCAACTGATACATTTAAACAATATCTTTAAATTTGGATTACTTTATATTTGCATTGGCCTCGACCTGGGCCGTCGTCACACGGGCGTTTATTCCGTCAAATTTCCATTATGTGGCACTATTGTTCCTATCGGCGCCATGATGCAATCTTTTGTCAAATACCGTCTCCTCCCGCTTCGAGTTGTTCACACCGTAGCGCTCTGTGCCGTCATTTTGAACGGGCACAGAAAAAACTCCTCCCCCCTTTTTTTTATTTTTTTCCGCTTTATTGCATTATAACGACATTACATCGTTATAACCAAACATTAGCCCAACCCCAAAAGAGCAGGATAGGTTGGCCAAGTTTTCCCGCCCTGGAAGCAGCTTGAACATTGGCTAAGATTGTTTTTCTTCCTAATTTGAACATCCATAAATATACTCTTGTTCTGAGAAAAACCCCTGTCTGACGTGATCCCCATCGCCGAAGACTCAACCATGGCTCCACCGAGTGAACTTGTAGTTCTGGTGGCCCAACTGGTTGTTTTGATGGTTCAGAGCACGTTCACTCTGTGCCATGCACACCTGCGATCCCTCCGCCAGAGGCAAAGGGCAGCGGAAAGACTTTTTCGGTCTAGGCTGCTCGAGCAGCATAGAAAGAACACTCTTTCATTGCTTTGTATTTTTATAATATTATGACATTATAGCGATATAAGGACGTTAAAAAAAAAAAAGGAGCTCGCTGCAGGAGAGCGCGAAAGGGCGTCTGGGATAACGGGTCAAGATAAGAAAGGGAAAATTCCGTCATTATGGGATAGAAATCGATGCCGGATGGTCACACGGAAGCAGATTATAGCACGAAAATTGAGACCAGAGGAGAAATCTCAGACTCGCAACAGTGCCAGAATAAGGTGGGAATTTTGCGGTAGATTGCGCAATTTTCGCGCTAATTTTAAGCCCGTGTGACGACGGCCCTGGATAGCCCAGGCAACCCTGATCTCATTAGATCTTGGAAGCTAAAAGGGGCTGGGCTTGTTTAGTAATTGGATAGGGGGCCTCCAATGAAAACCGGGGTTGCAGAGGCAGGCAATGGCAAACCACCTCTGTTAGTCTTTTGCCATGAAAACCTTACCAGGGGTTGCCATAAGCCAACTATGACTTGAGGGCACTCTCTACCACCATATTTGCATTGACAAATGTATTTAAAATCTAAGAAAAATACCGGGCAAATTCCAAACAGTTCCTACAACTATAACTTGATTTATAAATTATAATCCAATACAAATCAAATGGATGACCAAAAGACACTTGCTCCAAACTATTCATGCAAGATTATCAAATCTGGTTTGGGAAATTCCTAGAGATTTGGAGGGGATACCTGGGGAGGGGAGGGAGATTTCACTTTCAGTCCTCCTGAAAAAGGACAGGTAAGTGGCAACCCTACTTGTAGTCTGGAGATCAGATGTATTAACAGGAAAACGTCAGGCCTTATCTTGAGGTTGATAATCCTATATTGGGGTAGTTTTCCATCTGAGAGCATGCACCTCCCTTTGCTAGACTGAGAGGCATGCATGAAGATCTGTCATATGTGAAGATCTGTGATATGCATGAAGATCTATGATATGATGAAGATCTGTGATTCCACCAGGCTGGGGCCCTGGCCTGGTGGAACGCTCTCCCGCTGGAGATCCGGGCTCTGCGGGACCTGTTACAGTTCCGCAGGGCCTGTAAAACGGAGATGTTCAACTTTTTGAATGTTGTTAGCCGCCCTGAGCCCATCTGTGGGGAGGGCGGGGTATAAATAAAATAAAATAAATATAGCAAATGCAATCCCTATTAACAATGCTCAGTTTCCCATTCATTCACCCCATCTATCTCTCTTCATACAGAACTATTCTGATACAAAACTATCTCTTTGATGAATCATAAAGAAAACAGAAAAGTCACAGGAATGACCAAATGTCTCCCATCCAGTTTTGCTGTGTGTCACATGCAACACTTCATCCGGTTAACAGAATCATTAACTTCTGCAAAAAATACTAGCCCCCAGATTTACCTAGGGGATCCGGTTGCAGGCCGGGGGGGGGAGGACAGAGAGGCACATGGTGGCTGCCTTGTTTTGAGGGCAGGGGTGGCTCCCTGCAGTTTCCGCAGTGTGGCTCATGCTGCCACAATTCAAATCCTAGGCCAGCCAATTAGGGGGCTGGCCCTGTATCTCATCACTTGGCTCATGGCTGGTACAGCATATAGTGGGCATGCTCTCACTGGCCGTGATGAGTCACTTCCTTAAATGACATCATTGTGCCTGGGGGTGGACATTCTCCCGCGCTTCACAGGGGCCCAAATTGGCCCCTGTGAAGGGCAGGAGCATGCCTACCAAGGGGTGCAATGATGTCACTTACAGGTAAGTGCCATATCTCCCCTCGCCGGGTGGGTAAACAACCTAACAACTCTATATTAATCATATCATTTCACAGCATGTATACAAGGCTATAGTATGAATGTAAACAAGTGAAGAAAGCTAATCATTGCTGTTAGTGTTGGTGGCATCCCCTGCTAAGGAGTTTTCAAAAATATTAATTCTAAAATGTACAGTATAAAATAATTTTAATAATTATTTCAGTTCTAAAATAATTTTTAAAATCCACAAATAATCAAATGGGAGGGAACTCTATAAACAGAGATTTTTATTTGCATACCGCTATGTCTACAAAATGATGACCTGCAGGCATTCACAGTTCAGTCCAAATGGTTTCTAAGAAAAAGCAGGAGACCAGCCTATTAATAGGTCTTAAGTAGGCACAGCTGGATTGTATGTTATGGAACTAGCAATCAGGTTATACACTTCTTGAGTATAATCTTTTAGTTTTCTGCAGTCTTGAGTATTTGGCTGTACACTGTATATTCGATTAAGCAACAAGCAGTCATTTGATTAGCTGCTAGATTCTTATTTTAAACCACAGTTGTTTTCTAGCCATGCCTTTCCACCTTTTTCCTTTTTAATTGCTTGCCATGCTCCATCTGCTGTTCCTGATCTTGTACTACACCTCACGAAGCCTCCAATTGATAATTACCCCAGGATGAAAAAATTTGCTCATGATCTAGTGATAATAATCCCCACAATCATTGATAAAAACAAAAGTTTTCCAACCTACATAATCATTAGAGATTTCTTGGAAACAAGACAACTAAATTCTCAAGAAGCAATAAGAACAAAATATGATCTTAATGCTGATGTTGCATGTTGGAGGTGAATAACTTCAGAACAATTGGGATTTCAAGTAAATAATACAAATGGCATTAATCATGTGTCATATTCAAAATATTATATTATATATCATGGTAGATGATTATCTGAGCATATGTTAGCAGTATGTCAGCAAATTCTGCCTTTGTAGATGGATTCATTCTTTAAATGTATTTTATTTGCTACAAATGTTTTGACACTTTTTGGTAGGGTTGCCAGCTCCAGGTGGGAAATTCCTAGAGATTTTGGGGTGGGGGTTTTAGCCTGGGGAGTTTGGGGTTTGACGAGGGGAGGGTAACTCAGCTGGGTATAATGCCAGGGTCTACCTTTAAAGTCAGCCATTTTCTCCAGGGGAACTGATCTCTGTTGCCTGAAGATCACTTGTAATTCTGGGACATCTCCAGCTACCACCTGAAATTTGGCAACCTTACTTTTTGGCCAGTGTGCTAAACTAACAATAAACACTAAAAACATAGCTAAGATAATCAATATAAAAAGATAAAGCAATAGCATCAATACTGTAACCAAACTAAAGCTCAAAGGCATTGTCGTTTGACAAAATAAAAATGTACCTCAACCGAAGCAAGTAAAGTGGGCTTTCATTAAGAAGAAATCTTACTGTTCCGAAGCCCCCATCGAAAAGGCCCTGTTCATAAAGGTCGATCTACAAAACATGACACCACTTCAACAGACCCGTATTCTCGGATAGATTTAAACTTTTATATTCTCTTCATCTCAATTTAAAACTCTGTGAATGATTAATGCAGAACATTTGAAAGACCAGCAGGAACATTGGAACAAGTCTGTATATCGCAGGTAGTACTGTGAAGCGGAAAACTGTACTAAACCGGGGCAAATGTTGCTATAGGATTTGTAATTGCCCTTCCACTCTAAATCCTGCCTCGTATTTTTATTAATCAATATAACATGTGACTTATGAACATTAACATCCATCCACAATCTACATCAGATGCTGGTATGGGAATCTTATGTATCAAATCCTGCTAAAAAACTTCTATGATCTCATCAGCAAAATATCTATGCCCTGAAACGCTCTCCCTCCCAAGTCTGGAATTCTACCAGGTTAATTAGTCACTTCCCCCCTCTAGCCTTAGTTCTCATTTATTTACACATAATGTGATGCAGCATTACTTCTATGAAAAAGTTACACTGTAAAAGTATTTAAATAGCTCCTTATTAAAGTGAAAGAGAGAGAGAATGAGAGACAGATCTGCTGATCTTATGGTAGCTGTTTGCACTTTGGGAAGGAACTAAAAAAGCTGTCATCATGATGCAGGAGGTAATACAAGAAGAGAGATCCCACATGCAGAAGCAGACTTCCATGTCAGAGATCTACTCTTGTAGACTGGGATCTACTCTTGTAACAATCCTGCATTTGTGAGCAGTGTTAGTAATGCTTGACCTGAGCTATTGCATTCATATGGACAGAGTAAAGCAAAAGGTAGCCCTTCAATGATCTGTGAAAGAGTGTGTGGCCACACAAAGGGAAACAAAAGCCTACACCTGCAACCAATGAAAAATGAGTGAAAAATCCATTCGTAGTTAACATTTAAACTTATGCAGTAGATAGACATCCAAATATAACTAAATCCAATGACTATATGCAAGAAACCACGAATGACAAAAATACACGAAACCAGGTGAGTTCCATAAAAAACATTCCACATTTCAAAGCGTATGAGAAATTATATGAGACCCGGTAAACATCACAGAAAAACAACCACATATCCAAACATTACAGCTGATAGCAGAACACATTTTGAAATATCTTCTTCAGACAGTAAAATATTTGTTCTTGTCTCCAGATATATGAAATAAACTTTTTATCCTACATGACAACATCCATGAATTCAAAATGCTCACTGGAGCTGGTCCAGTGGAGGAACTGCAAGGTTGGATACACCCAGGGCTTTTTTTCAGCTGGAATGTGGTGGAACGGAATTCTGGCATCTCCTGAAAATGGTCACATGGCTGGTGGCCGTGCCCCCTGATCTCCTGGCAGAGGGGAGTTTAGATTGCCCTCTGCGCGCTGAGCAGTGTGGAGGGCAATCTAAACTCCCCTCTACCTAGAGATCAGGGGGCGGGGCCACCAGCCATGTGACCTTAATTTGCCGAGGGCGATTTAAACTTTAAAAAACTCCCCCTTTGTTCCAGATGACCCAAAGTGACGTCATTGTGTGGTCCTGGGAGTGTGCACTCACTTTGCGCATGTGGTACCAGGGACACTACCCCCTGCCAAGAGTTGCCCCCTGTGCTGGCAACCCACTGAGTTCTACCACCTCTTTTCCCAGGAAAAAAAGCCCTGGATACACCCCAGCTAGTTTAATGAAACCATGGTTTTATCAGAGGTTTGACCTGAGCCATAATATGTCTTATACAACCACACAAAGTCCAAAACGGTGCAAATTAGAAGGCATGTTTTAACTACCCTGTAAAGTTAAGATTCATCCCTTGAGTGTCAATTTGACTCCATATCCCATAGGTTCATTAATGTCTAAGCTGACTCACTATAATTTCTCATAAGATATAAATCATTGCATTTAAATTATAGTCTGATGTGATAAACCATGTATTAACACAAACATATTTAGACAAGTTACTACAAAACCTATGTGTAACCTTTACTATCCAATAAGGATTCTTATTTCCCAGTGATATACACACCTACAGCAAAGGTAAGCATGAAAGAAAATGTGGCCTGCAAACTTCTAAATAATAAATTGTTTAAAAACAACTATTTGGGTACGTCTATTGAACTCAAATGAAATAATTATAAATCATTTTATTAAATAAATAATAATCTCTGCTTAGTAATTTCTTGTGATACTGCCCGTTCATATGATTAGAAAGAAAAGTATTTTAAAAAATAGAGTTCAAGTCTGTGAAATACATTGAATATATTTTAATTAATATTTTATTTTTATAAGAGATAGTGTTAACCTAGAAAAGGGTTCGAAGGAAAACAGTGACAATAATAAATATGTATGAGGAGGAGGTGCTTTTATAATAATAATAACATTCAATTTATATACCACCCTTCAGGACAACTTAACACCCACTCAGAGTGGTTTACAAAGTATGTCATTATTATCCCCACAACAAAACACCCTGTGAGGTGGGTGGGGCTGAGAGAGCTCCAGAGAACTGCGACTAGCCCAAGGTCACCTAGCTGGCTTCAAGTGGAGGAGTGGGGAATCAAAACCGGCTCTCCAGATTAGAGTCCTGCGCTCTTAACCACTACACCAAACTGGTAGAGAAACTGTTTAGTCAACAAAAACTGATAATTGAATAAAAAAATTTCCCTCAGCATAAGTATTTCCCTTCACCATTATTCTATCACATATTATTTATTCTATAAATTCTTAGACTGTATCCTTAGGAACTTCTTAGGAACTTCTTAGAAGTAAGCACTAGTTGATTCATGTTACATGTAAAATAATACATGTAATGTCTTATTTATAAAAAGGCACGCTGTTAGTAAGGTCATCTACATTTTTTTCTTTGCATTTTTCATTTTAGGTGAAAAATAAGGCATTTCAGTTTGTTAGTTGCACAGAAGGACAGACGGCAGACATGTCAAACTCAATGTTCTATGCAGTGAATTGTCCTGTTGATTTCCTAGGGTTGCTGGTTCCCCTGATGGGGGTGGGGTTTTTCCTGCTCCCAGCCTGTGCCCGCCACCACCACTCACTTGGCCAGTGGGAGGAAAAAGTACAGGAAGAGGCCTCCTTGGGCACGCTCCCGATGTGGTGTGATGATGTCATTTCCAGGAGTGACATCATTGCACAGGCCTCAGGAGCATTCTAGGGCTTCATGCCAGGCCGAATAATAAATAATCAGCTCATCTGGGGCCCAAATCAGCCCTGTACAACACCTAGGAACACTCCGGGGGGGGGGGGGCTGCATGATGACATCACTTCCAGAAGTGACGTCATCACACTGCACTGGAGCGCATGCACGCCAAGCGTGCACACGTGAACATCATAGAGGTAAGTGCTGGGTCCCTTCCCTCCTGTGGGACGGTAAGGGGACTTGGCAACCCTAGCAGAGACACCAGCTGGTGATCAGTGTAGTCTTTTGTTTAAATTGTTCTTTCTCATAGAAAATCTATTAGGAGAGGCCTAGCAGGGAGGAAACATAGTATGTGAAGAATACTGTGGACATTTCTCATGATATGATAAAATTGAGCAATATGTGGAAGTCATAAATTTTACAAAGCGACTCTCAACTATCCTTGAAAGCAGCAGTTTCAACCCTTTCAGACCCAGAACCTACCTTTAATCTGCAACACTGGGCACATTTTTAAGGAATTTCACACATCAGCTGTTTAAAAGGGAAAAAATGCTCTGGAGTTCCCAATCTGATTTTACCCTGTTCTACAGAAACTTGGTACAGACAAGAGTGAATGCATGAGGAGGGATAGCAGGCATGACAGCCCTGGCCCTTGCCTCCACACCATCGCTTGGTCATCTGCAGGGGTGTCCAGTTGGAGAAAGTGGCTGGCTGACTGGCGGTGCATATGCACCCTGTGATCAGCTTTGCTGCTTTCCAAACATCACTGATCCCAGGAAGGGGGAGTTTCTGCTGCCACTTCCTCTACCTGGTAACCCTTGCCGACAACCAGGCAATTACATGGAGACAAGTGGTGGAGTCAGCATCCTCAGGCCTGGTCTCCCTCCCTACACACATTAAGTAAATGTGTGGGGAAATCATGCGTACCAGGCCAGAGATAACTCCTATTAACTTATTTTTGATGACTTCTTGAAAGATTAGCCACATAGGGTTTCGAGCCGTTTTGCCTCTTTCCTAAATGTCTATAACTCAAACTAATTTGCAGGAACAAAGAAGAAAAAAGAATGATTATAGTGGCAAATAGGATGTCTTGGATATTTGCATAGCGAGAGAACAAAGAAACCCACGGATGAATGGATGCTCGCCGTTTTAGATAACTCCCAGAATCAATGCAGAATTTCAGCCCTAATAGGGTTACGTTGTGACCAAATACCACCCCAAGAAACCTGGGGCTCTATAAACCTGGGACTATCGTAAAGATGCGAGGCTCTTGATTTATGGGAAACTTGTCCTCAATGCTCTTTAACATCCACATGGAGAAATATGTTTTAGTTTTGGAGGTTTGGACTTCACCTTCAGCTTTAAAAAGCATTTCTCTCTCTCAGCAGAGAATGGGAGTGGGGGAGGGTGAGTCAGGTTGATTGTTCTCCAGCATTACCCAGTCCAATGCTTTAGACATGCTGACGGCTTCCTTGGCTGGAGACAATGAAACAGTCAGTTCACACCTCCAGCTGGAAGCTGATGCCTAGCAGGAAAGAAAGACTTGGGATGCTTATGATGCTAGAAGGTCTCTTCCTGGAGATTTCAGGAAAGGCTTCTTTGACTTGCAGGAAGATGGGCAAACAGAGATAATAAGCCTCCTTGACGTGGAGGGGGAAGGAGTTATGAAAAAAAGGAGTTATGAAAAAAAACCTTCTGAGAACTGAAAAAGCCAAGAGAGTGGCATAGGCCCAGGCAGAAAGTTGGATGGCAGTTGGTGGCTAGATGCCCTGGAGGGCAAGACGGAGCAGTGACTATGGGTCAGTAGAACTATTCCTCTACAATCCACATGAAGCACTTGGAGAGATCATCTCGAGATTTGGACTAAATTGTCATCAATATGCAGATGTCCTTCAAGGTCTCTGCCTTCCCAACGATTGTCACTTCTGTCTTGTCTGGGTTCAGTTTCAATTTGTTTGTTTTCAGCCATTTGACCACAGTTGTCAGGCAGCGACCCAAGGTTTCTACTGCATCTTGCAGTGATTGGGATAGTGAAGTATAGAGCTGGGTGTCATCCACATATTGATGGCATTCATTTCCATAGCTATGGATGAGTTCTCCTAAACAAGATGGGGGATAAGGCTGCGCCCTGTGGAACTCTGCTAGATAATCCTTGCTCTGGAGATAGCTGGTCTCCCACAACAACCCTCTGAGTCCATCCCATGAGAATCAATTTAAATCAGTCCAAAGCACATCATTTGATGCTCACTTCTGCCTCCAAACATGTCAAAAAGTTGGCATGGTCTACTGTGTCAAAGGCTGAAGATAGATCCAAGAGGAGAAATAACAAAGCATGGCCTTTGTCTATATTTAGGCAGAGATCATCCACTAAAGCTACTAGAGCTGTCTCTGTACCATGGCCTGGCCTGAATCCAGACTGAAAAGGGACTAAACACTAGAATAATCCAAGAAGACCTGAAGCTAAACACCTACTGCTTTCTCAATCACTTTTCCTAGACAGGGCCGATTAGAGACTGGGGCAATAGTTGGCTATGTCATTTTTGTGTAGAGATTTTTTTTAAATTAGAAGGTGGATAACCACCTGGTTGAGTGGCTATAGAAAAGTGCCCTGAGGTAGTGATTGATTTATAGTAGACCTCAAGGCTCATATATGTGGTCCTTACTTGATTTTTAACAGCCAAGATGAGCAAGCATCCAGTGCACAAGTAGTAATCTTCACAGTTGCCAGGATCCTGTCAATATCCATCATTGTAACTGGCTAAAAGTGGTCCATACTTGAACCAGATGTTGTATTAAGCATTTCTTCATTGTAAAGGTTCCGATTTAGTTAGTTAGAAGATGTTGCGATACCTTGGATAGTTCAGATGGTCGCGAACGAACTGATTGCAATGGTTGCAGAAAAATGTTTCTTTGCTGCTCTCATCTCCACTTCATTGGTCTTCCAATGCACTCTGTAGTACACTCTATCAGTTACAGCCAGCACACTGGAAGTGATAACTAGACATGGGCATGAACAGCATTACGAACAGAAAAAAACCACAAACAGCCTGTTCGTCTGTTCGCGAACAAGCTGTTCTTGAGGCTCCGTTCAAAACGAACAAGT
The DNA here is from genome assembly GCF_028583425.1 of Eublepharis macularius. Lineage (NCBI taxonomy): Eukaryota > Metazoa > Chordata > Lepidosauria > Squamata > Eublepharidae > Eublepharis > Eublepharis macularius. The sequence continues at coordinate 115,292,790 of NC_072795.1, forward strand.
GGTCGTTGCAAGCCTTGTTCGTTGCCTTCATCAGCCGTTTGTCAAGCCAGACCATTTGGGGTCTTTCAATCAATACCCCTGGCAATGGCAGGGACTGAACTCTGTCTGAACTCCTTCTGGCTTTAACTTTGCAAAGTACTTCCAGCAGAGAGTCCCGTTTTTGCCACTGTGTAGAAAAAATGACAACAAAGGGGGAGAGCCATGCATCACACCTTTCCCAGGGTGCGATGTCTCTGAAACTTGGGGGGTCTTCGGAGGACAGTGAGGACTATGTCTCCTGCAAATTTGGTGGGTATTGGACATCGGGAAGGTCAGTTTGTGGGGTGTTTAAAGGGCCCTGCCCCTTGCACATGGCAGGAAAGGGCCCTTTAAACTATCAGCTGGCAGGCGGTAGGGGGGAATCCCCCCTGCCATCTGCCAGCTGATAGTTTAAAGTGATCTTTAAAGGGCCGCAAACAACGAACATGTTTGTGAACAGGGTCATGTTCATTACTGTTCGTTGTTTGTGGATGGCAACGAACAACGAACAGCTTGTTTGAGGGTTTTTTTCCCGTTCATGCCCATGTCTAGTGATAACCAAAAGTGACTCCATTGAGTCCCCCAAGTGATGCTGTAGCACTCAGTCAAAACTCTATGGTTAAACATAAAGTTTGGGCTGAATGCAGGGGTTCTGCTGGCAACTTGGTGTCATCGCTTTTGGTTGCTCTGGAAATGGAACCCACCACATTGCCAGCAGTATTGTTACATTGCTGGTGAGGACCTCTGCAACAGGTTAAACTTCTGCTAGTTGCCAACTTCATGCTGGCAACCCTACATGTTGCACCAATGTCACAACATCATTTCTGGCTCAGACCTGCAAGAGTCCTCATTGTGTTGATGTGATGCTCTAGGATTCCCGCCTCCCCCCCCCAAGTTCATAATGTGGATGCAATGAAGTCACTTCTGAGTTCGCACCAGAAATGATGTCATGGCAGCCGCATGGTGACTATTTGCCTCCCATTTTCTCCTGCCACAGCAGGAAACCTGGCAGTCGTAGCATGCCATCTATTCTGGTTTCTGGTTTGCTTCTGAGGCTGATACCAGGTGCTGGTTTAGATCTTATGCCCAGAGTACTTAAAGGGCCATCTCCACCTATTCTGTCCATCTTGGGAAATCTGCACGAGGGGGCTTCCTTAGGGAACCAGTGTTAACAGAATTTTGGTTGGCTGTGATGAGGGAGGGGCTTTTAAAGGAACACCCTCTCCCAGAATTTGAGAGTGAGCACATCCCAGAAGGCTTTCCAGACTGGTTTAAAGACCTACCCTTTCTGGACAGCATTTTATTTAGGCTGAGAGGTTGCAATTGTTGGTGCCTAAGCTTCTCAAGTATTGTTTTAATGATTTTTAAAAATTTAATATCATTTAGTTTCAAATTGTATTATGAACCATCATGGGGGCTGTTTCTAGGTGACCTACATACTAAACAAATAAACCAACACGTCTTATTTCTGAGGAAATATTTAAGCACACTAATATAACTGGGTTTTAAGGTTTTAAATCACAAGTTATAGGACTCTGCGCTTCTACTGTGAATGCAAATATCGGCTAGTGGTATTCTGAAATGTTGCAGTTTTTTAAGTCTTTCCCTTTCGTCACCCATGAAATTCCTGTGCGGGCGTTGCACAGATGCCCCTCTGAATTTTGAGCAATATCTTTGTTTCTAGGAAATGATTAAAAATATTTCCTTTTACATCTGGAATGATTATGATGGTGCTGTATACCGGAAAATCCTGACAGTAGGCACAGTAAAAATTATGAAAAAAAAATAGTGGCAGCAATTAACCTGTTTAAATATGTAGAATTTCTAAGTAGGTGGCAGATTTTAAAAATTGTGTGAAGTCTGCCTATAAATATCTGCTATTGAACTGCCCCCGCACAATCTTTATGGTCAGCAGAGGGTGGCAATTTGATATTGTCCTCCATGTGTCCGATACAAACGTAGAAGTTATTTACAAAGTTGTTCTTCACTGGCCACACCCTGGCTTTGGAACTTCCTTCAGAAGTCTGCCAAATTTGAGCTTGTAGGGAGGCTTTTATTTGGGTAGGTATTTAGGAGCTGGGGATTAGATGTATTTATTTGTATACAGACTGTGAATGTATATTAAGACTCTGAGACATATCATATGATACATTTTCATATTAGGGTGAAGACAGACATACTTTCTGAAGTGCAGCAGAAGTCATTTGAACACTCGCTTGCTGCATTCTGAGGCATTTGCTTTCAGGGTGGGGACTGTACGTGTACATTCAAACCTCTCCTACTGCATCCTTATGTTTTATATTCTGAAAATCTTTTTTTAAAAAAATCCTGTAGTGTGAGGCCAAGCCGCTGCCTCTCCTGTGCCATCAGCCATCCCGTCGCAGGCCAGTCAGAGATGTCTCAAGCCTAAGAAAGAAAGTGAGGCAGGTCATAGCATCACCCAGGGCTCCCCTCCTCTCTTGGATAGACTCTGGCCCTGTCGCCCTTACCAGCCACTATTCTCTCTGGATTGTTCTGGACTCCCTGGTTTTATTCCCTCACAAATTCCCACCCCTGCCCATTAGTAGTTAGGCTGCAGCATGGATTGCCCTAGGTAGCCACACCTGGCTGGAAGTCCACACCAGCCCCAGCTGGGCTTGTTGGGACAGACTTTGGCCTCCACTGACTCCCCTGAGCTTGCTGCCAGCTCGTTCTGCCTGTGTGCCAGGGCTGCCAACTCCCAGGCTGGGTGGCCACTTGCCCCGCCCATGTTGGTGCTGAGGAACGTCCTGGGCTCTGCTGCTGGAGCACTGCCATCCCTGAGAGCCCTGGGGCTGTGGCTTGTCTTGGTTGCTCCTGCCTGTGTTTCTCTTGGGCTTGGCCTCCCTATGTCCCTCACTACAGTCAGGCGGGAGCTTGCAGCGTTGATGGGAGGGGTTGTCAGGTCCTCTCGTTGAGCCTCTGAGGGAGCCATCCCCCAGAGGCTCTTCTAAGGCCGGCCTTGGGGGCCGGACATGTAGGTTTCACTGAATTTACAGGACAGATTAGGAGTATAAGTGTAACCAACTAGCTAAGTAATTAAATAAACAATAAGCTTCTTATGTGGTAGAACTCACATGACTCTAATAAGGTCATTCAAAAGGTTATAAACAAAACCTGTTTCTAGGCTTGTTATCCAAGACGGATTATTAAAGTTGTAAATGAGCTCTTTTCTCCATACCATAACAAACTCCTTAGAGGAGCCAGCAAGATATACAACAGCCGTTAAGAAACTTGTCATTGCTTCCCCTGGGTCTCAGACCACACCTACATCTTCAGCACTGTAGGGAGGTCCCCGGGTATCTTCCTCGGCCCACTGCCATGTGGGGCCTTGGATATGCCTTCCTCCCAGGGATGCTTTCCTCCTGCCTGCTGCACCATCTTGCTCCTGCTGCCCAGCCTGGCTATGAGGAGTCAGGGAGTTCCTCCCCAGTGCCCCCTCTTTAGCCACCTGCTCCATCGCCCTTTCCAAGCCCAACTCAGTTCTGGCTTTCCTTGCACCTACACGTCAAGTGAGCCACAAATCCTCTCTCCTGGCTCGTGCACCTTCTTCTCCCTTGTCCTCAGCCTTGCACCAGCTGTCTTTTTGACATCCTGACAGGTCATGCAGGCTCTGCCACCCCAGTGGCATCCCGCTGTCCTCTTAAAGTGCTGATAGCCCCCTCCAGCTGTGCACGTTACAGTGACAAAAAGTTCACATTGGAATGTTGGTGTCGGGCCCAATGGAGGACCGTGAAAGAATAAGGTTGTAAGGTAAGCATCCACCACTGGACTTGCTCATTGTACTAGTCCCTGTCTTTCATCCAGTGGAGGGCTGTGTGTTCTGACATTTAATTAAAAGGGTTACGCAATAAATAATAGCAGAGGGAAGTTACAGCCCAATCACAGGAACAAGATCCAGCCAAGTGATCATGACTGTGCTCCCGCTATCCAGCAGGGCAGTAACTGGATGCCCAAAAAGATGGCCTTGCACAAACAACAGTGGGTCTGCCGACTCCTTGGATGCCCCCACCAGGGCACACTCCATGAACAGGCTGCCACACTGATAATGCCCCATCTGCCCACAGGTGAAACAGGGGCCCCTCCTGGGTCTAGGTGCAGGGACCTCCCATGACTCTCCCCGAGCTTCGGCCCTCCACTGGTCTCCTGGGGTCACTCCAATGCATCTTTCACCAGGCTGCCCAGGTCAGTTGGTAGGTACATCAGGGGCCTGGCTGTTATCCCAGGGGACTCAGTGCACCACTTGGGCACTCCATCGATATGGCCTGGCCCCTCTTTGCCTCCCCTGCTGGGGACTCTTGCCTTTCCATGGCGGGCCTTCCTTTGTTCTCAGAGTGCTTATCCTTCCACAGCAGTGCATGCTATCTTGGCTGCCCAAGGGCTAGGGCGTCCAGTGATTCAAGGTGCTGACACAGGGTGTGGCAAGCCTCCAGCATCAGCATAAGGAGTTGCTCCATCATGGCTTTGTCCATAACCAATTCTGCTTGGGCTTCTTCTGGCTTTAGCCACTTGAGAGCCAGTTCTTACAAGGCATGGACTGTCTCAAAAGGGCTTTTAGTCTTTGCTCCCTTATAGGCCCTGAATCTCAGTAGTGATACACAATTTCTGGAAAATGACCTTTTTTACCTTGTCAAAATCCCCTGCATCTCCCACATTCAAGGCCTGGTATAAAGACAGCGCCAGCCCAAACAGGAAGGGCCCTAACATTGAAACCCATGTTTAGGCCATGCAATGGCTGTGGCTGTCCTTTCAAAGGCCTCCAGGTATGCTTCTGTAGGACCAATAACAAAATATTTTTTTTTTATTTTTCTATGGAAGTGTAAGTGCTATAGTGCAGTATATTGAACAAAATATACTGCACTATAGCACTTGCACTTTCATAGAAAAATAAAAAAATATTTTGTTATTGGTCTCTTTGGACCTTTGGTCCTGTCAGTCTACTGGTTGCTGAGACCTTTCCCCTGTATTGTTGTATCTATGCTTCTGTAGGAGCCATCCTTGAGACATGGAAAAGCTCACTGGTTGGGGTCCCAATTGCCTGTGTTACCCTGGTCAGGAAGTGGCCCTGGCTAGCTCCTCACCCACTGGTCATGCACCACCTGCTGCTGATCCATTTGCTACCATCCCTCAAAGTGAGTTAGGTCAACAGCGGAGACAGCTGCCGCGAGTGTCTCAGGGACATCTTCACCTGAGCTCTTCAGATCCTGAATGAGCTCCCTAAATTGGTCACTGACCCTGCGGGTCACTGGCCAGGATGTGTTTACTTCCGGCCAGGTGGGTCGAGCATGGAGAGGCTGGGCAGGCTGGAAGTATGTGGCACATAACTATTTAGAGGCTTGTGGCTTTCACACATTCCACAGAGAAGCCAAAAGTGCTCTTTTTAGGGAAAGGGAAACTTTTCTAAAGAAAAGAGAGATTGTCATGTCTGTACCCCTCCATCCACGCCATTGTTCTATGTGTTGAACCATTGCTAATGCTGTACCTTGATTTCATTTTGCAAATGCTCTAACCATCACTTTCGTTTCTCTAGCAGCCTGAGAACACAGCTGTCTTATCTCTTTTCTTTGAAGCTCACAGAAATGACCTTGTACTGTCTGAAATGTTACAGTTTACTCTCATGGATTCCCAGGCCATTTCCCACGCAAACCTGTGGTCTAGGTGGGAGGGGGGAAATGAGTGGGTATTTAGAGTTGTACTTTCTTCACGTCACTATTCCTATCACGGAAACGTGCATTGCTTAGATGCTTTCTTGCCTCTGAGTAATTCTATGGACATATACATGGAAATGATTGGATTTCTGAATAAAACCATTTAACCAAGAGCTTGGACTTCTTGTTGCAATGGTACAGGGACCTGTCTACCATATCCTGTCATCCAGTTTTGCGACACAGGAATAACCCATTCATGGTTGCCACACTGTGAATAATTTTCATAGGCTGTTCATATTTCAGCAGCTGATTCTCTAATAAATAGAAAATGTATTTCTGACTGTTTTTTACATAGTTTCCATTAAGGTGGAATCTTGTGAGCTGAGCAGTCTGATCTTGTGGCTATTTACTCAGAAGTAAGCCCCAGTGACTTAAACAGGGCTTACTGCCAAGTAAACATGCACAAGATTTCAGTGTGCTTAACTCTGTGTTGGATTGTGGTAAGTGTGTTCATAGAGAAAAAGGACTTCTGGAGGCAGCAAAGAGTAACATAAATGTTGTTATTCTATAAAGTGTCACTAGATGTTTGTGGATTTTTTAAAACACCAAGTATATCCTCTTTCAAAAGCTGGAACAGATGAGTTGTTTGACAGAAACACATACACACATGGTATTACTGGTTTGTTTCCATCATAATTTGAAAGTAGGCAATTCTTTGTATGGTAATAAGGGCCTATAATGGCAATTGAGTGGCTGCCAATTTCAAAAGGAAAAATTAAAACGAAGCAATATTACTGGGTGCCTGTTATTATACATAACAAGCCCTTGAAGTTATAATAATTTTGTTCCGTATTTAGCTGAGTGGCTAGCCCTAGCTCCATTTACTCTTTCACTGTCCCTGCCAATCCATTTGACAGAGAGAAAGACCTACTGAAGCTGAAAAATGCCAACCTGCCCCAGTGAAAGGAACATTTCTACACCATCTCCTCTCTCCCATTTGTACACAAGGAGGCTTGAATGCTCACTATTTGGTCCCATTGCCTCTGGCTCTAGTTTTTCAGGAATAAGGACTAACAACACTAATTTAATACCTGGGCAAGAAACAGAACAACAGAATACTCCAACTAGGACTAAGATCTGAGTTACCCAGGTTCGAATCCCCACTCGATTGTGGAAGCTCAGTCGTGGGTGACTCTGGGCCAGTCCAACCATCTTAGCCTAAACTACCTCACAGATGTGTTGTGAGGATAAAATGAAGGAGAGGAAAATGATGTAAATCATTTTGAGTCTTCATTAGAGAGAAAGGCGCAGTAAAAATGAAGTTAAAAAATTGAACAAATTTTCTTGTCCCCCATCTTACTATTCAGCCAAGATATTTATATCACAGTGTTTTCTGGGAGACTCCTATCAAACATATTTGGAGTACACGTGCGCACATATGCACACACTAATCAATGTCACAGAAATTCATGGCAAAGAGAAAACTTGGGAGTTTTAAAATATGGAAAATGAAGAAAAAAACTGTCAATTTTTTTTCACAGATCTAATTTTAGACAGTTCAAGTTTAGTGATTCCTTAACAGGAGGTATCTCAGAAAAAATATAAATTATTTCTAGGTCATAAACATTATGGCCGTTTTCACACGTGCCCCGGGGAGATCGTGCAAACTCACGGCATGAAGCATCTCCCTAGCACGATCTCCTGGCACGATCCCCTTTAATGGCCCAATGATGACAGAAAAAGTGCCATTAAACGGGATCATGCTGGGAAATCGCGCGAGGAATATGCTTTTATGCCGTGCGTTTCGCGCGATCTTCCAGGCGCATGGCCGTGTGAAAACGGCCTATTTATGACACAGAGATCAGCTTAATTTAACATACTGTGATTCATTTCTTCATGATCTGGTTGAAGTTCTCCTTCTAAAAATACATAACCATGGTACTAATAGACCATGTTATATGGTTTTTAAAAAGTTAACTACCAGGTTTAAAGCTCACTGTGAGACTTGCTATTAAGATTCAGTAGAGTTCATGTGTTTTGTTCCTTTTTAACTCAGATTTTTTTTCTGTATGCACTAGAATATTTTCTACATTAATTCCAAAATCACAGAATGTCCTTTCCTGCAACTTTTAGTTTATTTGCATCTTTCCTCCCCTCTCCTCCACTAATACGCACATTTACCTTGATTATACACTGCAAAAGAAGCAAATATGATGTTATCACATATATGATGTTACCAGTAAGCTTTTGGTGTGGTGTGTTGCTCTGATGGTAAAACACTGCTCCAAAGGAACAATGATAATTCAGTCACACTCAGACTGCTTTTTTCGCAGTGTTTTATCAATGCATATGCTGACATCAGTAATGTAGATAGGTTGGAGAGATATACAAATGAACTAAAGGGATGGATAACTCTGGCAAACTGAGCCTGTGCAGTGCTTTGCATAAAAGTTGGAACTAAAAAGTAGAACTGTGAAGGATTTCTAACGCACTGGTTCCATTTTGGAAACAAGACTGCATCGTTTGGAATTCCAAAATCCTAAAAGAAAAATTTGGACATGAAGTTTGATAATTGCCTGTATCCTACCACAGCACCCAGCAAACTTTGAGCTTTCCTCCAGCTGAAGGAACCATCCTTTAACTTCCATCAGTGGAAAAGCCCTTTAAGTTGAAGGAAGGTTTCTTAGGCTGGAGGAACGCTTCAGACATTGCTGAGAATGGGTACAAATCCAGATCAATAACCCTACCTTTCATATTTTGCCATATATCATTCTCAGTCCTATTCTTTCCATGTTATAGGGGTTTTGCACACATATTATGTATCCTTCATTATAAAAATCCATTCTACCTTCATTTGCCATGGCCTGAAATACCTTTCTTCTTTTCCCCATCCCTTTGCTTTTTAATATCCAGCCTGATGAAGAGCACTGCAGAAGTCCAAAGCTTGCACACCATTTTGTGTCATTTGGGTTGGTCTTAATAAAAGGAATAATGGATTTTTTTAAAATTTTTCTTTGGACCAACATGGCTATCTGAAACCTCTGTTCCACTATTCATGTAAACCATGGTTAAGAAAGCATAACTGTGGGCTCTTGGGATGTTCCAGATTTCCAAACCATGCTTTTTGAGCCTAATGTTTCCAGGGGTCATTTCGCAGAAAAAGAGCTGCAGGAACTCATTAGCATAACTAATTAGAATAACTCATTAGCATATGCCATGCCCCTTGCCATCACCTGAAGTGTGTCATTAGCATAACTGATTTGTGTATGCCACACCACCTGACATCACCTATCCTGGCTGTTTTGGACCCAATCCTGGCCATTCAAGGACAAAATTGGGCCCAAAATGGCAAAAAGGGGCTGAAAATGGCTGAAAAGGGGCCCAAAATGGATAGGATTGGGCCACTTCTGAGTGGAACCGTGATCCACCACCCATCAGAGGCCCAATCCTGGCCATTTTGGAACCAATCCTGGCTGTTTTGGGCCTGATCCTGGCCATTTTGAGCACGAAGTGGGCCCCAAATAGCTGAAAGGGACCCCAAACGGCCAGGATCGGGCCCGAAATGGCCAGGATTCGGCTTCTGCCAGACGGGGGAGTGTTCTCTCACTTGGCAGTGGCCCGATCAGGGCTGTTTTGGCCCCAATTTGGGACAAAACTACCCGATCCAGGCCGAAATGGGCACAAAATGGCCAAAAATCAGGTGGGCAGGGCCACCAGACAGGTTACCTCTTTGGAGAACTGCTGGAACTGTGTTCTGGTGCATCCCCCTCGAAATGAGCCCTGAATGTTTCAACGTACATGCCATGGTTTGTGCTAAGATTTTCATGATTGCTGAGTTGACTATCCATTGATCTGCCTCCAGAGACTGCTGTATCGTGGAGATGGGACTGAATGTATGAATCTAAAAAGATGGGAAACAACGGCATACAAGCAGCCCCATGCCATGGTTTGCCTGTCGAATACCTGAAAGTTCAACCTACGGTTCTGCTTCTAAACTAAGAATAATGTAAACTTTGTTTGGGTTGATGCTTGAATCGGCATTCCTGCTATAGATGAGACTCATCACATTCCTCAAGGCATTCCCCTGTCCCCCAGTAGCAGTGGAGATCAGTGGCCTGCTGTGGGAAGAGGAAGGCAGGACAGTTCCATTCTGCTGATGGAAAATTTAGTCTGGATCCAATTTAATGTCTTTACTGCTTGCTCATAAAAGCTCAGCCCAGAAAACCTCTCAGAGCTCAATGTATTTTGGAAGCACCTGCACACAGAGGGACAGGCAAAAGGAAACAAAAGAAAATAATTTCTTCAGCCCACATTTGGAATGAGAAACAACTTCAATTTACCAGCTCAGGTTTTCCAGCTCCCCTTTCAATGAGTCATGCTGTGAAGATGTGGGAGCTGGAAACTATCTCAAGGGAGATGCAGCATTATCATTCCACGTAGAATTACACGCCCTCACTGCTCACCAATTTTCTAGCAATCAGGAAGAAATGAAATATAAGAGGCTGACTGGCAACTCTTCTGTTCTGACTTCTGAGACATGCAGAATGCTACAAACATGGACCAACATTTGCTTATCCTGATGGTGACTTATGTCTTTGTTGTATGTATGTATGTATGTATGTATGTATGTATGTATGTATGTATGTATGTATGTATTTTATTGTAACGGTCCTTAGACCAGCTATATATAATAAAATCAAAGCATAAAACAAGATAGAATACATTGTTTAAAATTCATATACTTCAAATAAAATATCCAAACACATATCCTAATACATCAATATAGAGGTAAGCTTAACAAAATCCTGAATGAATTTTGTTTCACTGTATTCTCCTGATATAAAAGCAGTATTTGTTTACAATTCCATTCTCTGGCAAGAATGAGAAATAAATGATTTAAAATACTATGGTCAGTTTTCTAGGCCACTTTTCTCATGTTCACATGAGTGAAAGCTCCCCGTTCATCATTACTGATATTCTGATATTAAAGAAATTAAATGGGAGGGGGGAGGGAGTTCCACTGATTTCTATCACATTATCCCAAGGGAGCCTCGAGGCAGAACCTCAGGGGATTAAAACAATATAGTGATTCTTAGAGAGATTCCCAGGGATTTAATTATTTTCATAATGAGGTGCCTTATGTCTAACATTTTAATTTGGGTTAAAAAACACTTCGGGAAACTTCATCTCCAGAAGTTTAAAAGCATGTGATTGCTACCATATGGAAGCTTCCATTTTTCTTAAGTTGTTTTAGAGTTTCTAATGTATGAGGATGGCACTGTAACTGACAGTTTTAGACATTTCCTTCTCTGTATATCAATGCTGCTGGTTTTGATACTGCATTTATTCCTAATAGTCTTTTGAAAATGTGGCCAACATAGCTCATAGCCTTTCTCTACATGCTAGAGAATACATCTCTCCTTTTCTTTTACCTTTCATTTATTCTCAGCCCCCTACCCCACGGACTCTCAGGTGGAGAGAACAGTTCCTTCCCTTCTCTGTGCCCACAATTGTTTCCTGCTTTTAATGTAAAGTTCTCTCCAGCTACAGCTCAGAACACTTTGGCACAATGGCCGAAATTTAAATAACCCATTGTGGAAATTTGAAAAGAAGCCAACTCAGCTCACCGTGTAGCGGCGTGACCTTCCTGCGTGTGTGAGGGTGTCCCAGGTCTTCCCTCTCTTGTGCCTCTTTTCCTCTCCCAAAAGCAGGCTGCCTGCCTCCCCTCATGCAGTCTTTACAAAGTAGTAAGAAGGCTAATTTTAGGGTACTTCATCATAGTGCCATGGAAAGCCATGGTGTCATTTCAAAATCAGCAGCACATGGCACGGCTTTGAGCTGCTGCTGTTGTCGTCGTTTTCTGAGGGGAGACGAATTGTGGCCTCAGTTTTATCGGTCTCTCAACTTGTCCTATTAGTGATAAACCCCCTCACAGCACACTAGAACTAACCATCCATTCCCCCCAAAACAAAAGATCCTGGAAATAACCATGGGGACATATATTTGAGAGAAGGGCCTGTCCTTCAGCCCCAGTATTGGCTTCTTATGCAGTCCTATATACAGAATGTCATCAGAAGCCTCTATAGTGCTCCCCCACCCCATATCTCTGTGTTTCCATATCCTGACACATCTCTGCCTGGGATTTCACTCTTCCAACTCAGCCACCTTTAGCAACCTGAAGGGGTCTTGTTCTCTTAAATGACTACTTATTCTCCATTATTGACTCTTATTCCTGCAACTTAGGTCTACCAGAGCCCATCTATATGAGGAGCCACCTCTCTCTCTCATCCTTAAAATCCTTCCTCAAAACCCACTTTCCCCCATGAAGCTTTTGGTGTAACTAACACCTTGCAGAAAGTAAGTGTAAATACCTGTAATTGCACTGATGCACATACTGCCCTAGGATCACTAGCTTCTGTCTTTCCCTTCCTCTCCTCCTTCACCTACTGTTGCCTCTCCATCTGTAAGTCCCTTGGTGCATGGACTTAGATGCTTTGTTTATGTTACACTGTAAAGCCCCATGTATATTGATGTTGTTGTAATAGGAGGTGCTTCAGAAGAGCTTTGTGACTTCAGGGGGTACCCATTTGAAAACAGCTGCCTTTGTCATAGGAGGACTCTTGGTTTGGAATCTCACAACAATGCCCATGTTTTGTGATTTTGCTGGGGTGCCCACTCCCTGTTCTCCAAATTCCAAATCTGCCTGCAGGTTCAACATGAGTGGGGAATGAGGATCCCTGAACTGGACAAATTATCGGAGACCTGTTTTTTCACTGGTTTGTAATAGAACTAAATGCACAGTTGTGATGAACAGAGCTGGAAGGCTGGTATTGAGCTTGGTTTGATCATGTGAAATATGGCAACTGTAGAGAAGATCTTGGGAGCCTTGTGAAACCTGCTTCCATTTTCACATTTGAGTGTTCCAACGTTACTAGGAAAAGTGGCCATTTCCTGTCTGGCTCCTTATACAGACTGGAAAATGTGAACATGGAAGATGGATTAGGAAGTTGCCACCTATTTTTTTAAAACCATTAGTAGCAATTAATGTGTTCAAAACCTTTTCCCCTCATCAACCACGAGATCTTCAAAATGATTCCTTTCCTTCTAAAAAATAAAACTTCGTTAAGTGGAGAACCTTGCATGGATTCTCCACTTAATGGATATGGGGATTGCTTGGTTTGGCAACTTTCATCTTGCCCCTGGAAAACTGCCCATTGCCTAGTTGGTGTCAAGTGACAATCATGGTATTCTAGCTTTAGGATGCTTTGTAAAATTTGCAACAGACGGGCTGTTTTTTTTTTAAAGTTACAAGACATGTGAATGTAGACTTATGGACACTCCATTTATCAACTGTCAGATATTAAAGGAAGCCTGACTGAGCAAATAAGGGAACATGGGCTAAATCTTGAAGGTCCATTTCACGAATTTTGGTGGCTTCTTCCAACACAAGGTGCCTTCCTCTGACGCAAATGGCTCTTCAGAAGAGCCTTCGGAAAGTGCTGCTACAAGTGGGATGAATTTGTGGGATCTTCTGTATGCGTGTGAGCTACTTGCATTTGAATGACGGAGTATATTCCTTCATTAACACTGTAAAAAGCATTTGCAAAGCATCTAAATATTAGACTGATATTTACAGTATGCCATTTGTTTCCACACAGCCGATATTGTTTGCTTTGTAGCATGAAGTTGAGAATTTGGTTCCCTCTGCCTGCAAGTGAAGACACTGCTGCTCGAAAGAACTAGGAAAGAATAGAAACATATTAAGGCTTTTTTTTAACTCAAGGTCAAACTAGACATCATGTGCCTGGGTTAGGGGAAGTCAGCCACATGTATGAATTCATACATTTTCCTGGTCATGTATAAAGCCTTTTGTGTGTGTGTGTGTGTGTGTGTGTGTGTGTGTGAATTTTTCATAAATTGGCTCACATGGGTGAAGAGAACTAAGCCCTGCCACCTTTCCCCCAGAATCACTTTGCTGCACTCCTGAAGAATTTTCCTTTCAGCCTGGATAACTTCTGGTGTCAGAGCTGGCTGAGACTAAACTTCTTAAACTTTAAGCAACAAAGCATAGTAAGATAAGGTATGAGGGAGCAAAGTTTTGCTCCCCTTACCTGCATGCTCCATTTTCAGTAAAAGTCTGTTTTAAAAACTCTCCATCCTGCCTCTTGCTTCAAATGTGACTGGGTGGATATTTGAATGAATTCACATGGCTGCTCCCTTCTCCTCTAAGTTGGTTATGTTTGCATTTCTCAAAACTAGCAGGTTTTAAAATGTTCATATGAATCAGAGAGGGGATGAAAGCATCCTCCAAATAAGTGTAGATCTTCCTTTTAGCTTATTTTAGACTGATAGCCAGGAATTATTCTTCCCTATAAATGTATAACATTATGTGCTCCACAGTTCCCCATGTAGGGAGAAGTCCCTGGAGCATGGCTACTTGATTTGATTCCTATTGGAAGAGAGAACAATGGAGAATTATGGTTATTAATTGGTACTATTTGCTTTATTTACAAACATATTTATAGGTAGAAGCAAAAAGGCACTCTTATCAGGCAGCAGATCCCATACCCTGCATCAGATACTCAGAGAGAGAGAGTCTCTACGAGGTGCTTCTACCAATGCAGGGCAGTTTGCTTCTCTCTGTGGTCCTTCCAAACTTTCAACCTCTTTTCCTCCCCACACATTTCTGCCCCTCCTCCAAGATTAGATGCATACTAAATAAAGAGAGACAAATAAAGAAAACCATCAGTGCCCATTGAGAAGCATTAGCATTCTTTTGTCATATGTCTCCGGAAGTGTGGCACTTCAGTCTAAGCCTATTCACTGCTACCAAACCTACAACAATCAAATAATTCTACAAGGCAGTCTAGTTATAAAATTACATTTTTCAGTCAATTAAGAAAGGGAATAGAGGAATCCTCACAGGAAACAGATTAATTTGGTAAATTCAACACGTTTTGAGTATAAACTCCTTTTTCAGAGCAACTATAAAATACGCATATAAAAATAATTTGGAAGCAAAAGTTTTAAAAAGTATGTCAGGCAAAAATATGCCCTAACCTGTAGTGCTCTAAATGAATGTAATACAGAAAATCACTAATATATTGTTCCTAAAAAGATGTTCAAAATCTCAATGGTTATTAAGACAATAAATAAAACCAGCAGATTCCAGCAGATTTTAGTTTATTTATTTCAAACATTTTTATGCCGCCTTTCCACCCAGTTCAGCGTTCTCGAGGTGGTGAACAATCAAAAACATTAACACAAGCTTTTAAAATACCAAGTATAAAAAGAATTACAAACAATTAGACAACATAAACAGTTAAAATACATACACAGAAAGGAGGATCAGTGAGGGAATGCCAAGCAATAACACATTGTTGCTGCCTCATTTAACTTTCACATTTTGGATTATCAATGTGCCTTATGCTTGACTAGCTTCAATTTCTCAATATTCTCATTGCACATTAAATTTTTCTTAGCAGCTGGTGGACATGTAACAAAGCAAAAAAAATTGGAAACAAATACATTCAATTATTCAGAAAATTTTAAAGACTAATATTCAAATGAAGCCAGAAGCCTTTGTGCTGGGGTTAATGGATAAACAAGTAGAAGCTACACATGGCATACTATTTTGTATATAATAACAGCAGTGAGACTATTATATGATCAAAAATGGAAAATTTCAACATTACAATAGAAGATTGGCTAGAAAAAATGATGGACTATGCTGAGATGGTCAAATTGATGTCTTTAATCAGGGAAAAGAAATTAGATATTTGAGCATTTAGAAACCTCTTACTGACTTTTTGTAAGAAACAAAAAGAAATCAACTAATGATCTGTACTTTTGAAGATTAGGGAGAGGAAAAGAATATATGGATGGAAAGGGGACGTGGTTACCTATGGTAACTTTGAAGTTGGTATATAATATGTAATATTGTTAGACTTTTTCAAATAGAAGATTGGTATGTATTCCTACCTACACATGTATAAGCTTCCCCTCCGCTTTATGCTATTTTTCTTTTTATTTTTTTCCTTTCTTTTGTCTGTATTTTTATCAAACTCTAAAACTTTAAAAAAATTCTATTACTTTTTTTTTCTTAGTAGCTAATGTGATGGAAATTTCAGACATGCCAGGTTATCCCTAGTGATTGAACCTGGAAATTATCACTACTCACTCACAGAAAGTTTATTTAAAGTGCACAGGCCTAAGAATCTAAGTCCAAAGACCCCAAGAAGCAAGGCACACTGTGTCCGGGGTCTACAGCCCAGCCCCCAGACTTACCCGGATAGGAGGACAGGAGACCCCCAGGAGATAGCAGCCCAGCTGCCTCGGCAGACAGCCAGACCCAGATCCAGCCAGCCACAGGAGGAAGGGAAGAGACACCCAAGCCCCTGCCAGCCACAGGGGGAAGGGAAGAGACACCCAAGCCCCAGCCAGCCACAGGGGGAAGGGATGAGACACCCAAGCCTCAGAGGGTTAGAAGGGGCAGGTGGAGGCCAGCCAGCCCCACCCTCCAGTGGGAGTCCAGGGGGCCAGGTAAGGAGACTGGGGGCAACCCAGAGGGGGCTAGAGCGGACAGAGAGGACCAAGACAGTGGGGACAGGCAGCCAGCAGCGGGCCAAGCTAAAGCCTTACCAGCCAGGGAGGAGAAGCAGCCTCAGCAGCTGAGAACCATGCCCCAGCCTGCAGCCCAGCTGGAAAGCAGTAACCTAGCCCAGGGGATGCTAGGAGCTAAGCAGCTCCAGGTGGAGCTGCCTGAGGCATTCTGTGGGAGGAGATGGGCAGCCAACCAGGGAGGCTCAGCTGTGCCTGCCTTCAGCCATCAGCTCAGCCAGGGAGGCTGGACAGCCAGCCAACAAGGCACAGGTGGACCGGCCCAGTGCTTCTAGCCAAATGAGCACAGGTGCAGCTGCCTAGGCCAGCTAGGGCCATGGGTGGAAAGCAGCAGGAGGGTGTGGTTGGCAGGTGCAACATGGCTAGGCTGAATGGATAAAAGGGAAGCACACCCACAGGGTGAGGTGGGTTGAGTAGGAGCAATGGAGTGGAGTTGGAGCAGAGGCAAGGAGGAGAGATGGCGGAGATCAAAGGGGGTGAGTGGCACAGGTTGAACAGGCCAGCAAGTGGACTGAGAGGGAGTCTGGGTGAGGTATACTGCTCCTCCTTCCACAGAGCAGGGTCCTGCAGCATCCCTGACACCCCTTTGATGTCAGGGCTGGTCAGACCAGCGCCCCATCCAGTGGTGGCTGCCGCAAGCCCTGACACACTGGCTTATATAGATACTAAATTCCAAGTCTTTTACTAACCAACCACAGAGTGAATTAAGAAACATTTCCATATATGGTAAATGGCAACAACTTGTCAGATGTTGATTGGTTGAAACTTGTTGCTAAGGCTAAACATGTGCAGGGCAGACTAGAGTACCTGCCTGACCTTGCTTACAGATAATGGTTCCTGAACCAAAGATTTTTAACACACTAGTAAATAAATTAGATTTCCTAAAAGTATATGATTCTCTTGACAGAGGTAAGACAAGATGGCACCATATGCCCATATGCCTGTACTCAGAAGTAAGTCCCATTGGGGCTTACTACCAAGAAAGTGTTAGAATTGAAGCCAAACAGGCTTAAGACTATGACCTGAATGATCTGTTTTTCTCCCTACCACTCTTTTATTTTTTATGAACCAGCCTGATGAAGAGTTCTGGAGGATGGGAAATCTTGCACATTGTGTTGGGTTATTTGGGTTGTTCCTAATAATAGATATTGCATGGCTTTTGTATTTGTGTCCAAACTCAGTGTTTAATGCAGCAGATTCACTTTGCTTTATGTTAGAGAGTCCTGACCTGGACAGCTCAAGTGAACCTGATTTCATTACATCTCAGAAGCTAAATAGGGTCAGCTTTGGTTTTTAATTGGATGGGAGACCTCCAACGAAGATCAGGGTTGCGGAGGCAGGCAATGGCAAACCACCTCTGTTAGTCTCTTGCCATGAAAACCCCACCAATGGTCACCAGAAGTCAGCTATGACTTGAGAGCATTTTCCTCCACCTCCATACTAGAGAAACTGTGCTGTTCTCAATGTATCATGGAAATCCTGCAATTTATGTTTAACATGGCCTGTAGCAGTATTGTTCTTTACATCTGAACTGTTATCGATGTGATTTATGGTTTCTGCTTAGAACATATGGATTTATTCTTCAGTGAGTCTCTGCAAATAAATATAGTGACTGTACTTCTGCAGGTTCCTAGAAACATCACCTCTCTGTTCTAGAACACCTGCATGGAAAATCTGGGGAGTTACCATGGTGATTTTCTGATATTGCTCTGGAATACGTGTAAACTGTAAAGGGACTGCTATGGCCTACAATCCCTATTACTACATTGTTAGTCTGCACAGGCAACAACATACTCTTCTTTTGCTCCTTAAGCTAGAAAATGTGAAAACGGTCCAATTGCATTTCTGCACCTGATAGATCAGAGAGTGAGGAAAACTGCAAAGCTAGGACTGAGGCTGGGCCGTGCCACAGGACTAACATTATTATTTCCATGCACATGGCTGACAAAATTAATAGAGACAGTGTGGAAGCTGCACTGGCACCGGTGTGACTCAAAAAGTAGGTTTGGATTTGACTTCCAAAACACTGTAGTCTCCACCTTAAGATGACTTTGCCTGATTTTGCTGGATGTTTTCACACCGATCCAGGTAAAAAGTGAAAGAAAAATAGGAAACACAAACATTCTGGAGTAAAAGTATCTTTTCTAGTGAAACGACTGTAACAAATGAATGACAAAATGTACATCACATTGAGGAGACTGAGCAAGAAACAACAGCTCATGTCTTCCTCTTTAGTGAAGGGAGGGGGGAATAAACAGAATCACAAATCCAGTTTGTAGAGTTATGTTATCTACTGGAGAACAGATCTTTGTGCTGTTGTTGCGCTTCCATATTATTTCCTTCAATTTTTTTAAAAAAAATCCTCAAACCCTAAACATTTTAAGAACTGCAGCATGTTATGTTGTTATTCTGGTTCCTTGCAAATTTTTGGCATTTTTAAAATAACCATTTATAATCGGCCTTTCTCCACCCTGCAAAGAGGAGCCAAGGCAATTCACAGTAAAACCAGCAGATTAATAACACTTCAAAATAACAACCAATCATCAAAACACCCTCCTAAAAAGAACCGCTTTGGACATTTTCATAAAAGCTTTTGGTTCATAATCAAACCATTAATTTCTTCTGGGGAGCCATTCCGTAGAATCAGGGCCAACACTGAAAAAGCCCTCCAAGCTGGCTGATAATGTTTTAATCACTCTGAGAGGTAGCACTAGGTAACCAGCAAAAGGAGAATTCACAAGTGCTTGCAGAGTATCTCCCTCCCTGCTGTCTCTTTTCCCATTCTCCCCACCACCTCCAGCCCGCACTTTCCCTAACACTGCTGTCAAGCGTGGCCCCCACTTCTCGGTCACTTCCTACTCCTCAATGTGGCTGCTACTGTTGCAGGCCAGCATTGTGAGTTGCCAAAGCTGCTCCTCATGATGTCAGGGCCTCTGTCTCATGTTGCAGTTTGTGGAATTGATTGTAAATTTTCAAGCATCTTGTCTGTGCATTTTTTTCACACAGAAAATAATGCGTTGTTTTAACATGATGGTACTGTAATATGCACCTTCATCTGGATAGCCTGGGTGAGCCTGATCTCATCAGATCTTGGAAGCTAAGCAGGGTTGGCTTGGGTTAGTAATTGGATGGGAGACTTCCAATGAAGACCATGGTTGCAGATCCAGGATATGGAAAACCACCTCTCTTAGTCTCTTGCCATGTAAACTCTGCCAGGGGTTGCCATAAATCAGCTATGACTTGAGGGCACTCTCTACCATACTACAATACACGTGAGCATGAAAAGTTAAAACATTCCTTCTTGTGAGAAAATATATACATAACACATGCAAATACTGCTATACTAGGTTAAAAGAAGCATTCCTTCTTGTTCCACAGGGATGGATAGCCATGTTTGTCTGTTGCAGCTAGCAGCACTTTACAAGCTTAACATTTATTCCAGCACAGACTTTGGTGAGTCAGCGCTCACTTCTTTAGATTTGATGATGTGCGAGCTCTGATTTAAGACACTTTATGCTGGAATAAATTGTGTTAGTCTTTACAATGCCATTGAACTTTCAGTTCAGCATTCCCTCTTGTGTTCTTTCTTCCAAAGCACTGCTTCCTGTCAGACAGCCTCATTAGAGTAACCCCACTCTTTAGAGTAACTCAAGCAAAAAGAAAAGGGGGGAGGAGGTCCCTACATCAGCCCCCTTACAATTTAAATCTTCAGCCCCACTGAGTTCTGTGGTAGATCAAGATGGACAGCCATGTTAGAGTCTCTCTACACAAGACTTCTTACACAATGATGCTCAAGTGTAGAGAGACGCAATGTTGGCCAGGAAGCCTAGTTTAAGAAGACAGAGCCAAAGGCTCTGTCGATGTCACCTCTCTACAGGAGGGTAGTTTAAAAAGTCAGAGCTGGCAGAGAGCCCGCCTCAGAGGTTTTGTTAATTTCATCTTCGCCTCCTAGAATGCTCTGTCAATTTCACCTCCCCTTTGCGGAGGCGATGATGAAATTAACAAACCCTCTGTGGAGGGCTCTCTGACAGCTCTGATTTTTTAAAACTACACTCCTGTAAAGAAAGTGAAATTGACAGAACCTTCCACAACTAGGCTCCCGGCTAACATCGCGTCTCCCTATACTTGAGCTTCCTTCTGTAGAGACACTTTATCCGTAGCAGTAGAAAAGAGCAAGAGTCCAGTAGCACCTATAAGACTGACAAAGTTTGTGGTAGGGGATGAGCTTTCGTGAGTCACGGCTCACTTCTTCAGAGTTCTGTGGATGGATATATGGTGAGGGGTTACTAATAATAAGCCTCTTTCCTGAGCGAAGGCGAAAGGGAGAAAACAGCCCCCCTCTCCCACCGGGAAAACAGAAGCGGGGGCTCATTTCAGCTTCTCTCCTGTTCGGGGGAGCCGAGAAAGGCTGAGTCAGGACCTGCTTCCCGCCGGCTTCAGTTCCCTCCGTAAGGGGAGTTGGTGCTGAGGCGCCTGCGCGCGGAGAGGGCCGAGCCGGCGCTTCTGGGCCTGTTCTCGCCGCGCGGCCCGAGCGCCGGCCTGCCCTTTCGGAGGAGACGGGCGCTTTCCCGCCGGGGCTCCGGTGAGTCCCGTTTCCGGAGGGGGACGCCACAGCGGGGGGAAACGAGGAGAAGCGGGCAGTGCGGCTGGCTGCCGAGGCGGGCTTAGAGGGGAGGCCGGGGCCTGACGTGACAGGCGGTTTGAGGCGGCCGGGGAAGGAGCTGGGACTGGCCGGGGCTGCGGGCAGGGCGGACCGCCCCGAGGAGCGCCTTCCTCCCTCTCATGCCTTGGGGGAGCTCGCCGCTTGCACGTCTGCCAGCCAGCCAGGCCCGTGTGGCGGGCGCAGGGGTGGTGGGTGGGCAGGGCAGGCGCCGCACCGGACTTTGACAGTTGGCTTTCTTCCAGCGGGAGGCGAGGCGCTGTCCGCTCGCGGTCGCTGCGGCCTATGGGGGAAAGGCGAGGCGGCGTTTCTTTTCTTTTTTCAAACAAGTTCTACCCGCAGCGGGCCCGGAGCCTGGGCAAGGGGCCCTGCAGGCGCTCGGGGTGGGGGCGTCTCGCGCGTTCGTTGCAGCCGATACTTTGATCTGCGTAGAATTTAAAGCGCAGGCGGCTTAGTGGTGCTCTGTGGGTGACCCTAATGTTAGCGCAGTCATTGGCCCGGAGCTCTGGGTGGCGGGGCTGCTGCTCGGCTGCTTGAGGCCAAGTGGTATGCGTTTTGTGCCTGCATTTTTTCCCTTACGGTGGAGGAGAACTTTAGATCTGTGAAATAATGTGTGTGTGTGTGTGTGGGGATTACATATCCTCTTTTCCAGCGTCTGGGGCGAATAATGGCAGCCACCCCATGTTAAAAAAAAGAACAAGTAGGAAATCCAGTTGCACATCTATGCAGCTATAGGGGTTAGCTCTTAGTGAGCAATTAGGAAGAACACATCAGATTTTCCACCCTGTGTGCCCTAAGGCCCCTTTTCTAGTGAAAACATTAAAGGCTTTCTTGCTTGCTTGGCTTAAATGAAAATTGATCATTCATGGACGGGGTTTGGATTGTCCCTGACAGGGCCAGCCCCCACAGGCCCCTTTTTTCTTTCCTGCCAAGCCAGGGCCTGAAGATCTACTCCTTTGTAAGTCATGCAGCACAGTTTATTATTTATTAATTAAAATATTTACACACTGCCTTTTCTTTTTGCTTATGGCAGCTTTGAACTCATAATTTAAACAATACAGATTAAAACCAAATAGCATGCTCCCCTCCCATGCTGCTGATCATACTTTGTCAAAAGTTCACCTGAGGTGCCTATTTTGTACAGAGTTCTGTATTCGGTATTGCTATACAGGGTTGACATATGAAACATTATTGGAACAATTCATGTTCGACTGTTGTATTGTGTTCTAATAATAAAGGAGGCCCAGTGTATTCTAGGCAGTTATATAACGTTAATGCTGGCAATCCCTAGTCCTACATAACATTTACTTAGCGCTAAGTATTGCGATACCCTGTAATTTACATAGAAATGACACTGGTGCCTGTCGGAGGGCTTACAGTCTAAAGGGGTTCTACATGGCTTTTTCCCATATGGAATCAATCTTGTGTTGGGAGAACTGTGGATTTTCTACTACATTCTTTGTAGAGCAGTGGTCCGTATAAATGGATCAGGGAGCTCCAGCTGATATGTTCCATGCAGCCACAAACCACTGATGACATTGGGTACAGGTTCCAAAATAAGTATTTTCTTCCATTGAAACTATTGACAAAACTATTGATCTGCCATGTGAGTGATATGTGTAGACAGCATTAACTGGTTAGTGGGTTAGACAGCATTAATTGGTAAGTGGGTATAAATGGCAGGGCTATGGTGGTTTAGATTTGCCTACTGGAATTTCAAGGGGAGGGTATTGCCATTTCTTAAAAGCTGTATTGGAACTTAATTCTTTGCCCCTGGATCGACTGACATTAGTGTGCCAGTTCATTTTTAGTTATAAAGATAACAACAAGAACGTTCGATTTATATACCACCCTTCAGGACAACTTAACGCCCACTCAGAGCAGTTTACAAAGTATGTTATAACCAGAATGCCCGTTTAATATATTATAGGCCTTGACAAATATTTCAGCCTTCAGAGTTATGTATGAACATATTCTCTTAATTATTGCTCCCGTCCCCTGAAACGCTATGAGCCG
Source organism: Eublepharis macularius (assembly GCF_028583425.1). Lineage (NCBI taxonomy): Eukaryota > Metazoa > Chordata > Lepidosauria > Squamata > Eublepharidae > Eublepharis > Eublepharis macularius. The sequence goes on from NC_072795.1 coordinate 115,315,770, forward strand.
CAGTGAAATCAAATTTCTAAGTACGTTGGTGACCTGGTGGCAGGGATTTGTCTAGCCCTGGCATATTCAGTATTGAAGGAGCTAGTGTGTTTACAGTAAATATAAATATCATATAATAGTTGTAATTTAAAACTGGCTAATGGAAGCATCTTTAGGTATTAGTTTTTAAAGAACCATTACTAAACATTGTCAGGTATGGCTGTTTCATTGTGAAGCTGAGACTTATTCTACATTTCAGTGAAATCACTGCGGATATAAATCTCTTAATGGCATTGTGCCATGCAGTGTGAAGCGTGGGTCTCAAAGTTGTACCAGAACGGGCCTTAAAATTTACCATAATCTGAGTTCTCTGTGTACTTGTTCTGTGATGTCGATTAAGAGTTTTGTATAACTCATCCCGAATAAGTGCATTACTCTTCTGTAAACCAGTAACGTAACGGTAGTGATTCATAATGAAAGATAAAGTAAGAGTTTGCCGTGAGTCTGGGATTTTTTGAGTTTGAAGCTCAAAGCACATTTTAATTAAGCAATATGGAAGGGAATCTTTCTCTGAAGGCTTGGGTGAACTTTTCACTATGTTGTTCTACCATTGCAAAATTATTCTTTTTAGCAGAGAGGCAATGAATGAATAATGAGAAAAGAATGTGCATTGGGTGGAACATGGTTAGGTGTGGAGCATTGCATAATGTGCTGTCTTTGTGTGGCACATCTAACTATGACCAAAGCATAATAAAATGTGGTGGGGTGCTGTAGGTGCTGTCTTTGTGTGGCACATCTAATCACGACAAAAAATTAATATGGTGGGTTGTTGTGATATGTGTATCCTCTCTGATGCTCTCCAGATAGCTATAATTGGATGACTAGTTTGGTTTTCTCTATATTTTTTCAAAGCACATTTCTTTTTAAATGAAAATATGGATCTTAAACTTACTGTGCTGTTTATGTTCTTGTAACACAGGTTGACTCACCATTGACATGGATGCGTGAAAGCTACTTTGAGGAATATGTTCCAGTTCATGGCATCCTCAGTGTATCCTAAATGTGGTATATATTTATCTTTTTCAGTCTAATGCTATAATCCTGTAGGAGTATTTTTTATTTATATTTATATTTCAATTTATATACCGCCCATCCCAGGGGCTCTGGGCAGTGAACAGTTTAAAATTGATAAAAACAAAAAACAATACTAAAATCAATATACAAAACAATAATGAAATAAATTAACCAAGTGCAATGGTGGGGAGAACCCTCCCCCACCCCAAAGGTGGGAGGCTGACATGGCACCGCCCCCTTCAACCACCGAACGCCTGGCGGAACAGCTCCGTCTTACAGGCCCGGTGGAACGATAATATGTCCCACTGGGCCCGGGTCTCCATTGACAGAGTGTTCCACCAGGCTGGGGCCAGGACTGAAAAGGCCCTGGCCCTGGTTGAAGTGAGGCGGGCTTCCTTAGGGCCGGGGACCACCAGTAAACATTTATCCGCTGATTGAAGCGGTCTCCGGGGAACGTAAGTTCCATTGGTTTTGGTAGGACTTATTTTTCAAGAAAGTGTGCATAGATTTGGTATGGAAATAATCTTTGGTATTAGCTTAGATGTGAAGATCTGTGGAAAAAATAGAAACCTGGGATTCCCCTCCCCTCCGTGCCAAGATTTCTGGTAATTTTACATTTCTGTGTTAGCTGTCTCTTCCAATACAGAATAAGGGAACTTGATTGACAGTACTGTATTTGATTAGAACAATGGTTGCATTTAGATTGCAGAAACAAACTCTGGTTTGTTCATGGCAAGAAATGAGTCTGGAAACCATTCAGCTTGTTTGCTTCCTTGACTATATCTGTAGAGGCAAAATTTTGTAAGTCACACATGGTATCGTGAGTCACATATGGTAGCTGAAGAAGTGAGCTGACTCACGAAAGCTCATACCCTACCACACATTTTGTTAGACTTATAGGTGCTAGAAGTATAATGTACGTGCTGACAGCTTTCTTTAAATCTTTCCTGATGTTTGAGAAGATGGGAGTATATACTTCCTAACTTGATTTGACAGTGTTTTGATTGCATGAGCCTGGGATGGAAAATTACAGTCCTTTGGCCCGAAGAATATTCTTAGGCCTTTATTGCATAGGCAATTTTTGCTGTGTTTGGCCCCTTACCTCTTTGGGTTTCTTCCGAATTCCAGATAATTAACTCTTCCTTCTGATTTCAATGCAGCATTTCAAGGGTTCTCTTCCAAGTTTTCTGCCTGTGCTTTTTCTGCGTAGGAAAATGCCACATTGAAATCTGAAGTGGAGTTAATCTTCTGGAATTCAGAAAAACTGAAGAGGTATGGGGCCAAATGCAGCAAAAATTGCTTGTGCAAAAAAGGCCTTCTTTCAGTTCTGAAATTAAGGGGGAATTCTACTGTATGATAAGGAATGGTGACAAACTTTTCATTGTCAAAAAAACAGGGGAGTTGAAAACTCAGAATGTAAAAACTCAGAATTTAAAATGCTCACTGCATTTAAAAAGCACAGTAGTAAATTTACATGTACTCTGGTTCCTCTGCTAGTAAATTTACATTCAGATCAATATATGAATGAATCAACAGTGCTTTAAAATCCTGTCTTGTTAACCTGCCATCATTTGTTCATTAAATGATTCAGAGATTACATTTTTGCATCTCATTTGCTTCTGAAGTAACATAACCACATCGGTAACAAAAGTTGACCGTTTTTAATGCTTTGACCTCTAAAAGTGCCAGCGACAGGAAAGTTCTTCAAAGCTAGAAGATATAAAGAGATCACATTTTAAAAGATCATTGTTCAGCAGCCTTAAAGCTTCCCAGGCTTACAATGCAAACTGAAATTCTTACCACACCTTTTGTTTGCGCCAATCAAAATAACTGAGGGCTGAAAGTTGTGAATCCTGCTATAAATAGTAAGACTCCTGTATTTTGATATACTGACTTAGTTTATTTTTCTCCTTTTGATATACTGACTTAGTTTATTTTTCTCCTTGTGACAGTGATGCAGAAAGAATATTTTTGAACACTGAACCTTTCAGATAATTGAGAGGTGTGGCAACATGTTGTGTTGGGGAAATGCCTCGTTTGGACAGCTTGGACTGGGGGGCATTGATGAAGAGGTTGTACTCGAACCCAGAAAATGTCGCTTCTTCCTAAACAAGAATGTTCAAGATGTAGGCTGTGGACTAAGGCACACTGTATTTGTTTTGGATGATGGGACTGTGTATACATGTGGATGTAATGACTTAGGACAATTAGGACATGAAAAATCCAGAAAAAGACCAGGTAAGTTAAAAGCAGTATTTGGGGGTATTATATGTATTTTGGTGAGATGGGTGTGTGTGGAGGATAACAGGTAACAGTTCACAGTGCCGGATCTAGGGTTGCCTGCACCCAGGGCAACCCTAGACTGATTTTCTTGTGCGCGCACACAGCGCACGCGTGCTCCCCGCACTGCGTGATGATGTCACTTCGGTGACGTCATCATGCAGGGCGGAACGGCAGAGGCAGTGTGTGGAGCTGGGAAGCCACCCGCACCATTCGCCTCCCTGCAGGCGAATGGTGCGGGTGGCCTCGTAGCCCCCCGCGCTGCTTTCACCTGCCCCCTGTCCTGTGGGGCAGGTGAAAGGCAGTGCGGGGGACTGCAAGGCTGCCCACGCTGCTGCCTGCACCCGCTGGCAGCTGCTCCCAGCGCCCCCTCCCTGGTGGCGCCAGGGGCAGACTACCCCCCCTGTCCCCCCCTCGATTCAGCCCTGACAGTTCACATATTTTAATACATCAGACTAATTAAAATGCTTATGTTTAATTCTTGTTTCATAAAACTCTTTTTCAAAAATCATGAAGCTTTAAGGTTTATAAAGTAGCTCATGTGCAAAAAATACGTAGAGCCTATCTGGCCTGCCATATTCACACATTTTAGAGAAATCATACAATGTGGCACCCTGTGTCCTTCAAATCTTTTTGAAATGTGGTTTAAATCAGAGATGGCAAGCCTGAGTTAATACATGTGGGAATGGGTCAATATGAGAAGTTTTGTACTTACACAGGAATGAAGGCTCCCTGTGTGTGCATACTGTTTTCCCCTTTAAATCGATTCTCATTCAGCAGTACAGTGAATTTTGAATTGGAAAACTGCAACTGATGCTTGTTAGCATCATTTGTGGCTAAGGTGATTCTCATGTATTTATTTTTAACATACATATGTATCTGTTTGCAAGTATACATGAACCAGCACTCATCTGTATTAAAATATACACAATACAGTGACCAAAATATAAAGTGATATGGCCTTGCTCCATAAAATGATCACATGCATTGACTCAGGGTATTTCATGGAATGAGTGCTGCAGAAACTGTTGTGTAGATTACTGAAGTGTTTCCAGAATTAGTAAGACTTCAAGAAGATACGTAGACACTTTTCTTTTTTCCCTTCATTACCACAGTATGTGAGGGAAACCCTTTTTATCTAGTACTTATAAAATGGCAAGAATGCTAAGTTTTTAAATATCAGTTTGGGTGTGTTGTGACTGCAGGCTTGTTATTTTTGCTTCCTGGAGAAAGTGAACTACATGAAAGAAGAGTACAGTTGCCATTTTTGTCATTGAAGGGTTTGTGCTCTAAATGAGCACGTTTTTTAATATTTTCAACTGTTTATCTTGACAATAGCAATTTAATTTTAAGTGGTTGTATAAACTTGGGTGGTTTTTTGCTTCTGTGGATTTGGAGGACACATTACTTGTACTGAAGCAAATGTATTAAAATTTAGATACATAAGGATGCATTCTTTCTCAAGGAATTATTTGTATTGTTTACTCTTCAGTCCTCAGTAGGGATGTGTGCTTCAGGTTTCTTTAACCCGAACCAAACACAGATCAACCCCAATTTGGGTTGATCTGTGCTTCCTGAATTGGCCCCGGCAGTGCTGGGGCTGATTTAGGAAACCTGAAGCAGAGCAACTCAAAGAGATTCGGGTTGCTTTGGGTTGCTCTTTGAAGCATTTTTCCCTTGCCATGGCAAGGGGAAAAGGTTTCAAAGAGCTCTTCCATTTCTCTTCCCTCCCGTCATCAGGAGAAGGAGGGGGAGGGGGAGAGGGGGGTATCAGGGAAGGGAGTGTGATTGGCTGAGACAAAGAGCCAATCGCTGCTATTAATGCTGTTCCCAGAAATCCAAAAACTGAAATCCCCCCCCCCCAAAATTGGGTGTGTGTGATTCTCTGGTGTGATGTTATATTTTGTTTGAAGATGGGATAACTTCACCTTTCTGGGGTGAAGTTGATCACTCAGATTTGGCTGTATTGAGGGAGGCTGATCATCAGTTCACTTCTAGTTGCTCACTCACTTGCTCCATATGGCTTTGTGCATTTTTAATCAAATTTTTCTTATTGTGATTCCCTGGAGTGAAGATAGTCCTCATAGGGAATAATGTGGCTGGGGGGATCTTCTTTAGGGGGCCATGACATGCCCCCCCAAATCCCAATCTCCCTGATGCTTGGGTAGCCATGGGAGGAGGGCTGAGAGAGGGTCCCCTGCAGGTTTGGTGCATTTTGCTTGCAAAATACCACCCCCAGCCTCCTAGAAGAGCCCATTAGTTTTCAACACATGGTTCAGTTTGATTTGGGTAGAATTCAATGTTGGATGACTCTCTGAAGTTGATCACTCAGTTTGGGCTGTATTGAAGGAGGCCGATCATCAGTTCACTTCTAGTTGCTCACTCACTTGCTTCATACGGCTTTGTGCATTTTTAATCAAAATTTTCTTATTGTGATTCTCTGAAGACAGTCCTCATAGGGAATAATGCGGCTGGGGAGACCTTCTTTGGAGGGCCATAACATGGCCCTCCAAAGTCCAGTTTCCCTGAAACTTGGGTGGTTGTGGGAGGAGGGTTGGGAGACAGTCCCTTTCAGGTTTGGTGCATTTTGAAATTGAAATATAAAATTTTGCTTGCAAAATGCCATCCTCAGCCTCCTGGGAACCTTCCCCCTGATTTTCCCCATAGGAAACAATGGAGATAGGTGGCGAGTGGGGGGACCTTCTTTGGGGGGGCATAACATGCCCCCCCAAGTCCAATCTTCCTGAAACATGGGTGGCTGTGAGAGAAGGGTTGGTAGAGGGTCCCCTGCAAATTTGGTGTTATTAGGGAAGAAAATGACCCCCCCAGGCCAACCAAATAGCCAGGAGCAGTGTTTCCCATTAGAAACAATGGTCGAATCTTCCCTAATAAACCTGAATCGGCTTAAAAACCCGAACCCGAAGCGGCTTGCCATTTCGGGTTTACCTGATTTTTTTTTCCTGCTCTGGGTAAACCAGGAGCAGGAAACTCGAATCTTTTGGGGTTGCACACACCTAGTCCTCAGTTCTTCGTGTTACTCTCCTTAAGTTGAAAAAATAATCCTTATTGAGCACTGGGAAATAATGATGTGATTTCCAGGATTGTGCCTTTTGGATTATATCATAACTGATGATGAATAAAGAAGGTTTAATATGTTTCTTGGCATACTTCTTTTTTCCTTTTAAAATTTTATATAGATGGGAAATTATATCCATATCAATAAATGAACAAAGAATAGATGTGCAATAACATTACACAAATACCAAGCGTGTGATTTACAAACCAGAAAGTTCTATACATAAAACATGTCCTCCATTTTTGTATTTCCTTTACAGTGTTCCAGTACACAATGAACAACTGCCAGTTTTGAGTAAATGCATTTTGCGTGAAGGTTTTTCTTTCTCATTGTTACATGGTGCAATTTTAGCCATAAGTGTGTTAAACTATCATTTTCTCAACCAGCTATTTGTTGAAGGCAGTAAATCCAAGATTTCGCCAATAATAATCTTGCAGCTTCTATTAGTTGTGGGGTGGTGTTTTGGCTGTATTAGGTGTTTTGGAAACAGTTTTGTCAATTGCAGTTAAAGGATTGTAACTTTTTTCCTTTGATATTTACAGAGCAGGTTGGTGCCCTGGATGCTCAAAATATTGTAGCTGTTTCATGTGGAGAAGCCCACACATTAGCATTAAATGACAAGGGACAAGTCTATGCTTGGGGTTTTGCAGCTGATGGACAGCTTGGCTTTCCTGGAACTGAAGAATATATTAGAGTGCCCAGGTAAAGCAAAGTCATAATGTGAGGTTTCTTTATTTGCACCTCTTAGGAAAATGCTTTGTCTTAATTTTGTAGAAAGGTTTTATTGCTCTGTCGGGACACATTTAAAATATTTCAGGTTTTACTTTATAGGACATAATCTACATGTATAAATTCCAGAAAGGTGGTAGTAGGAAGTCTCTGGTTCTTGATAGGTAGCCTTAGACACACTGTTTCCCACCCTTAGCCCCTGCCTCATGGGGATAATACTAGTCTACATTACGTGGTTGTCATTTTTGTATTAGGCCCCTTTATTAAATAACTTTTATTACAGGTCAACAACCAAATTACTTTATTATTGAATATAACACTCTGATATAAAAGATGAAAGGAATAAGAAAGAAAAGTCCACAAAAGGTGGATTCTAACTGTGGTCTAGAGAGGTCTAAATTTAACTTTTTAATGTTCACGTTACTACAGTCCTAAAGATTATAAGGTGCAATTAGACAAGATATTATTCGATCTCCTGTCTCTCTAAGTTCCCGTTAATATTATCTGGTATGGAGCCTTGAATTGGATTATGACTGGTGTGTGGGGAGGGGAATGAGGGCCCAATGTTTCCCCTTCTGCCTTTTTTAAATGTAAATTCTATCTCCCCCTGCCCCCACAAGTCTGCTGTTTCCTTTGACAGGGAAAAATATACAGGTTAATATCTGTGAAGCACATTGAGTACTCTGAAGAGCTATGTAAATGCTAAGTATTAATTTTTTCCTATTAGAAGAAAATAATTTCTAAGAACTAGTGTGCATCCTGATAATTCAATACATTTGGAAACTGAAACTGAAATTATGGAGTTACCTCTGGAGAAATATAGCCTGTTTAATTGCATAAGTAGCATGATTTTCACTGGGTAGCCTCAGTACTTAATGCAGTATTAAAATAGACTGTCCATAGTATTTGAATGCCACAGTTGGCAGAGCCTCAATTTAGAACATAATATTCAGGGATTTTTTTAAAAAACACATCTGTCTGTTTTGTTTCTGGTTTTGACAATACTTTTAGTTATATAATTGAGATAAGCAGGCTTTCTGATCCAGCAAACTGGCGCATACACATTATAGGCTTTAGTGTTTTATGAGGCCTTTCCCCCCCCAAGCAGGTTCCTCTGCCAAGTTTCTCTCTCTCTGCAGGATAAAAGTGGTTTGAGAATTTAGTACTGTACGTTGGTGGTAGAAGAATGGTTAAATGACTCTTCGTGTCCAGAATTGAGTCATGCAGACTTCTAGATCATGGGTTGTATCTGTACATGGCTACCTTCATATGCTTAATAAGGCTGTTTTCTTAGAGTCTGTCTACATGAGACATCTTACATGGTGATGCTTAAATGTAGGGAGACACAATGTTAGCCAGGAAGCATAATTTAAAAAGACAGGGCCAAAAGCTCTATTTCACCTCTCTGAAGATAGCTCCTCAGAGGGTTTGTTAATTTAATCTTTGCCTCTTCAAAGGCGAAATTGACAGAGCCTTCTGGGAGGCAAAGATGAAATTAACAAACCCTCTGAGGAGTGATCTCTATAGAGATGTGAAATAGACAGAGCCTTTGGCCCTGTCTTTTTAACTATGCTTCCCAACTAACATTGCATCTCCCTACACTTGAGCGTCCCTGTGTAAGATGTCTCGTGTAAAGAGACTCTTAGTCAAGCAGCATTTGAGCAGCTTCCAAAACAGGGCATTAAGTTGGCATTAAGTTGGAAGGGGGGGGTCGCATGTGTGTGGGGGTCACGTGATGGAATCCCCTTCTATGTACCCAAAAAGATTTCTGGATCACTGCCAGTGTGTACATTTTATGCTGGCTGGGTTACATTAAATTTTTATAGCCTTTAAAAAATCGTGCCCTTAAATCATAGTTGACTTATGGCGACCCCTGGTGGGGTTTTCATGGCAGGAGACTAACAGAAGTGATTTGCCATTGCCTGCCTCTTCAAACCTGGTCTTCCTTGGAGGGCTGTCATCCAATTACTAACCAAGTAATTGAGAAATATTTTGCTTAGGTTGCATCCAGCAGTAAATTTTTTACTAGCAAAAAGAGGAAGTGATTTTGCTTAGTCCCTCTCCCATTGCAGACCCTCCAGTTTGCCCCTCATGCTACTACAGTGCAACAGCACTTTGGGGGAGCTCACTGGACTAGAGTGGAAGGGGGGGAGTAGGAGAGTCTCATTTTATGATAGCAGTGCCAATTTTCAGCAGACAATTACTGCTGCATCCTACCATTGTATAGGAATCAAAATATCTTGAATATCACAAATATTCCCTTTCAAATCTGTACAAATGTAGGAGGATAAACTCTTTTTGAAATCTTCCTTCACAATTTGTTCTGCAGTAAAGATGTTTCATTTTCAGCCATTGTCTTTTGAACAGAAAATATGTTAACTTTTTTTAGAAGACCCCCACTTTTTGATAAGCAATAGATTAGAAGTTACAGAGCTACACTTGTTTATAAATCCAATAAGTTATGAAGGTTCTGTTTAATACTTAAATTGGCTTTAGCTACATGGTTTTAAAATATTCAATATGTAGTTCTGTTTGTTTTCCTTCATTTCTTGCTTTTTGTTCCCATAGAAACATTAAAAGCTTATCAGAGATCCAAATAGCGCAGGTTGCCTGTGGCTATTATCATTCACTTGCACTTTCCAAAGGTAACCAAACTCTTTGGGCTGTTATTAACATTTTTATTTGTAATTTTATAATCTGTTGTAGCATCAACAAAAGGTCACTAAAAGTTTTAAACAGAGTAAAACAGTCTGTTTTGGAGACAAACATTGAATACACAGAAAATACTTTATAACTGGGCAGACTTGTGCCATGGAAATGAATCCTGTATACTAAGTGAAATTATCTTTTTTTTTTTGCACATACTGTCTCTCAGTGTTGTTATGCTTTGTACCCTTCTGCTGTGCTCATGTGTTCTTTACTCTTGTATTTTTATTGTACTGTTTTTACTCTCCCAGTCTCATGCTGGTTCTAGTACATTACCTGTCATTGTATGCCTGTCCCTCTGCTACTGATCTACAGGGTGCGGTATATACATCACTGTGATTCTCGCATTCCTTGCTGTCAAACTGTGACAGGTTATATAATAACATTTTACTTCTATCAGAAATTGTAGCATAGGGATGGTCTTCAAGTGGAAGTCTTTATTGTTCAGACATGGAAGGGTTGGTGGTAAGAGTGCCATCCCAGAAAGAGCTTTGCCTCTTTTTAAACAGTTTAATATCTGTAAGCATGAATGCTAATTGAGTTCTTTGGGGAACACTAACCCATGAGCAAGAAGGCATCTTGGGTGAGCTGCAAGTTGCAACAGCGTAGTCTCTTGTTTTAATTAAGAAATGCCTTTATTTGCTGACTCACTATTGCCACCGTTCGAATTTTGTGTGATGTAAAATAATTGATTAGTTCTTAGAACAAGAAATTCTTATGAATCTTTTTTTAAAATGCATGTCTTTGTTTCTCTTTCACAGGAAGTGAAGTTTTTTCCTGGGGACAGAATAAGCATGGTCAACTAGGTTTAGGTTACGAATTTAAAAAGCAGACATCCCCACAGCTGATAAAATCTTTACTGGGAATACCTTTTGCCCAGATTGCAGCAGGTGGTGCCCATAGCTTTGTACTTACTGTTTCTGGAGCTATCTTTGGGTGGGGGCGCAACAAATTTGGCCAGCTTGGTCTTAACGATGATAATGGTAAGTGCAGTGCTTTCCTCTTCTCTATATTGTTTTGTTTGAGCAAATTGTTTGTCTTTAAAAAGAAGCAAGAACAAAGAATTATGCTTCTTTACTTTTGCATGCTTAGAGAACTTTGTAGCTGGGAGACCACAGGAAACATAAGAATTTGCTGAAAGAAATTGTGGTTGCCCTTGTGGTCTAGCACTTAGAAGTGCAGACTAGGGGTGTGCACAGCGGTTGGTTTGGTAATACCAAACTGGAAAAAAAAATCAGAATTCCGGGAATACCGAATTCATTCATTTTAGTTCAGTAATATAGAGAAAATTCGGCCATTGTTTCCTATGAGAAACTCGATTTGGAAATTTCCGGTGGCCTGCAGGGGGGTAGTTTTTGACCAAATTTCACTCAAATTTGCTGGGGGGCTATTTCTAACTCTCCTCTAACGACCATCCATGTTTCATAAAGATTGGAGTCCGGGGGGGGATTTTACTCCCCCCCAAAGGCGGTGCCCCAAGCCACCTCCAATCGTCATTATCCCCTATGGGGAAAACCTACAACTAGCTTATATTAAAAACACTTTTTAAAAATTCACACTTCACAACTCTCTCAGGATACTCCAAAAATACACCCAAACACCACTAGGTTAACAAACTGAACCAAGCACCCCAACAAACACTCCCCTCAGAGGAACAACAACCAACAACCATTGAACACCTGACCAAACCAAACTTCTATGCCAACAGAAAACAGAACTCAGCAAAAAACACTAACTAAACTTCTGTAAAGAAAGCCCAAGAACAGGGGAAAACAGCCCCCCCCCCCAGAAGAACAAGCAGGAAAATGAACAATAAATAAAACCAGCTTCAAAAGCCAGAAATCAAAGCCCCCCCTACATAAAAGCCCAATCAAAGCCCTCCCCTACACAGCAAAACAGTTTTTTAAAATGCAAACTAAAAAAAAAATCCCTCCCAGATAGCAGGGCAACCCCCTCTCCCCAAAGAGAGAAAAAACCCAGGGAGTCAATGACTCTCAAAGCTGGCAGGAGCCAGGAATGCACTCCACTCACTGGGCAGCAGGATCCAGTCACAATCCAAAGCAGGTCAGGAGAGAAAGCCAACAGCCGCCAGCAGCAACCAGCGAGAAGTGTCTCTCAATCTCTAGGCCAGAGCAAAATAGAGGCTGACTGAGGCAAGCCTCCTACTTTAACTCCTTGCAGCACTTAAAAAAGGCACTTCTTGAGAATGCCATTGGTGAGCTGCTGCAAGGATTGGCCACTTATGCGCCCCTCTTCCTTTCCCCCTCCTACCTGACTCACTCCCCCTTCCCATCTGGTTTAAAAAAGGCAGAAAGCAATGTTTCTTTGCTGTTCGTTACCAAAGGAACGGTAAACTGAAGTTTACTGAATTTTACCAAATAAATTCAGTAAACTTAAATTCAGTATTTAAGTTCAGTAATACTGAATTTTAATGAATCAGGTAAAATTTGGTATTTTTGCTGAATTTCGAACCTGAATTGCACATCCCTAGTGTGGATCCCTTGTTAATCTGTTACTTTATGACTCTGAAGTGCTATAAATGCTTTATTTATTTTTTCAATGGGGTTTTCAAAAATGCAAATAGCTGTAAGGCTTCCTAGTGCATTGCAGTTTGTTGTCTGCATTGTTCCATAGAATTCTAACTCTTAGGCAAAAAAGGATGATATTGAAAAACTAGATTTAATAGCTAGTTATTTTTAAATGGTTTTGTATATAGCTTGTTTCAGCATGTATATTACATGTACTGAATTATTACAACTTTCAGATAGATATGTTCCCTTTCTTCTAAAGTCACTAAGATCTCAGAAAATTGTTTACATCTGCTGTGGAGAAGACCACACTGCAGCTCTTACAAAGGTACTGTGGTCGACTTGAAACTCTCATGACTCTTTCCTGTCAGGCATTGGAGATAGATGGGTGGGAAGGGATATGTTCATCCACGTGCTGAATCTTGCACAGTTCAAGCTGCTGCTCTGCATGTTCAACCAGAAATAGGAAGACTGTTGCCAAAAAGATGCCAAGGTGCCTTGCATGGCATAATAGTGAACAGCAGCACATGTGTACAGAGAAGGGAAATCATTTCTGCAACTGTCGCTCATCAGTTGGTCTCCTTTTTTTAACTAATACTGCACCCTGTAAAGGTTTGCTGGGCTATGAACTCTTCCCCCACTTTAGCCTTCGTAAGAAGTACCAGTCGCATGTTATATTTAGCCACTTGGGTTTTCTTCATTTTTTTTATTGCATGCAAACGGTCAACACATGGGAGCAGTGAGCTAGCAACTTGGCTTTTAAGTGGCTGCCGTTTCCCCAAGATGCTGTGTCATAACAGCTCTCACAATAGTTGGAAAATACAGGAGAGTCTGGCATGTAATGATTAGTACTAACTGCTGGAAGAGGGGAGAGGGGAGATAGGAGAGCTTGTGCTTATATTGCTTCCAAGAGCTGTAAGCCTATGTTGGAAAGATTATTATTTTTCTTTGCTCTCTCCATGTGGTTCCAATAACCTTGTAAGTGACCGCCTTAATGATGGATATCCCTTTTTGCTAGTGCTAGAGCCCAAGGTTTATCATTCCATGCTCATTAACTGTGGTTGTGTAACGTATTTTACAGCTTCTGTATATATGCTGTCCTTTAAATTCAAAGTGAATCTGTAAATATATATATATATATATATATATATATATATTTGTGAATCTGTAAATATAAGTTCATTTTCACTTAGTCTCTGGCCATTTACGCACCTGTAAACGCCTCCAGAAAATCGCACGAAACTCGCGGCATGATGGTGTCTTCAAAGCGTGATTTCCCGTTTAATGGCACAATGACATCAGAAATCACACCATTAAATGGGAGATCGTGCTATGAAGACGCCATCGTGCCATGAGTTTTGCACAATTTTCTGGAGGTTTTAGTCGTGTTAAAACAGCCTGTTTTGTATAAATACCACAAGTTTCTTTCTTGTACAGAAGATGGAATTTATATTATAAAAACCTATATTCTTTTTTTCTGTTTCGAAACTACTTCACAAGTAGCATGGAGAATCTATTTTTGCAGTCTTTTGAATATTCCTCTGTAATTCTTGAAGGTATTCTTGAAATAAAATCTGGAAGTGAAAACCGCAATCCTCTTATAGATCACGCACAGTCTACACCCAGCCTTTTAGAGTATTCCCTTTTTCAGGCTGATATTACTAGCAATGTAGGGCAACCTTTTTTCTTTACTGACCATATCCCTTTAAATAAAAATTCAAGTCTCTTCAGACCATAATTATTTTTTAAAGTTGTAGACCAAAACTTAGATTTAGCAGCTCAGAACTATACAGAAATCAGATACACTGTTTATAACATTGTTGAAATTATGTAAACTGAGTTGCCTTTCTCCTGCTTTTCGTTGCTTCTACCATTTGCTGTGTCTGCTGCAAATGAGAAGGGGAAAGCTTAATATAAAGGGATATTGCCAAATACTTTTGTGTTGGTGTAAGCTAATACGATCCTGTCTGTCACCTGTAGACAACATTGGAAGTTTATTTATTCAGAACATTTATTCCCTCCTTTTCTTTGAAGTCCAGTCTCAAAATGGCTTGCATATCAAAACTTAAAACTGTCCATCTAGGTGAAAATACCTCACAGACAATACCTAGTAATGCCCATACAGTTTTCAGCTCTTGCAGCGTATTGTGACAGCAGCAAGCCAGAGATCCATTTTTCTTCCTCATCTCTTTTTCCTGACTTTTACAGCCACGAATAGGAATTCAAGCTTTCTCTTCACTGACTTCCTGTAAACCTGATCAGGGAGATTTGCAGACTCCACGTATCTTTCACAGTTCTTCTGTTGATCTCGAAGCACAGTGCTGGCTGTGGAAGCAGCTATTACTGCTGGTGTTCCTCCTGGTGGGAAGGGTGTTGGGAGCGATTTGATGATCCTGACTTTTTTTAAATGGCAGGGTTTTTCCAGTTTTAAATTACACAAAACACTTTAAAATATAGCACCGTGGAACGATTTTGTTCTTTACACTTCCACATGATGATCAATGTAGTATCTGCTCTATAAAGATTAACATCTTTGGGTGGGCAGTTAATTAGAACAGTCATTTAGTACTTTTTCTCAAGTGGTAACTGACAGTTTGAACATGTAAATTATGAGTTGCCTCCACATTGTGTTCTAACCACCTCTATTTTTTAGGAAGGAGGGGTGTTTACTTTTGGAGCTGGGGGCTATGGACAACTGGGTCACAACTCTACTGGTCATGAAATAAACCCAAGAAAAGTATTTGAACTTATGGGGAGCATTGTCACACAGATCGCCTGTGGAAGGTAAAGTTTATCTTAGAGTGGGGCTTCAAAAAGTTATTTCATTTGTAATCCTTTCCTGTTGGATGTCCTAGTGCAGAGGGCATGATGATATGTTGTTAGGGACGGAACTGCTGTGATTTAGAGTTTATAGGACCCAAGGAATAACTTAGGCTGACACTAAGGCAATTCAGAAGTACCTAATTTCATTGGCAGTAAGCTGCTTAGTATGCTTACTTTGAAAGCCAAAAGTTATAGGGTTGTTTAAATAAACATGTTCTATAGGCACAATAGCTTCCTGTATCTAGATTGCTTTTTGGAAACTAGGGACTGGATCTTATGAACTATGAGTCTTCCCACAACAACAACTCTCTGGTCCCTGTAAACTGATAGGGAAACCTAATGGACAAAGCACCATGTGGCATGATGGGCTTCAGTGAAGAGAAGGAATCGGGTGAGATTGCCCTTCTCTTCTGCTGATGGAGCAAGTTTTTGGCTCGCATAAGAGCAAGAAGAGCCATTTCACCCCATTTCTCTCTCTGCACTGCATGTCACTGGGCTGTGTGGTGTTGTGTCCATTAGGCTCTCCTGATCCCCAACTCATTGACTTTTGCGAGGTCACAGGGAACTGCTGTGGAAAAGAGAATGTGGGGGGACATCTGCATTCAATTACTTTCTGTTTGCAGTTAGACAAAGAATACACAAAGCTACCTTCTAGAGTCAGACCATTTGTATGTCAAGGTCAGTATTGCCTTCTCTAGCAGGCGGTGACTCTTCAGAGTCCCAAGCAGAGGTCTTTCCCAGCACACACTACCTGATCCCTCTAACTTGAGATGCCAGCCATTGAACCTAGGACCTCCTGCTTGCACAGCACATACCTTACCACTGAGTTATGGCCCCTCCCTAGTTAATAAGATCCCATATAATTCTCTCTCACAATTCTGACCATTGTAACTATCATGATTGTTTTCTCTAAAGTTACTTATTCTGATACTGTGAACACATTAGTAAAGGCAGAGCAGAAAAATGGCAGCTAATCATTTTCTTCCTTATAACCCACCTCTGATATTTGTATGTGCACAGCTGACTAGATGGTAGGCGTGCCAGCCACTGCCAGCTGCTTCCTGTTCCAGTCAACTGCTCCTTCATTATCTTGGGGAGGGGGAATCTCGGGGCCCACCTGAAGTTACAGCGGCAAATTAAGCATTCATTTTGTATTTTATTTTAAATGTAGGGTACTACTGCATTCTCATATTGTTGTTTTTTGAATTTCTATTCTCTCTCTCTTTCTCTGCCTTAGGCAGCACACGTCTGCCTTTGTTCCTTCAACTGGAAGAATTTATTCTTTTGGTCTTGGAGGGAATGGGCAGTTAGGTACAGGATCAACCAGTAACAGGAAAAGCCCTTTCCCAGTAAAAGGAAATTGGCTTCCTTATAGTGGCCAGATCCCACCAGATTCAGGTAACTACATATATATGTCAAGCATGTATTTGCCTATTATGCTAGTGAGTCATTCTTAAATGACTCTTTAGTATGAGTCAGAGAATGAATTCATGGATGCCATCAGCAGAGTTTTCGGCACCATCTGCTACCATTTATCATAGGTGTAACAAATATCTGCTCCTCTTTTAAGCATCTCCGTTATATAAAGGGAATTTAGTTTCTTGTAGAATGTATTCACTTCTATAATAGTGCCAAATAATAACTGTGGATGTGTTTCCAAACAGAAGTTTCTGAATTGTGATGGTAAATGTTGGCATACAGACATGTCCTTAGCAGAGTTAGCAGATGATATTGGACTTGCGTTTTTCAAGTTCATTCTTTCTTGTGCAATTAAAGTACCAATACCAGTGCGATAGTCTGTTTGGGTTACTTACTTTAATCATATCTGATTTTATTTATAGATGCTGAACATTATTGTGTAAAGAGGATTTTCTCCGGTGGAGATCAAAGCTTTTCACATTATTTTAGTCCACAGGTAATTCATCTGACTTTTAAGCGCTATAAACTAGTTTCTGTGTTCTGTATGATGTATTGAGTTTTGTTTGGTGTCGGACTCAGGAGCTTGATTACTTTCTGTTGGCCTTATTGAAATACGGTTAACATATAGCCCAGGTCATATATCAGCTACATTTATTTTTTTTTACCTTGTTAAACCTTAAGTTTCCCAAATCTTCAGTTGTTGAGGTGCTTTAGAATTTAGTGATAAATCATCTAATAATTGTGGCTTACAAGTTGATTAAAAAGGCTTTGCTTTATTGCTAGCTGACTGCGCAAAGTTCACAGCATTTGAAGCATTTAAGGTTTCTTGTTAGAATCATATGTCTCTAGTACGTTAGACAATAGCATGCAATTCATTTATTTGAATCGTCCTGATGCACAGGCAAAAGAAAACAGTAATAGCCTCCCATTAAATACATAAACAATCCTTTTTTTAGATTGCAAAAAGCTATAAAGAGGGGATATAAATTCATTCAGATAAGATGTCTTCTGGAATATATAGTACATTTGGATGTCTGTAATGGTGTTGCCCACTTGATATGTATAATCCCTGCATGCTCTGCATTATTGTTGTGTATAAAGTTTTCTTAAGAGTCTGTGTATTAATTATGAAGCTCAGCCTTTAGTTCCCGCGCATAAATGATAGTGCGTGTCTTACTCTTGGGCCCCTGGTGCAGGTGAGCACGCAGCTCCCTCAAATTTAACGGATATCTGGGGCAGCTGGTTGCATGCATGGAAGTTAATGAAAGCTGGATCAGGGCCATTGTGTGTTCTTGACCTAATTCCTGAAAAAAGAGGGAATGTTTGTTTAAAAGAATTAAATTTGAATCTATGGATTTTATCAGTCTTGTCAGATAATATAGTATCTCAATTTGTGTGGGTATTGTTTGTATGTAATATGTTAAGCAAGAAGTGGAGCCAAAGGTCAATATACCAAATAATTGAAGGACTAAAACTTAAAAAACTAATGGATAACATTTTAAATATATTGGTTTATTACTCAAAAATCTGTATTTATTGATTTGTATGATTTGCCAAATGTAGGATTTGGTACCACCAGATGACTTTAGATATCCTAATGCTTCAAAGCAAATCTGGACTGTGAATGAAGGCTTCATTCAGAGATTGCTGAGCTGTTCATCTTCAGGTCCAGGAAGACTGCCAGTGGAGATAGCAAAGTAAGAACAAATTATGTTTCTTACTGTTTGGTCAGTCCTATAATCAGTGATGTTTTTCCTGAGCTATCAATGTGGGTCTAGCATTTGAGTGAGTCTTTTCAAAGTGTGTAGGTAATTTTTTTAAAAAAGATTCTGAGATGAGTAATGAGTATTAATTAGTATATATTGGCAGGTACACTTGCTAATTTCCTTGAGGTGATTGTGTGGTTTAACAGACTTCCTAATTCAACAAAGATCAGAATAATTCCTGAGAACACAATATTGTCTCTTGAGTTGGCAGCCAATTTCTGGGGTCCCAAAGCATTTGCTTTACTAGAGATTTTGCTGATGAGAGCTGATGGTATCCTCTTTGTGCTGATCCAGTTATTTCATTCTGTCATTTGCCTGCTTAAAGAAAATAATGGAAACTAGTGTCCTCCATGCAAAGGTAGAGGGCAAATGCTAGAAAATGTCTTATTTGGATGCCAACAGGGGTCCACAACTACAGTCCCCAGTGGCAGCCAATAATTTAATTCTGAAGATTAGTAGGGAAAGTCTCAAAAAACCCTATCCCATGGGATTGACTCATTTTCTAAAACTTGGCTGGCAGCACATAGAAACATTGTAATTCTCTTTAAAAATAGTACCTGGTTGCATCTCGCAGTGGAATACAACATCAGTTCATATTTTGGATGGGAAAGCTGCTGCAAGTGACTCATCCGCCCTCCACTCCTAACCTGTAAAAATCTTTCTAGACAGCAGATAAAAAACTGATGCACTTGTTTTGCATATATGTAGTAAGACATATGAGTGTCTCACCTTACTAGCTATTAGAAAGACTTGTTGGCTGTTAAACCCAGCTGGCATTTGTAGTCTTCTGAAAGCAGAACATCTATTACTTTCTGTAATGGATTGGGGGATTGTCTCACTGACCATCTCAAAGCCCTGCTAAATGGTGAGGATTTTTTTGTTAGATTCTAATGTGAGCATGGGTAGAATTTGCATTTTGATGTCTTATGCTGAATGTGATAGATGATTATATACATTATAGTTAATTTGAAATGTGAGCTGATGGAATTAGGGTTGCCAGTCCCCTCCTGGGGGCGGGAGATGTCCCGGTCTCACCTTCCACCCCCCTCCCCCGCTTACTTGGCCAGTGGGAGGGAACACGCCTCCCAGAGTGTGCTCCTGGCCCATGCAGCATGCTCCCAGACTGTGCGGCATGCCCCTGTACACTGTAGAAGCCCGCTCGGGGCTGAATCGGCCTGGATCAGGCCCAGATAAAGCTGCTGCAGAGCACAGAAGCACTCCTGTGCTCTGCAGCGGCCCGATCCAGACCACGTTGGCCCGAATTGGGGCTGAATTGGCCCAGATCCTGTGCTCTGCAGCAGCCCAATCTGGACCAAATCAGCCCAAATTGGGGCTGAATCAGCCCAATCAGGGCCAAATTGGCCCAAATCGGGCCCCTGTGGAGTGTGGGAGTGTTACTGCTCTCCACAGCAGCCATGTGGAGTGAATACACTGACCTGTGAAATAAAGGTAAGTGCCAGGCCTCCCACTTCCTATCCGACAGGGAGGGGGAACTGGCAGCCCTAGATGGAATACAACATTGTTGAAGCTTTCTTACTGCATCAAGAGGCTATTCTGAGTTACATTATTTTGTAATTTTGGATATGGTCATTAGGGATATGCACTGGGAAAGTTTTCATTTCATTTTGAATTTGGAGTTTCTGAATGAACTGTTTACCATTATTGGTGTTTTCTTGGGGAGTGTTGCTGGTTTGGATCTAATCCGTTTGTTTTTTCCATTATCATGAGTTATGGACTTGTTTCATGTAATGAGACCTTGGAGGTTCCTTGGGGCAGCTTGTTTTTGCAGTTCTTGCAGTTTTTGCAAGATACACATTCTACCCTAAACAGGTCTATTCAGATGTAAGTCTCATGTTAATCAATAATGCTTACTCCCAGGGAAGTGTCTTTAGGATTGCAGCCTATGATTAAAGTCTTCCAGGGCTTTATCAAGTTCATTTGATTGAACACAACACTTGCACCCTGCCCAGCAGTACTTTTCCCCTCAGCAACTGACTATGCAAGTGCCCTGATAGGGATGAATGAGACAGACCAGTGCCTGGGTAACACTGCAAAAAAAACCTTGAAAAACAAGGTGCACATTCCCCCATCCCTCCAATGGTGTTAAACAACCATTTCCAAAGTTGATAGGCAAGGAAGGGATCTCTCCTTGCAGGCACTTGATTGACAGGGAGAAAATACCATTGCTTGGTAGATGCATTCATGCACCTTCCGCACATTCCCTCTTCCCCCCAACTGAGTTAATTAGATGGTATACCATAATGTAAGGGCTGTCCCCTCTCAACTGGTGAATGCCGTTAAGGAAAACAAGATGTTATCATGCTGGCCCAGGGCCTGTCTTGCCTGCTGCAGCTCTGCAGTAAGAACCAAAACAAAATATACAAACTTTTTGGGAGGGGGAAGTCACTATAACTTGGTTTCCCAGATTTGGTTCACTGTTCTGGAAGCTGCTTTAATGAAACACCGATTTCCATGTGTATTCCTGGCTTGTTTGTTTCTTTTTGCATACCTTTAATGTTCATTCTTGTGCTCTTACTTAGGCTTTTTTAAATATTGCATTTGCTGTATGAGATAATTTTATAGATCTATGTGTAGACATTAGAAAATTTTGAAACGCTGTATATTACAGACTCCTGTCTATTGTTTAAACTGTGATGCCTGTTAGTCTTTTAGATTGATGTTTGCACTGGTAAATCCAAGTAAGCTGCTATGAAATGTGAAGAAGGTGGAATACAATTCTGAAAAATAAATGTGCAACCTGATTTTGGGTGGTCTGCCTTTACAAGACTGAAGAATTTTAGTTGAAAAATTGTAGATTATGAAAAGTTGTCACCTACCATTTGCTCTTATTGTGTCTTTTGATTCCAGCATAGACCAAACATATATTTTTACAGTATAGTGGATAGTCTCTTTAAGTATGTTTGCAGTGGATAGACATTTTTTTGTAAACAGGTTAGCTGTCCAGTATCATCCAGTGATAGTGTAATGGCCACAAGTAGCCAATGACTAGAATGCCATAAATAAGTGTTATAAAATATGTAAACAGTGCATTAAATATATATTTTCTTATTTTTGAAATAGTGAAATAGATGGAACATTTTCTTCCGCTGGTTGCCTAAATGGGAGCTTTTTAGCAATCAGGTATGTGGGTAGTGTGTCATATTTTGAACTCCTAAATTTAAAATAATATTAACTGCCTCATAATTGGAGGAGTTGAAATTAGGGGTGTGCGCTTTGGGAATCCGATTTGGAAATCCCGAAGCAAAGCTTCCCGAAGCATTCATAATGCTTCGGGAATCTTCGGGTCAAGTAGTTTAAATGCCCTTTTCCCTGCCACTGCGAGCAGCAGGGAAAGGGGCATTTAACCCCCTGAACCAGCTGCTCATCAGGGGCTTCCCCAACGAGCGGCTGAGTGCTGGCGCTGCTGTCGGGGCCAGGGAACTCCCTGTTTGCCTGCCGGTGTCGGGGCTGAGGAACTCCTTGGCCCTGACACCGGCAGGTGAAGGAGGTGGCGGAGATGCAGGCATAAGCCTGCACCTCAGCAGAGCAAAGGTAAGGGTGGGGGGGCTGGGTGTTGTGGGTTTTTTAAAGGGCCCTGCTGCTTGCAAGTGGCAGGACAGGGCCCTTTACGCTATCAGCTGGCAGGTGGCAGGGGGGAAGTGGGGGGATTTGGGAGTGGGGGTGGGTGGGGTTGCTGGGAGAAAACCCAGCCCCTTGAATCACTTTGGAATGCTACAATTCTTTACAGAGCATTCCGAAGTGATTAAAATACCCAAATCCGAAGCAGCTTGCCGCTTCAGATTTTGGGTATTTCTGAATGTTTTTCCTGCTTCGGGTAAACCCGAAGCAGGAAATCTGAATATTTTCAGCGTGCACACCCCTAGTTGAAATGTGGATTTTTCTTTTCTCTCTGTAGTAATGATGATCACTACAGAACTAGTGCCAGATTCTCAGGAATTGATATGAATGCTGCTCGACTACTTTTTCATAAACTTATACAGCCAGAGCATCCACGGATATCTCAGCAGGTTTGTCCTAAAAATCGTCCTTTGATTTAGTTGTTACACCCTAGATGCGATATTATATTAACTCATAGATCCTTCTTTTTACTGTGAAGTTGTAAATTTAGTATCATAATGCAAGAAGTTTGTATTTATTATTATTTATAGTGGCAATTCTGATATAACTACATAAAATTTTTTGCAGTTTTTTTAAAGTGCTGCATTTTTATTTCTTTAGAGTTGAAATAAGTATATATTAATATTTTATATGCCAAAACAGAAATGAATGGCCATAATCACTGTTTTCATTTTTTAAGGTAGCTGTTTAGAAATGTTTGTTGAGAGAATGCTAACTGAAGGTCTCTGGCTGTTTTTTTCTTTGTAAAATGCTGTGTGCAAATGAAATTGATGTTCACGTTTCTTTGATTTATAATTGGTAATATGCATTTGTTTGGGTTAAATTTACTGATCTGTTTGTCTTGACACAGTGTTTTAAATTTAAACCTAGAATCTTAACTTTGTGCAACATTTCTAGGTGGCAGCTAGTTTGGAGAAGAATCTTATTCCCAAATTGACCAGTTCCTTCCCTGATTATGAAGCCCTAAGACTCTTTGTAACTCTTCCTGAATGTCCACTGATGAGTGATGTGAACAATTATATGACGCTAGCAATTCCATTTGCAACAGCGATTGTAAATCTAGAAAAAAATCCATTGAAAGTCCTTGGTAAGGTTTTTCTTTTTTTAAAAAGTGTTCAACTATGAATTTGCGTATATTGATCCTCAGTTTGTTGCACCACTAAAGAGAAATGTTGCTGTCTGATAAATTTGTGTGAGAAATGCTGGTACTCCATAAAAATAACCTACACGTATAATTTTGGGTCCTGCTGGTTTTTAAATGTTGAACTGTTCAATGGAATTCTTAATCACAAATTCTACTCCAACTCTTACCAGAAACAAATGTTTAGATCTTTTCCCATAAATGTTTGTTTTTCTCATATCATGCAACTCTTATGAATATATTTGAAAGAGTGCACTTCTCTTTCTCAAAGTATTAAGCACCATTGCCTCCCAAGCTGATAGTTTCTCAGTCTAAATTAAGATCATAATTCTCTTAAGGAGGGATTGTAATGGAAAATGCTGAAGCTAAGAAAGAACCAGTCCCTGAGCTCTTACTCCCATCACCTCCTGTGTAGTAAAAGAACCACTGATAAACTCCAAAATTAGGAATATGTTTTTTCCCTAATTAGGTCTTGAAAATCTACAATCTAGACTTGATTTAAAGCTCCTTAAAACCAATACCAAAAGAGAGATTGCTGGGCTAAGTTTTTGCCCTGTTTTCTTAGCGACTGGAAAAATATAACCTTCTGGCTGAGTTCATTAAACCAAATTTCTATATCCAACCAAGCAAAACTGTCCAAGAATACTACAGCATGTAACTTGTGATCTTAAAATAAGTCTTGTTTTGTGTCAACAAACCCAGGCAACTTCACAACACAGTATAAGATTAGAGAAAGTGCAACCTCCTGTATTTGGCAATTTTGCATAAAGGGATATTCTACCTTGTGTAGTGCTGAACAACTAATAAATTGAACAACAAATAATATTAGTTACATTTAAGTCCAGTTAAGTTGATTGATATTTTTGTCTTTAACTGCAGATTATTCAACTTTTTTTTGTCCTCTCTTTACAGAAAACTGGTGGTCTTTATTGGAGCCTCCATTGTTTCTCAAAGTAGTGGAACTTTACAAGGATGTTGTGGTCCATCTTTTGAAACTGAATAAGATGGGCATTCCTCCTTCAGAGCAAAGGATCTTCAATTGCTGTTTACATACAGCCCTCAGAGTTTTGGAAATTTTGCATAGGGTACGTCTCTTAGCGTTACATGTCCATATGTCTAAGGCACTGTGTACATTTTATCATCAATAGAGCTGAAGTTAAAAGTTCTTCTGCAGTGTTTTCTGGCTTTGTGGCTGTTTGAATTTGGCATTTCTGTTATGAACATTGAAAAGAACATTTCCTTGTGTTCTCATGAATGGAAATGCAAATAGATTGTGATTAGGATTTCTATTTTTTCAAGCTATTTTAATAGAATAGCTAATTCTCTGTTTATAATATCGGCAGCAGGATGTTGGCAGATGGAGCATTTACCCATATTTTCACCAAACCAACTGTATGAAAAGTCACCTCAGTTGAATACACTGAGTTAAAATTTATTTGGTGATGAATTTGCTAGCTTCAGTAATACTTTGCTACCGGCAAAACGGCAGAGGTCCCTTGAACTGAAATTATGAACCCCTTATAATGGAAGAAATGGGATGTTATTTGAAGTAAATGTTTTAAGAGTTCTACCAATATCTAAATAGTTTCAAAGCTACTAAGTTAATTCTTCCTGTTTGCCCATGGAGAGACTGTTTCCATCAAGGGCAGAGTTGTTACCACCAGCTTTGCCTCCCTTACCATCTTGATCAGTCTGTTGATGACAGGTAGATTTATTGTTAGGTAGCCTGTGTTTAAATAATTGTAGAATTTCATGTTCTTCTACTGTGTAGGTTTTTTAAAAAAATTGAGATTAAAAGTTCCTTTGAATCCTCATTGATTAGAGAGGAATTGGTTAAAGGCACCTAAATGAAATGAATGATTTTAGCAGTAGACAGTGTACTGTAGTTTAAAGTAAAAAAGATTTTGGGGTGCAGCACTCAAAAATAGTGAAGAAATGGATTTTATCAGCTCTTATGCTCAGTTAATCTGAAATGCTGCACTGAATTTTAAAAGTGGTGCATGGTTGTTTTTACATCTTTAAAAGTCACATAACACTTACGGAATGATGGCGTCTTCATGGCGCGATTTCTGACATCACCCCGTCACGATTCCATTTTTGTGGCACGACGAGGTCAGAAATGTGCTATAAAGACACTAGTGTTCTGTGAGTGTTGCACGATGTTAACGACGTGTGAAAACGGCCCATGTTTTGTGAAGGCTGCCTTTATTCACTTCTTTCTAGGAAATGTACATGATTTGAATTCTCTGTACCATGTCTTCACGCACTTTGGCATTAATGATATTTTTAAAGGCAAATGGTCTTTCCGTGAATCTGTTTTGTTAAACATGTTTGCTTCAGAAGAAGGTAAAGTTGACATAGGTAAGTCTAAGAGCCTGAAAATGTCTGCTCTGCAGTCTTAGTGGAATGTAAAAGTATTCTTAGTTACAAATAACATTTTTTATTTAGGTAAATGAAAAAGGGGGACAAATCATACAGTATGATAAATTCTACATACATGAATTACAGGATTTGATAGACATAAGAAATGACTACTGCACCTGGCTCCATGAGCAGTCTTATGGCATGGTAAATATTCCCTTTTTTGTCCATGCTTTCTAAAACATGTATCTAGATTTCTCCATTCTGCATGCTGTTTGGATTTTGATTCATATGCTGGAAGTATTCCATGTCAGACTGAGAGTGGGCGAATCACCTGATTCCTTCCTTCCTCATGTAAAAGAATCCTGCACACAGAAAGATGGACATCACAGAGAAGGGTTCCAGCCTAGCCTTCTCCTTCACATAACTTCTTTTCTGTGTCAAGGAATTATTTTTTCCAGTGTTTCCCAGGAGCAGTTTTATTGTGCGCCAAATTGTTGAGAGTACTTTAGACTTTTGTGGGTTTTTTTTAAAAAAAATCCTAAATTGTCTCTGAGATTTTCCTATGAGGTTATATATTTTGACAAGCATATGAAAAGAGAAAAGGCAGTCTGCAACATCGCTTGTAGGTGACACTGAAAATACAAGCTCAAATGATTCAGTGCACTATTGTGCGGTTATGCACTGCTTCACATTTTATAAAATCCATTAATTGTAATCTGCCCTGAGCCTGCTGATGCAGAGAGGGCGGAATATAAATCGAATAAAATAAATAAATAAATAAAAATAATGGTTGTATATAATCCTCTTCTCCATGGTTTAACCCTATCATTTCCACATGGTTTTGTTAACTGAAAGCACCCCCACTCCCCACACTTTTAGTTCTTTAAATGAAAACATATGGGTTCTCATAACAACTTGGAGGGAGGGCAGTTTTGATGAGCAAAGCCATGTGGGATGGAAGAGCTGAACTACTTCACCTACTACTCAGTAGTGAGTTTCTACTGAGAGTAACATTGGAAATTGGTTACAAAACAAAAATTTGCAAACTATTTTTTTCCTTGCTCTTTGGATTAAAAAACGCTGTATTTTATAATATTGATTGGATCATATTTTGCTACCAAGAATGCAATGCTACCAAGAATGCAAAGGGGAATATCGGATAAGTATTGACATAGAACTTCCTTCTTGTTTTCTTTACTTCTTCCTTGCTCTCCCTACTTCTGTGATATCAATTTGGATTATAAAAGACTATATGGTATTTTATTGATTGGACTTCATATTGTTTTCAAGAATTACAAGCTGCAAAAAGTGGAAATGTAATGGATAAGTATTGACTTAGAATTTCCCCCATCTTATTTCTTTCTGGGTTCTTCCAGACATGTTCTTTTATGAAATGTTTGCAGGCAAAAGGCCATATCCTAATTAAATAATTATAACAAGAAAGCAATGCTGCCATCTGCTGACTAAGTTATTTTAATTGTTTAAAATTCAGTTAAGAGAACTCTGTCTAGGAAAAGAAACAGAAAAAAGAAGTATACCTGGGATTAGGAAAGGAAATCAAGTAGTCTATGCAGAACAAGAAATGAAAGAGCAAATTACATTTTTTTTCAAATCTTTGTAAAGAAGAATCCATAGATGAGGAAGAAATGGAGAAGTATCTGTCTGAGGTACAAATTAAAGGATTTACATCTGAACATGGAAGAATTTTGAATCAAGTGATAACAATACAGGAGATTAATCATGCTATTAAAAAACTAAAAACAGGCAAAGCAGCTGGTCCAGATGGACTGACAGCAACATATTATAAATGTTTTGAATATATATTGGCAATACCCTTACAAAGAGTAATGAATGAAATACAAGAGAGAAAACATATACCTCTAACTTGGCAAGAAGCAAATATAACCTTAATATATAAAGAAGGGAATGATCCATTATTATTACAATTATATAGACCAATCTCATTATTAAATGCGGACTATAACATTTTCACAACAATAATAGCAGAGAGATTAAAAAAATGCATTCCAGATCTAATTCATGGAGATCAAACAGGATTTGTTCCAAAAAGATATATGAGAGATAACATCAGATATCTGCTCAATGCAATTGAGTATTCATGGAGAAAAGGAGAAAAAATTGCATTTATGTTTTTGGATGCAGAGAAAGCCTTTGATAATGTGTCTTGGCTATTTTTGATGAAAGTGTTACAAAATATGAACTGGGAGACTGAATTTTTAAATTGGATGCAAAGTCCATTAAGAAATTGTTAAAATTTTAAGAAATTGTTAAAAGCTGAGATGGCCAAACTTACAGTGTTAATTAGAGATAAAACACTCTCTATATTCATGGCAAATTAGAAACCCTTTATAGACTATCTGCGAGAGATGAAGAAAAATGAATTAATAATTTGTGGTTTTGATTTTTAAGAATAAGGATCTGGGATATCAAGAAGAGATAAGAAAAAAGATATTAATTAGACCACAAGCTGATTGATACTAAAGGACGAAGTGTTGTAGGTGAAAAACTGTAATGGATTAATAATATGCTTATTATGCTTTTTACAGTTTTTTTTAAACTTTGTATGTAGGCCACTGCTGGTACTTTGTAGTTGTGTTTTTGTTATGTTTTATTTTCCTTCTTTGCACTATCTTTTAACTTTTCTACAATAAAAATAAAAAATAACCCTTTAAATTTTTTTTTAAAGAAATTGTTATATTATGAGTGCCATCTTGTCTTTGAATAGTTTTTGAGGGATGGACTACTAAGTAAAAATATAGTTTCAATGCAGAAATAGAATAAGTCTTCCAAATTTGCCATTCACATCTCTTATTGATGCCTATTGTGACATTAGTTTAAGAAATAAAATTCATTATATAAATTATGAATATATGACAGATTTGTTTAATTTATTTGCTTCAATTTATAGTCTGCTCTTCCTGCAGGCAGGCTCAGAGCAGGTTAGCAGCATTAAAAATAATAAAAACACTGGTAGCAATCATGTAAATACAAGCATACTATGGCAGCCCACAGCTGGCATAGAACAGGTTTGATATGTGACTGGAATGGAGTCCTGGTCAAGACATGCACTGCCACATTCTGGACCAGTTGTAACTTCCAGAGCAGGCACAAGGGCAGCCCAGCGTAGAGCAAGTAAGGCAGCCTGGAGGTGACCATTACATTGATCACTGGCACTAGATCACAGGTAGGGGCAAGCTGCCTGGCCTGACGAAGATAAAAGAATGCAGACCTGGCAACTGCTATAACCTAGGCCTCCATTGACAATGAAGCATCGAGGATTACACCCAGACTTCTTACCTTTGGTGCCAGCTCAAGAAGTGCCCCACTGAGGGTTGGGAGCCAGATCTCCGAGCCTGATAACCCACAGTCCAGATGCAGGACCTTCGTCTTCACAGGGTTCAACTTCAGTTGACTGTATTATAACCACCCAGTCTTGGCCTCCAAAGCCCTGAACAAATTATCCAGGGTCCGTCCATCCATCCATCCATCAGCAGATAAAGTTGGGTGTCATCACCTTACTGGGAAATAAGGGAAAATAGAAACATGACATGAAATTCAAGCTGCAGGAAAAAAACATTCCATGGTTGTTGTATTATCAAATGGAAGAACAATTAAACAAAGAAGGAGGCCGGTTAAAAGAGAAAATATTTGTTGTACAATTAATCATTGGAGATTCAAAACACCTATTAGGAAATTTATGTAAGATATTATTGCAATATGATATAGAATTAGAGCAAGTAAAAACTTGTATGATAAAATGGATGTAAAAAATTTGGAGAAAATATGTGTGAACCAGTGGGACAATTTATGGACCAAAGAAATCAAATTTAAAGACTATCAAATCTTAAGAGAGAATTGGTATAAAATATTTTTCTGATGGTATATTACTCCTAAGAAGGGGTGTGTGCCTCTCCAAAAATTGGGTTTCCCGGTTTGGGTTTACCCGAAGTGGGAAAATGCTCCGTAATTACCCAAAATTGCTTCGGTGTAACTCGTAAGGATTCGGTATTTAAACTGCTTCGGTATGATTCGTAAAGATTTGGAGCATACCGAAGTGAGGGGGGAAGCTTTGCCTAAGACACCCACCCACCCCCACCCCAACTTAGTTCCCCTCACCCAACTTTCCAGGCAGGGAGGCAGCTGGGAGTCCGGGATGACCAGTCGGGCAGTGGGAGAGTGCACTGCTGCTGCCTTCGTAGTGCAGTGGCCAGCTCGGAGGTGGAAGGCCTGGAGCCGCTGCCTCCACTGGTGCTGTGGCCAGCTGGGTGACAGAAAGCCAGAGCCTGCACTTCCGCCACCACCACAGCCAACTGGGTGGCGGGGAAAGCCACAGCTAGTACCTCTGCTGCCTCTGCAGTGGCCAGCTGGGTGGCAAGGAAGGCTGCAGCCGGTGCCTCCGCTGCCCATGCCACATCTTCCATTGCCACTGGGAAGGCCCAGGTAAGTGGGGTGGTGGGAGGGAGCATTTTTAAAAGGCCCTGAAACTTCCTGGAGCGATCCAAATCACTTCGGGAAACTTTGATTTGGGGTTTCTAAATTGAGAAACCCAAATCTTTACGGCTTGGGTCCAATTCGGGCATTTTTTCCGAATTGGAAACCCGAAGCACACACCCCTATGCCTAAGGACATTGCAAAAGCTAACAAGGACTATAATGGAAAGTGCTGGAAATGCCAAAACATGGATGCAACATTCTTTCACGTGTAATGAAAGCAAGGAAATATTGGATATAAATACATGAGGGAATGCAAAAGATATTAAAGTTTAAGTTTGGGATGAACCCCAAAAATATGTTGTTAAATATTTTACCGAGTAAAATTACAAAATTACATAGTGAACTCTTCAAATATCTGGTGACTGTGGCAAGAGTAGAATATGTTCAGATTTGATGGAATGGGAGAATAAGCTATATGAATGTACATCACTGGCAAAATTAACATCTTACATACATCATAAGCCAATTACAGAATTCCAAGAAAAATGGAAAGTGAAAACTAAGAATAATTAAGAACAATTATTATTAAATATGAGAAGATATTTAAATGAGAAGATATTTAAATAAAAATGAAAAATTAAGAATATATATAAGCAAGTTTTATATGGATATATGATTTAATTGATGAGAATATGATTTAAATGATAGATGTTTATTCATTATATTTTCTTTTATAGGATTTAGATGTGTTTAGGTTCATATATGACCTAGATGATTATTCATGACAGAAGTAGTGGATGATTGTAGAGATATGAATTAGACAATTATATGATGTAGTTCATGTTTCATGTGTCTATGTTTGAGCTTATTATTTGAAATAAATAAACTATTTAAAAAAAGACATTCCCTACAACTTTTTAAAAAACAATGTCTAATTTGGCCCTAACTCATGAGTTACACAGATACACCATTGCAGGAAGAAACGTGCAATCCTTTTTCCCTCTGACAGACACTCATTCAGTTCCCTCTCCCTGTATGTGCCCCGGAGAACGCTCCGATCAGCTGGAAAACATCTGCAGGTGGTCCCTGGCTCCAGGGAGGATTGGTTGGCCTCAACCAGGGCCAGGGCCTTTTCGGTTCTGGCCCCAACCTGGTGGAACTCTCTGTCTGAGGACACCTGGGCCCGTCAGGATCTTCTATCATTTTGGCGGGCCTGTAAGACGAAGATGTTCCATCAGGCGTATGGTTGAGGCCAGCATGAGATCCTCACTGAGCCTCCCACCAGCCTCCCACCAAGTGTGGGGCTATACAGTGTCCACCGGCTGGCTGCCCAACATATGGGTACAGCACGGGGCTATGTAGTGCCATTTGTTAGCTGACCCATGTATGGGTTGCAGTACATTATCTGTCCGCTTCCCTCCCCCTGTATGCTGATGGGCAGGAATCTGGAATTGACCCCATCTTGGGACAGTTATTATCTGTTTGTTGATTTTATGATGAACTGTTGTTTTATGAATTGTTTTTAATATTTGTATTATATTTTTATAACTGCTGTCCCTCGCTCTGAGGCCGCTTGTGGGAAGCGCGGGTTAGAAATGTAATAAATAATAATAAATAATAATATCAGTGGCACTCACAGAAAAATCCTTCTCCTGCAATTATTTGAAACCTTTCTCTGAGGGTATTGCTTTTATTTTTAGATAAGAAGTGTCTCTTTCCCTGCTCAGTAGGAGCTGGAGGTATTTTTGTAATGGCTTGCAGTATAGCAAACACCTTGAAAACGGACCAGATTTTGAACATAAACTTATGTGGACTGGAGCTCTTATTACCAGACACAATGCAGTGGCTCCTCAGGAAGCAGGCCTTTTATAAAGGAGTGTGTGTGTGTGGGGGGGGGAATAGTCAAGGGACACAAAGTGCAGGTAGTACAAGGTGAAATATGATTTTACAAACTTCAATTGAATCTAGAAAGAGACTGTTAACTTCTGTATTGGGTTGGGAATCCCAGGCTTGTGAAGATACTTAACAGCTTTAGTAAGTAAGAAATCTCAAGTACTTGTTTAGTACCTAGAAGAAGATAGCATCAAGTCTCTTAATGAATTATAATTCAGCAGTTTCATACTGGATTCACAATTTGAAGTTCTTTTGCAGGAGAATAGTGACTCCATGCATGTGTGTTAGTTTTGGGTCTGGATTTGGATGTTCTTGTGGCATATGCCGTTCCCAGGATCCACTTAATGTGCAGTGGTCTTAGGGCTCCGCTGTCCACAGAAGGGGTCCAGGAGCTGGCTTGTGCATATTAAAAATAAAAGTTCAGGAAAATACTTTTTGAGGGTAGCGGGAGAGGAATGTACATGCAGGAATTAACTATGCTTTTCCCTCTTGATTACTGCTGCCTTTTCTGCACTGCTATGGTAGGACATCAGCCATGGATTAAATGAGGTAAGGGGTTACCTGATTTTCACAGCAAAAGTTCTGAAATTAAATGCTACATTTTTGCCTTCTCTCTAAAGCCTTGGAGCAAACATGACACTGTATCATCTTGAAAGATATATCCAGTACTGGTATACCAAGTAAGCAGATCAAGTTACATAAAGAATGCATGGATAGGCCACACAATGCTTTTAAAAACAACATCTAAACACTTTTGGAGACTGGATCACAAACTGTTATAATACATCTACTTGACAAATAAAGATTACAAAATTAGATCTGTTAAGATGTGCTTGTTTAAACTATAGATTCTTGTGCTGGGCAGTCTTTATTTAATCAGCAAAGCAGAGAGAAGGAATAGAATCCCAGTTTTAAGGTGACTTTTTGCAAATACGGTTCTCACTATTTTTTTTCCTGTTCTTTCCAGCTAACAGAAATGCCAGTTACAATTTGTACTTATCCTTTTGTGTTCGATGCACAGGCTAAGACAACCCTCTTGCAAACAGATGCATACTACCAGATGCAGGTAAAATAGTGCTTTGTTTCAATATTTTA
Organism: Eublepharis macularius; assembly: GCF_028583425.1. Taxonomy (NCBI): domain Eukaryota; kingdom Metazoa; phylum Chordata; class Lepidosauria; order Squamata; family Eublepharidae; genus Eublepharis; species Eublepharis macularius. The sequence continues at coordinate 115,348,736 of NC_072795.1, forward strand.
AAGGGTTTTATGAAATATAAAATGCTTTGTGATTTAGCCATTCCTTGGTTGATAAAATTTATTGTATGTTCATCCTTCTAAAGTGAGTTTCTTCTGTGTCTGCCAACTTGATGCATCCTTTTTAAAAATACGAACAATGTTTCATATATGGCAGTTTTTCTCCAGGGGAAAGAAATCTACATAGTCTCAGTATAAGAGTTTCTTTAGGCTATCAAGGAACCATGGTGCACAGTAACTTGTTACTAAATGTGCTCGTAGCAACATGTGCAGACTTCTGTATCTGGGTGAACAGAACTTGGGTCTAGAATCAAATGGAGAATAATGAACAATGTGTGCCCACTGGTTTGGAACTAAAATTAAAAGTAGTGGAGGTTCGAAGCAGGCTTAGAAAAGAAAACGAGACAGTAAACAAATGAAATCATCTGAGATTATTTAATGGGGACTGGAGGACCATTATGGACCTAAAATTGCTCAGCAACCTTATATATAAGAAATTCAAGATGGATACACTAAAGTCAATTGCCGGGGTGATTGTAGCGGGGGACTTCATGACATCCACAGACCTTAAGAAGGCCTACCTGTGTATCCCATTTTTCCTTCACGCAAGAAGCATGTCTGTTTCACTTGGGGATGAACCCTGCTGTTTTGTGTAGCATCGGTCTCAAGGGTGTTCATGAAGGTGATGGTTTCCCTTGTCACAGACCTCAGATCCCAGGGGTGCATGCTTACTAGGACAATGTACTCAGGGCTTTTTCAGAAGGCATTCCAAGACATGTAGTACATTATTCAGTATGTGTCATCGCATCAACCTCGAGAAGAGCCGCTTGACCCTGTTGCAGATGTTGATTTACTTAGAAGTGATCGTGGATTCAGTCCACATGAAGCTCTTTCTCCTACTGAAGAAAATGGCAGAGTTAAAGAGTGTGGCAAATATGATCATTGCTTTGAGGTCAGTGGACCTAATGTTTCTGACCCAGTTTCTGGACTTCATGATTGCAGCTGTTGCCACAGTCCCATGGGCCAAAGTGCAATGCAGGGACTTTCAGCAGTTCTTGTTTCCTCACCAGCAGTCAATTGCCCTGAAGCTCCACTTAAGCCTTAGGGTTGATCGCAGTTGTGGAATTCCCTTTGTCAGTGGAATGTCTCTTCACATCTCCTTGAAAGCAAAGAGACCCATCCAGTGACGGATTTACTGATCACCACAGATGCAGGTCTCCTGGCTGAAGAGCCCATTACTGTCTAGGTTGGCTCCAAGAAACTTGTTTGGTCTCAGAACAGGCCATGAGCATCAGTTTTCTGGAATGCAGGGCAATCTTCTTGGTGCTAAAATTTTTCCTGAAAACATCTCAGCACCTTCATGCTTGTGTTCAAATAGACAACACCACGGCAAAGGTTCATGTCAATAGCCAGAGAAGTACGCTATCCCAGAAACTTCCAACAGGAAGTGGCCTCTATCATGAAATGATCAGAGAAGCACCTAACATCGCTCTGAGCAGAGTACATCAAAGGTGTCTCCAATGCCCAGGCCAATTGGCTCAGTTGGACTTGTCTGGACTGAGGGGAGTGGTCTCTGACCCAGGTCCTGTTCTATCAAGTAACTCATGGGTTCGGTTAGCGTTGCCTCTCCAATAGCATGAAGACCACCCACCTCTTTTCCTGTCACGACTGTCCAAAAGCGGAAAAGATTGATGCACTGCTCTTTGGGTCAGCCTGCTATATGTCTTCTCTCTGATCTTGTTGATCTCTTCCTGGCTCTGTATTGGCTTTCTTATTGGCATAGGAAACCCTAGTTCTCAGACGTGATCACACTATTGGTCCATCCCCACTGGATACTTCCAGCCCTTCCAGACATCCTGTCCCTGGACCCAACATGACCGCACCTGACTGCGTGGAGATTGAGTTGAAGGGGTTCTAGAGATAGGGTTCTCTGAGCAAATAGTGAAGACTGTGCTTGCAAGCAGATGACTACCAATGGAAAGGATTTATAGCTGCATTTGGAAGGCCTTCATCAGATGGTGTCAAAGGGAGCACAAGAGAAGGGGGCACAATTTCTGGTTGAAGTGGATGTCCCCATCATCCTTTCTTTCTTACAAGCTAGATTCAACCAGGGACTTAGAGCGAATGCACTCCTCTCTCATACCACCTGGCCATCAAGCATTTCCTCAGAGGAGCAGCGCTTTCCTGCCCACCAGTGGTTCACTATTTTTGCTCCTGTAGTTTTCACATGACTCTCTAAGCATGCACAAACCTCTGTTTGAGCCTCCGAGAGAGGTATCTCTTACGTTCCTCACACTTAAGGTGCTGCTTCTTAAGGCCAGCAACTCTATCCTTATTGCTAAAGGCTTCTGCATTTTCCAAAAGTAGGTGGTTGTTTTCTGACTAGACCCTTCATTCAGTTCAGGGGTGAAATTTGTGTTCTACAGGCCCCAGGAGCTTCACCTTCCATCCCAGTCTGGCGCATCCCAAGGACAGAAGAACTAGAATGCCTTGTATGTCCAGTAAACAGCTTCTGTTAGGAGATTAGATGCTCTGTTTGTAGCATACTATCTACTAGCTACAGGAAGGGAGATGTCTTAAAGCATCTCTCAGTAGATGGTTGAAAAAGTGCATCTTCTTGGCCTACTTAAACCAATAGAATGAATTACAGCCCACTCAACCAGGAATGCAGCCACCATGGCTGCTTTTCACTCCAGTGCATCAGTTCTGGAGATCTGTAGAACAACCAGTTGGGCAGCTACTTCTGTCTTTATATGCCATTACAAAATGGACTCATTTGTAGTGACTGATGTGGCCTTCGAGTGGTGAGTCCTTCAGCACATGCTGTAAGAAGAACCACGACAGAGGGCTGCCCACCCATCATGGATGGGAAGATTTGTAACATCCCAAACATCAAGGTGACCTCCTGTCCTCAAGTGAGAAAGGGACTTTGGACTTACGTTTGAGGTAGAGGAGGACATCCTGGACCCACCCTTGACTCAGGGACTTTGGTTGCTTTTGTGAGATTATAGCCCTCTTGTTCCAATTTTCTTTACTTGTTGCTATTACTATTATTGTTAAATGTTTTTGGCACTGAAAAGAGGTAGGTCTTTTGGCCTCGCCCCTTTGGTTGTTTTGCTCTTCAGGTTATGTCCTGTTGATGAGAACAAAGAATGGCACATAGATTTTCTATGAAAAGTTGTGAAAGCCTCTGAATTGAAGAAGAGGGCACTTCTTGTCCTCATGAAAATGGCCTAATATCCTACCTCTAGGGATTATGGGAGAAGAAGTACCCAAATGTTAAGATTTCCTCTTCCACTGCAAATAGAAGGAACCTTCACATTAAGTCCAAAGTTCCATTTCCTGCATTTAACTCCCCCCAGCTGTTCCTTCTCACCCCAGGCAAGTTGATTCTTGGGATCTCAGGACTCACAGGACTGATAGCCACCCAGGCCAGGGGCTGCATTGAGAAGGGGGTGCAATTGCTTCTCCCAGCACCACTTTTACAGAAGAGGCAGGAGGGCAAGTTTGCCTTCGGTCTTCAGTGCAGCTCACTGACCCATGAATTTATTTGTCTGCACCGATTCTGGGAATCAACTCCTAGGGGTTGGAAGAGAGTGCTGGGAGGAAGTGAATGCAGGAAGAATTCATAACTGTCAGCACTTTCGACTGATGGATCATGGTATCCAGCCTCATCCTGTGTATAATAGAGATATCTGTAGGGTTAGACATTTTAGTGGGGCAGTAACTTTCATGAGCTTATTTGTAAAGCTCTTGGTTCAAAAGTATTGCCTTGGTATTGCTTTGATCAGAATTATTCAGGGTTGTTATTGCTAAACATTTTTAATGGGCTTGCCCATTACCACAGAGGGGGCTGAAGCAGCCTTGAAAAGTTTTAGCTTCTATGGAGGATGCTTCTCTTACACTATGTTCCTTAGAGGGAAGGCAGGGAGGCCCTCTGTAGGCCTCAATCCCCCCTCCCTTCTAATGTGTGGGCAGTAACAACATTCTAATGGAGGGACACGCACTGGGATTCCCTACTACAAGCTGTACAACAGCTGTGGGGGGGGGGGCTTCCCTGAAGCATCACTGTTGACTAGAAGAAATGGTTTCATGTCTGAGCCCTTGTTGCCTGAGCAAAAGTGAGAGCTGAACACAGATATACAGTATTAATTTAGGCAGCCTTGAAACAGATAGGAAAAAAATGTTCTATATTTTGGTGAAGCAGTTCACCAATTTGAATACAGAACCCTGGGTACCAAAGGCTTTGAGAATATCTGCATTTATTAATTTGGAAAACTCTAGATTCTTTGAACACTGAGCATGTCTTGTATCCAGTGTTCATTACTACTGCTGCTACCTTTAAGGCTTTTACTTGGTTTTTCCCAGGTGGCTGTTGAGCAGGCTCACAGACAGAATTTCTCATCTCTTTTTGTCCCAGTACTTGGATCTGTCAATCCCTGTCTGATTTTAGTAGTGCGCAGAGAAAATATTGTGGGGGATGCCATGGAAGTCTTAAGGAAAACAAAAAATATAGATTACAAGAAGCCTCTTAAGGTACATCTTTTATTTATTTATGTATGCATGTTTTACCTTTGTGTTATTTTATGTGACTTCAGCTGTTCTCCTCCTCGCGCCCCATTTACTTTTATAAACCCTAATTTGGAACCCTGCAGTCGGAAAAGTAGCTGGGGAGGTGGTTTTTGAGCAGAAAACCAGCTTGTGGAGAAAGGGTTAAGCATTCCCTTTCCACTCCAAATTGCGGCCTTTGAGGCTGCTTTTCATTTTGAAAAATAAAAACTATCACAGCATTGTTTTGTGCGTTTAAGTGTAGCAAGTGATTTCATCAGGGAGCTGAGGCCAATACAGCTTGATGGGGAGTGTACTTGTATAACATGTTTGATGGTATGTGTTGGTCACGTTTATACATTACGTTTTTATGTACAGATGTAAAACATTTTTCAAATACAGCTTGAAATTTTAATGTGTGAAGTAACTTTAAGTTAGATGGTTGTTGTGGGTTTTCCGGGCTGTATTGCCGTGGTCTTGGCATTGTAGTTCCTGACGTTTCGCCAGCAGCTGTGGCTGGCATCTTCAGAGGTGTAGCACCAAAAGTCTTTTGGTGCTACACCTTTGAAGATGCCAGCCACAGCTGCTGGCGAAACGTCAGGAACTACAATGCCAAGACCACGGCAATACAGCCTGGAAAACCCACAACAACCATCGTTCTCCGGCCGTGAAAGCCTTCGACAATACAACTTTAAGTTAGTTTCTAAATTTTGGTATTCAAGTAACACATTTGTATGACTTTAAATAAATACTGTGCTAATTTCATTGCCAATGTTAGGTTATTTTTGTAGGGGAAGAAGCTGTTGATGCAGGAGGAGTCCGTAAAGAATTTTTCTTACTTATCATGAGAGAACTTTTAGATCCCAAATATGGAATGTTTAGGTATTACGAAGAATCCAGGCTCATCTGGTTCTCCGATAAGGTATATAATTGAAGTTTTTTTAAAAAAAAATTGTGACAATGAATAATTAACTTTTGCTTCACTGCATTCATAGCCCTTTGAGTGACTAAGAGGGAGCTACTATGGTATTAACATTGTAGCAGAATGCATCCTGTGGTCTGTGGCAGTGCTCCGACATTTGCTGTGTCAGCTGTTCACAGTGCTCCCCCCCCCCCCCCCAGTGCTCTTGCTCTGTTTCTTTTCCTTGGTAATCTGTGGACATGTGGGTGCCTGTAGCAATGCTTGATCATGTTGACCTGTTTTAAGCAAGACTTGGGGCTTGGTGTTGTTTACGTAGCCATCTTCTGTGGATGTTGTTAGGAGCCTTTGTGCTTAATAAATGTGGTTTGAGATTTCTGCATTCAGGGATGGCATGCCCATTGAGGCAGGTCTGGCCCCGCTTCGAGCACTGAGGTGCTGAAGGGGGTGCCGGACAGGGCACCAGATGCAGGGGTGCGCGCCACGGAGCTGGTGGCTGAGCAGGAGGGATGGGAAGCCGCCCACGTGCTGCCCCAGCCGCCTGCTGAGCCTGGGCCGCAGCTGCTGCAGCCTGCCAGCCGTCCTGCCCCGCACTGCCGCCACTGCCACCACACACCCCTGGCTGGCAGCAGCCACAGGCCAGGCACGGCAGGCGTCCGGGGTGGCGTGTGGAACAATGGAGCAGGAGGGCTGGGAGGGTGCATGTGCACGTCTCCAGCCACCCACTGCGCCCAACGGGGAGCGCGGGCAGCCTCTCTGCGCCGTCCCAGCCGCCCACTGCACCAATGGGGCTGGCTTGCTGCGTGATGACATCACACACAGTGACATCATCATGCAGTCCATGTGCGCGCACTTGCGCACGGGCAGCAATGGACCTGACGCTGCCCCCAGCCTCGGGCGCCAAAATCCCTGGCGCTGCCCCTGCCTGCATTGTTCTTTTACATGGAGATTCTTGGATACTGTTGGCTATCTTCTGAAACTACCTGGTTTGGGGAGCATAGCATCAAAAATACACTGCCTCATTTCTCTTTTCTTTGCTCCAAAGGTTGGACCTGGAAAGGAGGCAGTGCGTGACTTTCACACATTCCCCCCCCCCGCCACACCCGCACAGTGTGTATTGATTATCTGCCTTCTTAGGTATCTCATTAGAGAGAACTGCAAGCAGCTACACACCATGTTCTATATGACCTGAAAAATTAGTATGGCAATTTTCATATTTTCCAGTCTTTCAACTAATATACAACTGCATGAATAATTCTTTTTGGTGTGTTAAACAGGTTTGTTCTTAATAAAATAGTCCATAAAGCACAATGGCTTGTTGGACTTAGGCTGGGCCCAATATAAACAAGTGCATATAAACACAATTCAAAATCAAGAGATTCACACAATAAAAAAGATGAAGCTAGTATTAAGCTATAAAAACCTGGTGATTTAGCTCTAATAAGTTGAATATAAATGTGGTTTATATTCTGTGAATTAAGCAATATGCATGGCTTCATAGCCCTTTGTAGTTTTAAATTATTTTAGTTTAATTTCAATTTTTTCATATTCACAGACCTTTGAAGACAGTGACTTGTTCCATCTGATTGGTGTTGTATGTGGGCTAGCAATATATAATTTTACTATTGTAGACCTTCATTTTCCCCTGGCTTTGTACAAGAAGCTCCTGAACAAAAAACCTTCTCTTGAAGATCTCAAAGAGCTTATGCCTGATGTTGGCAGGTGAGCACATTACAGTTGGAAATATAATAATTCATCTCTATGGCCATTATATGTAGCTACTTTGGTTGTTGCCAAAAAAACTGATCTAAGAAGATGATAATGTAAAAATCAGCTTAGTTTATGGGCTGGATCCAGTGGAATATTTCTGCTGATGGAAGTAAGGGAGATTTTTTTTTGCCAATTTCCCCCTACCCTGCTTCACACATGGCAGACCTGAGTCCCCTCTCATGATGTTCTGGAGGAAGTTCTCTGTAGCCCAGGAGCAGTATTTCATGGGGCATTTGTACAAATGTCAGTACAGGTACATCTGAAGAATCAATGGAACCTGAATAGATGGGCTCTTCTCAGAAGCTGTTTAAAAATCTAAACAAGATTGCTATACCAAGATACCAAGCCATTTCAATTCTGTAAGTTTCTCAGTAGAAGCTGTGTTGCTTGCTTTGCAGGAGTATGCAGCAGTTGCTGGATTATCCAGAAGATGATATTGAGGATACTTTCTGCCTCAACTTCACAGTAAGCTTTAGGTCATCCATTGGCACCTATTTATGTGCAAATGTGTTAAGTAATATGGTTGGTCTTTTTCCTGTTAAAATTATAAATGTAGATTTTGTGTGGTGTGCTATATTAAATTATGGATTATGTTACGTAGCAAAAAGTAAAGTATGCTCTCATATTTTAAACAGATCACTGTTGAAAACTTTGGTGCAACTGAAGTCAAAGAGCTAATTCCGAATGGCGCAAATACTTCGGTTGTCAAACAGAACAGGTGAGTTTTAGCAATCCGTGTGGACAGAATAAACTAATGTTGGTTAAATTTTGTCAGGGAGGAAGGCTGTTTCCCTTCAGACAGGGTTACAGTTCAAACCTGAATTTGAAAGGTGTTTGGATTGAAGTGGGGTTTAAATTTTGCACTTCTAATGTACATTTCTCATTGCAAAGTTGTCTTATTTAGTACTTGTCTTACTTGGTACTTAGTTGTTACTTTTTTGTTAAGGTAGTCAACAGACACAAAGTTTTAAACAGTGAAGTTTACCTTTCCCCCTATTCTGGAGGAAATGCTACTGTACCATGACCCTTTAGCTGGAAGAGTTCCTAGAGAGTTTCAAGTTCACTTGCTGGAGACCAGACTCTGATGTTTATTATTACAACCACAAGAAATTCTCTAGTAGAACCATTCCCTTTTTAAAACTCCATTACAAGCAAAGAAAAATTATTGCTGTTCTTGGCCAAGTGCTATCTGGATGATTCTAATGGTTCTTAACTAGAGATTTTCTCAAAAAATGATCATTCCAACATTTACATTGGCTATTGTTTATTTTAGAGAGATTATGATTTGAACATTGTCATCTATTGAAAATGTGGTGGCTTCTCTTTTCATTTAATTTTTAGGCAAGAATTTGTGGATGCCTATGTGGACTACATCTTCAATAAATCCGTGGCTTCTCTCTATGATGCATTCCATGCAGGCTTTCACAAAGTGTGTGGAGGTAAAGTTCTTCAGCTCTTCCAGCCCAATGAGTTGCAAGCAATGGTGATTGGAAACACAAATTACGACTGGAAAGAACTGGAAAAGGTAGGTGACTATTACAAGAGCTAACGACTGAGGTAGCAACCCAATCCATACTTGCTTGGAAGTAAGCCCCATTTGACATAGTGGAACCTGCTCTGAGTAAACAGTTATAGGATTACACTGTAATGCATTGATAAATAATGCATGTCACATGCCCTGTCCTCCCTATGTCCTTCCACTTTGAAAGTAGGTGGCTGTATACATTCTTCTTTTAAAAGGGCATTCGCCTTGCCAAAAGAAAGAAGAGTAATTGGAGGTTCTCCTAAATGCCTGTGAACTCACCACTGTACTCGATTTCACTATAATACCAATTTTGGTGTGATGAACCTTTGTATATCAATTAAAAATGATTTAGTTTATAAATTTTAAAAACAAAGATAAATGGGACACATTTCACTCGAACCTGCCTACCTTGCTGTTTTTGTTTATTGCTGTTTATTGTTGTTTGGGAAATGAACAAATTAACTTCACTGCAGATAAGGAGAACTCAGAGCAGAAATCCCCGAGATCCTGGGTCACAGGCTTAGAAAAGGCCCCTTCTCTGTTATTTAAACAATTTCATTATATAGGAATGTTGAGAATGCAGCACTTCCAGATTCACTGTATTGGTAAATAGGTGAGAATGACTGTATGATTATGGTTGTCCTTTGTAGAACACAGAATACAAAGGTGAATATTGGGCAGATCATCCAACAATTAAAATTTTCTGGGAAGTTTTCCATGAATTACCATTGGAAAAGAAGAAACAGTTCTTGTGTAAGTGTGAAACTCTTTTCATAAGAATAAGAAATCATATTAGGTCTGCATCTGTAGTTCTTTGTTCCTTCCTTAGTGGTATGGGAAGTATTTGAGAAGATATGGAGGAAAGGAATACAGAATGGTAAGGAAAGGACCACAAACAAAACCCCTCACTGAAAGCATTAGACTGTAACTTAAATTAGCCTAGAGGTAAAACTGGCTAGGTTCATGTTATTTTTAGCCAAATAACTTTATTAATGTATCCAAAGTAGTTTTCTTTAATTAAGGGAGAGTTGTCAGGTATTTTCCATATGCACACTTGCATCGGGGTTTCTGGATATTTGGTCTGCGAGGATTGGATCACACTCGGGGGCAGGGCCGAACTGAACTGGGGTCTGTTTATTTTTTCTGCACTAGAAAAATGCCTGGTTTCTGCTGTGGACTTCCTGGAGAATACATCAGTTCCATCAGTTGATCAGCTGAAGAAACTTGCAAGGGTTTGGGGGAGGAGGATTAAGGCACCAACTCTGAAACGTTGCTGTTTAAGTTTAGGGGGAAAAAAGCCAAAAAAGAACGGACTAAAAAGTACAGGAAGCACAGAGGGGGAGCTTTAAAATATCAAGGGGGATTCAGGACTGTGTGCAGAGTTTTTGTGTTAGACATATTGCAGCCTTTTTTTCCCCTCCCTGTCAGTTGCAGTGTTTTTTTTATTGTTGTTTTTAGGTACAAATGCTGAAACCTTGCTGTTTAATTTTTTTAAAAAATCAGGAAAAAAATGGATTGGTTGCTGTTCAACCAATCAAGGTACAGGGGGATAAAGGGGAGAGTGAAAGGCAGGGACAGGGACAGGCCTCACATAGCCTGCATTTCAAAAAGAAACATTGGGGTATGAGTGCAGGGAGAAAAGTCAGGGAGAGATCAGTTCTGCTGCAAACGCAGCCTTTTCCCGACCAGAATGCAAAAACGTCAGAAACAGCCTGGAGAATCAGGATATTTTGACTATGTGTGCAGAACTCCGGGGCTAGAACTGATTAAAAACCCTGTGCTGAAAAGACCTCACTGGTACATGAAATGGTGTTTTTTAAAAAAAAATTGTTCTTACGAGTATCATCTATAGCTGTTTATCAAAATATTTAGAAAATAGTTTTGACCTTTGTAACAAAATTATATTGTATTTAACTCTCAGATAAAGTATGTGCCAATGGTGGGGTGCAAGAGGAATCATTCTAGCTAATACCAGGCAGGATTTGGGTGTGGCTGAGAGACTGGTCACGGCTACATTCACATGCTCCATAGTATGGCAAAGTTTGAATTTTGCGTGCATGGAACACCTTAGCTGGTGTAAAGATACATGGTGGAAGGGGTTCCTTGTAGCAGTTTCTGTTAATACCTGTATCACACCAGTGTTAAGCACTCCTTCAGCTGCATTGATTAAATTGACTAAGGAAAGTTGAGACTGGATATTTACATTCAGTTTAAACCATTTATGTATCTATTTCCTGATTAATGTGCTGTTTTCAAAGAGTGGATTATCTATATTTAGCTAAAAGAGAGACTCTTCATTTCATTAAACAGCCTCAAAGCCACCTTCTTTACTGAGTTGTGATAAATGCAAAACAATTCATTGATAATAAAATCTTAATTTGTCTTGTGAGTTTGTGTATAAATACACAAAATGGATTAGATCCAGCCAGCTTTCTCACACAATCTCACTCAGTTACTTTCCTTACTGCAGCCCCCATCCTTTGGCTTTCGTTTCAAGCATAGCCTTTTTCATGATTATGGTCTTCCATTTTTTTAATATCTGAAAAGGTGGTTGGATCCAACTCAGTGAATAATTGCTTTATACTGTCAGCTGCTTGCTGTTTTAGTATTATGCTGCTTCAGTCTATAAAGCAACCTAACACTTGGAATACAGAAAAGGACCAGATATTGCATAGTTCTAGTCTGTGATAAACTGTTGGTCTTTGTAGATTGACTTCTCTCATTTTTTTTCTTGGTAGTATTTTTGACAGGCAGTGACCGTATTCCTATTCTTGGGATGAAGAGTCTTAATCTTGTTATCCAGCCAACTGGAGGTGGAGATGAGTATCTTCCAGTGTCTCACACGTGTTTTAATCTTCTTGATCTTCCAAAATACACAGATAAAGCATTACTCAAATCTAAGCTGATCCAGGCTATTGATCACTATCAAGGTTTCAATTTAGTATAACTTGTTGAAGATGAGAACTCACTAGCTCTGTATAATGTGGGAACACTTAATTTCTGTATCTGCGCTGTAGTAGCAAGTTCAACGAAAAGGCTGACAGTGGTGGTATAAGTTATTTGTTATCCTGTTATCTGATTCCATATTGGAGCCCAAAATCCCTCTGCAAATGTACTGTCTTGAAATGAACTTCTGGAGCCACATTTTCCATCTTAACAATAAAAATGCAACTTTTGAATAAAAGCTGGAGTTTCACTAACTAAATTTTCACATGTTGCAAACTGACTTGCTGTCTGTGTGAAAGATGTGCATAAATTTTTAATCACTGCGACTAAGTCACATTTCGATTACTTTTCAATTTGTAAATAAAATTTTTGTAATAAAGTAACTAAGCTCCCGCAGCTGTGGAGTTTCTATTACCTGTCACTGGCTTGGGGCTTCGCTCCTGGGGGAAAAAAAGACAACATTTTGGCTGAAGTAGAAGATCTGTCTCTAGTTTCATGTGAAAATCTAAGGATGAAAATCATGACACTAGAAATAGTTTGTATGGCAGCCCTTTTCATGTTGGAACCAGCATGAATTCTGTTAAGAAAATTTGAAGATAATGATGATCAAAATGATGTCAGTGGTCATTAAGTCCCAAGGATATATGAACTAACAATACATAAAAATTATGAAGAGTTCCATAATTTAATATTGAAACTCAGTGTTTGGCAACAGTATAGTTAGAATTACCTACCTTCTAAATTGTTGGCAGAACTTCTGCCTTTTTGCCCATAACTTCAGCAAAGCCAGAATTTAATCCTTTGTTCTCATTCTCAAATGTTGGACAGTTTTGGCATTATGGTTGAATTTTCACTTTTTCAAATCGTTTTTAAATGGCCCTCTTTTTAAACTTAAAAAGGACTTCTCTTGAGTGGATCACAATGAATTGAACATATGGATTGATGGGGGCAAGAGACTGCGGCTTAAGTTTCTGAATGTTTACGTGTTACTGATAGCATATGACTTTCAGCTGTGAAACAAATATTTATTTTTTTTAGATTTATAAATGCAGTGAAATCAATTCTCAAGCATAAAATAAAAATTCTTGAATGAAAATGCTGGATTATGTACACATTTATGCATGTAGATGTTTCTTTCAGTTATGTTAAGTTTGAATTGTGCAAGCAGTGTCAGTTAACTTGTTTGATACAGAGATTAGTCAAAGGAAGTATCAACCAATCAACCACCTTTATTGGCATTAGAAATAATAATAGTTTACCATCAGAGATAGGGACAATCAGAGACAGGGATAGGCAGAAGCATAAACAAGCAATTAGTAACAGTTAATAAAATTAATAAACATTCAGCAATCAGGTGCGGCTATATGCTTGGATTTAACTTTATAAACTTCTGCTAGAAATTTTGCAACGCTTAAACAAGGGTTACGATCTTCTAGAAGGTAAACTAAAATTCCTCCTTTAATAGAATTATTATACTGAAAGTATTCAGTTAAAAATTGTTTGCGTAACAGACCAAAAAGAGGGCATTCTAGAATAATGTGGGACAGTGAGTCGAGGACTCCTAATTCGCAAGGACATATCCTGTTTTGAAGGGGTACCTGCCTGAACCTGCCAGAGAGCACCATTGATGGAAAGGCATTTAAACATGCTAAGGTAAATATTCGGCGCTGAGATGGGATGTCCAGAGCTGAGAGATAATGTGGCATCATTCCTTGCCTTTGGTATATGCCTAAGTTGGCTGCAGAACAGACAGGGGGATGCAGGGGGAACATCTCTTGGAGTTCATGTTCCATCAGTCTTAGTTTAACTGTTCTTAAGATATGTAATTCATCACATAGGAGTAGGGAGTCCAATGCAATGCCAAGCTTTTGCAGTTTGAGAGTAAACATAGAAAACCGTATGTTACTATGGTTGTTGTGGATTTTCCGGGCTATATAGCCGTGGTCTTGGCATTGTAGTTCCTGACGTTTCGCCAGCAACTGTGGCTGGCATCTTCAGAGGTGTAGCACCAAAAGACAGAGATCTCTCTGTGTCACAGGAATGTCAGGAACTACAATGCCAAGACCACGGCTATACAGCCCGGAAAATCCACAACAACCATCATTCTCTGGCCATGAAAGCCTTCAACAACATATGGTACTATGCCTATCTCTCATCAAATGAGATAGCAAGCTATCATGTTCAGATCTAAAGTGAATTTTTATCCAGTACTTGAAAGCCATGATCCAGGCCTTAGTTTCCAAGAGGTGAAGACCTAACTCTGCACATATAGATATCATAGGAAGTATCACTTGAGGGATATGTGTAATTTGAGGATCAAAAGGAGTCAGGCAAAGAGTACAATCTGTACAGTCCTCATATCCATTAATTCTATGTCCACATTGCTGACAAAACTAGTGCATATCTGCACTTCACACGTCTTGTTCCAAAGGAGAGGGGAACAGTGACATTTCCAATGCTCCCAATGTGGGGAGCTGCTGGATAAGCATTCCATTCTGCATATGATGTTTTCTGCATATGATGCTGTTCTTCTGAATCCTCTTACTTGTGCGTAAATGTGATGTTTGATGCACGATTGATATCACGATGCTTCTGTCCTTAATGCTTGTAAACCCCCATCAACCTTCATCTCAATGTGATAAGAAATGCAGGCTCTTCTGTCCTTAGTCTAAAATTAAAGATGAGACAGTCTTCTATTTCAAAGTACTTATCTAGGAATACTCCGGCATATAGTGGTCTGGAATAAGGAAGGAGATCCAAACAGCTGACCAATATTATTATGGAAACACATGAGAAAAACCAAGTTTGATACAGGCATTGTTCACCTTGGCCAAAATAAAATTGGCTGACATCTAGGCAACTCTGCAATTGCTATTACTTGGCAAGGTTATTGCAATGAGTCCATGAAGCAAGCATCTGCAAAGGAAATGGGGGATTTTGTAGCCAACTGCTGGCCTCTTTGAATGGTTATACATGCATAAATGGCCTTTCATAGATAAAGCAAGCTGTTAATTAACAAAGAACTGCTTGTACAAATAAGTGACTTGTGTTGCTTTTTCTCCCCCTTCTCTTGTAATATGGAGCATTAGGTGAAGGATGCGGAAACACTTTATATGGCTTTTGCACATCTATGCTTTGCTAGGCTGGTTTTTAATATTTAAAATTAATTTTTCACGGAGGGTGTTGTCTTCCTCTCCAGTACATAGAGTTAATACTTTCGGAGGTTTTAAATCCTTTTTAAAAGGAACAAATGAGATGTTTCCTGCAGCAAGAGTTTGGGCATCCTACCAATAAAAGGGAATTTTTCATACTGCCACAACTTTGGGCAGAATGTCATTGTAGGGCAGAACTCCACACTGCTGAGACACATTCAGATTCTAGAATGCAGGGAAGAATCAGCAGGATTCTGCTTTTCTCCCCATGACTCTCCACTGTTTTTTGTCAGTCCCTTCCCCCTTTAAAAAAACACTGGGCTTAAACCAGAAATAAGACCAGCTCTTTTTTAGAACATGGGTAGGATTAGCATCAACCCCCCATCCCCAATTCTTGGCAAACAACCCTGCAATTGTTTTATGAATTTGTACTTGTTTAACTGCCTTTTAAAATGCAGTTTTATGTTGGAATGCGCATTTCTTTTCCACTGTCTGTTTTTTGTACTGTCTGGCTCATGGCCAGTAGGCATGATTAGATAGAGGGCTATGGTCATTTGATTTTAAGCCAGGTTGTTTTGAAAAATAAGAGTTCTTAAAGTTTTGATTTTTATTCAATCTGACTAGAAGGCTTTTTTAAAAACCAAAGCTGTTTCACAAGGTATTGTAGGAGTATGTAATAAATAACATGTTGCATTACTTAGGGCATGATCCACACACCTCCCCTGCCTGCAGAGGATGCCTGTTCTGTATTCCCCCCTACTCCAGACTAAGTACTGCAGTAGACTGTTAAAGGAACTAGGCTGTCTTGGTTATGTCTACTATAACATGCTAGCATCCTTCCCTACAGTGCAACTTATTCCTATTCTCAAGCACGTGGGAGAGGGAAACAGCTCGACTGAACCCTGTAGGAACCTGCATGAAGGTGCTACACCCGGAACATAACTGGATTACATCTGGAAATTTAATAGAGAGAAAACTGCTTTTACACAACTGGACCATGCAGTGGGTGAATTGGGGGAGATACTAACTTGTACCTTACCCAAACTCATTGTGGTATGCACAGATGCAATCTTCCAACTCTCGACTCCAGTCAGTGGAACAATAAGAGAATCTTAACCTGGTTCCTGTATTTTCTTTAGGTTTGAACATGTTACGTGAATTCTTTATACAAAACCAACAACAGTGTTAGTGGGAAGTACCACCCAAGGTGTTTAAAACTACAGCAACAATAGAAGCAAAAACCTTCCTAGGTTCCTTTCCACATGGTTTGTCCAAAGATCTTTTAAAAAAAAATAGAATAAACCATAAAGAAGCAAGGTGTTTTGAAATAAGTGCAGTCTAAACTTGCAGATGGAAGGCTGACACTAGAACCTGTATGTTCATCTACCGTCTTCTGTACAGTCCCACATTGGGACTGCACATATGCAGGCCTGCATCAGGAGAGAATTTTCTTGCTTCAACAGATTGGAAGGGCACCCCCGTCCCAGCTTGTGCAGGAAATGCTTTTCCTGCTGTTAGGGAAGAGGCCCCTGTCTTCCTCAGCCCCTTCTTTGCTGCTTTGGGAGAGGAAGATCTCCACTCTGTTCTCTTCTTTTGCCTCATTTCCTGTCTGCAGTAAGGACGATTTTCCGTCTGCAAAGATTTTTTCTTCTTTTTTGAGTTATGGCACAGAAATCTTTGTTCAAAAAGTGTGCTGAGTGTGGCATAAAAATGACACACATAGAACAACGCAACTTGTGTCTAATATGCCTTGGAGAAGCCCATAACATTGCTACCTGCCAACACTGCCAAAACTTCACCTTGAAGGCATGCTGTGACAGGGCCTCAAGCTTAAAAGCTGCCCTTTGGGAAAGGACTCATACAAGCTCTGAAAAATCCAGCATCACAAAAATCTGCTGCAAAGGAGCCATTGGCCAGGATGGAATCAGCATCTTTGATTCCATTGTTCTGGCCTTGGAACCTGCCAGATGTCAGTCTCGCTCACCGATTTCATTGATTTCCAGAACTGTATCAGAAACAACTCCAAAGAAGGCTAAGGTAAAGTCCTAAGCACATTAAAAGCCCTCGGTTCCAAGCGCAGGATGATCTGTGTCTTCAGTTTCCATTGTATCCTTCAGTCCACGAATCTGAGCGGATAGTGCTCCATGAGGACCCCGATGCTCTTCCACGTGCTCTGTCACATCATATTCGTTCCTTGGAACTGCAAGATTGCTCCTCCACCTTCAATATCAGTACCTTCTAAAAACATTCCTTAATGGAATTGAATCTTTACCACTGTGGGGACCTCCAAAATCTTTAGTTCTGTGGCCACTGGCACCATATGGAACTCCTTGGACAAGCCAATACTATCAGCAAAAGGTGCCTACCTTTACAGCTCCGATGTCTTCCATTCTGGCTAACTCCTTGATTCTGTACGAATCTTCTGAATCCAAGGGCAAGAAAACTACTCTGTATTGGATTCTTGCTATGTCTTGTAAACTTGTATCTATTTACCCTATGGCATCATGGAAACGTACTTGATACTGATTGTACTAATCTCATACTGTGTAATCCACCTTGAGTCTCAGCAAGAAAGGCAGACTATAAATGACAAATAAATAAATACTTCTCATTCTAATGTCCCTTTGGAACCTCCTCTGGATCTGTCACCAATGCCCACCCTCCTTCACCAGATGGCTCTGTGGGTGATTCGAGGTCAAGTATCTCCCATTAAAGTCGTGTTCTGGATTTGAGAAATTTGAATGAGACCATTCTTGAGGGTTTGGTTTGCAGGCACGGGATACAGCAACTTTGCTGAAGCTAAGCAGGTTTCAATGTAGCCAGCGTCTACGTAGATGACCTGGGAACTGAAATTGGCCTGCATTCCACAGATGGACAGAATATATATGTGGTAACATAGTTTCTGAGAAGTGGAAGCTTGTAGGGCAGATTCAACAAGTGTGGGAGAGTATCCTTGTCCACAGACCCTCCCTGTAAGTGCCCCTATGTGTACTTTCTCCTCATAAGTGACCCCCTTGCACTGAAAATGTGAGGTTAGGGCCATAAGTTTTCGAAGATACAATCTAGTCTGACCATTACACTGCATGTTTATGTCTGGAAGTTATTTTTAAACCATATCATACAAAGGTAACTTACACCTGCATCTCGAAGGCTAACTTTTCAGCAGCCAGTAAAGCACCACTTACTTACTCTGCAACACACCCATTTAAAAGAGTGCACATCTCTTAGGAAGTATTTATTAGGCATGTAAAACACTTCCCAAATACCTGTGAGAGTGAGGAACAGGAAGGCTCACTACAGATGCCATGAGGGATTTTTTTTTTAAAAAAATGTAAATTAATAGCACAGAACAAAGGGGTGGGACTAAAGATATTGTTAAGAAAGCAATTCATAACCATTTGGTGGGCACCTCACTATTCCAACTAGGTAGTCCAAGCCTGTCTTTTCTACTGGTACTGGAAAGGCAATTCAGAGCTATCATAGGTGCATAGGAACATGGCTGATTCTTACATGGCTCAGTCAAAATTGCTTGCGTAAGGCAGCAGCTCAGGCAATTGATGACACATAGAGGACCACTTCCCATAAACTACTGAATAAATCTGCACTTTGTAGACCTATTTCACGGGGTAGTAATTCACTATCTGATATTAAACCGACATAATGAAGCCTGTGCAAGAAAAATAAATCTCATCAAGGTTGAATCATTTTAAGTTGTGTTGCTTCAACAGGAAAGATTTGAGCGTGTGCTTAACTGTCTCATTTAAACAGATGGAACTTAACAATGATTAACTTGATGTCGATTATGGCTGCAATTTTTAGCTGGAGAACAAGCCCAAGTGAAGCTTCAGAAACTGTTGGTCCTCCTCATCCCGACCCCACGAACACAGCTGTGGCTATTCCAGTAGGACAAAACAGCTTGCAAGCTTGTGGTAGAAACCCTAAAACATATTTACATGGAAGCAAGTTCCATTGAGTTCACTTGGATTTATTTTCCAATAAATTTGTTTGAGATTGCAACATTTGTTTCATGAAATATTAACTAAGATCTACGGCAGGTGGCATTTGCAAAGAGTTTAGAAACTATCAGAAAAGTCAACTAGATAACAAATATCACTTGCACTTAAGGTTGCCAGCTATGGGTAGGGAAATTCTTGGAGGTTTGGGGGGTGGTGCCTGGGGAGGGTGGGGTTTGGGAAGGGATCTCAACTGGATATAATATCATAGAGGCCACTTTCCAAGCCAGCCATTTTCTCCAAGGGAACTGATCTCTGTCAGCTGGGGAATAGCTGTAATTCCAGATGTCCAGTCACCACCTGGAGGTTGGCAACCCTGCTTGTACTATTACTGTTTATTGGGTAACTCAGTTATATTTATGGTAAACAGTGGACCCCTCCCCCACCCAGGCTCCAAAGAGCATTGTGCAAAATCTGCAAAAAGTGCGGTTCCAGCAACACAGCTAGGGATTCCTGCCACCGGATGTAAAAACCAATGGAGTGTACAGTCCAAGGATTTGGAGACTTCCCTTATGCATATACCAGCCCCAAACAAAATCTGGGGGATTATTTTAGCATTGAAGACAGCAATAGCCATTGGTATATACAGAGCACCTTTTGAGTGACTAAATAAATCTGGATGACGACGGGGTGGGGGCAAATAAAAGGTGCTGTGTAGGTTTGAAAGAGACAAGGGTGTGATGAAAGATGAGCATATGAAGGCTGCCTGGAGGAGGAAATTGTGCAGGGAAGGGGATACAGGGAAAAGGGAAGTAAGTGCCCCCTGCAAGTCCCGTACCATGCAACTGGATCCGGCTAAGCAGCCTGCCCCAGTGTGGCAGACCAAGGTGGGTGGGAAGGAGGGAAAGAAGCAGGAAAAGGAGAAAGACTATGGGGGGGGGGGGAGGACAAGGAAAGAGGGCATGGTGTGGGAGAAGAAAATGTCCCCCGTCTTTATAGTACATGATCTAAGAATACTTTTAAAGGCCCCTTCTGGAAACCAAAGGTTACACACGGTGGCCGCTCGCAAGCCGCTCCCACGCTAGCAGCTGCGTACAGGCCGGTTGTTGCATCTTTGAGCTCTAGGTGGGCGCGTGGGTGGGGCGCTACTCAGAAACCAAAGCCAAGAACCCGCTTTAGAGTCCCTCACGACGCCATAACGCGAGCACCACAACCTCGCCCCCTTCTCGTCCGCCAAGAGCTGCAGCCCAAAGCAAACCGAGGCGCGCTCTGCTCTTCCCGCCCTCTGCAGCTGAACCCGCCGCCTGTGCTCGTAGCCCGGGCGGAGACCGGCGCTGTCTGAAGGCCGCAGAACAGCAACTGGGGAACCAAGCGACACTACGGCGAGGCAGGAGGCGCTGCTGCCGCTGCCGCTCAAGCCAGCCTGAGGGAGGGCAGAAAGGGGACCTGGCCCGTAAGGCGGCGCTTGCTGCCAACTGTATCACGAGGCCAGGCGGCGCCCTCTGGCAGGCTTCCTCCCCGAGCGGCTCTGCCACACTTCTGAACCGAAAGTCGCGGCTTGTTTCACAGAGTTTAAGGGAAGAGAGGGAAGGCAAGGAACACAGCACCTGCTCAGAGGCCCTCTTTGCCACCATTCCAGGTAGGGTTTGCTACACCGCCCCGTCGTGAACAGCTGCACAACAGGCGCTAGTAATTTTCTTAAGTATAGCCTACCAGTCACTCCATCACTCCTCTCTCAATTACAGTCGGACATAAAATCACAGAGATAATTGTTTAAAACATAGTTAATAAGACATTTACAATGCGAGCTCTAACTAGTTAGGAGAGTCGGCTGTAAACTTCTAACAACTGATAGCCCGAGCAGTGAGCTTTCTCCAGAGCCTTCTAGACTAATAGGTTTGGTGTAGTGGTTAAGAGCAGCAGGGCTCTAATCTGACCAGCTTTGGGTCAGTCACAGCTTCTAGGAGCCTTCTCAGCCCCACCAACCTCACAGGGTGTTTGTTGTGGGGGTAACACACTTTGTAAACCATTCTGAGTGGGCGTTAAGTAGTCCTGAAGGGCGGTATACAAATCGGTTGTTGTTGTTGTTAATAATAATAATAAACAGGTAAAGCTTTCCGAACCTGGTGCTGCCACAATGGGGAAAACTCCTCCTCCTGAATCCTGGCAGTTGCGAAAGGCACAGGAGCCTGGTTGAGAGGAGGCGTGGCAACTGGAGAGAGGCGGGTTGAGCCCTGCCTTTTATCAGGGTCCTGAATGGATGCCTCAGGGGGCGGAGGGTTTCGTTTGTTTGTTGATGGGGAGAGCTGATTCCACATGGACGTTTTGCTCTGCCTTGGCTTCCTTGCAGCAGCGCTATTTTTAGGAGCATCCACATTATGCCATATTTTAGTCGTCCTTCATGTGTACCCTACCCTTTGCTATGTTTTTCCCCCAAACCTAGTATGGTAAGATCTTTTAGGAAAGATCGCTGACAAAAGCACCTGGATTCCATGTAGCCAAGATGATGTGGCTTTTTGCAGATCCAGCCCACTTTGCCACTATTTCGCTTGCTTAAGCACTCTTAGCTATCTCCCCCCACCCCATAGCAGAGGGCCTTTCCAGGTTTTTTTTTAAAAAAAAACGAACTGCTAGATCACTATAGTGCTGTAATAATCTATTGCCATAATCAACTACTTTCTGAGCTCTTTTTAAAAAAGATAAGTGTCTGTAGTCCTTTTACAACCAGTGCAGTGTAGTGGTTAGTGTGTTGGAATAGGATCTGGCAGACCCAGGGTCAAATCCCCACTCGGTCATGGAAACTTGCTGAGTAACTTTGCGCTAGTCACAAACTCTCAGCCTAACCTACATCACAGGGTTATCATCAGGCTAAAATGGAGGAAAGATGTAAACTACTACAGGGTCTCTTTTGGGGAGAAAGGCAGGGTATGAAGGAAAAATAAATCAGTTGTGCAGTTAAGGTGATGGACTAATCTAACGTTTAAAATAAAAATATTTTGGTAGCCTTTTAATCAGAAGCCCTCTGTATACTACTGTTAACAGTCTTCCAGTATTACCTTCTGACATCTACCCTCCAAGAATGACTAGAACCACTTTAATTCTGTCTCTCTCATCCCCACCCTGGTTAAGCAATCCAGAAAGATGCCAGAGTCAGCAGCTTAACAATGACAGAGGTTCAGTAAAATTTTGTGCAGTTATTGGTGTAGTTCACCTAAGGCAGGTAAAAAAGGATCCAATTATCCAGTCCAAAAATGACCTAAATATCATTGAATAGACTCAAGTTGAGATCCCACCACCAAGATCTTGCACAAATAAGGAAGATTTGAGATTGGCTTCAAGTTATCCAGATCTATAGGATTCAAAGAGGGCTTCTTCAGGAGTTATCTTATTGTTAAGTTCCTAGGGGTCTAAGCTGCAGGAGGTAATCTACCTGTCAAATAAAAGGAATTATACAAAGTTCTTCTACCTTCAGGTCATTCTCCACCAGTCCAAATGAAACACCAAATCAAAGTGCCCTGCTATGTATATAAATTTGAGAGTGACATTACAGTGGGATCCTGAACCTTTTTGAACAGGTGAGCACTTTTGGAGTTCTTCTGACCTACGGTAGTGGGTGCAAGCACAAAAATGGCCACTATAGGAGATGGGGTCAACTACAAAATGTAAGGGAGTAACTCTTCAACATTTCAGGCAGAGGCTGTTTAACAGATAGTCTTTTAGAATGAAAATATTGTTTATAAATATTTCCTTGCCTACACACAGCTGACCTTCAGTAATGCAGTGGAGAACTTTGTGCTGTGGTAGCAGCTGCTGCTGAAGAAACTTTTACAAAATCTGCATAACTAATTAGAAGTGGTGCTGGGAAAAACACCCACCTGGCTCCACCTACTTTCTTAAAACACTTGGTGGGTACCAGGAAAGGTACTGGCAGACATCATGGTGCCCATGCATGTCACACTGGGGACCCCTGCAGTACAGAAATTATGAAATCCTTAGCCAAATCTGAGGAGGGCCTCCACTTCAATGCTGAAGTTTATCAAGACTGTTGTATGTGGGGGGAAGAGATAACCCCTGAGACTATTTTGATCAGTCCAGGAAAGAAACCTGTTTGGCAGCAAGAGCAGTGTTATATCAACAGAATCCATCTTGGCATTCTACCACCCCGTGCATTCAGGATTAGGAAACTGCACTGCCAAGCACCTGCTGAGTAAGATGGAAATGCCATCGAGTACAGCATTCAGTGGCAGCAGGTGATAGGGGAAGCACCACACTAACCTTTACACCAGTCACACACTATATTTCATATTCACTAACAGGACAACTTGCATGAGAAGAGGCTTTGCACACACATTCTTAACAGAAACCAAAAGTTAAATGACAATTTAATAGACATTAAAACAAACTATACAAGTATAAAACACTGGTTTTATATTTCAAAAGTTGCAGGAAGAGAGCCAGTCATTTTTAAACCATCTTCTACAAAACATTTGCCAGTTGGTTACATAAAAGACACTATATACAATATAAAAGCAGAAAACAATCCACACTGTAAAAATAATTTAAAAACAAAATCTTTCCATTTAAAATATCTCCTATAGCACAAATACATTTTGACATGCAAGCAAAGCTAAACATATTGCATTCTTTAGTGTAGCCTAAGTTCTGACATTTAGAACCTGGGCCACTAGAAAACATGCCAACATTTTTTAGATGAACACAGAAGGCCATTCTTAACAGTTTGTTATGCTGTGCTACAAAACAGATGTATTAATTGCTTAAAAGGACAGCTACTGTACATATTTCAAAATGGAATAAATATTAAAGCAATGCACTGCAATGACGACTGGTTGAGCTCTTTTGGGACACTGTTAAAAGTGGTTTCAAAACAAATTCAAAACTATGCTGGAAACATCTGCGATATCTATGTAAAGGCAGCCTTGAGGCAGTATAGGGACAAATTTCAGTAGCTGCTTAAAAAGAACTGTACCAACAAGTGGTATTAGAGGGTTTCCAAAGGGTTTCCAAACCAAAGTCGTAAGCCCTCGGGCAGCACGTTTGAAATCACGCTTAAACTGCTATTTATGCATTACACTGGAAGCCTAAGTAACTCCTTGGAAGCCTAAGTAACTCCTTACTAAAGTATTGTATTTGGGTAGCATTAACTTCCCTTTATATATACTTTCAGTACATTTGCATATTCACATCTTGGCAGTGTATACAAAGAACCTTTTACATTAAGCTTTTTTATATACTGACTTCCTGCAACAAGAGCAGTTGCTGATGACATCATTTAACACTTTCTTGCTACAGTTGTGCAAGCCACAGGCACTAGCACATATCCACAGGAAGTTTTTTAAAGCACTTTCTAGTAATCTACAAAAGATTTATGAGATGCTTGCAATGATGTCTAAGTATCTTGCAGTGTGCTCACATGCATCTCAATATGAAGAGTAATGTTAAAACAAACATAGCTGCCATAGAAATTCTGGGGAAATACCAGTGTTGAACAGATTATGCAGGAAGAGAATTAAGAGAAATACAAGCAGACTTTAAATAAACCAAAGTATAACAAAGCAAGAGAGGTGTGGAAGATACCATTCTTTGGTCTAGATTAGCTGTTCCCTTTATATTACATTAACATTCCAATGGCTTTTTCAAACTGTTTAAAAATAATAGGCTGAAATTTGTTAAGCAAAAATACTGTATATATACACACAGATCACGCAGATTAACTTAATGTGAATGCAGTGACAGTAAAAGATACTTAGTACCTTCTTCAAAATTCAAAACATAAGATCAGTTGGTGTTGAGTGTGCCTTTATAGAATTTGATCTGAAAAGTTAGAAAACTATGCATGAAAATCTACTCTAGTTGTGTATAAACATTACATCCTTATTCTTTGCTCTAAATTCAATACACATTCATTCTGACATGCCAAAATTTCTAATGCTGGTGGGAAAGTTCCTGGAACCAGTAATTACTTCACAGCTTGTCTGTTGGATGATCAAGTCCTATAGCCTCATTTACAGAAGCTGACTCATCAACAGCTTCTTGAAGGTCAGCTCCATCTTCCCCAAAGCCATTCTCCTCTTCTCTATCAGGAACATCATCATCTTCTATGCCATTATAGAATTCTTCAATTTCACTTTCATCTTCTATGTCTAAGCTTGGACTATGACAGGACCCACTATCACTGCTACTTCCACAAGAGCTGGAGGATATGACATCATCTTCAGAGTCTGAGTATACCT
The DNA here is from genome assembly GCF_028583425.1 of Eublepharis macularius. Classification (NCBI taxonomy): domain Eukaryota; kingdom Metazoa; phylum Chordata; class Lepidosauria; order Squamata; family Eublepharidae; genus Eublepharis; species Eublepharis macularius. Next base: position 115,373,797 of record NC_072795.1, read on the forward strand.
CAGCACCATGGAAGATATAGCGATTTGGGGGTAAAAACAAGTATTGAGTACCTGAAACACATTTGATCAGCAAGAATAGTTATTTCAAAGTGAATAAACTGATAAAAGATTTTGAAAGATGCAATCGTTATGCACTCTGTTTGTAGGTAAGGGAATTGCGGTTAAGTAAGCACCCAGTGACACAGAAGGGTTAATAAAAGGGCTGCAGGATTCCAAGGAAGAGGTTCTGCAGTACAGAGGTGTAGTGTACCCATATTTACCACAGCTTATCTTCCTTTTCTCTCCTAGAAGAATTCATAGCAACTTTAGAATTCTCCTATTAATTCAGATAGGTCTTCCTCCAAGACATACTTGAATTAGGAATGTTATCACACTATACCGGTGACCTAGTTAAGATACACAGCCATAACATCTAACCTAACAATCTAAATGCTTATTAAAGGTTAGCTCACTATACAAAAGCTTCCCATGAGTAGTACAATTGCAAGCTCCAATAACAGGCTTGCGGTGCTTGAGATTTCTCAAATATGTTTGCACAGCTAGTACATAGATGAAAGCTTTCTCTCAAAGAAAGGTGCATTCAAATTTCAGATGTATCATCCAATATACTATTAAGTACTCTTAAAGAAAAACATACTGCTTCATTTTAATACAAATCGTAATTCATGAAACATACCTGAACTTTGCCATATGGGAAATGGAAACTTGGGGCTGATTTTATGGCACAGCTACCATGTGAACTAGTTGCATGCAGCAGCTCAACACAAGATTTAAATTATTTTGTCCATGCCACTGTAAATGGCAAAAAGTCTGATGTGGAGGGAAGCACCCAATATATGTGTTAAACTGCTTCATATAAATAGCTCATTACTGACAATAACACACACACAAATTATTTACCACCTGTTTTCAAACTTTTCTTGCAACATTAGCTCAGTTCATATTTTCTAAATAGTGGCAGCAAAGGAAATGTGATGGACTCTCACTTGCTCTCCTGGGTCTTGAACAAAAGGTGAAGCCTGGGAAATGCAGGAACAGAACATGCCGATACCCGTGATGAGAAATTCCACCTTAACCCAAGACCCAGAAGTAACACTTTTGTTGCCCCTTTTCTAGAATGTCAAAAATAATACCCAAATACCCTTCACTAATTCACTGTTGGTGAGAGAAGAAAAGGCAAAATGGATAAAACAGTAGAAAACAAAAATTCACTCCCATCACTATAGTAACTGAAGGGTATCGATTAAATTATAAGTGGAATAAGGATGTCCAAAGATATGGCACCACGGAAGACCTTCTTCTCCCTGGTCAACATCCACCTCAAATTGTGGGGAGACTGTGAAGAACAGCCTCAGAAGAAGACCTGAATGAATGGGCAGATTCATAGCGACTTGAAGAACTAAACTGTTCTTCAGATGCTCTGAACACAGGTTGTTCAGAGCAGTAAAGTAAATGCTAGTTTTATATAAGTTATAGCTAGCATTTGGAACTACACCTGGAAATGGACTGGAAACCAAAGCAGCAACAGGCATAATGCTTTGGTTTCCAGTCCATTTCCACTGCATCCTTATCACAGCATTTTGAAGAAGTTGAATTTTCTGAGAGGTCTTAAAAGGCACCCCTAGATAAAATAAGCCCTGACCCTGGATAGCTCAGGCTAGCCCGATTCCATCACATCTTGGAAGATAAACTGGGTTGACTCTGGTTAGTACTTGGATGAGAGATCACCAAGAAAGTCCAGGATTGCTACACAGAGGCAGGCAATGGCAAACCACCTCTGATACTCTTGTCTTGGAAACCCTCTGGGGTTGCCATAAATTGGCTACAAACTGATGGCACTTTGCACACACAGCTTATATTAGAACTATCTGGCTAAGAAGTTCTGTGGCTTGGAATGCAAAAGAGGGTTGCAGATCTCTCACAGGTGGGTCACAAGGCCAGAAGGGAGGAGGAGGATCTGGGAGAGAATGGTTAATAGCAAATTTGGGTTTGCCTTTGCATAATGTACAAAATAACCACAAATTTCAGCAATGCTGCATATTTATGAATACTAAATATGATAATAACTGCCCTTATACACCGCTCTTCTGGACAGATTAGTGCCCCGCTCAGAGCAGTGAATAAGGTCAGTGCTATTATTATCCCACAATACAGCTGTGGAGCTGGGGCTGAAAAGAGTGGCTTACTCAAGGCCACCTGCAGCGTTCATGGCAGTAGTGGGATTCAAATCAGCAGAGTGCTGATTTGCCACCCAACCACGTAACCATTATTGGCACCCAACCACATAACCAAATCCTTCATTGTTTCATTGGAGGGGGAAAGTAGTGTGGAGTTCCTTTGCATTTGGGTACCAACTACATTAAATTTTTAAGTAGGCCCTAAAAAGTAAAGCAAGTTTTAAAATGGGTCTCACTTCAGAAGGTATGAAACATTGATCTACCTGGATGAAATAATGTTTACTGAACAAACTAATCATTGCAAACATTCAATGTATATGTTCATTGGCAGTTAAAGATCCACAATTTGGGCATAAGACTATCCGTTTAGAACACCACAGTTCTACAACAGACTACGTTTTGTGTGTAAAGTGCTATCAGATCGCAGCTGACTTATGGAGAACCTGCTGGGGTTTTCAAGGGAAAAGACCTTCAGAGGTGGTTTGACATTACTGCCTCCGCGTAGCAACTGTGGTGTTCCTTCTTGGTTTCTCATTCAAATACCATCCAGGGCCGGCCCTGCTTAGCTCTGAGATTGGGCTAGCCTGAGTCATCATGTCAGGGCAAGACTACATTAATAATGGTTAAGTTGTGTTTTCCTTGGAGTCATGGCCAGTAAGACAATTAAGGCAAAATAGCAAATAAGGAAGGTATAGCAAGTGAATATACGATCACTAGAAAGTCATATCTGCCCCGTGAGTAGACTTGCTTAGGAAGGGACTGTAAATTCTAACTATACTACTGCCTCAATGTAGTTTGTAAGGCAAACCTTTAAGAAACTAGTTGGATCAGTCAGATGAATGATTTTACTTTTTCTCCATTTCTTATCACATCAGGCCAACACAAGTGTTTTGTGGCAATGTTTGTGGATGTTTGCTAATGCTTCTAACTACTAAATGACAGAATGTTAACAAAATGCTGTCCCTTATTTATTCAAATCTTCAAAACAAACTCATCTTGACATTATTCAAGCTAAAGACCTATACTTGGGAAACTCATAGGATTGGATCCTATGAAGCAAGAGCACAACTATTACTTGGAGATCATGGGACCTATGCAAACAAGCCGTGGGGGGCTACAATAAGGGAGAAGGGACCAGGTGAAATCACCCCTACATCCCCAGCCTTCCTCTTCTGTCAGTAATGTTTCCATTGGTGCAAAAAGGTTTATTAAGACAACAGTGAGACTGGGGTGAAGTTGTTCAATCTCCCTTCTTTGCTGCAGCCCTCTCAGCCACATAGTCTTTTGGCTGTGTATGACCTGCAACCTCTGGCATCAGCTCTCTGGAGATCTCAGAGTATTCCTGCGGAAGGGACACGCAGGAAAGATTTGGATCTGTGAGCACCATTTCATAGTATCCAACCCATGGTGTTCAGAAGAAGTCAGAACTTACCATCAAGTCGCTTGCTAATCTGTTCTTTTGCACATCTTTTTCTCAGTGTTTCAACAAATAGAAGTCTCTCTTTGTTTTCGCCTTGGTTAGATCCTTTTTCTTTCATGTGTTCTGGGCTTTCTAACTGATCAGTAAGACTTTCAGCGTTTTCTAAAGAATTTTGAACTTCATATGTTTTCCCTTCTACACAGTTCTCTTTAGATACCAAGGCACCATCAGAATTTCCTGCTTTATATTCAGAAGAATGATCTGAATGTACCACTGGAGAGTCTTGGGGTGCAATTCTTTCAGGTGAACTAGAATATTCAGAAATGTTTAGAGGAGTTGGTGGTAATTCAATTGAGTGTATTTCAAATTCCTTGTGCACTCGTGGAGGTTTCTCTGTTATTTCTGAAAGTTTGACTAGGCTGTTACAAAGTTTTGTATATTCACCACCTAACCTATGACATAATTCATTGATAATCACATCGCAGTCACCAAGAAGCTCCACATCGAAGTGTAGATGAGGCAATGGTTCCCTATTAATTAGAATCTGAGGCACTTCATGAGGGATGGAACCTACATTTTCAAGAAAAAAGAAGCTATTAAAATTCATTTTAAAATTAGTTTTATGACAGTTGATACAAATAAACTTGTTAACCAATTTTAAGTGGCATTTGTTACATTCCAAAATATACTAGATACACACCCATTACTTCCACAGTGATTCACTCTAGCTCCCTAAATTCATCTGTCTCTCTGCTGTGTACAGTATACAACTTGTATGAATTGTTACCCATACATTTTCAATGTAAACCATGATCCACCCCCCCCCCACACACAATAAGCCAGCAATGAACACTTACTTGGAATCAGTGCTACTGGTCTTACTTTAAGTGAAGACCCAATAACAATAAGAAGATCAACCTCATCTTTATCATATTTCATGGCCCTATGGAACTGCTCTGGTAGATTTTCGCCAAAGAACACTATTTCTGGCTTCATGATGGCAAGGGGTTCATCAGGTGGACACCTGGGGCACCTAGGAACAATCTGCATGCAGAAAGCAGGATATGTTTTTAGAATTAATTTTATAAATGCATTCTTTCAGTGCATTAACTGCATCAGATTACTTGTGGAGAAGGTCAAATCTCCACAACATATCTTGACAATGTAGCACACACAACTATTCTAGATTTCATTTCAGCCACTACAACATTAATTACATCTTGTAGGGTCTTTTAACACCTTATTGAAATGCACTAATGAAATACCTGAGCATACATAACGAACATAAAATAATTTCCCCCCCTCATCAGACCTATTCTACATGCCTACATACTACATTAAATGCATTGTTATGAGCAGAATCACTGAAAGTTCCTGGAAGGTATTGCACAGAACCCAACTGATGCTACACATTAATCTCAAATTGTGTAGATAATTTTTTCACTAAGCTCTAAGAGTAAACAACTTGAGCTCTGCTATTGAGAGTAGGTGGAAGATAGACACCCCTTCCTATCATGATCACATTAGCTGTAAAAGAACTAAAAGCCCACTGCAAGGGAATTAGCTGTTTACTTCCAATTAGTATGTGAAAGTCAGATCCATTCTTTCTTGGCTCTTACTGCCTCCTTAAGTTGCTAGATCACTAGCCACATCTTACACAATCCTTTTATATGGCTGTCCCACACCACTCCAATCATAAGGCAGACACATGCTGCCTGCCCTGCCTCCCCTTGCCCAGCCTAGTGCTTAATTCAAAGAGAGTAGTCCTACCTGATTAAAAATATCTCCACGGACAACTTCACAATCAACCTTGTATTTACAGATTAGGCAAGAAGCTGTTGCAAAGGAACCTGAAAAATACATGGAGCAAAGGGAGTTATTAGACCCTTAATGAAATGTTGTATAAATTCAAGTATTCAAGTTGCCAGGATAACTTTACAGCCCAATCTTATTCATGCTTACTCAAAATCAAGCCCTATTAAGTTCAACAGAGCTTACTCCCAAATATTCATGCATATGACTGTAGCCTAATTCACACTGAACTTTTAATGATCAGAAAATTTGGAAACTTAACACTATACTTGCTTTGATTTTGCAGAGAGATGAAGAAATTACTGTTATTTCATTTGTCAGTGAATTCCTTTTATAGTTTCTCCACTGCCCATCAGGAGACTTATCTGCCACGTTTTAGTATCCACCTAATCCACATACCACCTAATTTCTTTCCAGCTCATCTTAAGTTATTATTTTTCAGTGTCCAAGGTTTCAATTTTGTGCACATTTCTTTATGTGGAAATTCCTTCTGAACATACATAGGATTTTGCAAGAGCCACAATAGCTTTAAGGCACACTAACAAGAAAACTGGCATAATGTATAGGCCCATATTAACATGTATGCCCTGTTACACCCTTGTTTATCGAGGCAGAAACTTGATTTATTTACTTAAAATACTTCTATACTGCCTTTCCAAATTTTTTGCTCATCTAGTTTTGTGCTGTCTCTCTAGCAGACAGTATTTTTCTGTAGTTTTGTACATATTCTAAGCAACACTATTTCTTTCTGTATCACTGTCCTATTGAAAAATTGTGTGGTGTGGGGTGAGGGGAGAAACAAGAGTACATGGGGAAAGAGGAAACGATATAGAAAAAATGTGCTGAGTACTTGTTAATCTTTCATTTTTGCTTGCTAGGACACTGGAAGTTGGGAGAAGGTTTAGTACTTACTGAGCAGATGGGTGAAATATTGCTTGAATCCTTTTCCTTATCCTTCCATACGATAAAAGCCTAGTTACTTTTGTTTTTTTTTAAATGAAAGTCCTTTTATTTATTAAATGAAATTCCTTTTAAATAAGTAGAACTTATTTATTGAAAGTATTTATATAATCATCTCTCTCTCTCAGGCATCTTAGGGCCCAAGGCAGGTAGAAACAATGTAAATAATACCGATCAATTCAATTAAAGCAACACTTCTGAATATAAAACAGTTATGAATACAGTTCCGCAAAAGTATGCACAAAAACATGTGCAGGAGTTCATACTATAATGTAGATTATAAAAAAGTTCTCATGCATGTGCAAGAAACTGTGTAATATTGTGCTGTCTCTCATACATCAAGGCATACATCTTGGGAAATAGTTTCACTTTTCCTGTGTAGTATTCTAGTATAAAGTATAAAAGCTTTTTCACGAGTGGAGAATGCTTTCTGCATGCAAGAGGATGCTTTTCTATCCAAACTGTGTACCCACTATCGAGTACTTCAATGTAAACCCTAGATTTAGGATAGAAAATAATTGAAGCTTGACTGACCATGACATTGGATTATCCTTTGAATTCCTGCAACTTGTTCCAGTGTATCTATGTTCTGAGTATAATTTCGAAGCAGTTTTCTTTCTTTGTCCATCAGAGCTATAAATTTATGACAGAGAGATGGCTGAAACTGTCCAGGATATATTTCCTACAAATTTAAAAATAATTATGTAAATAACTTTGTGGTTGCCACATTCTTTTCTCACTAAACATGTCAGTTATTCTTAAAAGCAATACCAAACATTCAACAGTAGAGTTTGTTGCCAAAAATTCTACTCACAGGATTCTAGCCACATAGATTAATTTCAGTGTGTGTTAAACCTTAGGCTTAGATTCAAAATTATTATAATACATTATGTGAATGGAGAAGTGTACCCAACAGTGACATATCCTGAAGCTTAAAATGCAAATATTTAGAGGAATTACTCTCAGTTAATTAAATCCCTTCCCTCAAGCAAAAACTCAATAAAGAAATATATTATGCTGTATCAGATCCCAACATCATTTAAACATCATTTAAACATTAAAGTGAAAGATGGGCCTCTCTTTTACCCGATTCAGTTGCTCTAAATGGTCTGAGGGCCATCAGCATGAATGCACAGTCCTTATCAGACCATTGAGGTTAGGGGATTATTGTCCTTAAATTTTGTTTTTGTATACCTAGAGAGAGTCTCCTGATTGTGAAGAACTGCCAACCTTGTCTGCTGGTGGGCCCCTTTCACTACCTTTGTGATAGCACCTGACCATGAAGTTGGCTATTTGAGGGGATTATATGTTATTTATTTCATGGGCTTGGCTTCGTTCTTATTTAGCTCTTTTATATCCACCATCTTTTTAAAAAAACTACAAAAAAAGGTTCTGAATATTGTTCTCAAACATTTTCCAATGAAAGTTTAATATTATACTCATGCATTATTCACAGCATACCTTTTGCATTTATTTAGTACATTTTTTAATCCTGCCCTTCCTCCAAAAGAGTTCAAGTACACAGTTATGTTTTATCCTCACAACAAGCCTGTGAGATAGGTTAGGAGGAGAGAGAATGACTGGTCCAAGATCATCCAATGAGTGTCATGGTGAATGGGGATTTGAAACAGTGTCTCCTCATATCTAGCCTGACACACAGGCTCTCTCCTAAGCATCACTTTTTGGCATTATGTATAAAGACATTAGGGAAGGGCAGAGATGTTTTTTGTTTTAGATACAGTGTAAGTGTGCAGACAGCTTAAAGTCTATTTGCCAGTTAAGTAGAATATAAAAAAGCACCTTTGCAAACTTAAAAAACGGCCTTGGATCTTTTCTAAAGTATTCAATGTCGAACATGGCTTGAGGATCTGGAAGATCTGGGAAATCAACTGCAAGGCGTGCATAGATACCATCTCTTGATCGAAAGTCAGGAATTCCACAAGAAACAGACACCTGAAATGTTTGCATACAGTAGTATCAAATGTGTACACGCTTTTGTACTTCTTGTTTATCACATGTGAACATTAAGATAACATGCTGCAAACTGTAGTTGCTCATTTTCTTTTGACAAATGAGATGTTACTTTTCTTCATAATTTTTTATTATATGGTTACATGGAAGAAAAGTCTGATTCAACAGTATGTACTATCCAGAAAATCCAGTACGAAGAACATGTGGATACAGTACTACAGGGGAAAATATTAAAGCACAGTCCAACCACTTCCAGACAAATAACTACTTCTACCTACTTAAGAGATATCATCTCAGTTCCAGAGAAATGAAGACTGAATGATCTTACTGAGGGCTTTTAGTTGTAACACAAACATCTCCTTTTAACCACAACTAAGGTGACATAGTATGCATTGCTAACTGGCACAGCTGCCATGTTCTGCCCTGCTTCCTTCCTAAAACCCTGGCAACTGGCCTTACAACATATTTTGGACAATGCTAGAGAAGCAGATCTGTAAATACCCAGCTCCATCTCTAATCTACCCTGGAAGAGCCCCGTCTACAGTACTTGGGGAGAGAAGACTAGCAGCTAGTGCTTCAAAGGGATGCAAGACTTATAAACAGAGAGAAAGGAAACAAGATGCTGAGGATAGGATACAGTACACAACAACACTGTGCTTGACTACTGACATGCAGCAGGATCAAAATTTTCAAGCGCAATCCTATGCAGAATTATTCCAGTTTAAGCCCTGTGGTCTTAAATGGGATTACTGTATAAATTTGTATTGGTAGAAACTGAGATACAAGATAGTTAATGTTTGGATGGAAAAACTGAGTGGTCTGAAAATTAATGGCTTTTTTATGGCATTGAAATTTGGACTGTAGGCTTCCTGTGTGAGATCATCACACAGACCTTGATCTTGTAATTTATAATGAAAAATCTGTCCAGGAGCAACACTAACATTAGCACTGAACTGCATACAAGTTAATTCAGAAATGATCAATTTCTTCTATTAAGCATATGAAATACATACCCCAGCTCCAGTTAAAACAATTATTTTTTTGCATTCTTGTAGGAGTTTCACAGCATCCTCTATAGTATTAATGTCTTTCCGCTTTTTTCTTTTAGGTGGTTCAGAAAGAATGTTAATAACTATTTGCCACAATGTCATATCATCCAGTTCAGGGGGAGGAATAGTTTCTGGCAACAAGTCTTTTAGAATTGCACGTGGATCTGTGCCTATCATGAGATGTTGTTGGACAAAAGTGTAGGGCCCTGTTACAGAAAACAAAATACATGTGATCTGGCTGACACAGCATGCAGAGTCTGAACCAGAATTTTGCAATAACTTCAATGACTGCATCTTTTGTCTCATTTTCAGTTCATTTCTATCTCATTTCCAACAGAGCTGGATTAGTTTTCAACCAGGTGTCATACCAATTTGTACCGTGCACAGAAACCATGCATTAGCATTACAAGAGGCATACCCCCTGAGCAAGAAACAGGGCAGACTCTTCCTATGATGTGTTTTGGGCTTAATCTCGGTCCATCAGTATATCACTATGTATTAAGTGCAAGATCTGGTAGTGTGGTGACACCAGCAGCCTAGCATTTCCAAGCCTCTTCACATCTTCCTCCTGCCATCACGTGGTAATGGCATGGAAATGAGAATATGCAGCTTTGCACAGTAAGTCTGCTCCGCAGTGCTGACCTTCTACCCCCGCTTGACTTGTAAGTTTCTCACCACAAAAGTTGGCGTTGCACTGGTCACCATCTGTTTATCTGCGATACTGTCGATCTTAGAATTAATCTAATTTAGAAATTCGTTTATGGTTAGAAGCTCTGCTGATTGACTGACCAACTGTCTGTTTATGTGACTGTGGTTAAATACTGTCAGTAGTCCATGAAATACCTTGGTAGGTGACCTTTTTGTGGTATAATCTGGTTGCTCTCCATTCCTTTGAGGATTTCCACCTCACCCTCACCTTTCATGAACCACATTGAGAACTGGTTTTTCTCTTTCATAGTTGTATGATTTGTTTATTGCAACCATTTGCACGTAGTTAATTCTGTCAGCTGTTTAGAACTAAACTTCATTGTTTCATACTTAACTTATATTGTAATAACTATAAATGTCACTATTACAGCTACTAATTAAACAGTTGATAAGCCCTACATCCGTTATTATATTTGTTCTAAATATGTTTTCAAAAGTTCATGCTATATCTTGAGCCTTCTGAATGCATTTTAGGCCCTGAAACTGAGAACCCAGCTGTGTAAAAAGGTATTGAGGAGAAAACCACCTGCTTCCCATTCTGCTGATGTGAATTTCACTACTTCCCTATGTATTCAAGCATTTGGACAAGCCTGTTTGTTCCTGATGGACATAAACAACTTGTTTGCCATACCTGCAAGTTCCCTCCCACTGCATGCAGGGTGCTTTCCAAACATGAAGATTTCAGACTCCTGTTTGCCATGATGTCTGAATGCAGATACCTGGCAAAGTGGGAGTTTGGGTTCTCCCCCATAAACTGGGAATCTGATGGCAAATTGGAATTAGTTGAAAGCTTTTCCCAACTGGGAAGCTCTCCATCTGCATTCCACATGTGACCATGATGACCAAGCAGTGTTAATGCCCATCATATAAAGAGGTTTATTGTTGTTTGAAGGCAGCCCTTTTCAAAATACTGTCCTTTTCATACTACACATCGCTGTCCCCCATGGCTCTGTACTGGTACCCCAGTACAGAGTTGTGTTGGCAGTTTAAAGCCAGTGCTAGTGGCATAGAAACATGTCACAGCATGGTAGTACTGCACATATATGTGCTTTTCTCTGAGATTAATGGATCAGTGGAACTTAAAAGCCAGAAGTCAAAAGAGAAAAAGAGCACAGCCACCATACAGCAGTGCAAGAGTCTCAATGGCTAATCCTGAATATAAGGGCCACAGCAGGCACAGTCTCATGCTGGTGAGTAAATTATGGTAGGGAAGATACATTGGGTCATTCAGCTGCTCATTTGAGGTCCACTGCTATACATACCAGTGGATAGCAAAATGCACACAATATACAACCTACCATAACTTGTATATAAGGAATGACAACATCATGGATGCTTAGAGATTATTTGACCAAGGAGGAGGGGATGACTTTTCATGAAAACAATACAACTTTATAAAAAAAAATAATTCCCTGGGGCTGCCATTTAAATGCCCACCTATACGTGGCCTTGGAGTCCAGTCACTAGAGCTTGCATGAGAGGCTCTGTCATCTTCATCACTCTCACAGGAATGGAAACCATTTGCAATAATTTCATCACTAAGAAGTATGTTGTCTGTAAAACAGCATATAACAGAGGAGAAATAGTTACCAAATAGAAATTCTCTCTGGTGTTAAGATTTAATTTTTCAAAACTATATTTCATTTATTATTTTTTGGATATAAACTACCATTAACCTAATTACTTAAGCATGTATTCCTAAAGAGACACATCTGAAGTTGAATTACTCTGTGGGAAAACATTAAGGATGTGACCAGAGTTCTGGGTAGATCTACAGAAAAATACAAGCAGGTATTTTACAGAGAGGTGGGAAAACGAATAAGCAGGTGAAGAGAACAAACCCTCTACAGTTGTTAAAGTAATGTTGGCATGTGTATCTTGTCATTATAGTATAACAGAAGTGAGAGAACTTGCCAGAACTCTCCTCTTCATTGGGATGTTAGCCCCTCCCCCCACCCAAGGCTTCTGTGCTTTTACCAGCAGTTGCTGAATCTCTGCTTCTCACACAGCTCTTCGTGGTACAAGTGCTCCTGCGAAAGAAGCTGCCAGCCTGGCCACTAAACTTGGATAATCAGTTCACCTGAGAACTGAATTGAGACAGGTGGAACAACAGCAGGGCTCAAGGATTCGGTGGTGGCGGCCTGATTATTTTTTCTGCCTCAATTGTGTGATTTGTTTATACTTTACTTACAGTTTTCACCAAATATAGTTGTAAGCATAAACCTTTGGCTAGACTGAATAGTACAAAACAGTTAAGCTGACAGTGGCACATACACGAGCAAGAAAACTTTCTAGGACATTTTAAAATGTTTAGAATTGGGGCCTGTGTGCTGTCAGCAACCAAAAGCCCCATCAGTAAAAAGGTTAACATTTATATTCACACATTTTCAAGACCAGCTTAAAAAGTACTGTACCTTTTACTAAATTTCCTTTAAGAAATTGGTTAACAAACACACTCATATTTTTAAATTAAAAGCACAGACTTTCTGTACAGCTGCTCAGACAGAAACCTGATCTGCGGTTTGAACTTCATCCACAAGTCAAGTGATTACCACTGCTATCAAAAAAAAAGTAGGACCCCTAAGAGTAGGGGTCTAAAGTAGAGCTGCCTAAGATTGCTCTCTACGCTTATGTGGTAGTGTTCCATTGAACTTACCTCTGAGTAATCATGCATACAACTGGGGCCATTAGAAGAATAAAAGTGCCATCCATTGAAGAATGCAACACATTGCAAATCTTAAGTGATTGCACCCTAAGTCATCATGTTAAAAGGAGAATTTATCTCTATGCTCTGCAAAACACCAGCCACATTAAATAGACCACTTTATGCTGCATTTACAAGCTCACATCCTTGGAGTCTGCAATGATTAATGTGAAGCAGGTACCATCTCCTAGATCCATGGTCACAAATCCCTAATCTCTTCACCCACAAACATATAGACCAGTCCCACACATGTTTATTCACAAGTAAGTCCTGTGTTCAATAATTCATCCTTCAAAAACTCTCTAGTAACTGTAACCACAAGGGGGGGAAACACCTTGCAGTCACAGAGTACTACAGTATTTACTCGAATGCAAGACGGGTTTTCCCCCTAGGTATGCTATCCCCCCCAAAAAAGAGAGGATTATCTTAAATCTGCATACTAGTTATGTCCAATCCTGGAAAAAAAACCTTCGTGCGCATAACATCGGGGATGGGTTTTCCTCCTCTTACATTTAGGGTCCTCTTCCTTTCGAGTAAATACGGTGCCAGACTGCAGCTGTACCCAATACTTGACTGGGTGGAACTCACTGAAGCAAGTGGGGCTTAATGACAAGCAAACGCGCACGCCAGCCGGCGGGACACGACCAGTCGCCACCGCGCTCCCTCCCCCGTCCCGGGGGAAGGGGGGCGGCGCGCGTTAGTGGCCGCCTTAGGAGACGCGTCCCTCAGGCTTCGAGTGCGCGGCCTGAGGAGCGGGAACCTGGCACGCTCCCACCAGCGCCAGGCGCCCCAGAGACTCAGGGAAGAGGCCGGCGCCCGCAGCCCGGTATGCAGCAGAACTTCGCCGCCGCCCCCCCCCCCCCCCAAGCCAGCCGCCGCGGGCGCTGCTTCTCACCAGCTTGCGGAGCCGTCGCCGCCTCAGCATCCCCGTTTGAACACTGCGCCGGCCCACAGCCAATGGCAGTCTCCGCTGCGTCTCCGGCGGGCACCGCCTCCGTTCCCTCCCCTTGGCTCGGCCACCGCCGTGGCGGCGGCTGCTGCAGTTGCTGCGGCGAAGGCGGCGGCTCTTCTCGGGCCGGGCCCCACCGCCTCAACGCGTTGCCGGCGCCGCTCCACCCTTCTCCTCCGGTCGCCGCCGCCTCGGTGTAGTCGTCGTCGCCGCCGCCGCCCTTCCCCTCTGGCCAGGCCTGGCTTTCCGGGAGGGGAGCCGCCTGTGCCTCTCGGCCGGGTCCCTTCTCTAACACCCGGCCCGGCCCGTCGCCATCAGGCGAGGCCCGTCGCTGGCGCTTGAGAGGCGGCTCGGGGCTCTTCGAGGCGTCCACCGCGACGCCGCTGGCGCCGCGGCCCCCGCTCCAGGGCTGGAGGAGTGGCGTCTCCTCGTCCGCCATCTTGGAGCAGGAGCAGCCGCTCCCTCCCCCTCCGCAGCCAGCAGCGGCGCCTCCGCGGGAGACAGGCCCCCTCCCCCACCTCGGGGAGAGATTTAAACGGGGCACGTGACCTCGCCGCCACCCACGCGGGCAGCCGCCCAGCTCGAGGCAGCAACAACAAACCGGGTCACGTGAGCGCGGAGGGCGCGAGAGCCGCTGGCGCAGAGCTCTGCCGTGGAACCCGCAGTCATGTGATGCGGCTCGCGCTGCCGCCGCCAAGGTAGAAGCCCTGCCGCGTTATCAGACTTGGTTAACGCGCGCGTTCGGCAAAGAGGCGGCTGCCTTACGAGGGGCCTGCTAATGTGCTCTGAGGTCGCCGTCTCTTAATTCCGGACAGGAAATCCCATTGGAATCTGGGGTCTTACTCCTGAGAAAATAAGGAGAGGATCAGGCAGGGAATTAATTGTGTCGCGAAGGGAACTTTACCGCCGTGAAACACACACATGGGTTTTACAGGTGTGGGAAAACCCTCGAGATCAGGGGAGGGAAGCCAGAGCGCGGGTCTGAGGCGAGCCGCTTTAAGCAGCGGCGAAAGTCCGCCGCTTGACCCCGCTGCCTGCCCACTCCCGGTCCGTTCATGCCAAAGCGGGTGCCCGTCCATGCCGGCTTCCCGGTTCAGCTGTCCTTTTCCCGAGATGGAGCGTTTGCCCTGGGAACTGGGCAGCGCCCCTGAATGTGGCGGGGCGTGATTTGTGGCGGCCTACGGCTTGCTGTGGGGTGAAGCGCTCTGTAAGAGTCGGGAACTGGGAACCCTTTTTCACCTCATCAAGTGCAAGAAAAGACGCTGCTGAGGAAGGCGGCTACGGAAGGGTCATGTGAGGGGAGGAGCATTCACGGGCAGAAGAGTGTCTCTTGCAACAAAGGATGAGGGGGGAAGCTTTACCGCATTTATTATTGCTTATTTTTTTAAAAGAGTGGCATTTGGCTTGCACTGAATCCTGCTTGTTCTCTTGTGTGGAACAAAGGAAAGCCTCAACAGTTCTTTCCCCCCTGAAATAAAGGCTGAGATCTTAATCAGACCTACTGGGTAAAGGGGTAAAGGTCCCCTGCGCAAGCATTTCTGACCCATGGGGGATATTGCATCACAACATTTTCTTGGCAGACTTTTTATGGGGTGGTTTGCCATTTCCTTCCCCAGTCATCTACACTTTACCCGCAGGAAACTGGTTACTCATTTTACTGACCTCGGAAGGATGATAGGCTGAGTCAACCTTGAGCCTGTTACCTGAACCCAGCTACTGCCAGGATCAAACGCAGGTTGTGAGCAAATCTTGGACTGCAGTACTGCAGTTTACCGCTCTGCGCCACGGGGCTCTACTAATTAGACCTACTAATTAGACTTAAAAGAAATCCCAATGGAATTTACTTTGCAGGAAAGGTTGTTAGGATTGGGCCAACAAGTCAGGCAGTTGGATGCTGGCTGCTTTTTATTTATTTTACCAAGTTTGTTCCGAGTAGAATTTCCTGATTTCTCTTGCTTTGGTCCCCCTAGCATGGTAGTATGATGTCAGGGCAGGCTGCAGTAGAAACAGAATTATTTGGTGCAGTTTTGCGAGAATATAATAAAATGTTCAGGTTAACTGGCTTGGAAAGGAGGAAAAGAAACAACTGCTAAGAATGAAATTAGCTGTCTCTAGTGTGTGAGACCCTTGGTTATGAAAGCTAAACAAATAAACAGGGATGAGTTTGGTTATGGGACTGATAGTCTATCTACGCAAGACATCTTGAGTAGGATCAAGTGAAAGATCTTACATTTGTTTTCCCATTGTGGATACACATGCACCACTAGGGAGACAGGGTACACTGGAATATAGGACCACTCAGAAGTCACTAGAGCATCCCTGTGTAAGATGTCTTGTGTAGAGAGACATAGGTGTTGGCATGACATCAAAGCTTTTTTTACGAAGAAATGGGTTGAGATACCTTCAGCTCCCTTCTTACCTCCGTCCCCTCCCTTCTCTTCCAGTTTAATGTTGTGTAATACCAAGAACAAAATTGATACCCACTGGGAGCTTATTAGAAAGGGCAATTGTGACTTGGTCTATACAAGCACGTTAAAAAAACCCTGAAAGATAAATTGAGAAATCAAAGAAAATTCCTCTTTTGGAAGAGCAAAAGAGAATAAGAAGAACCAATTGCTATATCTAAAAAAGGAAGTTGTAAGTCACTTATTTTAAGCTGTGGTAAAAGGTACAAAAATGCTTGCACCATCTTCCACCATTACGTTAAATGTGGTGACTACTTAGAATTGGTTACAGTTTGTTTTAATAATACTTAGCATTTATGCAGTGCTCTAGAATGTTCAAAGTATTTCATATACATTGGTGTAACAGGTTTGAATGGTGTATTTGGAGGAGAGATGCGGTTGTGTGGTATGATTGTGTGAGTAGTTGAAAATGTTCTTTGGTATGCTAATCTATTTTTTCTTTACCAATTATTGTTGGTTAAAAATGTATAGACTTGGTTGAGTGATAAATGGAGGAGCTGTGGGCTTCAGAGGTGAAAGCTGATTGGCTAATGTTGACAGCAAGGGCTAGTTAGTGGGAATTGGTTTTTTTGGGGGGGTGTTTGCACTGGGGAGTGAAGGATGTCTGGGAAAGGAATGGGAAAAAATAACAACTATATTTATATATGGCTCTTCTGGACAGATTAGTGCCCCACTCAGGACAGTGAACAAAGTCAGTGTATTATTTTCCCCACAATAAAGCTGGAGAGCTGGGACTGAGAGGAATGGCTTAGCCAAGACCATTTACTGAGCTCACGGAAGTAGTGGGATTCAACCCAGCAGCATGCCAGTTTGCAGCCTAACCACCTAACCTCTATGCTACAGCAGCTCTTGTCCTTATCCACCTCAGAGAATCCTTTAGTAATTTTATTATTACTCTTAGTTTTGTACAGAATAAATATTAGATTGGATTTTATTACATCAACTTTGCAATTTATCATTATAGCATAATAGCAGAAGGAAAGGAGTTGGGGGTAAGACTACTTTCATACTCTCAGACGATTTAGCATTCTACTAGACTGCATTTTGAATGCAATTTAAAGTTATATTGGGCTTTTTGTTGACGCTGGTGTGGCAGCATCATGGTACCCAAAAGGAGAATAAAAAGAATATATTGGGTTGTTCAGGTAGATGGAAGGGAAAGGATTCCATATGTTTCACAAAGGGTGGTAGCGTGGAGACTCGAAATTAGGAATAAAAGGGGAGGAACCTATCAAGTGTCCCAGTTGGGTTGGATTCCATCTAAATTCTGTGCCTGGAAGCACCACTTAGCCCCCCTCTCATTTCCTGCTGTAGCTCAAAATACCCCCCCCCCCATGCTGCTTTTGCAGGATGGGAGATCCCGAGGGGCAGGACAAGGGGAGAGTGAGGAGCACAACTGGAGCCAGAGGCGGGGAACAGCAAAAATCATTTATCTTTATTTACTATGTTAATAATCCACCTTTCTCACTGAGACTCAAGGCAGATAACACAATGCAAGTTGATAATAATCAGTATGAAGATACATCAGTCTGAATAAGCATAGCATATCAGACATGCTACAGGTGACAGATATAATGCAGAAAAATGGTATTATTAAATCAATAGAAAACACTAATCTTCTTCCACATCTTCTTACACATGGGATCCGAATCTTGATCTCTGCATTCCTCACAAGAGCCTTCTAAGGTAGGCCAGTTTTGTTATGAGAGTGTCTTTGACAAGCCATTGTATGTAAAAAAAAAACCCACCTATGACAGATAAAATTAGAACTAGGGACATCCTGGCTTGGCCTCTTAGCTGTGAGGACACTGGGCCAAACTAGATGTGTCTGCTGTGAGGATGCTGCTGCCATTTTAAAGTCATTTTAAAATGCAAGGGCCCAATCCTGACTGGGCCCACAGCACAGCACACTTGTTCCCTCTCATGCATTTTCAAGTACTGAAACAGTTGTAGGTAGGTGTGTGTGGCTGTTTTAGCCTTTGATAAGGTGTGGAGTGAGGGAGGGGAAGAGTACCTCAGCCTACCATGCTGGGGACCCCATTAGGATCAGGCCTTGTGGCATTTTTAGATGACTTTAAAATGGCAGCAGCATTCTTGTGGCTGCCCACAACACTGTCACATCTAGTTTGGCAGTAATTCAGTTTCAGTGAGTTACCTAAAAGTTACACTTTTTAACATCTCCGACAGTGTAACATGGATCAGTCACTGCATGGATTAGGTCTTGAAAACACCATCTCACTTTGAATGTGTTCAGGTTTTTTTGTTTTAAAAAAATTGCTTCAATTGGTTTTTGAAATGCTGGGTATTTTCAAAATAATTCTTTGTAGGAAGAACAGGGGTGTTGGCTGAGGAGACCAATTGGCTTTGTTATCATATGTTTGACTAGATGTGTTTGATATGTACCAAAGATTGATATGACGCAACTACTGTTTGCTTTTGTGACATAGATTGAATCTTTAAAAAAAATCCTTTTGGTTTTTTCCATACGTTTTACTGCCATTCTCCAGTGTGATCACAGGTCTGTGCCTGGGCTGAAAGCCTTTGAGGAAAATCTGTGGCTGTGATACAGGCCATGTTGCAAAATTTACTCATGAACCTACACTGTGTCTTGACACAGGCCAGTTCTAATGCTTGAACAAAACTGCTTTTGCAGTCCTTGCTCTTGTGATGTAACTGAGGGGAAGGCCTTTAAGCTCAGTGGTAGCGCAGATACTTTTTAATCAGAAGGTCCCCAGTGCAAAATACAGCAGCTGGGTTGACAGCAGGTACAGAGTATAGGAACTATGGCTGGAGCCAGTGTTCTACTCATACTAATTAGATTTCATATTGTACATCCACATCTTGTCTTTCTTCTTTGCAACACCCATCTCAATTTTTGACTGAGATAAAAAGATTCCAGTATCTCCATTCCTGCTTATATCTGATGAAGGGAGCTTGAGTCTCAAAAGCTTACACCCTGGAAACTCTTTCTTGGTCTTTAAAGTGCTGTTGGGCTCAAACCTTGTTCACTCCTCACTGAAGTGCTAAAATAACTCCTCGCTGTCTGCTTGTACTAAGTGAGAATGACTGTGTACCAACTGTCTTCCACAAAATGTTTCTACTACAATTTCAAAAGCAAATTAAGGCACCTCTTGCCTTGAAAAACCCAAGTTGGCTGTGACAATGGCATTTTACACACACAATTAGCATATGCTGGTTTCGAATGAGAATAGATACACATTATCTGGTGTGCTTTACCCTTTTCAGGACTGCATCTTGTTCTACTCACCATGCGAATACACACACATCAGTAGTCCAAACTGGTCCCATCCATATCACTAATCCATGCCATCTGGAGGAAAGTACCTGCATTTTAAGTAAGTAGTCATACCCCTTCTCCTCACTGAAAGGGCAGTTTATGAATATGGAACATCATAACCCCCTTTTCCCCCATGTTCCTTAATCACAGCAACTGCCTGGCCAGGTAGATGCCCACCACACCTGGAATTGGGAAAATACCAGAAAGTGTATCAGATTAACCAACTGCCCCTCCACGCCCCAGAGTGAAACAAAAAAGTGAAACAAAAGAGGTCTTCCGAGAGTTCCTGCTTGATCTCATCAACGCCCTTCTGCACCTTCCTTCAGCCGTCTTCCCAATCATGGCTATTCAGGGACCTGATAAACCTTTCCCATCTAGCAATCATAGGATATCAAGCACCCTTCTCACCTACAGTTCCTCCCAGATACGTATAATCAAGCCTTTGCCAATTGTTTCACCCCCGGACCAGCCATCAAGCTGTTGTTTTAGGGAGCAGAAGACGTAATTCTACCCCAGGGCATGCTTTGCACTATAACTGGGCTGTCCCCAGGCATGTACTGTGTGTGTATTCCTTCGATCTATATGCACACCCTCAGACGTGTGTCTGAACTTTCTTCTTGCTGTGAAGCGCTGATTGTTCACTCTGCTGCCTCTATGGACGTCCTCCCTTCCCTAGACTAGTAAATATTGCCCTTCCCGGAACCTCTCTCCCTCTTCCTCTCCGATTTTCTAGTTACCCCTGTGTGTATGCTGTGTGTGATTTTCTGTGTGTTTGCCTTTTATTGCTCCATTAATAAACCTTTCCTTTAAAACATCTGCCTGTTCATTTAAGAGTTTCTCTAAGGGAACCATCCTGGTGTACATTGGTGGAGGTCCCCATTACCCCCCTCTCACTGTGTCTCCTTGAATGCTAATTCCCCCCACTCACAAGGAGACCAACCTCCATTTAGGGTAACAGTACACCAAGCACTAAACGAACAATCTGTTGGCCAGCAATCCTGTTGTGTTACAAACCAAGAATAGGAATGAGTTGCAGTTGGTGGTATACAGTCAGTTTAAACTTTGCTGTCTGGTCCTTATTTATGAAAATATTAAAAACTCCCATCAGAGACTATAGCATGCCTGCATCTGCTGAAGTTATGTTGGCCTGTCCTTATTACGTCATTTGAGGATTCTAAGAACAAGTGTTTTAGATTTTTTTAATGAATGGGTGGAAAACATTTTGTCCACATCAATTGAGACTGCAAATATTAGATTTTGTCATCTTCCATGTCACAGTTGTACGCTAGGTTGGTACGCTAAGTTGGTTTACACTCTGTAAACATGATTGCAGGCACTGTTTTGCAACCACGTACCCAAGTTTTGGCAAAAATTCATTCAAATCAGGATGTTTCTTGTCCTGTGCAGGATGTTGCATCAACCGTCTTTCAGACTGTACACTTTAACACTGCTTTTACATACTGTCCTAAACCTATTCAATTTTTCCATTCTTGCTTTGTTGAGTAGAAACATATTTAATCTGTATTGCAAAGTTGAGTAAGAATAGTTTTCACCTCAGATCCCTGGAAAAAATAAAACTTGAAGGAATGGACTCACAAGCCCTGTTCTCTCGGGCCCCAGGGATCAAAAAAATCCTGTGTCCATCCCATGTCTCTGCCCAACACCAATGCCCCTTACTCCTTGGAGAAGGGTATCAAACTGGGTAGTAACTGCTGCCACCAGAAAATCGGAGTGTCTGATCTGTCTAGCAGGACAGAGTTGCACATCTAGCACTCTGTATCTGTGTTGCCATTTAGAGGCACTGCCTAACCATTTCCATATTAGCTAGCCCAGAGATAATCTATTGCACCTTGATAATTTTGAGCTATCGTGCTCAGTGGATGGTTTATTGCTGTTGGGAAAGCAAGACTGGAAAGTTGGGTGTTTACAGAGATCTGGCTTAAAGCATTAAAAATGTAAGAAGGTTTAATAAACATATTTTTTTAAAAAAATGCCCATGATCTGTTCAAGAGGGATAACTGAATTAAAACGTCAGCTGAGCATGCAGCAGAAGCTGCGGGGTGGGGAGGGGGGAGAGGCAAATTCTATGCTAGAGATTATTATTAGGAAAGGGACTGCAAATAAAACGGGCAGTTTCGTAATGCCGCATTTAGTGTGCCTTGCTGCCTAATCTCAAAAAAGATATCACTTGCAAAGCTCCGGGAGGAACCTGAACAGGTAAGTCCCATTTCATTCGGTGGGGTTTACGCTTAGGAAAGTGGTTAGGATTGCAGCCTAAGGCTTTTTAAACTTGCAGAAACTGTGTGTATTTGTGCCAATCGACTGGCGACCCCAGTAAGGAGCTGTAGGACAACTGGGAAGCGGAGGGGATTTGCCATTGCCGTCCTCTGCAGAGTCTTCCTTGGTAGTCTCCCATCCAAGCAAGGCCCTTGCTTAGCTTCCGAGATCTGACGAGTTCGGGCTATACCGTGACGCTTTCCCTCCTTGCAGAAACTAGGAGTGGTGGTGGTGGTGGGGAATCAGGTGGTATCCAAAAAGCTCTTTTTTGGTACGTAAACGAACCGCGCAGGCAAAGGATTTCAATGTGGTCTCGAAAACTACAACTCCCAGGGCGCTTTGCAGCTTTCCACCAATAAAACGTGGCGAATCCAGGGGTGTGATTTAGGAGGCTCGCATGATATCTCTGTGTATAAAGCCAACCGCAGAGACGCTTCAGCTTCACTGGAATGAGCGGTTTTCGTATAATTCCTTCCAAGGTTTAAGGAGCCCTTTAGGACGGTCTCGTCTTGCTTATTTGAAAGAGGAAAAGTGCCTGCCAGATTGACACAAATGGATGCGATTTTGAACTGTAGACTGGAAGACATGGAAGATTATTACAGTTTGCTAGGATGTGATGAATTATCTACAGTAAGAGCAGTCTGAATGTTGACCCCCCCCCATTGTTTATGATAGTTTGGCATGTGTAAGTGGAGGGTGTACTTTTTCCTTGCTTCTATAATTTTTATGAGTTCCTTTTCTCTCTCTCTTTTATATTATTTCAGCAATTGATTTATGACCTATTCAGCTTTTTGCAGCTAACCAACATGATTTCTGTTGAACAAAATGAATTGTTTGTGCAGTAGCTTTGTTTTGGGTAGTAGAAACGTTTATATTAAACTGCACAGATGTATGAGATCTATGTGGAGTTACTTGCTGCCACGTTTTTGTACTTCTGTTCATCGGAGGAGCTGAGGGTGGCGTATGTGATTCTCTCTACCTCTGTTCTTGTCTTTGCAATGGCCCTGTGAAGTAAATTAGGCTGAGAGAGAGAGACTGACCCTGTCTCAGTCAGAATTTGAACTGGGTTCTTTGCTGAACGCTGCTCTAACAGTAATATTTAGAGGTAGATGTAGGTAAATGTGTATGTTACTGTAACATATACAATCAACATTTGTGAATGTTGACAATCATGTGAATGTTGATAATCCCAGATTAATTTTGTGACTGTCCAAAAACTCATTGATGCACCAGTGAAAAATATCAGTCACTCATGTATGGTTCTCAGCATTCCATAATGTATTTCTGCCAAGTGAGAACATACTTATATTATGGTTGATGTTCACAGAATTCGTCAGGAGTTGGTAACGTTCACCAAATTTCAGATGACAAATTTTAAAGTGCGTAGATAAAGTCTGTAAGCATCTGTGCTTTTTTGTTACCTTTTTAATATTTCAGGATATTCAGCTGTACATAATACAGTCTAAAGATGTTCCATGGCCATTTAGTGATGATCATCTCTTTTTTACAGCAAAGCAACGTAGGACAAAGATTATCTGAACAAAATAATGTAGGACAAAGATGATCTGAACAGCACTTGAATAATTTGTATGAGTTGCCCTATATTAATTAGTTCAATGGTACTTTTAATGTCTGCAAGCTGTATACATCATTCTGATTGAAAATCATGGTAGAAAAGAATGCAGTTGCTATATTCAAAAGAAAGACCTTTATTGACATAAAATAGCAGTCTGGTGTTCACAGGATTTCATGGACATCCTTGATGACCATGAAACAGGTATAGCCTTACAAGTGGATTTTAGGATGAATTGGGGATTTTCTTGCCATCATAATTAGTGTCGCTCTACAGCCAAAGGGATCTTGCTTCCGTAGATGTGACTGAAAGTGTGCTAGTTTTGTTGATAAGCTTTGTTCCAGCTGATTGTGTCTTAGTATGTGCCAAATCCTCTGTAATAAACTGGAGAACATAATCTTAACTTCTTACAATATGAAAAATGTCTTTAAATATTTGCTGATATGATTTCAAACAAGGGCTGCTGGATGAAGAGTCAGTGTGGTTTGCTTTTGTTCTAGGGTAACATTTTATTATTATTTATTATGCTGCATCTGATGAACTAGATTTGTTTTAGTGCAAAAAGAACTAGAGGCTAGTATTTGGCAGAGACTGCTGAAGTCATCTGGAAGAAAAATTTATCCAATGACCTGACTGCTAGCTCTGTAATCTGATCTGTTCCATGAGAATGATTTACTTTAGGAAGAAAAGGATATTACACATTGCGAGTATGATTTATCTACTTGAAAGACTATTGAGAAGAACCATGCTTCATGATAGGTGATCCTTCTGTTTTCAGCATTAAAAAAATTAATTCAGCATTCCCTTTAGAATTAAAAGTAGATGAAAGTTATTGAAGAGATGTAGGATGTTGCTGTTACATGTGTGAGATACATGTGCTGTGTTTGCATAGATGGTGATCTGATCCCATATATCCAGTCCTGGATGGCAAACTATTTACTCTGATTGTGATTGTGAATTCTATGGAGGTTCTGTAGAATAAATCTCTTTTGGTTTGCAATCTTGGGATTCTATTGTACCAGGTACTGAGCTCTCTCACCCCAACCTGTGGTATGTGCCTTAATGGTTCTCTGTATATTATGCTTATGTAGACGCATGAGAGAAAAACCATGTATACATGGTCATGTGTGAACAATTGTAAGTGAAGATTGTGGAGGTGGCTTTTTGGCCATGGTCTCTTCTTTGGAGCCTGTTGCTTATTTCAGCTACCCAGTACAAACTTATACCTTAAAACTGACACTTGCATTGTTAGGGAATTTTTAGGCCCCATTTCATAACATCTTATTCTGAGCATACATTCTAGCTACCAGCACATGGAAATCTGTAAACAAGTAATAAAGTCTTGCTCTAAGTGTCACATTCCTTCTTCTGAGATATCCTGCTTGTTACATATGTCTCCTCTGGTGGAGACAGGTCACTGAGCAATGTGTAAACATTTTGTTGTTTGGGTTATTCTAATTAAATAAAGTAAAATTTCAACCTTGAATGAATTCCTTCCCAAGGAATATATTAAACTCATGGCTCCAACTTCTCAAATGTTTGTATAATTCATTTGTCATTGAAGCTTGCCAGATGTCATGTCTGGGAAAATGTGTCATTCTGTGTCAATCTGACAAGGTGTATGCATCATTTTTACAGGGTTTCATCCTAACCTTTGATCTTTTATTCTGTAAACAATCAGTACTGAGGGGTATGTAAGGCCCTCCAATGCTACTGGTCTTTACACACGTCTCCCCCTAATGGAGAATGTGTCTGGGGTTATTCCATGTAAGAAATAAATCATTTTTCTTCTGTAATTGCTGAGTTTGGTGTCTTGAAATATATATGGGTTAGTGGTAGTAGGGGACTTACAAATTGGAAGCAGAGTACTGTTACAAAAACCTCCTCTAACAGCATATGAGTGTATACACATTTATTGTTTAGATAACTCAGAGGCCCTTCAAAGGCCACAAGAGTTTTCCATGAGAAAGCACATTGCCACAATATTCAGATCAGTGTTGATAACTGTATTATTTCTTGGTCTAGGTTGAACAAATCATTTCCGAGTTTAAAGTTCGAGCACTTGAGTGTCATCCTGACAAGCATCCTGGAAACCCTGAAGCTGGTATGTGGTTTTTCCCTCACTTTATATTCTAAGAATTAAATAGTGATGGTATCAAATAAAGTGTCAAAACCTACTCCAGGGACAAGACTTTCAATAAACAGAGAATTCTCTCTCCCTGCACCTCCCTTCTCAATTGCCTTGTGCAAAATCAGGGTCGAGACTGTATTGGGGCAGTGCGCCTCTAGCTAGCCTTCAGGCCCCTCAGATGCCCAATCTTCATATCCTCTGGATCTGGCTATAACAGGTTAGACATAATGCATCGGGAAGGGAAGTAAGGGCATTTATCTAATTAATATTTATGGACCATACTTCGGCTGATTCCGCACACGTTGGATAATGCACTTTCAATGTACTTTATCAGTCGTTTGAGGTGGATTTTTTGTTCCACACACAAAAAAACCCATTCCAAATGATCTATAAAGAGGATTGGAAGTGCATTATCCAACGTGTGCAGAATCACTTGTTCTTTTTATTGGTAAGTTGAAAAACCTTGTGCTACTTCAACAAATATGGTTCCTGGATATGCAAAAACAGTTGCTTGATTTTGTGGCACGATTGTTTGGAAACATATGTTTGTTATGGTAGTTTACAATATCAGATGAGTTGGTTCCTAAAGCCACAATACAGGGATTTCTACTTCAGATTAGCTGTTGCTAGGCAACTCTTTTGAAGAAAAGCAAGTTTGTATTACATCAGTGTTAAAAAAGCTGTATTCATAGCATTTTTTTCTCTAGGCCAATCCCATAAGGAAGTACCATCTTGTACATAAAGTGGGTAGCTGAGAGACTAATGTGTGATGTGACTCGCAGACAAAAAGTATGTGTGCAGTTTGCCACATGTAGGATTAAGTGCCCTGCTTCGGACAACGTTACTTCTGAAGAGTTAATATGAAGACCAGGACAGGAAAGCAAGAATGGCCCTGGAAGGAATTCCCCTCTTGAGGCCACCCCAACAGAGGGGGCAAAGGAGGAAAAGCAGGCTCACTCACTGGAGTGTTTCTTTACCTGCGCACTTGAGGCAGCCAGCTTGTTCACTGCAGTGACTGCTTGGGCTTCTGGCTTGCTACAGCAGTGTCTGCTCACCCACCCTACCCAGGGCCAGGCCTGCCCTCGTTTTGGGCCAGGACAGCCTTTGCAGGGGGGAGGTTCACTCCCAGACGACTGGCCTACTGGGACGTGTCGTGAGAATATTTTTTGGGGGGCCCCAACTCCTAGGGCCCCGCGACTCCCCTAGTCCATGCTCAAGTCGCCTCTTACCAAGGCTTTTGACTGGTACTTTAAACTTCCTAACTGTCCCTATCTAGAAAAAGTGCACTCTGTACAAAGGAATGATGCTTAACCAAATCTAAAACTTTATTGAATATATGGCAAAGGTTTTAATTCAGACCACCAAAGAAAAACTTAACGCTACAGAATATATATATATATATATGATAAAGGTTACACTAATATGATCTCTCCTCCTCCCTCCTAATTCGAAAGCTTTCGGAACACAATGTCAACAGCAGAGGACTTTACAAGCCCAACTGCTAATTAGCAAGTGTGGCAATGAAGGCTTTTTGACAGCCCTTTTTATAGCCCCTTGCCAGGGGTTTTTGGTCAGGGGGGCTGTTATCAGCTAGATCACTCTGTTCTTTTGAAAAGTACAATTAGACCCATAAATCAGAACATCTACAAACTAAAGAAAGGAATTTCACACTTTGCCAGTCCAGGCTTCCTATGTACATTGCAAATGAGATAAGGGGTAACCTCGAAGCCCCTTATCTAAATGACCCCTTCTAATTTAGAGACAAGAAGTGAAATTCTTGTGATTGTTTGATGTCAGTTAGTCCTGATTAACTTAATGTCGTCCCCTTTTGAGAAGGCAAGACTTCTGCCAGCCTACAGAGAAATCAAAAAGAGTCCAGTAGCATTTTGCTACTACAGACTAACACGGCTAACTCCTCTGGACCTACAGAGAAAGGAACCAAGTCTACTCTTTGAGGCTTTTGGAAGCTACTTATTAGAGGGCCTGGGCTGGATCCGTGTGCCAATGGCCCAGTCACAGACCCAAACCCAAGTATTTTCACCACAGGATGTTTCCTGGTAGCCTTAATGGTGAAGCCCTTTCTCATCACTTTGACAAGCACTTCATTGTTTGTTGATGATGCACTGAGGAGACTGTAGGCTGGAAAAAGCACCCTTTGGAAATATGGCTGCCCTTAGCAACTGCTTCATAAAAAAGCCATCCCGTAGTTATGGGATTATGTTATGCCAAAATTATGCCATTAGAGATGGATAAGGTTGCCGTTTGCCCAGGGGGGAAAAGTCACATCCCTTTAATAGAAATGTAATATGTGGAAATGGGCCGTTGAAACTTTTCATCGTATGAAGCTAAATAACATCACCTGATAATTGCTGCAGACCAAATTGATATTAAAGGGACAGCTAGAGGGAACTAGTTTAAAAGTTGGCAAGGCTAGAACTGGAGTGAGTGTAGAACTGGAGCGAGTGAACAAGGCAGATGGTTAAATGTTTTTATAGATGGTTGAGGAAGCAGAGAAACAAATTGTTCTAATGTTCCTGGAGACGTTTATAAGCCAATGCACAGATAGGCTGGGACTATTGTCCTGTGTGCGACTTACCAAGGTCTCAGGCCCCAGTGGCGCTTATCTCAAGTAAAAAGGGTAAAATTCATTCTTATGCATGCTTGTTTGGGAACAGGACCTATGGAACTTACTTCCAAGTAAACATGCTGGTAAAGTTTGCTGACTTCCATGGTGCATATTGGTGTGACCTGTTAGTGTCCTCTAATGAGCTTACTGTGTGTTATACACCAACACTTGTTTCAACTCTGAAGCAAGAGCTTCAACTCTGTTTTCCAAAAAAGAAAAGGAGGATTTTGAGCAGAAGCGTAACAAGGTGCTCCATCTTTTCATACCAGCCATTTCTTCAACTGAAATTGTACCTGTGAGGGTTTTTGTCCCTGGGGATGGGGGTGTCAGTTTTCTTGGTGGGCAATTTGAAGTGGTGAAATAAAAGAGAAAAAAGAGTGAAGCACACATTCCACCACTTCTTTTCTCAAAGCTCTTCCCAAAGTTGATTTTTTTTAAAAATGGCTCTCTTACCTACCATTGTGTGTAATGAATAGTTAGCCTGTAAGTGGTAAATCAAAAACAATGACAAAATTAGACTTACGTATTTAAGGGTGAGTTATGTGTGCTTTCCCTCCAGGAAGGATCAGCTGTGTGTTTATGATTCTAGTGTGTGTATATACACTTCTTATGGTTTGCGTCATTACTATCCTTCTAAAATACTGTTTCCTGTACAAGAGTTGCCTGACTGCCAAGAGGGTGGAAAAACCAATCTGTACGGTGTTTAACTTGAATGTGTCAATTTCACTTTGCATTTGAGTTCAGCATATTTCAAAAGAAAGATCTGTTTCAGTAAACAGGAATAAATGAATAATAATAATAAACGTAGAACAGAAAGGTGACTCATAGATAAAATAGAAAAAATCTTTGTAACCTTTACACAAGTAGGAACTCAAGGCCACATCCTTGGCAACCACTATAATGAGAATTTTGTCTGCTCTGGAGTAGGAAAGATTACTGTAAAACAATGAGCAGGTTAATAATTTGGCATATGCAAATGAGACGGTGGAGTGAGCAATCGAAAGTGTATCTAGATCAGTGATGCTTGCTCAGTGGCTCTGGAAGCCAAATGTGACGCTCCAACATGCAGCCTGTAGATTTTCTGAGCACTGTTCCCCCGTGTGGCACCTGCCCTATGTTTCAGGAATGTGGGCCTTGCCTGGTTAAGCTTGTGGTTGGCAGGTGGTTCCCGCCGTGAAACAGCCACCACTAGAGGAGCAGGTAAGCTGCCATCATCCCTAAGGTGGAATTCCCATGCTGTGGATGGAGGTATATGGCTCTTTAGTTGATGTTAATTATGAAGGGAGCTCTCGTCATGTCACGGACCCAACTACTGGCCAAGATGCGTTGAAGGTTTTGTGTGTGTGTGGCTGACCCAGTGGCGCCAAAGGAACACTGTCCCTTGAACCATCACGTTGCTCTGGGTTACTGAAGATTTTTAGCTGTTCCGGCTATATAAGTCTTGTTTTCTATTATGGCTGCATTTGGCTTCAAGAAAGTCCATGCATTTATTTTCCAAAATGGTGAGGATGAAGAAGGGTTTGATATGCAAGATGCTATAATCATGTGGGCATTGTTTGTTCAATCCCGTGTGCAAATAATCAGAGGCAGTTAGGAGCCTTTACACACACACACACCCATTTCTTGTAAAAGCCCCCTTAGTAACACTTTTCAGCAAACTAAAGGGAAGGACGAGTGGTAGGACTTGTGAATGTCACAAAGGATTCCCCCATCTTCCCCTGCTAAGTCTAGCCCGGGTGCAATTAGTCAATGATTATAGTGTGAGAAGCTGGCGCTGTCTGTTGTTCACCCAGTCATCTGATTATCCTTCTTAAACACTATACTGCCTGTATTTCTAATCATGAAGGTATCTCATTTAAACAGATGAATACATTTTCTGGTGATTCATCTGAACTACTGCCTTGCAGTGATTCTCTTATTTCCTAGCATGGTCTAATCCTCCCATTAAGGGTAGAAATGAAAATCATGTTTAAGACAATTGAAAGTGGTCTGAGAGAGGCACCATTTCTCATTTTATATGGCGCATGTCATGTTGGTGCTTCAGATTTTCCCAAAACAGCTCAGGGCAGTTAGACAACATTAACAACTTTCCTTATGTCTCTGGTTTGTAGTGGAGAAGTTTCAGAAGCTGCAGCATGCCAAAGAGATTCTAAGCAATGAAGACAGCCGAGCTCGCTACGATTACTGGCGGAGAAGCAAAATTGCAATCCCATTCCAGCAATGGGAGGCACTGAAAGACTCCATCAAAACAGTTTAGTTTGGACCAATGCATCTTTGCTTCTTGGGGAATAGAATAATGAGGGTGGTTTGTGGAAGGGAAAGTTCTCCATTGGGTGATACGGTTTGGCAGGAGGAAAAACATTGGGGTCTAGGAGGGTGCACCAAATAAAATCTGTGTGATCCAGATATAGGTTTCAGGGATACAAAAAAAAAGTATTCCTGAAATCTGGTCAGATTCTCTGATTCTGGATTTATCTGGCCATTATTCCATATAGGGAAAGATCTCTGTTGTTGTTTTTAAAAGCAAACTCCACCGAATGTTCAGGGAACCTACTCCTGACTGTTCACTAAAGACTCCCCAAATTTCAGGAGAATTGAACCCTGGGGTCCAATTCTGTGGGGCCCTGAACAAGCCGCTCCCTATTTCCTATAGCGGAAACATTTCCAAGATTTATAAACTCTGCAGCTTGCCTTCCCCACTCTTGCTTGGAATTCTCTGGTTCATCATAAAAACTCCCTTGCAAGCTTAACCAACAAAGCCCCAAAGAACCAAACTGTGGCAAGGGAATCAATGTCAAACCTGAGAATCCCAAGGGGACAAGCTGGGGAGTTTAAAAGGTGGCCACTATTGGTGGCTTGAAGGGCTCTTTTGGAACTTGGGCAGGTATGAAGAGTTGGAATGGGATGGGAATCCATTCTGCCTGCTGCCTCTACCCCCCTGCCCTGTCAGCCTCACTCTGCTCTCTTGCTATGGCTTGGCTCCATGCATGCCACCGCTTTCTTGCTTGCTGTTTATGGTGCCTGTGGCTGCCTGCTGCGGCCAAATAATCTTGCCCGGGATTGGATCTGGTGTTCTATGTAAACTGGTTTAGCCAGATTAAACCAGATCAGCATAAATCCCGCTGTTTTGCTGGTTCCCAAACCTAGATCACACATCCCTAGTGGGAACACAACATTGTCTGTTGTGGCATTGTCATTCTGACTGTGATATCAGGTAGCCAACCTGGAGATGTCCTGGAATTACAACTGATCTCAAGGCTACAGTGATCAGTTCCCTTGGATAAAATGGCTGCTTTGGAGAGTGACCTCTATACCCCGCTGAAGTCCCTCCCCTCCTCAAATCCTGCCCTCCCCAGGCTCCACCTCCAGATCTCCATTTGCTGGCAACCCTGCTCCAATGCAGACTTCCCTGTCCACTGAGATCATCATCAGTGGCCCTGCCATGCTTCCCTTCTCTTTCAAAATGGTTTTGTAGTTGCCTGTTTTGTGGCTGTTTTGTTTTGCTTTTAAACAAACTGGTGAGCCACCTCCATCTGTTGTGGGAGGAACAGGAGCAGAATGGAGGAAAGAGTCTGAGTGGAAAATGTCCTGGGGCACCTTATGACGATCTTCTGCCTTAAAACATGAATTCTAGGCTTCGGGGAAAGCACAGGAGAGCTCATGTAGCGAGTGGCTAAAAATGCAAGCTGGGAAGTCACCTGTTGGTTCAAGTCTTTGCCATGAACTCCAAAAACATCTTTAGGCAAGCCACTCTTCTCCTCGCCTCACTTCTCCAGCTTCTTCTCTCTCTAAATCAATAACAGGGGGATTATCAGTCTACATATTATTCTTCATTCCATCCACCCTTCCTTCATTTAACTTGGAACAGTGAACAAAATTCTCCCCTCCTCTTATGTAAGCCTCACAACAACCCTGTAAAGTAATTCAAACTGAGAGATAACGACTGGATGGCAGGATTCCTTTGTATGACTCATGGAGATACAATACATGTGAAATGTTCTTGACTCTCTAATGTGATATAATAAAGCTATTATTATTTTTCTTCTGAATTCACCATCTCCCTATTGGTCATCTTGTTACAACACTAATGTGTTGCTATAGGCTTTCCTAACACGTAGCTGAAGTCACCCTCCTGTTATATTGAATCCATTGCTAACCCAGAATCAGTATTATGTAGTGGTTAAAATGCCAGACTAGGATCTGAGAGACCCAGGTTCGAGTCCCCACTCCATCATCGAAGCTTGCTGGGTGAAATTGGGCCAGCCACACACTCCCAAGCCTAACCTACCTCACAAGGTGATTATTGCAAGGATAAAAAGGAGGCTGGAAGAACACTGTTTGAAGACACTTTGAGGAGAAAAGCAAAGTATAAGTAAAAATAGTTAATAAAACATTGGTACATGAGTGGCTGGTTGAAATATCCTTATTCAGCTCCCTGTATTTTCTCTCTCTAGCACCCTTCTTCAATGCGACTCCTCAACAGCTCCTTAAGGCTCACGTAGAAGTGACACCAGTTGCTCCCCCAGTCTCCCCACTGACACATCTGGTTCATTGCTTTCTCCTACTGATAACATGCTCTTAAACTGCTTAACGTGTGCCATCTGTTTTTGTGGCTGCCACTGTTGTTATACTTGACTGTGTGTTTCGGCAGCCAAGTAAGGCTCTGATGCAATGGAAACCACATGGCACAATCCATGCAGTTAAATGTCACTTGTTTGGTTGTTTTGTCTAGTCAATGCACTGGGCTGTCAAAGGCAAAAAAGAGCCGATGCTGGAAGCTCCAGATTTAAATCTCAATCCCACGATGGCAAGTGAAAATAACAATGGTGGATCGTTGGAAGATCGAAGCGGGCTAGGAGATTTCGATCACACCGATGGAAAGCTACTGTCACCAAAAAGCCCTGATTTCCCAGGTTAGTGCTACCGGGTACTTCAGTGTCTAGAAAGAACAATAGCTACAGTTACTGACTGAGAATGGACCCAGATCAGCAAAATATGGACCACTATAATTCTCTTACAGGGTACATCCCTGCTGAGAGTGGGTTTGCATGGGCATCAGACATGCTAGTTAATCTACTTGATCCCTGCAAGCCATATAGTATCTGTGTCCCGTCTTTTCTGGATTCCTACATACAAACCCCAAGGAACTAGAATATGAACAGATAGTATGGTCCATCTGCAGCATGAAGCAGTGGTACTTTGCAAGGCTTTCCCCAGAACTGTTTGTTGTCCTTCACATTTCTCATAAGGAGCCATTTTACACATCCATGATTATCTCTTGACAAATGGAAGAGCTGGCAGTGATTTACGTATGTGGGTGAGGGCCATCGCAGAGTGAGCACCAATGGAAGAAAATTCCTTGTCCTTTCCATAAGACATTACTTTTCACAGCTGGGAGCTCACTTATTCAGCTGTGAATCAAGTGATTTATACATGCATCTGAATTGGTCACTAGGCCTGGAACTCAATAATAAAATGCCCTTGTTCTCTTCTCATCAAAAGTTGTGTGAAGAGGTGATAATTTGGTGGTGAGATTTGCTCATTAAACCTGAGAGAAACGGAGTTTACGTCCAAGATGTGTCAGACCACTGATTTAGTCTTCATATTTGTTATGCGGGGCATATCTTGGACCAGAGAGAGCTGTGTGAAAGGACACGGTGTGGACAGCCCTATTTTTACCACTCACGTTACTTTGCTGACCCTTTTTCTGAAGGGATTGGATGCGTGCTGAGTTAGTGATGATACAAGGGGGTTTCATTAATAAAATCAAAGTCCTCTAACCTGAAGCTGTACACAACTTCTCACTGATTCCATTTCTGTCGTCCCACTCCTCTCTATCTTTCCTATAGGATTCTCAGATCCAAATGGCTGGCACTTGCGTTTCCGTTGGTCTGGTGATACCCCATCTGAACTTCTGCGGAAGTTCAGAAACTATGAAATATGAAGCAGAAGACCAAAGCTGTGCGGAAGTTGTATTCACGATTTCAGTATTTTCTGTGCATTTGCTTCATGAAGGAGTGACTGCTGTGTCTGTGTATCTATGGACGTTGTTTAATGATGTGGCTCTGTAACATTGCTGTCACTGTTTCCCATACAGAAATGCTGCGTTTTTGAATAGTGGGTAGGCATTTTACTTTCATTAACTATTCTTATAAGTAATACCAATTGCAGCTGGTCTCCTTTCCCATAGTTCTTGCTTAATGTACATGAGACAGTTTCCTATAACTATCGAACAGTTGAGAAAAGCACCTGTGGTGTTTACCTGTTGTGCCTGTTCTATGACTGTCGATGACCTCTGGTCCTCCCTCTCGAAAACTCTGCCACTTACGTACTGCGATCCTATGCAGGGTTTCTACAGCCCACTGAAATCAGTGGGCTTAGATTGGAGTATTTCTGCATTGGGTTGCGCTGCCAGCTGCCCAGAAGTCTCTCGAGCTCTTAAACGACTCTTCTTAGGCTTGCTCGCTCTGTGTGGTAACTGCTGCTTCCTTCCTTCAACTCCCCTTCAAAACCTGCCTTTTCTGGGAAGCTTTGAGCCTAACCTCTCATCCGTATGGCCAACTAAAACGAAAGCTTAAATGGAGGGTTGCCAGCTGTGGGTTGTGGAATTGCTGGAGATTGTAAGGTTGGGGCCTGGGGAGGACAGGGTTTAGGAGAGGAGAGACGCCAGCCGTGTATAATGCCGTACAGCTCCCCTTCTGAAGGAGCCATTTTCTCTAGGGGAACTGATCTCCATAGTCTAGAGGTGAGTTGTAATTCTGGCAGCCCTACATAAATGGATTGGATCCAACCACCTTTTCAGCTGGTGAAGAGGGAAAGAGGGGGGGGGGTCTCTTTTGTCCATCAAAAAAGGGCTGTGCTTGAGCTGATGGGATCTACATGGACAAATGCCATGCAGGATGGGAGCTGTAGTCTTCGGGAAAGAATTGGGTAGGACTGGCTGGCTGGAGCGATTATATTCTGCCCTCTGTAATTTTGCCTCCCAGTTTTCTCTTCGCTGCTTCTAAAATTTAAATCAGAAGCTCACTGAGTCCAGGATGAGTGATTTTTTTGGGGGGGGGGGGTGCTTCTTGATAGTCTGTACATGTAATGTATGTAGATGGTCCTATATACCTATTTTTTAAGTATTACTGTACAAAATTATAACCTATTGCCAAGAGTGCAAGAATACATAGATGTATTCATATTCCCAAAAATATCAATAACATATGTAACAATGTGTATTTCTCAGTTACATGCTCCAGTTGTGTTTTTCCATGATGTGTAGTTTTTTGTTGTTCTTGGTTAATAACTTCTTAGTGAAATTGTTCAGATAGTAATACAGACCCCACTTTAGTTTGAGCCATGAGGAGACTGGATGGAAAAAGCTATATTGTCTTGTTTGATTTGTCCTATTTCCTTGGAGTGCTTAACACTAAAAGATCAAGCAGCCAAAAATCCCAAATGAGGCACCTGATTGCCTGAGAAGGGGAAAAGGTGGCATCTCATAAATAGAAAGCCTGAGTAGTGTATGCCAAAAACTGGTGCACCAAAAAAAATCACTTCAATCTGGAACTGGGATTCAGGGATATCATAAAAATTTGATATTCCTGAAATCCAGGTCAGATTCTCTAATCCAGTAGAGAATTCTGAATTTATCCAGCTGTTCTTCCCTATGTCTGGAGGCCAGGGGAGGCATTTTCAAGCAAATTCCATTATCAAGCAAACTCCACCATATTTGCAGGAAACCCACTTCTTCCTGGCCATTATTCCATCCCCACAAAATTTCATGAAGATTGGACTCAGTGGTCCAGTTTTATGGGCCCCTGAACAAGGTGCCCCTAGCCACTCTCTATTGTTTCTCATGGGAGAAAATATGTCTAAGGCTTTCCAGGCAAAGAGAAACCTTAAACAAAATCAGCCCCTGGCCAAAAGCCAGTCCCATTGCAAGTTGCACTCCAGTGCCAGCTGACCCAACAAAGTCCAACAGAACCAAACTACTGCAAAGTAACCCATGTCAAGCTAGAGAACTTCAATGTCAAACCAGAGAATCCCAAACTGGAGCAAGGAGGGAGGAGCTGCGAAGTTCAAAGGCAGCCAGTGGTTCCTGAAGGGCTCTTCTAGAGCTCAGGTGGGGGTGGAGGTGCAGGATGAGAATCGACTGTGTCTGCTGCCTCCCTGCCCTGCGGGCCTTGCACTGCTCTCCTGCCACAACACAAGGCCAGCAGGGGACAGGAGGCAGAGAGGCTGGGAGACGAGCCAGCCAGGAGCATGGCGATCCATGAGGGCGTGGGCTGAGGGAGATGGTCTTGCTTTCCCTCACCCATGCTTGGAAAAAAGCTTGGAGAAGGTGAATGATACAGCCTATCATAATCCAGCTTCCTGGAGCCCATCTGGGATTCTCTGATATGATTTGGCACAGCTGGATTATGCCAGATAAGCATAAATCTGGCTATTTAGCTGGTTCATGAATCCCAGATCACACACTCATACTATACGCTTCTGTCACAACCAGTAGTATTATCCTTGGAGCACTATACTATAGCTGTATCAATACTTTTCATAGAGTAGGCTGTA
Source organism: Eublepharis macularius (assembly GCF_028583425.1). Lineage (NCBI taxonomy): Eukaryota > Metazoa > Chordata > Lepidosauria > Squamata > Eublepharidae > Eublepharis > Eublepharis macularius. The sequence goes on from NC_072795.1 coordinate 115,410,473, forward strand.
CCAAGCCCTAAAAATGCCAATAATGTCATGCAGCTCTCAGGAAGAAAAGATGAGATGTTAAGTGAAGAGCCATGGGTAAATAGTGTTTTGTACACAGCTTTCACAACTGCAGGCTGGCTACAAATTTCCTAAATCCCATCTCTGATGCAAACTGAGAACTATAGTTCTGACAACAGAACTGTTGCACGTGAAACTAAATTACAGATACTCTTCTGCTTCTTCGAAGTGGTCAGGATTAGACATGCTTTTTTTAAAAAAAAAATGTGGCATTACTCTTCCCAATGAGATGAAAAAATTGACCAAGAGATCCTAGATTAGATCCAGTCTAAATTCTGTACATGGACGCATGGCTTCCCAGCCTCTCGTCTTCCGTTGCAGTTGGAATCGTGCCTGCTCATGGGAGACCCTTAGGAGCCAGCTTGAAGAGAAAGTTGGAGAGCTACTACGTGGTGTGAGTGTGTGGGAGGGGGAGAATGAATCAATGAAAATCATGCCCCCCTCTTGCACACGTGAATCCTTCCCACAGGATCCTACCCTGAAAATGGTTGGCAATTAGCTTGCAATGTGTGGGTTTTTAAAAATTCTTTGAACTGTATTGTATATTATTAAAACTCTATTGTAGAATAGCCTTGATTTCTCGTCTCCTGGTCATTTTTTCCCCTGTGTTACAACTGCAGAGAGATCATGGCTTCTGGAATGCATGCAATTCCTTTCAGTCTAAAGAAATTTCTGCTGATCCAAAAACTTGATCCAGACAATGTTGTGAGAAATGGTACAGAGGCTGAACAATAACTCTGTTCATACATCATGCTTAAACCATAATTTGGCACTACAGGAACCTGTGCTCATGCACTCCCACCCCCCTCCACTTTTTCTGGGCTCAGAGTTGGTTCCTGATCTCTGCTTTGGTGCAAATTCCTGAATATCAGAAGCAACAAACTATGGTTTGTGTTTCCCATCCAAATCAAAGTTTTGAAACTGACTGGGACAGCAAGCACAAGCCATCGTTTCCTGATTCAGAAATAACAGCAAATGAAGGTTTGTGCTAAAATGAGAAACAGCTAATTCCTTCACAGTGTGCAATAAGAAGAAGGGTATGTGTGCAACTAACTCTGTATCTTCAGAGTGATTATTTCAGATCTATCTTGGCTGTGAGATCTCTGGGGGGCATTAGGCAAGCCCATACAGCCTTCCATATGTGCGTATAAGAATACCGGCCTGTCTTAGCAACCCTGGTCCCTGGGGGTTGCTTTGCCCCATCCCATATCCATGCCTCCAAAATTATTGCAGAAACCTGTGCTTCCCCTGAACAACAGAGATCCTGTGGATTTATACCCATGATCAAACAAAGGGATTATTAGCATTCTTCTCAGAAAGGGTAGTGCCAAGGTTCTCATCTAAATTAAAAGCTTACGAAACTGAAGCAAAAGTAGCTCCAATTTTTCTGAAACTTACAATAGTCAGTGTCTTCCTAAATGAAAAATGACTTCATGCAAAGCAGGATGAATGCAATGAGCATGTCATTCAAAATCCTTATCGCGCTATGCCTAAGAAGGAAGAAAGATTGCTTCCTTCTATTTTGAGAAAATAGGACATTAGCAGCATAATTCATCAATGGCAGCAAGAGTTACGGATGAGTGATACGGTTATTGAGGGTTTTTAATTTCCTGAACAAAAATTGCCATCCCCTTCTAAATTAATAACAAATGAACATCAAGGCTGTTCACTGTGGTTGGCAGGTAGTGAAATGTTACGAAGGGGAGGTAATTGCTACGTGAGTGATAAAACAGTCTCCTACGATAAAGGGCTGCGCATTTTCAGGGTCAGTTGCTGTGATATGCATCGACTGCTTGCGTTTGGTGTTATTACTTCTCAGCAACTGTCTCACCCATCATGCAAGCCAGGCTCCAGTCTTCAGCATCTGGGTCAGCTCTCGGTTCCCTTACGAATGTAAGAGTCCTTCTGGACCAGACGAGTAGTCCATCTAGTCCAGCATCCTGTTTCACACAGTGGCCAGCTGGTTGCCTTGGAAGCCCAATAAACGGCTTAGAGGCCTTCTCCTGATGTTGCCTCCAAGCACCGGCATTCAGAGGCTTACTGCCTCTGAATATGGAGGTTCTCTTTAGTCACTATTTATTTATTTATTTATTTATTTATTTATTTATTTATTTATTTATTTATTTATTTATTTATTTATTTTATATTCCACCCTCCCCACATCAGCAGGCTCAGGGCGGATCACAACCAAGTTTAAAAGCATATTTCATAATATATACAATTTAAAATCATAAAACATCCTAATAAATCATAAAATCATAAAACATCCTAATAAATCATAAAACATCCTAAGAGCCAGTTTGGTGTAGTGGTTAAGAGCACGGGACTCTAATCTGGGGGGCCGGGTTTGATTCCCCACTCCTCCACTTGAAGCCAGCTGGGTGACCTTGGTCAGTCACGGCTCTCTGGAGCTCTCTCAGCCCCACCCACCCCACAGGGTGTTTGTTGTGGGGGTAATAATGACATTCTTTGTAAACCGCTCTGAGTGGGCATTAAATTGTCCTGAAGGGCAGTATATAAATCGAATGTTGTTGTTGTTGTTGTAATGCATAGATTAAAATACATGTAAACATATTCACACACACACACACACACATATATATGTGTATGTATGAATGTATGTAAACACAGCGGCACATAATCCAGACGACCCCCTATTTAGCCATCTCCAGAGTATTTTGCCAGGGATGTATGAGAGATGGAGGTGTCACTAGTAGGGAGGGCATATACTGCGTTGCCTCAGCTAGGGGGCATCGCCCGGCATCAACCATATGCCTGGCAGAACAGCTCCGTGTTACAGGCCCAGCGAAATGCTAATAAATCTCGCCGGGCCCTGGTCTCATTGGACAGAGCATTCCACCAGGCTAGGGCCAGGACTGAAAAGGCCCTGGCAAATATTCACTGATAGACCTATCTCCATGGACCTACCCTTTGGCCTACTTGCTGTCACTTCTCTGTTGTATATAGGCTTGTCTGTGCCTTCTGTTTCAAAATGATAGGTTGGATCCTGTCATCGAATTTAAGAATCTTTGGCTGTGGGTTAATGGAAGGATGAGGTAGGCGAGGCTTCAGTGAGATGATAGTCAAAGGAGGGCCTGTTCTCTGCTGCCCCCCAAGATATTCCAAGCCCCTTTCATGAATGTTCAGCTTTCCTTTAAAAAATGTTTATCTAAAATATTTACATCCTGTCTTATCTCTGCAAACTCTAGGTGGCTTACAGCAAAATTCTGCGGGGAAGTATGCCTATAGCCTATTTATTTTGGGAGTTATAAGAAAAGTCACAAAAGCAACTTTCTATTCAGTTGCTCACTTGAAAGTAAACTTCTTCCTGACTTTCCAATTGTTTTATGAAAGAAATAGACCTGTCCTGTTTAGAGTTGGTTGTCAACCACAGACTTCCATTACATGGAGATGCAGCAGCCTGTCAGTATCCCAGACTGGGGGAGGAGGGGAGAGAGAACCAGCAAAGAAATGTCACCTCTAGTCCATCTGTCACCATCATTTATCAAACCAGCGGGGGATCAGTGAAGACTGTCCCCCGTCTGTCTCCTCTTTGCACACCACCATTTTAGGGATGTATGCAGAACACCTTAGGGAAAACACTGGATAAATGGATAACCACAAGACTTGCCTTTTAAAATGTTATAAGATTAATTTTTTTTAACATGACCAGATATAGTCTACCAGTAGAATGTAAAGTAGTTCTTTTAGATTATCTAAGGCAGTGGTTTTCAACCTATGGGTCAGGATTCTCAGGTGGGATCTGATTCTCAGATGGCAAGGAGCCGTACCTGTTGGGTCATGAGCTCCTACAACAGAGCCACCATTTTTGTTGCTCTTTTGCTGCCTGTTGCTTCTGCACATGCATTGTGAGAAAGGATGCACACACACATGTGCAAGTCACACTTTTCTCCCGCCCAGCCAAGCCTGGCCCAGCCATTCCCTATCCCCGGCAATTAGTCCTCCAATGCTCCATGCACACGTATGGCCTGGAACCCTTCCACCAGTGGCTCAACCTTTTCTTGTCAAGAGACTTGATGTCACATGACTTCCTATCAGTTCACGCTCCACTTCCTCTCATGTGCTTGCAACTTAGCAGATCTACTGTTGTTCCCCAGGTTTCAGGGTGGTGGTTGGAAGACCACTATTCCCAAGGATAGAGTAATATACTGTTGACAGAATGTGTATTTCTTTCTTTGTTAATACACTGCGTTTTTTCTTAATGTTGTAGATGAGTCAAGAAGTTTTTATTATATTGACACCCTTTTCTTCTACAAAAGTTTATATTCTGTTTAATGGGAAAACAATATTTTATTTATCATTATTTAATAAATAATAATAATTTAGATTCTGGAACCCACATCACAGAATCTCTTGTTAGGGGCATGTTAACAAGTGGAGGTTGCTTGGGGTAAGAACCTAGCCCTATAACAAGAAACAATGATGGATATGAGCAATACCTTTGCATCTTATTGTAGCAATGCCCTGCTTGTTTGGAGGTTTCCCCCCAGCTTTCAAAGGTTACACGCTGTGTTCCAGCTCTCCAGTGCAAGAATGCACAACTCAGTTCCTGCACACTCAGTGCCCAATTCAAGTTGGGACTGTAGCACACAGGGAAAAAGGGCAGAGATTCTAACAGGGAGGGGAAGGACCACTCAGACTTCCCAGTAGGGTTGCCAGCTCCAAGTTTGGACATTCCTGGAGATCTGGGGGGTGAAACCTGGAGAAAGTGGGGTTTGGGGAGGGAAAGGACCTTGGCATGGCATAATTCCATAGAGTCCACCCCCCAAAGTAGCCATTTTCTCCAGGTGAACTGATCTCTGTGGCCTGGAGACCAGTTGTAATTCCAGGAGATCTCCAGCCACTACCTGGAGGCTGGCAACCCTACTTCCCAGGTAACCTTGTGAGAAAAATCTAGTGTTCACGTGACGAAAGTCACTTGTAGCTTTGCTCTTAGACAGGAGCTGATTTCCCCCCTAATTAGTAAGAATTCTGTTTCTCCAACTGTGGAGTCTTCCAGGCTACTGAGCAACAAAGATGGATGGGTTACATATAGAGCTGCTAGATTTTTGGCTGCCATTGTAGAAATACAGAAACATTCTAAAGCAACAGCATAAATCTTATCATTATGCGGGTAGTTTCCCATTAACTGCCTAAATATAAACTTTTAGTGGCTGATTGAGACCACTGGGTCAATTGAACAGTAATAGAAAAGAAATTCCCATCACACATCTAATACAAAGTCCTTATGATGGCCACAAGGACGTTGTATTGTGTGAATTGGCTAATATTCTGAAAGGAAGAATGATCAATAATTAGCAAATAAATGGTTTATGCTCTAATAATGATAGTTGTGAATCAGAATGATTAAACAAAAATCCTGTGAGGAAAAGATCTGTTGACAATACTACTTTCCCTGAAGCTGAGGAAAAACTTGCAAGTTAGAAACAGAATAAACCCAGTTAATGGGAAGGGGGGGCTGTATTAAAAGAGTATAACAGGTTCAGAATAAGGAAAAGTATGTTTTGGCAAGCACTGTTAATATCATAGAATCATGAGAGCTAGAAGGGACCTTACAGACCATCTAATCCAACCCTCTGCTCAATGCAGGAACACCTTAAATCATCCCTGACAAGTATTTGTCCGGCTGCTCCTTGAAGACTGCCAATGTCTTTGTATTTGTCAGGCCGCTCCTTGAATCTACCACATCCATAGGCAGGCAATTCCACTGCTGAATTACTCTTAATGTAAAGATTTTTTTCCTAATGTCCAGCCAGCCCTTCCTGTAGTTTAAACTCATTGTGTTGAGTGCTATCCTCTGGTGCCAACAGGAACAACTCTTTTCCCTCCTCTAAGTGACAGCCTTTTAAATACTTAAAGAGAACAAAAATGTCTCCCTTCAACCTCCTATTCTCCAAACTGAACATTCCCAGGTTCCTCAGTCTTTCTTTGGTGGGCTTGGTCTCCAGGCCCCTGATCATCCTTGGTTGTGCTTCTCTGCATCCATTCCGATGGGATTTGTGGGATGTGGGGTTTGCCCACATCCTTTTTGAAGTAAGGCCTCCATAACTGCACACAATATTCCAGGTGGGGCCTGACCAACACAATATATAATGCAGACATCCTGTGATATAAATTTTATGCCTTGCGCCCCATGATTGCATTTGCCTTTTTTGCTGCTGCATCACACTGAGTGATCATATTTAGATTCTTGTCCACCCGTATCCCAAGATTTTGTCCACACACACTGCATTTTTGTTACCCACGTGGAGAACCTGGCACTTAACCATGTTCAATTGCATCTTATTCAGATCTGCCCACTTTCCCAGTGTGTTCAGATTTTGTTGAACCTGTCTTCAAGGGTGTTTGCTACTCCTCCCAGTTTGGTGTCATCTGCAAATTTAATGAGTCATCCCTTTGCACCCTCATCCAGATTATTTATAAAAATATTGATGAGCACTGATCCCAGGACCAAGCCCTGTGGCACTCCACTGGACACCTCCATCCAATCAGACATGATGCCATTGACAGCTACTCTTTGGGTGCAGTTATCCAGCCAGTCCCTTATCCATCTAACTATCCTAGAGTCCAGTCCACAGTCCACCAGTTTACCCATCAGAACATCATGAGGAACCTGTCAAAAGCTTTACTGAAATCCAATTAAACAACATCAACAGCAGCCCTGCGATCCAGTCAGCTTGTCACTCGATCATAGAGATGAGGTTGGTCTGGCAGGACCTGTTAGGGACAAATCCATGCTGACTTCCCTGTATTGCCATGTTGTCCATCAGATGCTGACTGACCTGTATATATCACATATATCGGGATATCATATAAGATGCAAAAAGAATGTTAACTAAGAAAAACTTGCATACAATACAATAAGCAATATAAAGCTGAAAAATGATTTTCAAAATTAAACAGTATTTAATGTATAGTAAGAAGAGTAAAGAAGTAGGTGGGACATTTTTAAAAGGATAGAAATAAAATATACAAATCATAAAAATTGTTCATGGCTCTACATCTGCTGTTTCCATATCTTGCCTTTCTATGAGTTGCCATTCCGGACAATTTACAAAGAAAACTAATAAAAAATTTAAATATATAGCAATATCAACGCTTCGGGACCCATGATAGCTTCAACATCAGCAACACGCACGCACACTTGGAGAACCAAAACAGCGTGGAATCTCTTCTATTAGGTGTAAAACTATGTCTGAAGAGGTGAGTTTGAAATTGAAGGTCCAGATTTATAAGGGAAAAAACAGTACATTCTGCAAGTGGCTTTCTCTGAGAAATTTGCCTGCCCCACACCGGATGAAAAGTGCTATGTTTACTAACAACGGTATGCATTCTTAATCGAAACAAAATACAAGTGAACAATATACTTTCGTTGCGTCAGGACAAATGTTTACAACGTTAAAACATGAGGAACACAGAAAACTGGCTGATTCTGTTTATGCTGGTCATAGATGAATTTACTGTGCCTAAAAATACTGTATTGAATCACGTGCGTGTGTGTATTAATAAAGAAAGCTTGCACTGCAGCAAGCTTTCATTACTGACAGATTGATAGAAAAGAGATGAACTGAAATAAGAAACTGCTCATTTCCGTACAGTGGAAAAATTGTACCAAATTTTGCAACTTCGCAGTGATGTACCGCATCCATACTGAAATTTAAAAAAATCACCCCACCCCTTTCCGCAGCGAGCAGGGTTCGAACCTGCGCGGGGAGACCCCATTGGATTTCAAGTCCAACGCCTTAACCACTCGGCCATCGCTGCTAGACAGGAACGTAGTGCGAGTAGAAGTCTTTACCAGAAAGCGAAGAGGCATTTATGTTTACCTTTACTTGCCAATCTTAGCAACAATACCCAGTTAGAAAATGGCGCATCTCTGTTTCGCTAATCCAAACCGCAAAGAGGTGGTTACAAAGCAACTCCCGCTTGCAGCGAGGTTTCAAGGGGGCGCCTAGAGGCAAATGCAAAAAAACTGTCGTCCTGTGCCTGTTCTTTGGAATACTGCCTGACGTTGAGCAAGCCTCCTTCACAAGCCGGCATCCCGGCCTCGTTTTGGCTCTCTCGTCTGCGAAAACAGCGCGGCCGGCTCTGATAAGCCTTTCCTTCCCGCACCTTTGTAGCTGCTCCTTCGCCTCACGCAACTTCCTTTTTGGCGCAGAGTTAAATTTAAACCGAGTTGAAAAAATGGGCGGGACCGGGACGAGGTGGTTAGACAAAGGTTGCCAACGTCTGAGGCAAGCCCTGGGAGCTGTGAGTGTGTTCATATGTCGCACGTCCTCGGGTTTTTACACAGGAGTTCTACGTCCGGCATGTTTCCTCTCTTGCCATCATCGAAAGGCTGAAGACAGAGAGGCTTGCAGTCTCGAGTGTATATGTGTGAAATCTTTTCCCCCTAAAACGGGTCTCTTTCCCTAAAATCATGGCAGCAAGCAACTATAAAAACGTGTAGGTGGGTGGCAGTGCCACCCGACTCAAACTAACTAGGCCTACAGCTGGTTAAGACTCCCTCAAATGAGCACAATATGCCTTTAGGGAGCCTCTCTCTGCTCTACTGAATTTTTCTTTCATGACAATTGCTAGCTCTCTCCGCACTTCAGCAGAGGAAGCTCTTTCTTTAACTTACCCACACTCCATTCCCCCCCCCCCCTGTCATATATAATAATCTCCCCACAGGCTGCTTACTTGATCTTGTGGTCCTCCTTTCCTTCCCCCTTCATTAGAGGCCACCAGGAAGAGATAACTTCCACAGAAAATCATTAGTCCCTCTCACCCAATATTAACTGTACCCAGTTAATAGTAGTTGCCTCCAAGGTATCCTGCTGGAGGTCCTTTCCAGACCTGCTACCTAAGATTTTGTAGGTTGAGTTCGTTGATACTATGAGTTAGGGTTGCCAACTCCAGCCTGGTTAGTTCCTGGAGATTAGGGGGGGGGCAGTGCCTCTGCAGGAGGGAATTTGGGGAGAGATGTCACCTAGAATCTGTAGTATACATTAGAGTTTGCGTTTTGATGTTTGATTGTTGTAGTCTTGAACTGTTGAAATTCTGGGAGCTCTCCAGGCCCCACCTGGAGGCTGGCAACCCTATTAGGAATTAAACCTGGGTCTTTATGAATGCTAGTTATATCCTTTGCCACTCTGCAACCTCAGCACAGATATGGGCGTACCCTGTAAATGCAGCACAGTGATAAGCTACCACATACGTAACTTGCCTCTATCACATGATCAGGAGTATTGCTTGGGTCTGCAATCAGAAAGTGTCCCCCTCATTTAATATTCCCACCAATTAGTCTCTTACAGTCTTCTCTCTCTCACTTATCTATACGCTAAATGTATCTTCATCTTTAAATCTTTGCAATTTACTATCTGCAATATGGTTGAATGAGTGTTATAAGTATCTTTTGGATAGTGCCTGTGACATCATAGTAGAACAATGCAGCGTAAATTACCCTGTGAGACTCTCACACAGGTCTGTATAACCTGGAACCCATCAAGCCAAACAAAACTCACCTTCCATTTATGGTACTGTGGCTCACTAGCGGCTATGAGCTTAGAAAGTTCTTTGGAAAATTTACTTTGAAAAAGAATCTGAAAGACCATTTCATTTGATAATTCTGAGGTCAACTCAATAATTTCCACTGATAGAAAAAGGATTTAGATTTAGTTTCCAAAAAGAATAGGAACAATGCTGTTTCATATTTGAAAGTATAAAGAACTGTTTGCTACCATAAATTCCTATGTTTTGGATTATTATTTAAATCAGAGGGTTTTGTTTTGGAAAAAATGTCTTGTGTCCCTCGCTGTCAACATTGTACTAACATTTTGGAGGAAAACCATTCATTCATTCATTGCATTGGAAGGAAACCCAGTTTCCAATGCATTTGCGTAGTTTCTCCATTACTGACGTCAGGACCCCACTTTGAACATTTTAAGTGAAGAGAAGAAATTGGTTTTCCCTCTCCCTCTTTCTATGGAAAGTTTATTTGGTAATTAACTACTCTGTTGTTCCATGCCAAATTTCAATTTTCTAAACAGGAAACTAAATAATTTTGGTTTTAGACCATTAAATCCAGATTTCTCTCTCTAATGGTTAAGAGAAAATGTGTAAGAACCAGACTAATAATGGACAAATCTGAGAGAATCAGCCAAATAAACCTGTAGCAACAAATATACAGCATGTGGCTTATTGTAACATGAGCTTTTGTATGTATTTATTTAATTTATTACTAACCTTTCTCACATTGGAAGTCAATAGCCTACTTCCTCAGATACAGGAGACCCAGCATGATAATAGTGGTTAGAGTATCAGACAAAGATCTGGGAGGCCCAGGTTTGAATCCCCACTCTGCCATGGAAGCTTGCTGGGTGATCTTGGGCCAGTCACAGAGCTTGCCTTACCTCACAGGGTTGTTGTGGGAATAAGACAGAGGAAAGGAGAATAATGTAAGCCACCTTGGATCCCCGGTGGGATATAAATGAAGTAAATAAATAATATAGATTGAGAAAGTGATGGATATATTTGAATATAAGTTTAAATACAGATCACTTCTGGAATGACCAACATGCTCTCCTGGGACAGTGCAGCATGTGCTCTGCACTAGAGCAAAGAGAAGAAGGTTTGCTCTTGATCACAGTGGCCAACCAGAGGTTGCAGAAGGCCAAAAGCAGTGGCGCCCAGGCCACAGCCTCTTTCTCCTCCTGCCCCTCCCCCCCCAGCACTGGCAATCAGAGATACACCGTCTCTGAAATGAAGCCCCCTATTAGCCATTTTATATTTAAATGAACTGTTTATTACCATAAATGCTTATAACACTTCCTTTCCTTTTTGAATTTGTCGAATCTCCTTTTTCAGCCGTGTAATCCATCAACATATTTCATGGCAGTAAATCCTACAAATTAACTATGTGTTATGTAAAGAAGTGCTTTCTCCCCATTGTCCGAAATCAGTTTCACAGGGAGCCCCAAAATAGTTCTGTCTATTCATTTTCTCTCTGCCATGTAGAATTTTATTGACTTCTATCATCCCCCCTTTCATTTTTTGAACGGAGAACCCTCCAGGCTTTCCTTATATAGAAGATTTTGCAATCTCATGATAACATTGGTTGTTACTTTTTGTACCTTTTCCTGCTCTATGATATCCTTTTTATGATAGGGGGACCAAGACAATAAACAGTATTCCAGATGGGACTGCACCATAGAACAGAGCACTGTAATATTTCATTTTCTAATAATCAACAACAGAGAATTTGTACTTTTCACTGCTGCCTCCCATGGAACCTACATTTTCATGGAGATATTGTCATGGATATAGCTAGAACTATAGGAGAATAATTGCAGGATATGACCAAGAAAGTCGCAAGAAGCTGCCTTTGCACACAGAAACAGGGCTAGCCCGGTCCCATAACTAGATATGCCACAAAGGGAGTCTAGAGACCTAGAATAGAACAACCTTGGAGAGAAGCATGAAACAGTAGAGTAACACAGTTGTATAGCCTTGTTTAGATTAGAAGAGCCATCTAACTCATATCACTATATAAAATGTATTTAGGGCCAGATGCAGAAAGTGTCTGAAAATGGCAGGAATGTTGAACATCACAGAAATTGCTGATATTACTCAAGGATAGATGTATTTATTGAGGGCTAAAAGATATTTGTATGTATGAGAAACTTGTAATGACTAATTTTACATGGCCTTTGTTAAGATAAGAGGTAGCAACAATGAACTATTTTTATATCTTTCAATAAGATGTTTCAAAGATAGATAACCTTGTTTGCTGTTTGAAGTTATAAGATAAATTAGCCAAGAATATGTGCCCCTTTGAAGCGGGACAGACAACTATTTTTAGGAGATGGTTCTGAAATTCTATAAATTTGACAAGCTGAATTGATTGGGAGCTCCTTCCTAGAGGGAGTTCCTTGCCTCTGACCTTTGTATCTTTGGATAAGATACTTTTTTGGGCTCATGTAATCCCTCTCCTTTAATGATCTATGTAGCTATTATAATGGATGGTATGATTTTCTGTCGATGGAGCTGGTATTAAGAATGCTGAATAATTATGTTGCAATAATAAAGGTGCTGAATGGAAACAGAGACTCCATCATTGTATTATTGTGTTCTATGCCCTGGTAACAAACCTAAGACTTATCTATGATGTACCTCTTGCCAGCAGTTAAATGATTTGATATAGGAAAGCTAACTAGAAGCTCAGGGCTTCTTAGTTACATGCCTATATCTGAAACAGGCCTGACCAGAGTCATCCAGAGCACTATCATTTATATCTCCAAGATCTTTTTGCTGATCATTCATCATGAGTTCCAACTCCAAAAACTTAGATATTTTTACCCTCATGTGCATCACTTTTCACTTTTTTACCATGAACTTCTCCTGCTAGCTAGTTAGGTATCTGGCAAGTGGAAACAGGAAAAGGAGTGTGAGAGCTCCTTTTAATAATTTTGCAGTCGTTTATTAAATATGGGTATCTATGTGAGGTGCTTGTAGTGAAACAACCACTTTACTATGAGTGTAACTCAACCAATATGCTCAACTCACATTCTTGCTCTGCCAGTTTGGTTCTGCGAACTGGTCTCCAGCCACATATATTCATATTGATAAGTTGTAACAGTTTAAAAGATACACACATGTAGAAAACTGTGGGAGCTAAACCATAGAGTATGATTGTTGCTTTCTGAGGATGTATAATGAATCGATAAAAAAATTTCCACAACAGACTCTGATTGTTCATTTGTTGTTTTTTTAAACAGTATTTTTGATACTCTCACTTTTAACTTTGGCACTCAAGCATCCAGATTCTTTGAATAACATATACTATATATAGACAAAACAATTTCTTGAACAGCAAGGATTACTAGATTACAAGAATGAAATTTGTCGTCACAATATAATATTTTATCATCGACCTTACATGTGATATCTTTGCACAGATACCCAATTCTGATAATTGTGTTAAGACTTTTAAAGTCATTTAAATTAAGGAAACTGTCCAGGGTCTGAGGCGCAGCCCCTGGACTTGTTGGGAGGAGGGGACAGGAGACAGCTACCCAGACACCTAGGGCCAGAACATGCCCGCCCCAGAGGGAAGGAAAGAAGCACCCAAGCCTCAGAGGGTTAGAAGGGGCAGGTGGAAGCCAGCTAGCCCCACCCACCAGTGGGAGGTTAGGAGCCCAGGCAGGGAGAGTGAGGACAACCAGGAGGGGACCAGACAAGAGGGAGAAGGCAGAGGAAGTGGACAGCCAGCAGCAAGCCAGCCAGCAACCTTACCAGCAGTAGAGGAAAGGCAGCACAGGGCTACACCCCAACCTGCAGGCAGGCTACAAGGGATTAGCCAGGGCCATATGATGCTGGGAGCCAAGCAGCCACAGGTGGGGCTGCGTGAGGCAATTAACAGAGAAAGCCCGGCAGCCAGCAAAGGAGGCGCAGGTGTGGCTGCCTAGGACAGCCAGGGCCCTGGCTAGAGGGCTGGGGGCGTGGTTGGCAGGCGAAGCTGGGGATGGGAAAAGGGATATAAGGGAAGTTCTCCCACAAGGAGGGGTGGTGAGTTAGGAGCAGGAAATGGATTATGTAGGTGTGAGGAGGAGGTGAGAGTAAGGCTGGAAGTAGGAGAGAAGGAAGAACCAGCAAGGGGAAGGCGAAGAGGGCAGAAGCTGTGGAAGGCTGGAAGTAGGAGGATGCCGCAGGGACTGTGATGGGTTGAGCAGGTCCGCAAGTGGTAGAGAGGGAGCAAGGGTGAAGTATACCTTCCCTCCTTCCACAGAGCGGAGACCTGTGCAGTCCCTGTCCACAGCCAAGGGCTGCAGTTCAGGCACACCGATGCCAGGTGCAGTGGCACCCTGGCCGAAGCCTGACAGAAACAAGTTTTCAGAAGTGCAAAATTCTTCAACAATCACATTTTGTAATATGATAGAGCCCCAGCTCCCTGGTTTACTTGAGATCTGGGTGCTTTAGAAAGACCTGGCAGACTTCTAAAACAGTGAAGGTGGAAAACTCTCTCTGAACCTGACAGAATATGCTTTAGTGCTTACTGTAAAGCCTGATGTTTACACAATTATTTGCTGACAGAGTCTCTCAGATCTGCACAGATGTAGACACTAATTTAATCAGTGAACAGGCATTAAAGGCATTGATAGATCTTCTAATCACAGTTTCTTGGATCAGTTCAGTTTCATTTCCCAGAGCAATGTTGATCCTGGGGAGTGTGAAAACCACTACATGTAGTATAGACTCATGTCCTTTGTGGCTTATAAAATCTTCAACTGAGACAGCAAGACCTCTGATCAGGAAACAGCGAATGCTTCTATACTGGACTTTTTTTTTCTGAAGAGGAGGTTATCAGACCTTTTGCAGATAACTGGGTATTAGCCACTGATAGGCCTGTGTGTAATTTGCCCTTTCTGTGAGAAAGTATTGAATAAATAGAGGCAGAACAACTTTGTGTTTATGTGGGTAACTTATTTGCTGACTCTTTTAAATCAGTCTTTAGGCCTGGCTTCAGGCTAGAGACAGCTTTAGTTATGCTGGTAGATGATCTTCATATCCAAATGAATTATAAGGAATGGGAACTGAGGGTGGAGAGATTGTTGATGGTTCTTTTGTCATGGACAGATCACTATCGGCTTGAGTTTAGACTTACAGGGATACCAAGACTCTGCAGGGGTGGGGAATCTATTAAAATGATCTGTCCCCAGAGCTGGATGGATCCAAATGGTTTTCTAATGGCTCTAGGGAATTTTCCTGTTGATGTGATTGGTACTTCTGTCAATGCCCTGATTGACCTCTGGGATGAGGAAATGACCTGGGCGTTTGACATGATCACTCCCAAGCATCCTCTCTCAGGTGTTAGAGCCCAGGTAGCCCCTTGGTTTTCTGAGGGGCTGCGGGTGATAAAAAGACAAGGGAGATGGCTAGAGTGACAACGGAGGAAGACTTGGGATGAATCTGTTAAGACATGCACAAAGGCTCATTTAAAGTGTACTTTGTGGCAGTGATGGTGGCAAAGAAACAACACTTTCCTGCCACCATTGCATCTGTCCAGTGGAGGACTGTCCTGGGTGGTCAGAGGCCTTTTGGGATCTGGCCTACAGGAGAAGGTAGACTGCTCTGTAGCCTGTCCTGACTGCTTTGCTCAGCACTTTGCAGATAAGCGCTCTCTCCTCTGTTCTGACTAGGACTCTACATTAACATTGACAGGGTCAGATGCTGCCAGGGTGCCAGCTTGTCCAGTTGCTTGGGATAATTTTCAGTTTATTTAGTGTGAGGATGTGAATGGGATCCTTAGAGGTTTGAAGCCTACCACCGATTTGTATGACCCAGGATTTAAGGTGTTACCCATTCTGGATGGGGTTGCATTCCATTTGAAGGAACAGTCCATAGCTTGAGTGATGCGCTTGGACCCAGGCCAACTGCTGGATAAGCAGTTGGTGGTAGTTGTGGCCAGGGGAGCCTTTTATCACCTCTAACTGGTTAGCCAGCTACAGCCTTTCCTGGGCAGGAAAGTTCTGGCCAGTGTGGTACATGCCCTGGTTACAACTAGAGTAGATTACTGCATGTCCTGTATTGTGGGGCTTTCCTTTGAAAAGCAATACTTCCACTGGGGCAGAACGTTGCAGTCAGGAGGCTGACTGAAGTGAGTCATAGAGGATATATCACTCCAGTCTTAGCCCATCTACACTGGCTTCTGATTTGTTTCTGGGTGCAATTCAAGATGCTGGCGTTTAAAGCCCTATATAGTATGGGACCAACATATCTGAAGAGCTTCCTACTCCCTTATGAATCCACCTATCCCCTGTGGTTATGTTCGAAGGCCCTGTTTCAGGTACCTTCACCTTCTGAAACTAGCACCAAGACTCTTGAATTCTCTCCACAGAGAGATTTGCCTGCCCCCCTCAGCTGCCGTCTTCCACCAGCAGGTTAAGACTTTTTTTTATTTCGCTTGGCATTCTCTCAATGATCCCCCCTCCTTCCTGGTATTTTAACTCTTACTTTTATTTTTTGTATTCCTTTTAAGCTCTGGTTTTTAATGTATTTGTGTACTGATTTTAATGGCTTTTAAGATGAGATTTCAATTTGTTTTAATTTGTTAGCTGCCTTGGTGTCTCTCTGATGGTGAATAGGGTTGTATAAATCCTTGCTGCTACCATCAGATCTTCCAACCACTTTTGAAAGCGTGGACCATACCATATTAGAAGAGAAGATAGGTGGTGACTAGAAGAGAAGGTAGGCCTGGGTGGAGCAGTATTAAAATGGTTTATGTTTTTTTCAGGCAATATTGAAAGCAGTAGGAGATACAGAATCAGACCTATGAGATCTGCAGTTGGTGGCTTAGGGTTTTCAAAGTTTATTTCTTTCCCCCATGACATTCAATGTCTATTTTAAGGTTTCTAAACAAGATCACACATTGATTAAATCAACAGAAACTGCCACTGTTTGTGAGGGAATAAACTGAATCCCTGTAAGGAGGAGGTGGAGTTGGTTGGTGTCTCAATTGCAAGGAGTAATTGTGGAACTCTCACTGAAGGACTCTAAAGCTTGGCTAGCTACAGCAGCAAATGTTTCCCCCGCCCGCAGCTGCATTTCCCCCCATTTATACAGCCCTCTGATCTAGCCCCACTGATGCATGCTATGGTAACCCGGGCTAGAGTACTATAATGCATAGATGAAGATGATTTGGGAGTGTCAGTGGTGCAGGCTGCTGCAGCCCATTCATTATTGTGGACCTCCCTCAAGACCACATTGCACCGGTCTTGAAGTCTGTTCTCTGGTTGCCTATTTATTTCCAGAATCAGTTTAAGGTGCTGGTGTTTACTTTTAATGTCCTTCATGACTTGAGGCCCACATACCTGAATATGAACCCATGCAGCAATTGCATTCCTGATAACAGGGTCTCCTAACAATCCCCTCACTCTTGAGCATATAGTCTCTGATGACCTGGGTCCAGGCCTTTTCTGTTGCTGCCCTATGTCAGGGGGACAGTTTCCTAGAAGATGTCAGGCAGGTACCTACCTTTAGGGCCTTCTGGCAAAGCTGTAAAATGGAGCTGCTTAAGAGAGCTCGTGAGGAACTTGAAGGTTATAGATGTGGGGTCTGTTTTAATGATGTCTTTTAAGTGTTTTAATGGATTATGTTGGTAATTATTGTTTTAACCTGGGGTCAGAACTGTGTCAGGAGAAAAGTGAGGTATATAAATAGCCATACTTAAATAAATAATGACAAGGTTAAATAAATAATGACAAGGTTAATGACAAGGTTAAGAGTTACAGGAGTCATCCAATTAGGCAAAGACACAAATGATTTACAAGGTAAGTAGAAGACACAGTGTTTGTCTTTATGATAGGAATGGTTACTACAGTTGTGTATTTCAGCCTTAGCTCAAAATGGTGTCTAATATGTGGCTTTCATGCAAACTGTAATGTGATAAAGTCAGTATGAAATGGCCACTATTACTTCCTCTGCATATTCACATGGGGAATATGCATATTCATTTTGCCTTTGCTTCTCTTGGAATGGAAGTCTAATTGCATGTAGTAAAAAAGTTCTCTTGTGTCCAAGGATCGTTAAGCTAAAGCATTTATGCATTCATTTCTGGAACGTCAAAGTCAAACGTGTGTGCAATTTTTTAAAAAAGAAATGTTTCAAGTTTCAAGGGCATCGGCAAGAATTTTTAGAAGTCAGTGAGGAGCAAGTTTTTCATGGTTACTGATGAAATGAGTTGGCTCTTCTAAAATCTGTAGGGTAGTCCCATCAGTGAGGAAACTGTCATAGAGAAGTAGAAAAGAGTCCAGTACCACCTTTAAGACTAACCAACTTTACTGTAGCATAAGCTTTCGAGAATCACAGCTCTCTTCGTCAGATGCATGTCATAGAGAAGAGAAAGGCAGGGCTGCTCAAAGGGAGGTTCCAGAGGTAAAAAATTCTCTTGTTGCTCTGGGGGGTCTGAATCCAGTCAATCCTCCTGTTTCATTTTGCTGTCATGCAACAGCAAGGAAGCAGTCAAGCAAGATACTTCTTGGTATGGTCTGATAACTTAAAATACCATGGCTTCATGTACAGCTAGAAGCCGCTTTAGGAGTCCAAACCACTCTATTTTAATCCTTTGCTTGATCTGAAATCACGTGCTACAATTCCTGTTAAGGGTTAAGATGAGAGAATCTGGATTCTTAGAAAAGCTATTTTGTACTTTGCTCCCCCAAAGTATTGGTGAGTTCTTTCCTCCAGAGGCATATAAATGTATTTCAGCCTTAAATGTATGTCTGTACAGCTTTAAATGTATTTCTCTCTGTTTTGCCATGTTGAAAGGGAATAATGAAGGAGAAGTAAATCCCACTAAGTTAACTTTTATTCTTTTACTTTTGTCACTGTTTGCTTGTTCTCTTTTTGCATCTCCTTTTCCCTCTTTTCCTTTCTACATTTTTTCCACAGTTCTTTAATTGTGTGTGTGTGCATGCGCATGAGTGCAGGAGCAAATGGCATTGTTGTTGGGGGCCTATGGTGGCTCTTGGCAGCGTTGGAGCACTGGAGACAGTAGATTATTGAGAAAAAATGTACATCTTTTAATTTTACACAGCCAGGAATAGGGTAGGGTCTTTTCAGCAATGGCTCCCACCAGCCTGCCCTCCACTTTTGGTTGCCAGCCTACAGATAATAAGCCAAACAAGGGGAGAAAACCGGATAGTGAGAAGTACAAGCATATTTCCGGACTTGTTGCTTGTAGCCTACAGATAATGGCTGGAGATCTCCCGGAGTTACAACTGATCTCCAGGCCACAGAGAACAGTTCACCTGGAGAAAATTACTGCTTTGGAGGATGGACTTTATGGAATTATACCATGCCAAGGTCCTTTCCCTCCCCAAACCCTGCTTTTGCTAGGCTTCACTCCCCAGATCTTCAGGAATTTCCCAACTTGGAGCTGGCAACCCTCCCTCCACTGGTAAGACTTAAAAAAAAATTCAAGATCTTTGAAATGTGAATTGATTGATAATGTTCACTGCTACTTCTTAATCTTTTTTATATCTGTACATTGGCTTTAAGTATGTGACTTGTAATAATATGTGACTTGTAATAATAAACAAGTCTTGCCAGCTCCTAGCCATGGACATAACTCACAAATGTTAGTCATGCCTACATCCTACTGAAATAGAAGGTGCTGAATCATTGAACTATATGTTTAGTTCTATTTAATTGGGACTTAAGTGAGTCACTCAGGGATTCCTACTGAACACAAACTGGAAAGAACATGGTGCTGGCTTTTGGTGCATTCCAATTCCTAATTCAGATTTGGCTACTACTTTGTAGTTATATGGCTGATCCTTGTAACCAATTATTTAGTTGCCGCTATAAATAGTCTAGGTGTCCAGGGAATTCCCTTGCAGTTGTTTCATTGTTGAGGGCTAGGGTCCCTGTGTGGTTTGCTCCTCTGCTGGCAATTGACAGGAGATGGCAAACTGCCTAGTGATTGCCCGTCAGCAATAGGCATCCCAGGAAAACGCTCAGAGTTCATGTTCATGGCTGGGAGTGACATGTCGCTTCCGGAAGTGAAGTTATTGTGCTGGTCATGGGAGTGTTCCTGCGCTTCACACAGGCCAATTTTGGTCCCAAACATGGAGCTCTCCTGCAGCCAGTGCAGGGGTGCTCCTGCAGTCAGCGTAATGATGTCACTTCTGGAAATGATGTCATTGCGCACCACCAGGAGCATATGAGTGCAATGAAAAAGAAGCCTGGTAACTACCAACCCCACCCCAAGTTGTCAAGGAGACCTGGCAATCTTAATCCACCCATTACAAAATTCATATAGTGGACATATGTATTCCCAGATGGTCACAGTCCACATTTGGATCAGAACTGTAATGTTTTGCCTCTATATAGTTTGGATTTTATTTTTGTTAATGTGGGGTTTCTAAATATTATTGTAGGTTTAAATGCAAGCCTCTGAGGAAAGAAAGGGGGGAGCTGGATATGTGAGTGGAATATAATCTGATTGGCTGGCAGCTGTACCCAGGGGGTGGGGGGGTGGGGGGAGTGAACTGCAGTTTTTAGTCAGTGCTGAGGGAAAGGTTTTCAGTCAGCTTTTTATATCTCAGAGAAAGACTATTCTAGTTGAGTCAGGCAAGCTGTGGAGCTTGAAAGAGAGACTGTGTTTCTGAAAGAAAGTTAACCAGCCAGGAGATTCTGGTTAAGTCAGTCTTTGAGTGTCTCAGAGAAGGGATTCTGGCTAAATCAGGCATTGTGTGGAAGCCTGAGAGGCTAATTATGTCTAAGTCAGGAAAACTGTGTGTGTACCTGGGTCAGTTTGTGTATATCTGGGAGACGGATAATTCTATCTGTCAGGCAAGCTATGTGGAAAGGTCTGAGTGAATCGATGTCTGTGTGGATGAGAAGAGAGTTTATTCTGGAGACCTGTGTGGAAAATTAATCTGTGTGACTGAGTCTGTGAATATAAAAAGATATAATTATTTTTGAAGCCACTAGGCTTAAGAACTATTCTGAAACCATACACTTATCAAAACTCTGCAACCTTCACACTTATGCTCTTATATGTCTACTTTTGTTTAAGCAAGAAAGATCACTTTCTCACTCACAGCTATCCTCACATGCTGACTGTTCTGTTGAACTACCATTTATAACAAGTCGTCCTATATTACCAGTTAAAGTGAGGACGTCTAAGGTGAAAGTCTTTGGTGGCAGAGTAAACTTTTTGAGGGAGTCAGGGAGGCAGCAATATAAAGGTCCCACAAACAAAAAAAGGAAGGTATTCTTGAGGTAAAAGTTTGGATAATAGTAGAAACTACCTGAAACTTTTTGGGAAAGGAAATAAAAAGAGTGTTGGTTGTGACCAGAGCCCTCCTAAGGTGCAAGTTTAAGGTAAGATAAGGAGGAGCTGGATTAAAGGTCAAAAGCAAAGGTTTAAAAAGATATAAAAACAAAATCATTACATGAACCTTTGGACACGAGAAGGGATCTTTCCCCCAGGCAGTTTTCTTGACCTGAAACAGCCTCAGGAAGCTGTTATTTCCTTGAAACTTATATCATATGTAACCATCATCAGTACATACAAGTTTCCCCAGATGGCAAACAGCAGTTCCTCAGTAGTTTCATATTTGGAAAATGGCATGAGAGAGAGGCTGAAGCCCCTTCTCTTCTTAACCACTATCTGAAATGAATTGAGCCCTCATGCATCTAGGAATTGAGTTCACATATGGGAACTCCCAGAATATATCTGTACAAAGACCATATAGGGACCATGCAGACTTTGTAATGTGAATCAGCCCTGAATCTACACAATCCTATTGTAAAGGAGCACATGATCCATTGTGTGGTGGGTCCATGTAAAAATGGACATTATGCATGACCCCAGTATCTTTGGACCTTCTATTCGTAGGTAGAATTGCCACCATCTGGGGGAAGGGGGTTAACTTTTGGTAACACTAATGGACTGATTGCAGCAGACTAATCCTGGGTCTCTGCTGCTGGGGGTGAGCATGTATGTTACAGAGAAATATCCCTAGGAGGGAGACCCTGGTAAATCCCTTCTGTCTCCAGCAAGGCACAACTATTTCTCCTCCTTCATCTGTTCTATAAATGAGCTGAGTAGCTGGCTTATGGGAGAAGTTTCACACAAAGTCTCACAGAACTAAGATACAGTTTTTAAAAAGCTTGTTCTAAGCACGTACAAGTGAAGGAATTGGGAAAGGGAAATACAAAATTCAGAAGTACTGCTTCTCTCTAATTCAAAGCATACATGGACTCTCTGGGTTTTTTGCTTTCTTTGCAAGACAAGCCAAGTGTTCTGACGTTCATAGCTGAAGCAGACAAAGACCTCTCTTCCTGCTTATCCCTATTTTGAAGGTTACATAAGAAAGAGAGAGTTCATCTTTGGTCAATTAAAAAATGGGACTTTTGCAAATGATCACTCCAGAAAGATTCAGACTAATGAAGTATTTCCCCAGTACTTCTGAAGTTGTGTGTAGTAGAGCTTGGAGTAGGGGCAAAAGCAGCGGGTGGGCTCCTAAAGTCCTTTGGGCTGTATGCTCCAGAGGTGTTAGATGCCGAGAGGATGTCCCTGAAATGAGCTGTCAAGTGTAGATTGCTTTTCCTTTATTCCTGCCCACCCATCATGAGACTTGACAAGACTAACTACATGTCAAATCCTTGAGGTTTATGGCTTACCTGACTTGCCCCAACTTGCGAAATTCAGTTCTAGTGAGCTAAGGTCATTGTGCTGACCTGGATGTCCCAGGTTAGCCTGATCTCATTCAATCTCAGAAGCTAATCAAGGTCAATCCTGGTTAGTACTTGGTTGGGTGACCACCAAGGAAATCTAGGATTGCTATACAGAGGCAGGCAATGGCAAACCTCCTTTTTTAGTCTCTTCTTGCCTTGAAAACCCTACAGGGTCACCATAAGTTGGCTGCAGCACTTTCTAATACCACCACAAAGGTCCTTTCAACACTGACCTTTCTTACAACTAAACAGCAAGTGTTCATTCATTATACTTATATGTTATGTTTGTCACACAACATATCAACACGAGCCAGAAAAACTGCTGTTCGAGTTAACATGTAGATTTAATTCTTTGATCTAATATGATGTTGATTTTTTTTCACCTTGGCAGATTAAATGACTCTCTACTACTCAATCAGTGGAAGAAGTGTCTGTTGTTAGGCATATCAGGTAAGTTGAAGCTGAATAATTTTTTGCTAAGACATCAAAAGGTAACCAAGAAACTGAATCCAGGATAAGGCTATACAAACAGAATCAGACTTGATTCTGAATAGTTATGGATCACTAAGGTCAGGAGGAATTAGATCACCCCCCCCTGTTTCTTTCTCCCATACAGGTAAATTATTGTTATTTATTCCTAT
This sequence comes from Eublepharis macularius, assembly GCF_028583425.1. NCBI lineage: Eukaryota > Metazoa > Chordata > Lepidosauria > Squamata > Eublepharidae > Eublepharis > Eublepharis macularius. The sequence continues at coordinate 115,433,419 of NC_072795.1, forward strand.
GTGAAAAATGTGAAGTGCTGCCTTTGCACCTTGTAGCTGACAATATATAGATACATAGAAACACAGAGCTGGAAGGAACCCCAAGGGTAATCTAATCCAATCCCCTGCACAATGCAGGAAATTCACAGCTTCCCCACCCCCTTCCCAGTGACCCCTGCTCTATGTCCAGAGAAAGGCAAAACACCTTCAGGAGCTCCAGCCAGTCTGGCCCACAGAAGAATTCCTTCCTGCTCCCAAAGTGGTGATTGGCATTACCCTGAGCAGGTAAGGGCCACGAGAGTCTAGCACTGCCTCATCCCTTCATGCTCTCTCTCTTGATCTGCGTACATTCATATCGAGTCATAGAATCGTTATTGCTGTCAGATGACTAAATAGACTCTTCTTAAACATCTTCAAGGAAGGAGATCCCACCACCTCCCTTGTTCCAGTGAAGAACTGCTTTAACTATAATGTATAGCTGAAAACTCTTTTGCTTTCATTTTAACCCATCGTTTCTTGTCCGACCCTCTGGGGAAACAGAAAACAACTCCGCTCCATCCTTTATGTGACAGCCCTGCCTACTCTCCAGGCTAAACGTAACCAACTCTTTCAACTTGATCTCCAGACCCCTCAATCATCTTTGTTGCCCTTCTTTGGACACATTGCAGCTTGTCAACATCCTTCTTAAACAGTGATGCCCCAAACACAGTACTCCAAGTGAGATCTAAATCGTGTGATTTGGACACTATACTTCTATTGATACAGCCTAAAATTGCATTTGCCTTTTTAGCTACTGCCTTGCACTGCTGACTCAAGTTCAGTATCTGATCTACTAAGACCCCTAGATGCTTTTCACATGTACTGCTACAACTCTCCCCTATCCTATAATTTGATTTTTCTTACCTAAATGCAGAACTACTATGCTACAAGGATTATATGTATTGGAGTGCAATATACATGCTCTTCACGCCAACCATAAAGAAGGATATTTGCCTAGAATTTATTAACAGCCTTATGAACATTGTTTTATTGGGCAAACTCAGACCGTTTCTCTGCTTCGAGTATTGGTGAACAGAGCAAGAATGTGCAGAAGTGGTGGTAATAGGGATGATCCTCATCCTGCCCTTTAAACTTGATGGACATTCGACTAATTTTAAAATAAATAATGCAATCTTTGAATATATAAATCTTTGTAAGATTTATATATATTCATCCTGAAGGGCGGTATATAAATCGAATGTTGTTGTTGTTATCCTGGACATACATTCAAATCCATACCTCACTCCCCCATTTTCTTTCCTTCCTTATGGTCAACATGATGAAAACTGCGTCAACATTTAATACTGTGGTATTTTTAAGAGCTGAAGTTACAATTTGCTAGGAAAGACTATCAGCAGTTCAGCGAGATTAGCACCTTAAAGGCAAAAAGAGCTTGCACTCTTGAAAGTTCATATCCTGAAAATCTAGTAAATCTTTAAGGTGGACAGTTCTACTGCAGACTAAAACAGCTACCCACCTTAAACGAACTTCAATTCAGTGTGTCATGAAATTGTGTCGAGTCAATTTTTTTGTTTCTATAGGACCCGAAGGCAAAAAGAATTTTTTAAAAAAGAAATCAGTTCTTTACCTTGAAGTGGGATTAAAACAGTGCTAGGGTGCCCTCACGTGTTCTTCCTGCAGATTGCAGATAAAATACAGCAATTAAGAGCTCTGGGATGGAAATCGGTGGCCCTATCGTAAAGTAGAGCTTCAAAGCAGTTGTGACAAGGGATCTGTGTGGGTAAGGAAAAAATTGTTTTCCTTGAGCACCACTGGGAGCAGAACAAAAGTAACAGCCTTACTTTATAAGAAGATAAATTAGGGAAACATTTTGGATGAGTGGCACTGCAGATGCTGTTACAAGGCTCAAAACAATGTGAATTTAAGAAGCACCATAAGATAAAAATATTTTTCTATTCCCGTAGAAATAATGCTAAAATATTGCAAGGCCTTAAGGTATAGTGGCTCTGATTTTTCTCAAAACTTGCTTTGCTAAGATTTTTCCTGCAAGTGGGTGTGCATGCCATGTGGAAGGGAAGGTGAACATTTTTGACCCAACAGTGTTACTGTTGCCGTCTTCTGATGCCCATCATTTTCTCTGCTGCACCACTGGAAGTTTTTTTCTGGCTAAAGTGGTAGTCACTTTATCACTATAGCATTCTGGTGTGGTGTGTGGCGACTGCAAGGGGATGGCCAAGCATAGCATGGACAAAATGGTCCAAGGCCACTGTGAATGGTTATGCATTCTCACCAGCAGTGAATCCACAACAGAGAACGATCACCACGTGGCTGCAGCCAAAGACAGCTGTTGTGCTTCTAACAGGTGAAGCACAGGGGAGTTTTATAAACATTACTTCTGAAGTTCAAAATGTAACTGCTCGTATCAGACTTAATCTCAGTGATTCACCATTGGAAACTATATACATAGTTTTAATCCTAAAGCAAAGCCCTGAAGAACAGCAAGGAATTCATTCACCATTCACAAGAGAGAGTTGAGAGAAAGATAATGGTCATCGGTGGGAGTTCAGTTGGACTTCTTCAAGACTTCCCCCTCATGGGACTCAGAACAGGTGCCATAGGTACCTTTCTACCATGCCCTGCCTGTCTCTGCACCATTCCCTTGCCCTGCTTCATATAGCTGGTGTGGGCAGCTTGACTGCTGTGGGATGCTTAATGCTCTATGGTACATCTTGTTCCTGTGCACACAGCTAGGTGAGAGGTCAGAGAAGTGCTCCTGAGTGTGGCAACTCCCAAGCACAGCTCAAGTTTTGCCCTATCAGACTTCATTATGAAGGATGAGCTGCGAGCTGCCTCATGCTGATCAGGTGTCTTACAAAATGATGACGTTCATCATTTCAGCTAGCAATCTCCCATGCACGATCTCCCCCCTGCATTCTGGGGCTTCATTATTATTGGAAATAGTTAATTACCACTGTCTGTTCTCATTTGCCCAACAACATTGTGTTTTATCTGTCCCTGCCCATTTCCTCTCATGCAAGCTTTGGGGCTTATTAGGGCCTAGCTATACAATGGACATGATGAGAGCTAGGTAGGAGGTCCCCCAACCCGACATGAAGCCACACATGCCATCAGGGGACTCGCCTTACAAAGAGTCCATTGCTCAGTGTGGCTAAGATCATCCTGAGGAGAAATGGTTGTGGGCATGTGGCACACCTATTTCCCCTTTTATTGGGCTCCATGAGTCCTGGGATTGTGTGATTGAGGATATGTGAAGCCTGCAAAAGGCAATTTCCCCACAATTTCCACTAGGGAAAATGGTACAGGAGGGAAGGCAGAAACCCTTCCTCTCCCCTCAGTGTTTGGAGCCACACCAAGCAACGCTGCTCTTTGTAAAGTGAGTCCCTCAATGGTGCATGTAACTGCCATTGGGTTGGGAGACACCCAGCCTGGCTCACATCATATCTATTGTATAGCTAGGCCCTCAGATGCCAGAAGTGAGATGAGAGGGTGCGCAACCTTAAGACTCTTGCCCTCTCTCCCTCTCCCTTGCAAGAGCATACTTGGGTACCCCTTGGATAACCCCTACTCCCTTCTAGTGTGAACTGCACACTGAAGGCAGCTGGGGATGGGAACTGTGCTGGAGGTGGGGAGTGAGCTTAATCTGCCAGAGACACAGCTGTAGCAAAATCTACACATTTATTGAACAGCCTCAGGAACACTGAAAGGAGGTCAGATAAATTACATTGCCACTTCTTTGTATCTTCGCAGGCTATACTGAGAGACCACAGTGTTACTGCATGCCTATGAGAGGGTCAACGATGCTGGCTGAACAGCCATGTGATCAGCATATCATGGTGCATGAGCTGGACTGGAATGAGAGGTAGCAATACCACAGCAGAGCAGCGAGGTTTCACTGCAACTATTGGTCATGCTGTAAGCTCAGCTGGTGGTTGGCATACTGGGAATGCACTCCTTCATGGGTCTGGCCTTTTGAATGGCTGCCTGCACAGAGACCAAAGAGACACAAGAGTAGTAGTGAGTTTTGTTCTGGACTGACAGCAAAGAGCAGGCAACTGCCAGAGCTCTCTGTGTGGTGCTCAGGCAGCTCTTGCAGTTTCCTCCCCATTTTGGAGCAGGCCCCCACTTGGTGGGCTGCTCCAGTTGTGGCATAACCAAGGGATTTAGATATCCCTTTGTGGGAGTAGCAGTGGAATGGTGTCTGTACTATCTGCTGTGGAGCTCAAGGCAACAGGCACCACAGGTGTTTGGCCAACAGTTGCACAAGTGAGAGAAGTGGAGCCAGTAGTGACCCCAGTTTGCATCTGTGTGCCCTGTGTTTGCCCACCTGCAGGGGAGGGGAATGACTCCAGCATGATATTGTGCTGACAGTATGGTACTGGGGTGACAGCTTTTCTACCAGGCTCCCCACTTCCAGCACTGTATACACCTACAGTTAGTTGTGAGGGTCAGGGTAATTGAAGCAATACTCAGAGAGGGGGCAGCAGTCTCAGGTGGTGGCAGGGACTTCCCCTACCTTTACTTACCAGTGTGGGGTGTGTTGTCCTTGCACCCTCCACTGGTGTCTGAATTCTGTGTGGGAGTTTCTGCAGGGGTCCTGAGCAGAACAGTGTTAGTCAAATGCAGTAACAATGTTTGTTCTGTCCCTTGGCTGTTGTGTGTCCTCTTTGTGGAGCTAAGTACTCTTGATGCCTATTGCCATAGTGCAAGGCTGTGTGTCCTAAGTGTGTACAACATAGGTCAGACACATACACCCCCATGCTATGTGCCCTGCCATCTGAGCTAGGAGTGTCCTGGCTAGGATTTATATAGGGCTGGGGGAAGGGGCTACTGACTTAAGTTGGCATCCTAATCTGCACCAGTGCTTGGGGAGTTATACAGGACTATTTTCCCCTTGCATAGGCTCCTAAGAGATTGATCTGAGCTACGCCAGGTTGGCAGTTGAGTAACATACCAGCTTAGAAACCTGACGAAATTCTGTTCCACTCCAAACATGCTCTGATCTGTCCAGTTCTGCACTGGCATAATGGTTACACTGGCACAATGCTGGCAGGGTTTACACCAGTATATGTCCAAGAAATGCCATCCTAAGCCACATCTTATGCTTGGGCTGGTAGGGACATACTATAATTTTTGGAAAATAGAAAAGAGTCCAGTAGCACCTTTAAGATGCATCTGAGGAAGAGAACTGGATCGTCTTCGTCCTTCTGTGCAGCCCCACATTGGGACTGTGCAGGCGCAGGCCAGCCGCGGAAAAGATTTTTCTAGCTTTTAGAGATGTGAAGGGGACGTTCGGATCCACCGCGCATGCGCGCTGGTGTTCCCGCCAATTTTGAATGCATATATATCCGAATGTCCCCGGCATTCCCTCAGTTCCTTTTTCGCTGCCGTCGAAAAGGTTCTTATTGTCTAGCGTTAGTTGTCTCTCAGCGTCTCTTCGGAGTTCTTTGGTCGTTTTCTTCTGCTATTCGGTATTTTCCTGTGTCCATCTGCGGGAGATACCGTTTGAAATGTCTCAGACATCTTTATTTAAAAAGTGTCTGAAATGCGGAACGAAAATGCACACTCGGATGGCCATGAGCTCTGTCTCATCTGCCTGGGCGAGGGGCACGTCGTGGAGCGTTGTGCGGTATGCATGTCTTTCACCCCGAAAGCGAGGAGCGATCGAAAGGCCAGGCTCCGTGCCTTCTTGTGGGATGCCAACCTTCTCCCCCCCAAGCCATCGGGCTCATCGGGAGATAGGCCCTGCTCCGCTGCTCCGTCACCGGCGCCGTCTTGTAAGTCGCCAGAGCCACTCCCATCGGAACCGACGGGGCAACCCGTTCCGGAGGCCCGATCTGACTCCAGTTCCGTGGATCGTCCTTCGAGCCGGAAGGCCAAGAAGCGTCCGTCATCCAAATCGAAGCCCTCGTCCAAACCTTCGGCCACAGAGGCTTCTTCGGAGCCCCCGCCTAAAAAGGCCAAGGCCAAGTCAAAAGCCAAGGGCCGTGCACCATCCCCGGCTCCAACTGTGCCACCCGGTACTCCGCCCAGACTGGTCCTGATAGCTGACGATGTGGTGAGTCTCCACACCCCGTCACCTCCTTGCACGCCTCCTCCGTTGGTTCCGGAGGAATTCCTGCCGTTCCCGCTTTTCTCGGAACCGTATCAGCCATTCGAGCGTTCCCTGCCGTCCGCCCCGGCGCCTTCGGAGTCCTCCGTTCCGATGCCGTCCACCTCGTCGGTTCCGGCACCATTTCGCTGGCCTGCCCCGGTGCCCGCTCCTCTACCTCCTTGCCAGTCTGTCCCGGGGGTAGGGAACATGGCCTCCTGGCAGGATTTCGTGGCCTGGTTCCAGCAGTCCGTGCCCTTCCTGCAGCATCCTTCGGTTCCGCAGCCTTCCGTTCTGGCTCAGCCGATTGTGCACCCTGCGCCTGCTCCTCCTGCGGCTAGCGTGCTGGTCCATTCCTCGGTTCCTGCGCCTCGTCCTTCAGCCCCAGTTGATCGCCGGACTTCGGTTCCGACGCAAACCCCGGCAGAATTTTCAGATTCCGAGGATGAGGAGGGCCTGGCTTCCCCGTCAGAATACTCTTCGGATGTGGCTTCTGACCCTTCCCCGGATGACACCGTGGGTGAGCTTCGTTCGTCGTCCCCAAACGACGACTACAGAATGTTCGCCGAGCAGATGGTGAGGATGGCCGCTGCGCTGGAGATAGACGTTTCCTCCACGACTTCCAAGCCCAAAAGCAAGCTGCTAGAGGCGCTGTATTCTGGGTCCCCCGCGTCGGTGGCGTTCCCCCCTGTGGAGGATTTTGTTGACAATGCCCTTGCGCTCTGGCAGTCACCGGCGTCCCTGCCGCCGACGGCAAAGAAGGTCGAGAGGTACTACCGCCTGAAGCAGGACGATTGCCCGTACCTCTTCACTCACCCTAAGCCCTCTTCTATCGTGGCAGAGGAAGGTCAGGCTTGGTTCCGATACGGTTCCTCTTCGGCTCCGGCAGACCGGGAAGGCAGGAAGCTGGATGGCATGGGCAGGAAGATCTACTCATCCGCGTCCTTGGGATTCCGTATAGCAAATTTCCAAGCTATAATGGGATCCTATAATTTATTCCTGTGGAGAAGGCTGTCCTCTTACCTCTCCGACCTCCCGGAGGATCGCCGCCACCTGGTTAAGGCCCTCCAAGCCGAGGCCATGAAGCTGTCAAAACAGCAGATGACAGCTGGCAAGGACGCCGCCGACTCTGCAGCGCGAGCGATGGCGACTTCAGTGGTCCTGCGTCGGCACGCCTGGCTCCGGTCCACGGCCCTGCCGCCAGAGAAGAAGGCGAAAGTGGAGGATTTCCCGTTCAAGGGGCCCCAGCTCTTCTCGGAGAAGACGGATGAATCCCTTTCCCTGATGAAGAAAAATCAGCAAACGGCCAAGTCCCTGGGAGTCGCCCCCTCAGCTCAGCCGTCGGGTCCGAGGTATCGTTATGGTCGGTTCCGATCCTACCAGACCCCTTATCAGCCTTACCAGCAGCGTCAAGGGCGGTTCTTCTCGGGCCAGTCCTATGGTCACCGATCCTATTCTACCCAGCAGCGTCATTCATCCAGGTGCTCCGGCCGGTCCAAGGGCAGGCAACAGCCCTCTTCACCCAAGCCTTCAACCTCCGTGCAGAAGCCCTCTGTCTTCTGACTAAGCCTGAACGCTCCCCTGTTGGCCTCTGAGGACACTCCCTCTACTGCCCGGTTCTTGGACAGGCTTCGGCCTTTTTTGCCCTGTTGGCAACTTGTTACATCTGACACTTGGGTCCTATCTATTGTGGCCCATGGTTAAAAATTGTTATTTGTTGATGCACCTCCCCTTTCTCTCCCTCCCCGTTGTTCTCCATGTTGTGATGTTGTGTTACACAATAATGTTATAGAGTTGGTGAACAAAGGTGCTGTCCGGGTGGTCAATGTCGCTACTTCCCCTTGGGGATTTTATTCGAGGTATTTCCTGGTGGATAAGAAGGATGGAGGTTCCCGGCCCATTTTGGACCTTAGGGGCCTCAACAGTTATTTAAGGGTTGAGAAATTTCGGATGCTGACCCTGGCACGGGTCATAGAGCTCCTGGAGGTTGGCGTTTGGCTAGCTATTCTAGACTTGAAAGACGCCTACTTCCACATCTCCATTTTCGAGGGCCACAGAAAATACCTGCGGTTTGTCTATGGGGATTCTGTGTATGAATATACGGTGTTGCCCTTTGGGTTGGCCTCTGCACCCAGGGTCTTCACGAAGTGCATGGCCACCGTGGTGGCATATCTACGGTCCAGGGGATGCTTTATCTACCCATACCTGGATGACTGGCTCCTGGTGGGACCCTCAGCTGACTCTCTCCAGGCCCATATTGCCCTCACTTTGTCTGTACTGGCTAGGTTGGGCTTGGTGGTTAATGGGGATAAGTCTATCCTAACTCCGGGCACAGCCATTAGGTTTATTGGGGTTCATCTCGACTCTCCACGGGGCAGAGCCTTCCTGCCCCCAGATCGCCTGACCAGGCTTTCCTCCTTAGCCCATCATTTCCTGCATAACCGTTTCCAAACTGCCCTTTTGATCCAAACGTTGTTGGGCCTTATGGCCTCCTCCACAGGGGTAGTTTTTTTCGCACGCCTGCATATGAGGCCTCTGCAAAACTGGTTCGTCTGGAGGTACAACCCCCTCACTATGGGCCAGCATCAGAAGTTCTCCATCCCCAGGGTGGTGCAGCGCTCCCTGGCCTGGTGGACTGTCCCGGAGAACCTGTCCGAAGGTTGTCCTTTTGGCCCTTTCCTGGCAGAGGTCACCGTCTTTACTGACGCCTCCAACTTGGGATGGGGAGGGCGCTGTGGGCAGCTCTCAGCCCAAGGTGTCTGGTCCCCAACTGAGGCATCCATGCACATAAACCTTTTGGAGCTTAGAGCGATCCGTTACTCCCTTGCTTCTTTTGCAGATGTCATTCGGAACAGGAGGGTTCAGGTCCTGTCGGACAATACCACAGCCTGCTATTACCTCAACAAGCAGGGAGGAACAGTCTCGCTCAAGCTCTGCAGGGAAGCAACGACTCTCTGGAAGTGGGCCATGGTCAACAACATCCTTCCCAGGGCCGTTCACATTGCCGGGGAGCTCAACACCGCAGCAGACACACTGAGCAGGGTGTTTCTACCTCAGCACGAGTGGTCCCTCAACAGGGTTTACCTCCACCAGGTCTTCCGATCATGGGGCACACCACTCATCGACCTCTTCGCCACGGCCCACAACAAGCAGGCCCCGCTGTTCTGCTCCCGGGCCGGAGTTGGCCGTCACTCCCTAGGGGATGCTTTTCAGATACCCTGGTCCCCGGGGCTCTTTTATGCCTTCCCGCCCTTTCCGCTCCTGCACAAGGTCCTCTCCAGGATAAGGGCCTTCAACACCCACCGTATCCTGATTGCCCCACAGTGGCCCCGCCAGGATTGGTTCCCGCTCTTACTCTCCCTTTCACAGGGACAGTGCCTAGCACTTCCGCCGGCCCCGGACCTATTGACCAGGGATGGGGTCAGACACCACAATGTGGCAGTTCTGAGCCTGGCTGCCTGGCTCCTGTGCGCTCCGGAGTAGGCCTCTCCTCGGAGGTTCTTAAAGTCATTCTAAATGCCCGGAAGCCATCTACCAGGCTATCCTACCAGAGGAAGTGGTCACGCTTTTCCCGGTGGCTGGCCCCAAAAGGGGTCTCTCCCTTTGATTGCCCCTTACCTATGGTTCTCGACTACCTCCTATATTTGTGCTCACAGGGTCTTGCCTTCTCCAGCATTAAAGTCCACATGGCTGCGATCTCTGCTTTTCATGAGCAGATTGATGGAAAGACCGTTTTTACTCACTGGCTTTCCAAGCAGTTCCTAAAGGGCCTGTTCAAGACCTTCCCTCCTAGGGCCCCGCCGATTCCTCAGTGGAGTCTGTCCCTGGTACTCTCCCAACTGATGCTCCGGCCCTTCGAGCCCCTATCCACCTGTCCCCTGCCCTTGCTCACACAAAAGGTGGCCTTTCTGGTGGCGGTCACGTCCTCTAGACGTGTTGGGGAGCTGTCTGCTCTGAGGTGTGACCCTCCCTTCCTGCAGTTTTTCCCTGGTAAGGTCATGCTCCACACTAGCATGGAGTTTCTGCCCAAGGTGGTCTCCAAATTTCACCTACAGCAAAAGGTGGTCCTCCCTTTTTTCCAACACCCTCATCCCCAGGGGAACGAGCACTACACACATTGGATGTAAAGCGTGCTTTATTGTTTTATTTACATCGCACCAAATGCTTCAGGAAATCTCCTGCCCTGTTTTTGTGTTACTCTGGCCCTCGCAAGGGCTCACCTGCTTCTGCCCAGTCCATCTCTCGCTGGATTGTGTCTACAATTAAACTTTGCTATCAGCATGCTGGAGTCCAGTGTCCCTTGTTGGTTACCGCTCATTCCACTCGAGCGCAAGCTGCTTCTGCTGCCTTCCTGCGAGGAGTGCCGCTCCAGGACGTCTGCCAAGCTGCGACATGGTCCTCTGCAGACACTTTCATCCGGCATTACTCTGTGGACGTGCATGCACGACGTGACTCGGCTGTTGGCACAGCTGTCCTGCAGTCCTTGTTCAAGTAGACACTCACACCCGCCCCCATTGGTGAGATGCTAGTTACTCTCCCAATGTGGGGCTGCACAGAAGGACGAAGACGATAAACAGGGTTTCTCACCTGTAACTGTTGATCGTCGAGTCTCTTCTGTGCAGACACACATTCCCTCCCACCTACCCCGCTGTGAGTGCTTGGTTTCTGAGTTTCTACGGCGGCTCAGGTGAACTGAGGGAATGACGGGGACGTTCGGATATATATGCATTCAAAATTGGCGGGAACACCGGTGCGCATGCGCGGTGGATCCGAACGTCCCCTTCACATCTCTAAAAGCTAGAAAAATCTTTTCCGCGGCTGGCCTGCGCCTGCGCAGTCCCAATGTGTGTCTGCACAGAAGAGACTCGACGATCAACAGTTACAGGTGAGAAACCCTGTTTTTCTCGAAAGCTTATGCTACAGTAAAGTTGGTTAGTCTTAAAGGTGCTACTGGACTCTTTTCTGTTTTGCTACTATAGACTAACACGTCTAACTCCTCTGGATCTATAATTTTTGGGAGGAAAATGAGATAAACTCTCTTTCAGTTTACAAAAGATTCCCTTCTGGCTGCCCATAGGTTATCGTGTGTCGTGGGAATGTAGGCTTGTGGCCGGGCCATATCTCATTCTAGAGCTTCAAAACTACTCCTGCTGTACATACTTGTCCCTTCACTCGTCCCTTGTTAGCAAGGAGAGGAAACATAATCCTATTAGGAAGAAGTTAAGGCAGCTGTTGGCTTTCTTGCTCTTTCTGACAAAGGATGTGCATGCAGTTCAGTAGCACAGCATATATTTTATACACACACATACAGGAAAAGAAGTAAGCTTGAAGGCTGACAGTTGTGGCACAAGCTATCCAGGCACTAGCTATTCACTGCATATGGTATCCTCACATTCATGGCTCTTATTGTACTTTTGATGGTAACAGAAAATTTTGGTAGCACATGGTTTGGGTGTGTGTGGGGGGAGATTTTTAAGAGAGAAAGAGAGCTCATTTTCTGACCAGCTTAATAGTTTTGTTGGAAAAATTGATTTTCCTGGAGGCAGTATTTTTAATAATGTCATAGTAAGGTTCACATCATACATTTTGGAATATACCTGAGAAGGTTGTTGTTGTTGCACCTCTAATAGCATAGAGCATGAATGTAACACACCATATGTCTGTTGACACATGCATTATATACTGGTTCACTAAGACAGGGACTGGCTGCAGGTCTCTACTAGCAAAACTGTGGTGCTGCGCAGGTAGTGAAAATGAATATTCACCTTGATCCCATGCACTTTTATTTGGAAGCAAATCCCACTGATATATTGTCGAAGGCTTTCACAGCCAGAGAACGATGGTTGTTGTGGATTTTCCGGGCTGTATAACCATGGTCTTGGCATTGTAGTTCCTGATGTTTCGCCAGCAGCTGTGACTGGCATTTTCAGAGGTGTGGCACCAAAAGACAGAGACAGTGACACTGAGAGATCTCTGTCTTTTGGTGCTACACCTCTGAAGATGCCAGTCACAGCTGCTGGCGAAATGTCAGGAACTACAATGCCAAGACCACAGCTATACAGCCTGGAAAATCCACAACAACCAAATCCCACTGAGTTCAACACGATTTATTTCCAAGTAACTGTGAAGAGCATTATAGCTCAAGTGACAACTGCACAAACCAAGCACCAAAATGATTTTTTCTTGGAAAGTTTATTTCATACTTGACTAATAAGGTGGAAGGAGCATTTTAATTCCATCTTCCTTGTCTTTAAAGATTTGTGATGGGATAGAAGATTATTATTATTCTTGTTGTTTATTTATAGTCCGCCTTTCTTACTGAGAACCAAGGCAGATTACATACTGCAAGTGAACACAATATAATCAACAGCTAGGACATTCACAGCAAAAATGAAATATGATCAATGGGGCATTCAATGAAAACAGATACAATAGGGTATGGTAACTGCAAATATGAAAGCTAGCATAAAACAGAGCACATAGATTAAACCTTTCTGAATTGATGAGTAAGTAATTAACATGGCATCTTTAGCAATGTTGAACTACCCAGTAAGAACGTATCTACATCAGCAGACGGTACCCAGTAGCCTAGTCTACAATCCCTAGTCTACAGCCTCCAGGAAAAGTCACCCTAATATCAGTCCGGAACATAGAGCACTTCCCCCCCCCCCTTTTACCACCTTGGTAGTATCATTCACTAGTGTCCTCCACTTGGGCAAAATGTTCATTCAAAGCAGGGGGGAAATTGCTTTCATGTGAGTAAGAGAGTCTCTCGGCTTGCCCACCGCTGGCCAGCATGTGCTTTTGTAAAGTTTATTTTGCTCAGATATAAGGAGACGGGAGAGCCAGAAATGGTGTGTGTGTGTGTGTGTGTGTGTGTTGTTTTTGAATTGGCTGCAGCAGGAGCTGGCTTTCTGCAGAGTTTTATGCAGGAAGTTGCTCCCCCCGTCCAGTTACAGAAAAGGTGCAAAGATCACTCCTCAGGGGGGTTTGTTTATTTCCTGACAGAGCTTTCCAATCTGTCATTTTACATTACACTTCCTGGCTAACATTGCGTCTCCCTTCGCTTGAGCATCCTTGTGTAATGTGTCTCATTTAGTGAGAGACTACTATAATGCAGTCTACATAGTCAAAGTCAACTCAGAGACACCAACTGGTAGAAAATGCAGCAGCTTGTTTATTTTAAGGAACTAGACAGAGCATGCAGATCTTGGCAGAGTCAGTTTTCCTCTGTCTTTATAATGCTATAATGGAAGCTAAGCAGGGTCAGCCTTGGTTAGTTCTTAGATGGGAGACCTCCAACGAAGACCAGGATTGCAGAGGCAGGCAACGGCAAACCACCTCTTTAGTCTCTTGCCATGAAAACCCCACCAGGGGTTGCCATAAGTCAGCTATGACTTGAGGGCACTCTCCACCACCAATGGAAACAGTTATTCCCTGTGCAATGTCTTCCTTTCTCATGGCCCCTAAAGATCCAGGGTCAGATGTTGAATCTCTATACTATCTCTTTAGCAAGAAGGCTAAATGGATGGATGTCAGTTGGTAGACTTGTTTATAATGTATAATTTATAGGTGAATTGTGAAATTAGTGGCCAATAACATCTCTCTTCCTATGCACAACTATTTCTTATTTTAGCACTATCTACTTTTTCTTGAATTAAGTAACAAGAGAGTAAAGACAGAGTTTAGCTCATTTTTTATTATTGAATAATCTTTGCTATCAAGAACAATATGCAAATAAGCATTGCTTGGCGGTTGCCATATCTACTGGGAAAATGGTGTGGTTCCAAACAGGTGATCAAGGGGCTACACACAGCCAATCAGTCAGTTATAAGGATAAACAGGAGCAAAAGTAAAAGATTATGTACTGTTTAATATCTATCATTTATATCACCGCATTGTAATCAATAAATATAAAAAAGTTAAGACTTCTGACTTTATCAATCACTCTCTTTTTCTGTGGACACCTCTTGCAAAAAGAAATTTCAAGGCTCAAGTTACAGTAAAGGTCTGCTAACATAATACTCAGACCTATATTTGAAAGTCTGAATTGGCTTATTTTGATTCCTTATATTCTCCAGAGAAGACTCTGTTTTCCTACATTGCTTCAAAACGTGTCTCACGGACCAGTGTGGAGGAAAAAAAAATCTATCCATAATACTAATAGTGAGCACATTGCTCTTTTTAAACATGACATTCCATAACAAGAAGAATTCAGATTCAAATCAAATTGTTTGTGTCAGATAGTTTTATTTGCTAACTCTAAGTCATTATATAAGGAAGCACGAAATGCCTTCACTACTCTGCACTGAGCTTGTATTCTAGACATCCCCCTAAACCACAAAATCTGACTGTGATTCAGTTCCCGCTCACCATAGTCGATCTCTTCTGACTCTTCAGCTTGTTCAGCTTCAACCATTTCCTCTCTTGGTGGCCCCTCACCGACTTCCCTCAAGCACAGCAAATACCTGTTTGGAATACTTATGATCAACTGTCCCCATAGCAGTGTCCCAACACCTAGGAAGACTGACCACAGCCATTGATCTAGTGAAAGTTCTGCACAGCTAAAGGGCTTCCCTCCAATTTGAACAATGATGACTTGTGTAATCAACGTTCCCAAAACGACACAGCAAAAAATGGAATTTGTAAATATTCCTCTAAAGACATTTCTTTCCCCGTGGATCTTTCGTGCATTGATTTCATTAAAAATCTGCATCATTACAAATGTATTAAATATAATTGTATAATGTTGGGATGGTGGGGCCTGAATTGATGCATTTCGTCCATTTTCAATATCAAACCATTTTTCACCTGCAAAAAGAAGTCCGAAGACAACTACAAGCTGATAAAAGGCATGACACAAAATGTTTTTCAGCATAGTACGGGAGATAAGAGGTTTATTTCTGCCATATGGTTTCCGCTTCAGCAGAGCTTCTGTTGGCTTTTCTGTGGCTAAGGCAAGAGAAGCAAATGTATCCATGATGAGATTGACCCAAAGCATCTGAACAGCTTTCAGCGGTGAATTCTGGGTGATACATGCTCCTGCAAAAGCAAGAATTACTGCTACTATGTTGACAGTAAGCTGAAACTGAAGGAATTTGGAAATGCTGTCATACACGTTCCTACCCCACATAACTGCTTTAACAATACTTGAGAAGTTATCATCTGTGAGAATGATGTCAGAAGCTTCCTTAGCTACATCTGTTCCAGCAATACCCATTGCAAAGCCAACATCAGCCTTTTTTAATGCAGGTCCATCATTAGTACCATCACCGGTCACAGCTACCACTTGCCTTTGTTCTGTGATGTCGCTGTTAATGATCCCTTCTACCAAGACGTATTTGTCAATTGGCGAGGACCTTGCAAGCACACGAAGCCGAGGCCAAACCTTGTCAAGCAGCTCTTGTTTAATCACTCCTTCAGGACTCCGTATTTCCTTATTAAATTGTTTTCCATCCAAACATAAAAAGTTATCTTCGTGTCGCAAGATGCCACATTTTATAGCTATTGCACGAGCAGTGTCGATGTTATCCCCAGTGATCATACGCACAACAATACCAGCATTCTGGCATTTTCTTATTGCAGCAGGAACTTCAGGTCTCACTGGATCTTCGATACCTACAATTGTAATGCATGTCAAGTCCTTGATAATGTCATCTTCGTCCTCCCATTTTGGTTCTGAACAGAAAGACGAGAAATCTCTGAAAGCGAGACATATGGTTCGGAGTCCCTCAGAGGCCATTGGTATGATCACATTTCTTACCATGCGCTCATTGTCGTTTTGTGTAAAAGGTACAGGCTCCCCAGCGCTATTCAATATGCTGGAGCATTTGTCAAGGATTATTTCAGAAGCACCTTTGGTGAACATCTGATAACCACCATTAACATCTTTCAAAACTGTGCTCATAGATTTCCTGTCAGAATTGAAGGTATACACTTTAAACAGCACATCCTCTGGTATTTCAGTCCGTACAGACTCATAATTCTGTTTTAATTCCACAAGAAAGCCCAACAAAGCACATTCTGTTTTATTGCCAATATGACGTGGGAGGCCGCCACTTTTTTCTGGAGTTAGTATTTTAGAAGTATAAGCACAGTTTACAGAAATTCCTTTCAGAAGATAATTCATAGTAGTTGGATGAATTAAATCAGGCAGAGGAATAACTTTATAATGTGTGCCACCAATAAAGGCTTGGACTACTGTCATTCTGTTCATAGTTAAAGTTCCTGTTTTATCTGAGCAAATTGCTGTTGCATTACCCATAGTTTCGCAGGCATCCAAATGTCGCACTAGATTATTATCTTTCATCATTTTCTTCACAGAGTAGGCAAGTGAGATCGTGACAGCAAGTGGAAGGCCTTCTGGCACTGCTACAACCAAGATCGTAACTCCAATAATGAAGAATTGCACAATATATTGTATATAAATTGGTGTGCATTCAACAGTCCAAATACGCTTCTCAATAACAAAAATTTTAACGATAAAAAAGGCTATTAGGACAGAAACTGTGATTATAGACATTACCAGCCCAGCTTTGCCAATCTGAACTGCTAAATGTGTGAGTTTTGCTTGAAGAACTGATTTTTCTTTTTTGTGTAACGTTTTCTGCTCCTCCTTTGTTACGTTTTCAGAAACTCCATGTTCCTTTTCTGTAGCTGCAGAATCTTGATCTTTTGCTTCCTTGCTGTTATCAGGGGATTCCTTTGCTTTTTTCTGTTTTTTGCCATTTTGTTTGGTTTTCCCATGATCCTCCCCCACTCCAAGTAAAGTGAGGATAATTCCCGTTTGTGAGTTTATACCTACAGCTGTGATAACCATTCTTCCAGAGCCTTCCATCACATGGGTGCCTGAAAGCAACATGGGATCCTCTGTCAAAGACTTCTTGACAAGATCTGATTCCCCTGTGAGGGAGCTCTCATCAATTTTCAGATCATGCCCTTGGACAAGTATGCCATCTGCTGGTAGAAGGTCACCATATTTGATCTGTGCAACATCCCCAACCACTAACTCAGCCACTGGCACCTGGATTACCTGCCCTGCTCTGATGACTGTAAACTTCTGTTCACTTTCAATGCGATGTTGCAAGCCCCTAAATTGTTTTTCTTTACTCCAGTCATTGAAAGCTGTTACCAACACTACACAAACTACTGACAAAAGTATTGCAGCTCCTTCTATCCATTCAGCCTGTCTATCTTCTTCTTCTTCTTCTGCAGAATCACTTATCTGACATACTGCAGTTTTTCTTCCTGGGGGATGATAAAAAGAAAGTCCCAATGATATAATGGCTGCAACTTCTAAGATGCATAATGTCATATCCTGCAGTGCTTCCCACACTAACTCCAGGAATGTTAATGGTTTTTTAGGGGGTATAAAGTTTTCCCCAAAGACAGCTTTCCTGAGCGCTATTTCAGGTTGGGAACCCCATATCCCATCTGTAGGAGATGTTTTCAGCAGTGTACAGATTGTGTGGATGTCTCCGTAATGTTCTTTTATTTTCTTAACTGCATCTTTAGATCGTAATTCCATCAAACTACACAGCTCTGGGACAGTGATCTTGAAGTCTGTTGTCACGAGTTGGTCTGGAGCCACTTTCATTGTCTTCCTGTAAATTACAATGACAACCCGGATAACATTAAAATAGAGGAGTAGAACATTTTTTCTTAGATTTATCTATGAGAGAATTTTTCATAGTGTTTAAAAATACAATACTATTTTTTAAAAAATTGGAGGTGGGAGCAAATTAAAAGGAGCCTTATTAGCTACAAACTCCTTCTCAGCTGATGAGAAGGCCTTTTTGCCTTTAATGACAAAAGACTTTGCAGCAAAGATCTATATCATGCTATGAGTCCCAGAGTGAGAGATAGGAACAGTTTCATGTACAGACTTCTTAAGCAGACGTAGAAAAGACTAGAGATGGGTACAAATCAAATTACGACCCAAAAAAGCCCATGAACTAGGCCAGTTCGTAGTTCACGAACCAGTGGTTCATGGAAGCTCGTTTCCACGAACTTCCACAAACTGGTCTACTGGTTCATTTGGGTCATAAAGGGGCAGTTTAAATGACCATTTCCACAGGGAAATGCCCATATAAACTTTTCCTGTGGCTTGCAAATGGCAAGTCCCTTTAAACTATCAGCTGGCAGGCGGCAGGGGAAGATCCCCCCTTGCCACCTGCCAGCTAATAGTTTAAGGGGACCTGCCACTTGCAAGCCACAGGGCCCTTTAAACTGCCCAAACCCCAGCCCCCAGCCCCACACTTACCTTGCCCTGCAGCCCGCAGTGTCCTCCCCATCCTCCTGCAAGGGGTGGGAAGGCCATTTTTGGCCTCTTTTGACACTGCATGGGCCCGCAGGGTGGCGGAAGAGGCCGAAAACGGCCTTCCTGCCCCTCAAATGGCCACAGCGGCCATTTGAGGGGCGGGAAGGTCATTTTCGGCTTCTTCCGCTACTCTGTGGGCCCACACAGCAGCAGAAGAGGCCAAAAACGGCCTTCCCACTCCTCACGGGAGGAGGGGGAGGATGCTGCAGGCCCACAGGGCAAGGTAGGTGTGGGGCTGGGGCTGGGGTTTGGGCAGTTTAAAGTGCCCTGCCGCTTGTAAGCTGCAGGTCCCTTTAAACTACCAGCTGGCAGGCAGCAAGGAGGGGATCCCCCCTACCGCCTGCCAGCTGATAGTTTAAAGAAACCTGCTGCTTGAAAGGCAGGAAAGGGCCCTTTAAACTGTCAAATGCCCCTTTCTCTGCCACTGCTAAGCAGCTGGAAAGGGGCATTTAAACCCCATGAACCATGAACTGGTTTGTAAACTTGCCCCACTTCTTGCCAGTTTG
The DNA here is from genome assembly GCF_028583425.1 of Eublepharis macularius. Lineage (NCBI taxonomy): Eukaryota > Metazoa > Chordata > Lepidosauria > Squamata > Eublepharidae > Eublepharis > Eublepharis macularius. Next base: position 115,452,332 of record NC_072795.1, read on the forward strand.
TGGTTCCTGGTTCGTGAAAACCCACAAACCACGAACCTCATGGTTTGGTTTTTTTGTGGTTCGTGCCCATCTCTAGAAAAGACAATCATGGAACATGTTTGTGGAAAAGCTATGGTAAATGCTTGGGGCAGAACTTCTCTTAAGCAGTCCTATACATTTATCCATTCTCTGGCACACAAACTAGGAATATTTAAATATTCTCCCAAGTATACTTTCAAGTGCCATTCTAAGCAGAGTTATACTTTTCTAATCCAATTGACTTCCATAAGAAGGGCACTGTTTGTGTAAGAAATCTGCCTCTCTAGCCCTGCTCTCTGTGGGCCAAACTAGATATATGGGTTTTTAAAGAGTTGGGTCTTTGTTCCGCACAGCCACATAACAACTACAGGGACTGGCTGTAATGGCTTTTTAAAAAATGGCTTGTGTTTAAATACTGTGTTTTTTAATTGTAAGCCTCCTTGAGCAGAAATATTCGAAATAATCAACAAGGGAAAGACAATTTTTTTAATGAAGGGCTAATGTAGCAATTGATAAAAAAAAACTATGAACCAGAAAGTCCCTAGTTAAAATCTTTTGCCATAAATTTACTATGTGACTTTAGCCATACAGTTTTTGTTTGCTCCCTTCCCCACATGTAATATTAGAATAATAAAATTCTTACTTTCCTGGGTTGCTGTAAAAATGACAAAATGTGTGTGTGAAGCAAGGTGAATAATATTCAATTAACTTTTTAATTTTTTTAAAGTATAAGTGCTAAATGCCTGTTTCAAAAATAAACCTGATTTAAAATGAAATTTGAATTTAATACAAATAATGTTTGTATACAGCTAAAATCTTTTAAAACTAAACCATAACTATCCCGCAAACAGACCAAGTTAAATGCTACTTTTCTATGTAAAAAAAAGAAGCATTGAAGGAAAGTATTTGAACTTAGAGGTTCATCTTGGGAACTCTCATGATGAGTGATCTTTTATTTTAGTGATCAGAGCTCAGTTCTCAAATAATGAATATTTATGACTTTGCTAATCGAACAACCTAGGCAGTTGCTTTCTATTTCTTTGAAAAATACTGTTTTGCCCAGTAACTGCTCGCTGTTCCTTATGGAAAGTTGCAGATACTTACAGCTTGAATTCTATGCATACTTCCTTAAAAGTAGAAGGAAATCCCACTGGATACTGTGGAACTTAATCCAAACAAGTAAAACGAAGTGATTTTAACTTAGTAGCTTTGTGTGTATATAGAAAGCCAAATGGAAATCCATCTCTTGTCTCAAAGCTGATACAATTCTATAATGCATGTGAGGTGCATAAAAACCATTTTTGGTAGCCCTTCTAAGTTACATAAAGGCTTTCTTTAGTTGCATTCTAATACATTTTTATTGATAACGCAACTAATTACTATGCAGGCCTGTTCAGGAACTAGATGAATGTTATACTAAGAAAATTGATTTAACTGGTCTCTTTTTTTTGGTGATTTAAAACAACTTAAATCAACCGATATAAATGCTAAATAAAATACTATATAAAGGATAAATATTGTCATCAATATTTGTATGCCCATGTTTCTATAACCTGATGAATATGAATAGAATTATAATGTCAGTAAAATTCTACTGGTATTACAACTTCATTTGGATCATGTCCCAAATACATAGTGGAACACAACTGTATATATCTTTCACCTGCAAACTGAGGGCCAACCTACACGTTATGAGTTTTGGTGAGTCAGGTTTCTTAAACCCAATTTGCTTTCCCGTAACACTGCACATAGGTCAAGTTACTACTCTCCAGGGCCATTTGGGCTTAGGAAAATGGAAAGGGGGGGAGGAAGAACCCCCCTCTCCCCACACCACTGTCCTGAGCCAAATGGGCCTCCTGTGGAATTTAAACATTCCTTTCCTCGCAGCTGCTGTGTGACTGTGAGGAAAGTCAGTGGGGGCCAGGAAACTTGGACACAACTCACCAAAAATTGAAAACAGATAGTTTGGCACTGAGAAGTACATTTCTCACTGTAGCTCCTCATCAAGTATGTCTTCAAATGTCTTTTGACATGAGAAAGGTGACGTACTGTAGGGGTGTTATTGACCACTGGAGGTTAGTCTGGGAGCACGAGACGTCATTGAAGGAAGAGGAACAGTCCCTGAATCCAGCCTGGCAGACACTGCCTGTGAGGCAGATTCCTCAATGAGTTCCCAAAGGGACCCTTTGCTGACACCAACACTGCCTCCTAAGCCAACAGGACACTCAAACTAGGAGGCTGCAGCATGGACCTGCCCGCTGCCACCCCAGGAGCGCAGAGGTCATGAAGAGCTGGAGCCAAAGCTTGGAGCAGGTGCAGGAGTGTGCACCTGGCAGCCCGAGGACTCCACCTACTGAGGAAGCACCAGAAGACACCATTGAGCCACAGCAGAATCTGGGCCCCACTACTCCTTGTGAGTAGAGGAGCTGTTTCAGCTTGTGAGATGAGCCTAACATTGCACCCAGCATCATCTGTTGAGAAAACTCCCTATAGTGAGGTGACAGTCAGTGTGGGATCAATTTGTCTGTAACCTTGCTGACTAGCCTCTGAAAGAGAAGCACATCCAGAAACCAGATGTTGAAACATCTCTCCAATAGCTTGCCAAGTGGGAGAACATCATAAATGGTAAAAAAACAAGCAGAAGTCTAGTGGCACCTTGATGATTTACAATATTGTATTCCAGCATAAGCTTTTGTTGATTTGGACCCAGTTCTTCAAACGCAGTGACTGGTTCTTTACTAGGTGGACCTATTATGTAGGAGTGATGGGGAAAAAAATAAACGGCAGAGTCAAGGGGTCTGGAATTGCTGGAAGTACAGAGTGAAATGTAAATCTGTAAAATTAAAACCATGAAGTACAGAGACCATTCATTTGTTTTGCTAAAACACCCATAATGGGTGGGGAATCTCAAAATTTGTTAAGTGTAAGATATTGTTTGATGCTGAAGGGCAGATATTGTCAAACTTTTTAACCAATTCTAGTTTAGTACTTTCATTCAGGATTTTCCTTTTGAAGTTTTTGTGTGTGTGTGTGTGCAGAAAAATGGTCTGGAACCTGCTGGAAACCTATGCAGACGGAAGTATTTCCTTCTGGCCTTGTAGGGCTCCAATGCCAATGGCCCCTGCAGGGGAGGGGCCACAGTGGGACAAGCGTCAGGTAGGGGAAGCCACCTGGGGGAAGGCAGAGAAAGCCCCCTGGTCAATGACAGGCCAGAGAGAGGGGGCAGGCAGGCAGTTGGCTACCTGTGGCCTGGAGGCTGGACAGTGCCCTCAGGGTAGGGCTCTGGGGGTGGAGATGGTGAGGGGACAGGGAATAAAGGAGGGGCTTTAGAGCTGGGCCAAGGAGGAGATGCTGGGGAGGTGTTGGCTGGTGAGAGAGAGAGGGAGAAGACAACACCACTGGAAGAGAGTGAGATGAGCTGGTGAAGTAACTAGGTCCTATCCACTTCTATTTTTGAGGCCCAGCAGAGCCTCAGGCAGGGGAGGAGGCTGCGAGTCAGGATGGAGGAGGACCGGCAGGTGACCCCAACAGGTGAGGGGCATGATAATATCCAGTTATTCTTTTATGTAATGAAATCTTAGATTTTGTTAGTCTGTAAAGTGCTACTAGACTTCTGTTTATTTTTGGTGTGAAAGAGAGACTAACATTGCTGCCTCTTTGGAATGATAATCGGTAAGGGCTTGTGTTCCGCCTTGTCCACATAACCAATCAGTAGACATGAATGTATAAAAGATACATGAAATTGTACCCAATGGCCCTGCCCATGACATCCACACAAAGGTATAAAGCAGGTATCCCCAACCTTTTTGAGCTGTGGGCACCTCTGGCATTCTGACAGAGGGTGGTGGTGGTGGGTACCCTTGTGGGCTCTGCCACAAGAGGCAGAGCCAACCACAAAATATCAGGGAGTAAAGCTTATAGTAACTCTTCAATGTTTCAGGCAGAAACTCTATTTAACAGTATGCCTTTTAAAATGAACATATTTTAAATATTCAATTTATATACTGCCCTTCAGGACAACTTAATGCCCACTCAGTGCGGTTTACAAAGTGTGTTATTATTATTCTCACAACCAGGGCCAGCGCCAGGGTTTCTGGCGCCTGAGGCTGGAGAGACAGCTTCAGGTGTGTGCGCGCACCTGGACTGCGTGATGACATCACTCCGCTGGTGCGCTCTCCCGGCCAGGCACAATGGGTGGCTGTGGAGGTGTGCATGCATCCTCCCAGCCCTCCCACTCCATTGCTCTGTGCGCCATCCCGGATGCCTGCTGCACCTGGCCTACAGCTGCTGCATCCACCCGGGGGTGTGTGCTGGTGGCGGCAGCAGCGCAGAGTGGGAGGGTTGGGAGGCTGCGGCAGCTGAGGGCCAGGCATGGCAGGTGGCTGGGGTGGCACATGAATGGCTTCCCATCCCTCCTGCTCAGTTGCCAGCACTGCCGCTGCCAGCTCCGCAGCGCATGCCCCCGGCGCCCCCTCTGGCGCCTCAGCACTCAAGGTGGCTGCCGGACCTGCCTCAATGGATGCGCCGGCCCTGCTCACAACAATCATCGTGTGAGGTGGGCGGGGCTGAGAGAGCTCTGAGAAGCTGTGACTGACCCTTGTGGTATGGTGAAAGCTGCTCCCAAAGCGACATTTTAAAAAAATCTGCATATAGCCTGTCAGAAGCCTTGCTGGGCTACAGCACTACCTACTTTCTAAAAAATCTTGGTCGGCACCAGGAAAGTGGTTGCTGGGAACAATATGATGTGTTGGGGACCCCTGCTCTAAACTGTAAACTGTATACACACGTGGTCTCCTCATAGCAAGAAATGTTGCAAAAGATGGAGATTCCTGATTCCATATGTAAATCATATACCCATAAATTGTACATGCATATGTTCTGTTCAGAACATTGCACACAAACGCCTTGAATTTGGAGCAGGGCTAGCAAATGCAATCCCACTTCCTCTCTCCATGTCTGTATCACAGCTCCTGATGGATCATGGGGACAGTGAGTGTTTTGCCTGTACAAGCAGATGTTTATTGAGTATCTCTTTTCCATGGTGGGGAGGCAGGGAGTAGTGCTGTGCTTGGGAGGCTCCAACTCTGCACATGTGTGTTTCACAAATAAGTGTTTCCTTGTTTGGGGGACACGTTTATATCTTCATATAGAATATAGGTCTGTGGACAGAAACATACAGTACCATTTCATTTTCTTTTGTATGGAGTAGTGTGAAGGGAATGTCAGCTATATTTTCCCTCAGAGACCAAGAGTGAAATCCTAAGCTAACTCTGTTTAGGATGTCACTGCAAGTCTGAAAAGGTATTTCTCTTTTGTATGATGAGAGCCTTTCGTGATGGCAAAATTAAAGTAAATAACACATACCCTTAGATAAAGAAATGGAAGCTCTGGCTGATTTTTATTCACTGCAAACGATCGCTCTGGTTGGCTGCTGTTCTCGTCACAGTAGCAGGTGCTGAGAATCAGGGAAAGAGGACCTCTAGTCTGCTACGAAGACCAAAGTTTAATTATCAATAGCTATAAATCTTTGATTGGTTTGCATCAGTAGGTACCCAGTACAACAGAACCATAAGAAGCATAGAAGGATTAGCAAAAACATAGTAAAATCCTACCCTTTTTAAATAGCTTGAAGTCTCAAGACTTTAGTTCTAACAAATCTACTCACGTTCAATCATGAGCTGAATATCTTAGTAAAATTCTCTCTCAGTCTACATTGGTCTGATGTTGTTTTTTTTGCTTTCTATTACCCAAATGGTAGAAAATTCTTTTTAATATGGTCAATTTTCTTGTGAGATGTGAATACGGAAGATATTTGTAATATCTATTTATTTATGAATATTCCCAGTCCTAATTTTCACAAATTGCAGATGAGCTGGTGAACATCTGTCTTGCCTGCAGGTGAGAGCTCATATGATGGAGTGTGAAAAAAGGCTCCTAAACATAGAACACTAGCATGCCATGGTTTGACTAGTATCTCTTATCCCTGATACATTTTCTAGAATCTAGAACAATTTCTAGTGTGATACATTCCATTACGTGAGCCTCCCACTTGCAATTTGAAGTGATACAATACAGACATAGGTTTACAACTTCAGTGGCTGTTTTAAGAACTTCACCCCAGCCCAGATAGGCAATACTATGCTTTAAAATAGTATCTATTATCTAAATGTAAGAAGGTATCATTCTAACTTTGCAAGGCTGCTTTTTTGCCAGCCAGCTACAAAAATCTCGTTTTATTTCTCAGTCAGTCTTGACAAATATCAACTGACCATCAAAGTTCATTAAGCAAGCGCCTTCAATTGTCAAGCTATTCAACAGCCTAGTAAGAGGGCAATGCCTTCCCTATTTTTCACAGATGAAACATTAGAATTGTTCCCCGTTTTTTTTTTTTTTTTTTTACAGTTTGTGAAATCTATAATTAAATGGACAAATGTAGATACATGAGATTCCATGGTAATTTTATCTTCCCAGTTTATGCAGTGAACTTTTCAACTGCAAGTGCTGCTGCAATAGAAGTAGGTATTTGCTGTATGAAACTGGACTTTCAGAGGCTCACAAGTGAACAAGTATAGTTATCCTTTAACAAGATATCTTTAAATATGTTAGCTCTACAAGATGTTGCTAAGCATTCTGGCAGTCAGGAAGGGGTGGTAAGGAAAGCTCTGTAGCACTGATTTCTTTTTAAAAAGTTTCTATGTTCTAAGATTGCTAGTTTGCCAAGAGCTCAGACTGTTAGATGAAAGAGGCTGGGACCCAAGGGTGGAGCCTGGCAGATCAGGTAGTAGAATCTGGAGAGGAGAAGCGTAGCAGGGGCTGGCTGAGGCAGAGAACGGCACCTGACTAATTATGCCTGAGGTTCTGGGAAATGTGGTGGTGGTGGTTTAAATGGAATCTGAAAATATCCTGCCTCCTGATGCTGGCAGGTCACTGGGATATTTTGCTGTTTCCTGCAAGCATCATAAAGCAGCTCAAACTACAAACCAAACTCTGAGTCCTGGAAATCTTACTTGACTCTGCAGTGCAAGAGCTTTACACCTTTCTGCATACTATGATAATCAACATGCCATTTCTCTAAACGTAAAGAGCGATGGTGAACTAAACATATCAAGCAGAAAAAACTAAGCAGCACACCAAGGTAGCAAAAGGGATCAAATCCCACCTGAAAAGTGTCTGTGTGGGTGTTCTAGACAACTACCTACTGTCACTACACTGCAACTACCTACTGTCACTCCGCTGCAAAGTGAGCCTGGTTTTCATGTTTCTCCTGGACAATATTTATTGTTTATGCTATCAGCTACATGGTTCCCAAGGCTGCTGACAAGAAATGACCCATAATCAAAACACTTTTAAAAATCAAAGCCTACAAGGCCGGCAATTTAAAACAAAACACATCACAAAAAGCATACTGCACAAAATAGATAGACACAAAGAATCCACACAAAAACCTGACAGTAACCAAAGCCTGGGTGAAAAAGAACATTTTGACCTACTTCCTGATGCTGTATGAAATAGCAGGTTGATCCACACTCTACTAGGGTTGCCAGCTCCTGGTTGGGAAATTCCTGGAGATTTGGGGGGGGGAACCTGGAGAGGATGGGGTTTGGGAGGGAGAAGGACTTCAGCTGGCTATAATGCCAGAGAGTTCACCTTCCAAGACAGCCATTTTCTCCAGGAGAACTGATCTGTCACCTGGAGATCAGTTGTAATTTCAGGAGATCTCAAGCCACCGCCTGGAGGCTGGCAACCCTATACTCTACAGAGTACAGAAATTGTGATTGGGGCCCCCAGCCTTGTATAACAGTCATATGTAAGTTGTGGCTTTTTCTTAATTCTTGCACATGCAGCCCTGATTCAGATTGGGACCACAGCATGCATGGAGAGGGGGCTTCAACCTTTACTTCTGTGCTGTTGTCCTGACATGAAATGGTCAGGGTAGGGCCCCAAACCCAGGCTTTGTTATCTGGAAGTGTGAATAATCCATTTGTACTAGGTGGATAGCAGTGGGGAGTTGTCACAGCAGATAAGGCCTTATCTCTCTGCTGACCTTGCTTCTGAAGGTGGGGGCACATCTCAGTGGTATATCTTAGCAATTTACCCTCACCCCTGAAAATTCAGCTTATTGCTGCTATGAATGAAGTAAAGCTGTGAGGTATAAAATTTGGCAGCCTAGATTTTTAAATGCAATGCATGTTTCCATTAAGAAACTTCCTATTGGTTGCTACCAATTTCCCCTAAATGCCCTTATTTTCCACATTTTCCAAAATCCTGGCTGTCTCTCACTCTGAACTGTGCCTGAAGGAAACAGGCAGCCCATGGTGTTTTGTAAGAAATTAGATATTTTCCCATTAACTTGCACCATAAGTCACGCAACAGCATTTTGAACTAACTAAAGCTTTCAAAAACATCTTCAAAAGCAGTGCCAAGATCATTTTATTCTATAACTTGGTATTCAGGTGTCACGAGCATACTTAAACCATTCAGTGTGACAGTTGCTGTTGACCTAGCTGGGGCAAAGTAGACCATGCTCATTATCTCAGTGCACTCTCTCTGTCTGAGGGTATGCCAAAAGGGTATAGTGTAATTCACTTTGAGAGCTATATGTTAATGGCTTGGCTGCTCTTTTGATGACAGCAAAGGTCAGCTTGATCCATGTGTCAGAAAAGTGTGAATATACACCACAATTTTATAGATATGAGCCAGGCTTAACATCTTTGAAAATTTCAGTGCACATCTTGCTGTAAGAGACATACAAGAACAAGGTGCTACAAAGTCATTACCTTTTTACTCATGGAATATCTAGGCTCTAACATTGTTAACTGTGATGTTTTTGTAAGGTTCTTTGCTGAAAAAAATCTCTCTCATCTGTTCTGACTTGGAAGCCAAGTTCAGAGCAGCTCCCATACCTGAGGTGACAGAAGCTCCGGCTTGTCCTTTTGTTATGGATAATTTCAGATTGATTTTCCTATGGATGCTGACAGGGTCATTGGGAGAGTGAGGACTTCCACTTGGGCTCTGGACCTGTGCCCATCTGGCTTTTAAAATCTTGCCAGGAAAAGATATTGGAGCCATTGGTGAAAATCATCAACTCCTCCCTGATTGGGGGGACCCTTCCATACATTTTTGGAGGCAGTAATTAGAACTCTGCTAAAAAAAAATGTTTGGCTAGGGATGATGTGGCCAATTATAGGCCAGTCTCCAATTTAACTTTTCTAGGGAAGGTGATAGAGCATGTAGTCTTGGAGCAGATTCAGGGCTTCCTGGAGGACACATCTGCCCTTGACCTATTCCAATCTGGTTTCAGTCCTGGATTTGGGATTGTGATAGTTTTAGTTGTACTGGAACAGGGAACATGTTGGACAGGGAACACATATCCCTGTTGATACTGTTAGACTTTCCAGTGGTTTTTAACAGTTGACCGCTGCATTCTTATCCACCAGGTTGAATATGGATGTTAAGGGCATAGCCCTTTGGTGGTTTTGCTCTTTTCTGTCTGACTGGTCACGGAGTCTCCATGAGAGGTATGGAATCAGCTGGATGGGATTCGTCTTGTGTAGTGCGCCACATGATTCTATTCTCTCACTCGTATGTACATGAGGTTTTTGAGGGGGGTTGAATGGTGGGCATTTTTAAGGGGGGATAGGATTTGGAGGCTGCTATTTTTTTGTTTTAACTCTAAATGTTTTTAATCTACTGTTGTAAGCTGCCTTGAACCACAAGGAAAGATAGGATAGAAAATGTTTCAACCAACCAACCATGAGCAAAACCAAGTCAACACGAGCAAAACCAAGTCAACTCTAGGAATGATTAACAGGGCTCAACATACTGGTTTTGCTTCTGTTGTATGATGTAGTGGTTAAAGTGCTGGACTATGATCTGGAAGACCCAGGTTAGAATTCCCACTGTGAGATGGAAGCTTGCTTGGTGACCTTGGGACTAACCTATTATTTATTTTTCAAAATTTATACCCTGCCTTTCTGCCCTCATAAGGGCCTCCAAGGCAACTAACAAATTAAAAATGTACATAATAAAATCACATTTTAAAAACCACTAAAACTAGCAAAGACACATCATTAAAAGAATTAAAACCCAAGATGAAATCCACATACAAAAACATAAAAATAACAAAACATTGGACTGGAGAAAGGGTCACTGATGGAATGCCAAATGAAGCAAAAAAGTGTTCACCTGCTGGTGGAAAATGGCAACAGAAGGGGACAGACTAGTTTCCCTGGGGAAAGAGTTCCAGAATTTTGGTACCACAATCAAGAAGGCCCTACCTCACAGGGTTGTTGTGAATAGCATGCTGTACACCATTTTGGGATTTCCACTGGGGAGAAAGGTTAGGTATAAATAAAGCAAATAAAAGGAAGTGCTTGTTCTGCAGAAGAAAACCCTCTCAAGTTACAAGGGAAGGGCCCTTGCTGACCTCAGTGGACCACAATTAAGTGGTCCGAGAGAAACTATATACTTCATTCATTCATTCATTTCTGTTTTGAACCCAGTATGAACTTTCACTTCCATAACAGTTCTGGGGAGACTATTCCATAACTTTTCTGATGCTAAAAATTGGATTTAAACAAAGTATACACATGGAAATGAATATATATCCTGCCCTTGTTACCCTCATTTCCATCTTCTTTCCATTCTTCTGCTGCTTGCCCATGTAACATAAAATATCCTCAGAGCAGAGATACATCTGGTTGACATTCCATAAAGCACCATGCACACTGATGATAGGCCAACTGGCCTGAAGAACAGTCCCTTTTATGGAGGCTTAATGTCTGGAAATAGCAGCAAAAGCTTTTCATGGTCTGAAGGTAAATAACATCACCTGTTAAATAACACCCTATTAACCCTCTATTAAAGGGACAGGTGATCTTTCTCCAGGCCAGCTTGCTCCTATGGATGATTCTTGAACACTGCATGATCACCTATAGTATTCATCACTGGACTGTGGAAGAGGAGGAGTGGATGGTAAAAACAAGTTGGTTCACTGTGGTGGGTAGTTGCTGATTAAACAGCAGCTGTCCATTTTAAAGAAATTGTGCCTTAGTTTTTTTGCTTCTTTAGGTTGCAAGTAGAACCAAGAAAACCAAAGCATTTTGTTTTATCGGGCTGTTGTGAGTTAACAGCAGCAGATCTAGCTGAGTGAGAAAAATTGGGATTTATTGTAGAGTCAAGGAGAAGGAAAATAGTTTGGGGGAATAAATTCTGGAGGGAGAAACACCACAAGTTTCTCAGTGAACAGTAAGTAATCTACACATCTTCCTTCTACAAAACTTCATTTTCAACTGTTTGATAGCTGCCTCAACAGAAACTTGTCTAATTAAACATAAAGTTTGTTTGTTTCTTAACTCTGGGACCACATTTCAAAAATATGAGGCGATAACAGGACCATCAATTGAACTATATAGTAAGGCAGCAGTCCTATGCACACTTACTGGAGAAAAGCCCCATTGTATTCAGAGAGTCATATGAGATCAAGATGCTGAATGTATTTAGTTAATCTAAAAGCCAAGCTACAAGTGATGAATTACACTTGCCTGGCAAGTGAACAGACTTACGTGTATTCCTCCCTGTTCACTTGCCAGTGGAGCTCAAGTGAATGGCAAGTGAACAGGGAGGAATACACGTGAGTCTGTTCACTTGCCAGGCAAGTGTAATTCATCACTTGTAGCTTGGCTCCAAGGCATCATCAGCAAAAATGATTTCATCATATGCTTACCTTATCATGAGACTTGTGACAGCAAAAGGTACTTTAATTTAGAAGGCCCACCATCTGGAAGGAAAAGCTGGAAATTCAGAATAAAATTCAGAATAGAAACACAATGAAAACGGAAGAGAAACAATTATAAATTAACACCAACTGCATAATGATGTGGATTGTACCAGTAATTAGGACTTTCTTTCACAATTACTTAGTTAAACTTTTCATATTTAGATGTAGACAGCCTGATCACTTCTATGACTTTTAGCCATAGATTTTGATCAGGAAGAATGGAGAGAATCTGTATCTAATGGAATAAAAAATGGCTGGCTTTTGTTTTCCCTTTCTAATTTCAAATCAGTATGTTTTATTTATTCAAAAGTTTCAGGATCAAACTAGGTATATTGCTGAAGACCAGATTTTCGCATTTTGCTTTTAAAAAAAGCTTCAAAGCAATTGCATGGGGTTGCTGATTGGGGTAGGATAGGTTTTTTAACTCTTTCCTTCCACACACTGTTTCCTAATTGTACTTTTCACCTCCTTGGACTGAACCAATAGCAATTTATAGCTAGAAGCAGGGACTATATTATGGAAAGAGAACACAACAGGAAAGTGTTCAAATTCCCCTCCCTTAGCATCATTGTCCAATCAAAATAACAGTCCCATCTAATTCCTTTGAAGTAAAAAGCACGTCACCGTTCCCAGACACAAGGCAGCTTTAGATCCCACTGACTGCTTGTGCAGTTCTAATTTTATGATCTGAAGATAAAAATACTTCAGTCTGATTTGCTCCCTTCATCTTGTTCTTACAGGTTTTAATCTAATGGCCCACATCATGGTGCCAGAACGTGCAGTATATTTTTATGTTAACATTTTTAATAAATAACTAGAATTAATATACCTTCTGGTTTGCTGCTTGGACCTCCTTTTCTCTCTGCACTCAACTCTATACTGCTTGTGCTCTGACTTGCTTGCCTTTCTGAAAACCCCACCCATGGCACCATTTTCAAGCATTTTCTGCAGATCTGAATGCTTTGAATTTCTGCAAATGAAATCTTCATTGTGAAAAGTTCTTGCTTGAAGCTCAGCCTTCTCCTACAGCTAGTAGCACTAAGAGGTCTTCCACTTACTAAGGTTGCCAGGTGGCCTGGAGAAAAATGCCCTCTCCCTTTAATATGGTATATTTAATTTAATTTAATTTATTACATTTATATTCCGCCCTCCCCGCTTTCGCGGGCTCAGGGCGGATAACAAAAATAATGGATTGGTATTAGTTAAGTGATGTTTACTTCCATAGTAAGAAAAGTTTCACCTGCCCATTTCCACACATTAAGTATCTATTACAGGGACAGCATTCAGATCTGCAAGCTTATTCTGCTGGAGCTGTCTGGTGGTGGAAAGTGCCATCAAGTCACATCCAATTTACAGCAAACCCAGAGGGGTTTCAAAGCAAGAGACAAACAGAGGTGATTTGCTGTTGCCTGCCCCTGAGAAGAAACCCTGAACTTGCTTGGCGGTCTTCTATTCAAGTACTAACCCTGCTTAGCATTCAACATCTTACACGATCGGGCAGATCTGGGCCATTTATAACTTGCAATAAAAAGGTCTTCTGAGTGAATACTCCCAAGCTTAGGGATTTTTGACAATATGGGCCCGCTAACCCAGAACAATGAGCCCAGCTTTGGGGTCCATGTTATGTTGTGTTCTGAAAGACAGTAGAAAGTGTTAGGAAGGGAAGACTGACTGGCTGAGAGGATGAAGTGGCATCTGTATCTATAATGTGTGTAGAAGAGGAACTTAAGTTTTTAAAATCCTTGTATGACAAACGGCACATGCTAAAATTCTCTCTTCTACCCAACTTTTAAAAGTTCAGAAGCCTTGTTAGAAGTAGACATATATATAAAATTGCCAGATGCCAGAGGACTAGTCCCTCTGTAAAAGGCTCAATAAATACTGTTGCTATAAATGAAAACACCACTGAAATGTACTTTTGTTATGATGACAACAATTCTCTTTAACAGGCTTTTATAAATCTCCAGCAGCCTGATTCTACATGTGGTCATTCAGAAGCAAGTCCTATCAAGTTCTATAGGAATTACTTCTTAGTGAATACACCTAGGATTGCAGCCCTAAAACTTAGTTTTGTGCACCTTGAGGGGAACAACTTGTTGAGTTCCACTTGTCTCCCAGTTAATTTTCTTCTGTATCCAGATCTATTGTATCCCTACATCTTTCACTCCAAACTCATCTATAAACTGTTTCTCCCTAAAATCAAATTACCTCAGAGAAAAAAAATATATATATATATATATATATTCTCTGAGGTATATATATTGTTAGCCAGAACATGCTTCCGATTGATAACAGTAGTATCACATACACAAAAATCACAAGTTCTATACTTGCAGGTAACACGACCTATTAATTCTGTTTACAGATTTTTAGATTATCTTCTGCATCTGTTTCTGGGAACTGTCATAGCTTCATTTAGAACCTGGAGAACCTGGAGTTCTCTTGAAATTACAACTGCTTTCCAGACTACAGAGATCAGTTTGCCTGGAGGAAATAGCAGCTTCAGAGGATAGACTCTATGGCATCTCATCCCTGCTGAGCTCCATATCGTGCCAAACTCCAACCTCCCCAAGCACCCCCCCCAATCTTTTGGTATTTCCCAAGCAAGAGCTGGCAATCCTGGATGTCTTCAAGGGAAGGGCTTCCCTTGAATCTGTTCTGGCAGTTGCAACTGGTCCAAAATGCGGCGGCATGGGTCATCACCAGAGTGCCTTGCACTGCACATATAACACCGGTACTGCGCCAGCTGCATTGGTTGCCAATGGAGTACTGGATCAGATTCAAGGTTTTGGTACTAACCTATAAAGCCCTATGCAGACTGGGACCGGCATATCTATGGGACCACCTCTCCCCGTATGAGCCCCGGAGGACGCTTCAATCCAGTGATTAACAGCTGTTACTGGTCCCAGGCCCCAGGGAGGCCCGTTTAGCATCGACCAGAGCCAGGGCCTTTTTGGTCCTGGCTCCAACCTGGTGGAACACTCTGTCTAAAGAGATCAGAGCCCGGTCAGATTTGCTATCCTTCTGCCAGGCCTGTAAGACAGAGCTGTTCTGCCAGGCATATGGTTGATGCCTTGGGCCTCCCTGCCAACCACCTAGAGGTAACTGTGCCCCTACAAAGGGTATCTACCACCTAGCCTTTGCCATATATTTCTGTAGGTGGTTGGGTGGTGGTTCCTGGATGAATCTGCTGCTATATATCTTTTTAAAATCAGCTGCTGTATTGTTTGTTGTGTGTTTTTAAATATTTAAGGAGTTTTATTGGTTTTAAAGGTATTTGTATTTTATATTCGTGTATTAATTGTAATCTGCCCCGAGTAGGGTTGCCAGCCTCCAGGTAGTACAACAAAATAGAGCAACACGGTAATGTAATTGTCACAACAGAGAATCTCCCGTGTGGTATTATGTCTTCACAATTGTTTTAATAAAGGATATATTAATTGAGTACTGTTTCACAAATTTGTTTATACAGAGTAAGGGATGTAGTAAACAATTTGTATATTCTTTTGTTTCTCTTGACACAACCATATACTACACCATATATTGCAACCTCCCTAGACCTCAATTATACAGGCATCTTATGCGTTCTAAAAACAATTCATTAAAGTGTCCCGTGCTCAAAGTGCTATCATAGATGTTATTAAAGTGCAATTGCTTTTGGCATCTTATGACACTATTTCTCATATAGAACTCGATTTGCCTTGCATACAGGTACAATACAGGTACAGTATAAGGGTAATTCCAGACACTGTGAATGTCACAGATCAAAAGGACCTATAATCATAGGTTCACGTAGTTGGTTCTGTGACTGCATTCTCTAACGGACGGTCCAGATCCTTGTAAGGTCCGTTTCCAAGCTTCTTTCTCAAAGAGCACAGATGTCAAAGATTCATCATAGTTAACCTTCCATATCCCTCTTTGATTTGTCAATTACTTCCATTTGTGAAGACATAATACCACACGGGAGAGCCTCCAGGTAGTGGCTGGAGATCTCCTGGAATTACAACTGGTCTCCAGGCCACAGAGATCAGTTGGAGAAAATGGTTGCTTGGGGTGGGGGGCGGGTGGACTCTATGGACTTATGCCATGCTGAGGTCTTTTCCCTCCCCCAAACCCACTTTCTCCAGGTTTCACCCCCCAGATCACCAAAAATTTCCCAACTTGGAGCTGGCAACCCTAGTCCTGATGCAGGGAGGATAGAATATAAATCGAATAAAATCAATCAATCAATCAATCAATCAATCAATCAATCAATCAACCTCTTGTTGAAAGTGTTATCAGCTCCAGGTTGGGAAATTCCTGCATATTTGGGTGTGGAACCTGAGGAGGGCAGGGTTTGGGGAGGACCTCAGCAAGGTATAATACCATAGCGACCACCCTCCAAGCCAGCCATTTTCTTCAGGGGAACTGATCTCTGTAACCGGGAGATCAGTTATAGTTCCAGGAGATCTCCAAGCACCATGTGGAGGTTTGCAAGCCTAGTTGCTACCAGAGTCTTCTGCATGTGGTCTACAAGTAGGATTGTTAACCTCATCCCTACACACCCTACCTCAAAGAATACTACATCTTGTTCCTGTGCAGCTTTATATACAAGAATTATCAAATAAAGGCATAGTGATAAAAATTATCACTTTGAATGCCTGAAGATAATGTTGTTAAAAGCATAGAAGCAGAGACAGGACAAAAGGTGGCAACTCCAGTTTATACTGAGAAAGGGTGCAAGATGAAGTTCCTGGATATTACAATTTGTAGATAATGCAAGTTGCTTTTTCTGGCAGGATTCCCTTTAGAAGCTATTTGAGACTAGAAATTTAGCAGGTAAAGCTTTACTCTTCACTTCATCTTTATGCCAGAAAAATGTTACCTATTAAAATTTTCCCTGTTGTGCAGTTCTAAAGGGTTAAGAACTCTGCCAAAAAATGAGGGAAGCCTACAAGGCCTGCATTGCTGGTATAGAACCTCTACCCTCTTCTTGGAGGGACCATGGCTCAGTTGTAGAGCATTTCCTTAGCACACTGAATGTCTGATTTAGTTAGATAAGGAACTGATGATCTCAGAGTTAGCTACCTATCCAAGCACAAAAGAGCTAGGAAGACATTTCAATTATAAATAGGGCTAACAACTCCAGGTTGGGAAATTCCTAGAGATTTGGGGAAGGATCCTGGGGAGGCCTAGGTTTGAGAGGAGAGGGACCTCAGCAGGGTATAATGCCACAGAATCCACCCTCCAAAGCAGCACTTTTCTTCATGGGAACTGATATTTGTAGCCTGGAGATCAGATGTAATTCTAGGTGATCTCCAGGACTCACCTGGAGATAGGCAACCCTAAAGGCCTACCCTTTGGGGATTTGCTTTTGGTTAGTGGTCCAAGATAAAGAACTAACAGAGAAAGCAAACCTGGATGCAGTAGGAAGTGGGGAGAAGAATCCAGAAATATGTAGGTTGAAGGATTTCTGGTTGCCTGCCCCCTGGGCCCCCAGCCAAGCATCCCAGCATTACTCTGGCCTTGGTGCAAGAATGTCTGTAAACTGGCCCTGTATCCTAGGCTCTTTCATTTTCCTGCTTTAGCCAGTAACTGCTCAAAGTGGCAGTTATAGCAAGGTGGGAGGTGAAATCAGAATGGAATCAGAATGTTACCAGCAGCCAATGAAAATGTAGGGTGTGGTCATTTCCTTTATGTCTCTGTGTGTATCACCTATATGAAAATACTAGGGACTTAATGTGGCAGCAAGTATGACTGGAAAGAACCTTCACACTCCTAGAATGATTTTAAGAACATATCAAGAGCATAAGAAGGGCCCTGGTGGATCAGAACAGTTGTGCATCTAATCCAGCATATTGTTCTACCAGCAATCAGTTGCTTTGGAGGACCAGACAGGGCATAGAGGCCATGGCCTTCCCCTGATGTGGCCTCCTAGCACTGGTAGTCAGAGGTTTCCTGCCTTTGATTATGGCGCTTCCCTTTAGTCACCATGGCTAATAGCCACTAATAGACTTCTCCTCTTCCAGTCATCTGTCTAATCCCCCTTTTAAAGCCATCCATGCTCGTGGTCATCACTACATCCATGGGAAGTGAATTCTACAATTTAATTACTCATTGAATAAAAAAATATTTCCTTTTTTCTGTGCTGAACCTATTGCCCATCAACTTCATTAGTTAGCCCTGAGTTCTAGCATTATGAAATAGGGAGAAAAAGACCTCTCTGTTCACTTTCTCCGCCCGATACACAGTTTTGTAAACCTCTATTATGTCTCCTTTTAGCAGTCTTTTTTCTAGACTAATAACCAACAGAAAGGAGGATTTGGTACTTTTGGTACTTTCCTAGGGTTGCTAAAGAAGCTTGCACCAAAAATCTCTCCAATTTTGTCAACCTGCACTGTGTCAGGCCTACACAACATCACACTTGAAGCGAGGGTTGATTATTGCCACACTTGTAACAAGCTCAACCTCTGATAAACCAATTGATTTGAGAATCTGAATGGTTACTGATTTCCCCTTAGTTGGTGTATTGCGAATAATTTTGGGCACTACTGTTTAAATACATTGCAAATAGTTTGTGCAGGTTTCAACTGGCAACAGAGATTATGTTAGTAGTCCAGCCCATCAGCACCCTGAGAGGGCAGTTTATGGATGAAATATCATAAACCCCTCCATGCTTAAGTCCAAGGCACTGCCTGGCCCAAGGCAGAGAGAATGCCAGCCAGCCTGGAGACTGGAAGGTTGCCAGAACATGAGTTAGAGGTGGGTGGCTGACCGACAACCCCTCCATACCCCCAAGAAACACAGAGATAACAAGCTTCCTGAGAAAACTCCCTGCATAATCCCGTTAACATCCTCCTCTATCTCCCCTCATCCACTTACCCTAATCAAAGCTATTCAGCAGGACTGATAGCCTTCCTGTCCAATGCTTACCAGGTCATCAAGCAATATTTTCACCTATAGAACATTCCAGATAGTCATATCAGACCTCTTCCAACTTATTGTCATACCTCTGGACAAACCATTAAGTTATTGTTTTGGAGAGCAAGACGTCAGCATTGCCCCAGGGAATGTTTTGCCCTATGACTGAGCTTCCCAGCCAGGTGCTCTCTCTCTGTGTGCCTTTGGATCTGAACACCCCCCTCCTCCCGCAACTTGTTTGGGCCTGTTCTCTTCCATGAAACACTGGTAGTTTTGCTGCTCCTCCGCAGACCTCTTCAAGATGGGTAATTATCGCCCTTCCCCTGAAATTGCTTTCCCATTTCCTCACTGTTTTTCCTAGTTAGCCTTATATGCATGCTGTGTGTGATTTCCTGTATGTTTGTCTTTTATTTCTCTTAAATAAAAAGACTCTTCCTGTTGAACATCTGCCTGTTGAACATCTGCCTGTTGAACATCTACCAGCTGATAAAGGCAATGCTACAGTGATCATGAAAACGGAGGAATACAAAAAGAAGATTAAGGAACTCCTGGACCCCTCCACCTACAAAAAACTAAAACGAGATCCCACTTGCAAAATCACCAGGCTAACAAATGCGCTGATCAAGAATTCCTCACTACATCCCGACACGCACAGCAAACTATGCAAGACTGAAGCACAGCCACCTAGACTATATGGACTCCCCAAAATACATAAAGATTCAGTCCCACTCCGACCCATTGTGAGTGCCATTGGTTCACTGACATATGAATTAGCTAGACATCTGGCAGATCTCCTGCAGGACCACATCGGGAAAACCTCGTCTTACATCAAAGATTCAGCAGATTTCATCAACAAAATCAGTTCTCTGAAACTCAATCCACAAGACATACTTGTCAGTTTTGATGTTGTATCCCTGTTTACCAAGGTTCCAGTAAAAGACACTATTGCACTGATTAATCAGATTTTCCCAGAGGATGTAACAGCCTTATTCCATCATTGTCTGACAACCAGTTACTTCCAATGGGACAACGAATTCTATGAACAGATGGATGGGGTGGCCATGGGGAGCCCACTCAGCCCAGTTATAGCAAACTTCTACATGGAACATTTTGAAAAAACAGCTCTAGAATCAGCACCCCACAAACCCAGTGTATGGTTCCGGTTTGTGGATGATACATTCATCATTTGGAGCCATGGGGAGGAAGAATTGATGGAGTTTTTGAATCATCTCAACAACATCCACCTGAACATACAATTCACAATGGAGAAAGAAAGTGAGGGAAAACTCTCATTCCTGGATACCTTGGTCATCCGCAAAGCAAACTCTCAGTTAGGTCACAAGGTCTACAGGAAACCAACTCACACTGATCGGTACTTACACAAAAACTCCAATCACCACCCCCAACAGAAAAGAGGCATAATGAAAACATTAGTGGATCGTGCAAGACGGATATGTGAGCCGCGCTTTCTCAATGAGGAAATTAATCATCTAAACCACGCACTTCAGGCAAATGGCTACTCCAGAAATGAAATCCGAAGAGCAATCAAACCCAGGATGAATCAAACAACCAAGGAAAAACAGTCACCTACAGGAAAAGTGTTTTTGCCATATATCAAAGGAATTACTGATCAGATGGGAAAGCTTATGAAAAAGCATAACCTTCAAGCAGTATTCAGACCCACCCGAAAAATACAACAGATGTACGATCAGCAAAAGACAGCAGAGACCCCCTCACCTCTGCAGGAGTATACCGTATACCCTGCAGCTGTGGACAAGTTTACATCGGGACCACAAAGCGTAGCATCCAGACAAGAATAAAAGAACATGAAAGACACTGCAGACTTGGACAGCCTGAAAAATCAGCAGTGGCTGAACATAGCCTAACTCAAACAGGGCACAGTATCTTATTCCAGGACACCAAAATACTGGACAACACTTCCAACTACTTTGTCAGACTGCACAGGGAAGCCATTGAAATTCACAAGCATAAGCAAAACTTCAACAGGAAAGAAGAAACCTTAAGAATGAACAGAGCATGGGCTCCAGTTCTGAAAAACACCAGGCCAACAAAACACTCCACACCCGACAATAGCCCTGCAGAGAAGATTAGCACATCAAGCACCAATCCATATGCAAAAGAACCTCC
Source organism: Eublepharis macularius (assembly GCF_028583425.1). NCBI lineage: Eukaryota > Metazoa > Chordata > Lepidosauria > Squamata > Eublepharidae > Eublepharis > Eublepharis macularius. The sequence continues at coordinate 115,473,177 of NC_072795.1, forward strand.
TCAGGATACAGTGAAGCCTCCCTCCATTAGCATTCCACACCCTGGGAAACTCTTACAGAATGACTCAGTGAAGCCTCCCGCCATTAGCATTCCACACCCTGGGAAACTCTTACAGAATGACTCAGCTCAACCCCACCCCTCCTGAGTAGATACAAATGACCTACATCTTTTCCACACTGTGACACTGAGAGATCTCTGTCTTTTGGTGCTACACCTCTGAAGATGCCAGCCACAGCTGCTGGCGAAACGTCAGGAACTACAATGCCAAGACCACGGCAATACAGCCCGGAAAACCCCCAACAACCATCGTTCTCCGGCCGTGAAAGCCTTCGACAATACATCTGCCTGTTTATTTGAGAGTTGTCTAAGGAACAATTCCCAAAGACATAGCTGGAGAATCCCAGTAACCTCCTCTCACTACCTCCTTAATGCTAAATCTCCCAACTAATTAAGGAGAATGATGGTTGTTGTGGGTTTTCCGGGCTGTATTGCCGTGGTCTTGGCATTGTAGTTCCTGACGTTTCGCCAGCAGCTGTGGCTGGCATCTTCAGAGGTGTAGCACCAAAAGACCGAGATCTCTCAGTGTCACAGTGTGGAAAAGATGTTGGCAGGTCATTTGTATCTACTCAGGAGGGGTGGGGTTGAGCTGAGTCATCCTGTAAGAGTTTCCCAGGGTGTGGAATGCTAATGGCGGGAGGCCTCACTGTATCCTGAGGAGGTTCCTTTGCATATGGATTGGTGCTTGATGTGCTAATCTTCTCTGCAGGGCTATTGTCCAGTATAGAGTGTTTTGTTAGCCTGGTGTTTTTCAGAACTGGAAACCATGCTCTGTTCATTCTTAAGGTTTCTTCTTTCCTGTTGAAGTTTTGCTTATGCTTGTGAATTTCAATGGCGACCTTAAGGAGACCTTATTTGGGTAACAATTATAACAGAATATATGAGTAAAAGGAGAAAAAATATGCACATTTAGCTTAGAGTAAAAAAGATTGATGGGTAGCATGAAAGCAGTTGTCAAATGTCTTAAAAATGTCTATAAAGAAGATAGTGAACAATTCTCAATGAATTCTACTGCAGAAGATTAAGTCTTTGCAGTCCAGGGTTGTACTAATACGATTCCTGATGTTGACGTTGTTCTGAAGGATTGCTATTTTAAAACAAACAAATATGGGCCGTGGGCTCAAAGGAGTCATCAAACCAACCTGATTCAGAGTCAAAGGGCAATAACTTTGGGAAAGCTTATAAACAGCCTCGATTAAAGGCAGTGCTTTGGAACTCTGTCTCTCTATATGTTAAACTGAAGGCAAACTATAGCAACATAAGGTGGTGTTTTTATTAAAAAGGAAAGTATCACCTATGGGACCGTGGCAACTGAGCAGATTACTTTGACCGAGGTAGCATTAACTGGAGCAGATCTACAGCTGTTTTAAGTTGGCCTACACTCAATAATGTTTTACAACAACTATTTTACAACAACCAGACTGCCATTATGGGAGAGCACTCCATATTTTCTATTCCAAGAAAAACTGTAAAAATTTAACATAAAGTAAGACCCTTGCATTCTATCCATCTCTTTGCATATCCAAGAGAATTATGGGGCAGAGGGGGGAGAATAGGCATGAATTTTGTGGCTCTCATAAAACATTATTTGTGTTTATATTCTGTCCTGGTAGCAGGCAGGAGACTAACAAATATAACTCCCATAGTTGTACTGGCATCAATTGAGAGTGATGTTGTGTGAGAAATATAAAATTAAGAACTAAGTGCAACTGTAAAATATTTATAGGGAGCTGGTGTGATGTAATGGTTAGTATGTTGTGGACTGATCTGGGAGACCCACATCCAAATCTCCACCCTACTCTGAAGCTCACTGGATGAATTTGGGATTATCAGTCTCTATCAGCCTCACTACTTCATAGGGCTGTTGCAAGGATAACATAGAGAAGGCAGAAAATGTATGTTGTGCTGAGCTCCTTGGAAGAACCTACTTAACAATGAAATTAACAATGAAATGTACTTAACAATGAAATTATTTTTAAGAAGACTGTCCTGCTTGTTGTTTTGTGTAGGGTTCAGTGGTTTCATGTGCAACTTTTGCTTTGTGCAAAGGGCTTTAGGCCTCTTTCTCAAAAATGTCAGCAGCTAGCCTTGAGAAAAATCTTGCGTTTATAAGAAAAAATGCATACCATAACCACCTTCTACTGGCTAAAAGAAGTTAGAAATGCCCCCTATATGCTGAGGATTACAGGGAAAGTGTGGAAAAGGGTATACTGTGCTTTCATTCCATTCAATATGAAGGAAAAACTGCTGTAAGCATCCACACTTCCAGAAGGATAACTAAGAAAGATTCTGCTTCAGTGAAACTGACAAGCTGATCAACATAACTTCTGTTGAAAAGTGGGCGGAAAACAAAATACATCTTATGAGCATCTCGTGGGATGCCATATGACACAGAAAAAGAAAACACACACACACACCACGTTACAATTTCAATTCTGTGGGTGAGAACCTTATGAATCCCTTTGCTGTCCGCTTTGAGATTCTGAGTCACTGCTTTGAGGCTGAGGCTGGCAGATGACCAAACTGTAGGAATGAAGAAAAAAAAAACCCACAAAGAAATCTGGAAACAAAGAATACGTTTTTTTCCTGGCATGGCAAAGCATCTCTTTCATACGAGTGTCATGCAACTGTGTAGATTAGAAGAATGTAGTTTTCATACTTTTTGGGGGGTATTATGCCCACAAGAGTTTATTGTTGGTCCCTGTAGCTTTAAGGACTTTTCCTCCCCCCTGTCTGTCCGGCAGCCACTGTGTCCTGTCACATACCCTGAAATACACTAGGGTGCTTGTCAAGCTTTCTGTTTGCAGATGTATGATAAGCCAAGGAGTGAGCCATAATAGCTGCTCTGAACTTCTAAGCACTAGAAGGATTGCCTAGACGTTTGCCTAGCGCCTAACTCTGGACTTTGCATTCTGAAACAGGTGAGTGATGATTGGGTGTTTGCTTCTTTTAAGCACCCTTTTGTCACAAATTGCAATTAAACTGAGCTCCAGCAACTAACAGAAAGAAAGAAGTTAGCTATTTTTAAAACCACAGCTTAAAATGTGTCGCTCACATATATTTAGGGAACTGTCCCTCTGATGGTTAGGTTCAAACAGCACCTATTCACGTTAAAAAAAATGTCCACCCTTCTGAAATGTCTGTTTTTGTTAAACCATTCATAATGGAAAGCAAGTTGCTTTAAATGTTGCTTTGTGCTAACATATTGTATGCGTGAAGGCTGTCGCATCAATTACTAATAACAGCAAGATGTTATAAATGGAACACCTAATTACAATAGACAGTTTCCGGGGGTTTAAAAAAATGGTCCGATCACTAATATGATTAGTAAGATGACTCCTTATTCTGGTAACAAGAAAACTCAAATTCTGTAATCAAAACAACTCTTAACAAAATACATGGGATTGCACATAAATCTAATTTTGTGCAGTTTATTCTGCTCATCAGATCTATTTTTTCAAAGAAACTAGGATTTACTTGATGAAGACTAATGGAATGCTGCTGACAATATCCAGAACATGGACTAGCTACTTAATGCTGCGCTGTTGTTTACATTATCTTGGGAGTACGTCCCACTGAGCCCAATAAAAGTGCATAGGGATAGGATCAGGCTGCTGATATCAACATTGTAGATACTTGCTGCCCACAACAGATGTAGCGCACAGATCATTTGAAGCTGTGAAAGGGTAGTCCTCAGCTGTGACCACAGATGTACTGGGAAAGGAATTATTTCACATAAAGCAGAATTTTGGCTTGTGATAAAGTAAGTTGAAAACAAGTTGTGTCTTTCCACTAGTTGCTCTTCAATCAGATCTGAGTTAAGTTTTTGTATCCCTTTCATTGTTATGGTAAGACAATGTATAGACCTCTTCGGTGCTAAGGATTTAGATTGAATTTGAAGCTATGCTCTGTGGCACATGATTGTTCACAAAGATGTCCTTGTTATATTATGTCATCACTGTTAATTGATGTTTGAATTAGGACACTTGTAGTAGAACCTGCTCTAAGCATACATAGTCAGAATTCAGTTCCACTGTGTTTGATGCCATTTATTTCTCAATTGCATCTATACTATGCAAAAACCTTTAGCAACAGGCTGACAAAATCCCAGTGGGATTTGACAACCAAAAGAATGATGTATTTTGCATGACGGTCTGGTTATTGATTTATTGGCACTAATTGGAGGTGCAGCTAGCTGTGATAAAGGCTCTATTCGAGAAAGAAAAGGCTCTAAGAGCTTACTTAGTAAAGGGCAGGTCAATTAAAAAGTTGTGGAGCAAGGGCATGAAATAATGCTATATACTTGTAATCTATTAACACAGTCCACCAGTTTTGGGTGCGTATCCATGGCAACATCATGGATGAGTTAATGCCCATAACTGATGCTCTAATTTAGCACAGCAGCAAAAGTGTCTATTGCCTGAAAAGTGAAATGTTGGTTTTCTTCTTTAAAATATCAGAGGATCATTAGTGATGCTAGCAGGATTTTAGTCCTGCGGCACCTTAGAGGCCAACAAGATTTTCAAAGTGTAAGCTTTCGAGAGTCAGAGCTCCCTTCTGCAGAGCTCCCTGAGGAAGGGGCTCGGACTCTTGAAATGTTATGCTGAAAATCTTGTTGGTCTCCAAGGTGCCACTGGACTAAAATCCTGCTGTTCTACTGCAGACCAACACAGCTACCCACCTGACTATCCCCGTCAGTGATGCCACACACTTGTATTTAGATGGCAGAAATTAAGAAATTAGAATACAACTGATATTACAGAGACAAAAATGGCCAGAACCACAATCACAACATAGGAAAAAGGAAAGGTGATGAGACCCAGGGGTTGGCTTCCACAATCAGTTGGTGCAAAGACTGCGGATCTTTCCTATATCCCCCTCTTCCAAACTTTGGAAAAGTTGGTTCCTAGTATCCTGTGCACTGTTAGCCACACAGGAATCAACTTTCTCAGGGACTGTTGTGTGGAAGGGAAATGATCTATGACGATCAGTGGAAAACAGGATTGCAGGATTCAGCTCCGTCTGTATGAACAAGCTGTAACTACTGACAAGATGAACCAGGATTTTTTTTTCCAAATAACTTTGAGGTTTAAGAGAACTCCTAATTTTGATTACAAAACCATGGTTTAAATGTTTTCATAGAGTCTGATGTGAAAAATTGCTTTGCTGCAAAAGATAACTTGCTCACCTGATAATTATGCTCTGGTTTGGTGGTGAGCATGTTGGAAACAATGGCTAGCTGCAATTAAGCAGTAAGCTTGTTACTTGTGTGACCTTTTTGACAATGGTGTAATCATATAAGCTGTTGCTTATTTTAACAATTCTCGAGACTGTTATCATTATCACTGTGCCTTTAAGATAAATATTTTCCTTGTCCTCAGGAAAGCCCCTGATCTCTCAGTAGATGGTTTGGGCAAAAGCCTATTTCAGCAACAGCAAGGGAGTTAGATACACTTGTTATTTTGCAAAGTTAACATTGTACCTTCATCTGCTTTTACACAGAGGCAGTGGTTATAGTCTCCCATCCTCTTTATGGCTAGAACCATGGTCATTCCATAGGGAACACAACATTCTCTCCAACACAACATTCTATAAAATACGACCTTCTACCGAGGAATACAAAACAGAACTCAATACAATATTAAAGATGCTCCCCATGGACATACAAGAACATATTCATATGGACACACCCCAGGAACCACAGCCAGGAACATTCTACCTACTACCCCAAATCCACAAACCAGGTTACCCAGGATGCCCCATTGTTTCAGGAATCGGCACTATCACGGTAGGCGTCTCAGCATATATGGACTCTATCCTCAGGCCCTATGCCACCAGCACACCCAGCTATTTACAAGATACTACTGACACGGACTAACTCCTCTGGATCTATGACCAGTAGGGAAAGGTAACTGGCAAAATCCTGAAAGCCATAGGTTTAATTTATGTTGAAGTGTTCAGGTGCCTGTTGTTTTCCAGGCGCCAAATAATGTATTTTCCTGATAAAGCATAGGTAGAACGTAATATGAACATGGAGGTAATATGAATACCACAGACCCATTACCATCATGCAAAAACATATTTATATGACAGATTTCAAAATGTGTCATGACTAAAATTTTGTCTAGAGTAAGGGGGGAGGGGCTAGATGAATCATGTACTAACTGGGCACAACATCATTTGGATGTTCCCCTTTACCACAAGAGCTTCCTGCTGCCCATAAGGGCAAAAATCCCTGTGTGGAAGCAGCCTAATACTGGGTTCTAAGAAAAATTATAACCTCAGACGGGCTATCAGTATGAGTACGTTATTCCTCTCCCATGAGACATTACAGAAGATTTCTAGTTAAAACAATCCCATTAGGCTGGATCCAAAAAGAGAGGAAAGAGATCCTCTTGTCTGCCAAAAATGATATTTTGAGGATCCTGGGGCCAGTATGAGCAAAAGTAATTGGGGGCAATTGGGATGGGGGCTGTAATAAGGAAGAAAACTAGATGACTGTCCAGATCCAGCCCAATTCATTTGCCTGAACCTAATACAAATTCATCTATTCTTTCACATAGTCTGTTATGAAAATGTAATTCTCATGTTAGGCCACGAACAGCTTTTTGAAGCTTGAATGTGTTTACCTTGTTCCTCCAACAAAAATTGGCCTAATTAGGCTCTTGTGTTGTCATCCATACACCCATTCATTCAGAGTCTCAACTACCATCCCCTATCTTTTGAATTCTGTCCCCAGCCTTCTCCTTGCTCTTGTGTCTTCTCCCTTCACTTTTATATGGTTAACTCTTTGAAGCAAACACAGATCTTTAATATTATAAACTTCCAGACTGAGACTGCTGTGTGTTACCTACCATGGGTCCTCCTGAGCTGTCAGGAGACAAGCAGGGTCATCCATATAAATACATAAATAAACAATTTCCCTTTTTCTTACAGGCAGAATGTCAGCAACAGTTCCACACATGAAAATAGATCCACGGCATCTAAAGATTCAAACGCATACAGTGGAGAAATTGCTAGAACCCCTGATAATTCAGGTATTTTGGATAGAAAAGGCATTTTATGGAATTATAAAATGGAATGCAGGAGACTTGACTTTAGGATGGTTGTCATAGTTTCCTTTGTGTGTCCTGAAAATGTATATGTGCAAATTATTGGGTGAAGACAACTATACACATTTTACTGCATTATATTTGATCTCCTGTCTGGCTGAAACTAGGAATTAACGTGTGTAAATGCCAATTGATATACAGAGTGAAATAATGTATTGGCATCCATGCTGATTTACATGTAGCATTGTTTTCCCATGAGGTAAGTTATGGGGTAAAGGTGCAAGCACTGAGTCATGAGCTAGGGGGGACTTTGCATCACGATGTTTTCTTGGCTTATGAGGCAGTTTGCCATTGCCTTCCCCAGTCATCCATGGCGCAGAGTGGTAAACTGCAGTATTGCAGCCCAAGCTCTGCTCACGACTTGAGTTCGATCCCGGCGGAAGTCAGGTTCAGGTAGCCAGCTCAAGGCTGACTCAGCTTTCCATCCTTCCGAGGTCGGTAAAATGAGTACCCAGTTTCCTGGGGGTAAAGTGTAGATGACTGGGGAAGGCAATGGCAAACCAGCCCGTAAAAAATGTCATGATACGATGTCCTCCCATGGGTCAGAAATGACTCGGTACTTGCACAGGGGACTACCTTTACCTTTAAGTTATGGGGTAAAATATGACTATATTTACAAGGTTGATGCTGAAATTGGGATTAGGGTTGGTTTTCTTAGGGAAGTTTCCTTATGGAAGCAAGGATGATTCTGCTTTCCCATGCTTTCAATGTGTTATACCTCAGCCCTAAAGCTGGCTGCCCCAGGATGGCAAGTGGTGTTCTGCCAACAGCAACAGCTGGATGGCCCTTGCCTCCCTTTTGACCACAAAAGTGAGCCAGCAGATACACCCTGCTCACAAATGATTACACATTCACTATGAGATATATAATAGAAGGGGCAGAGAGTTTTGATTAGTGAAAGGGTTAAAACCTTCCTTCCCTCCCTACATAGCCCCAATCTGAATTAGAATAATATGTGGCTGTAATTAAGCTGAAAAAGAGATCTTTGATCTTTGTCACATTTAGTCCAATCCTTAGTTACCTCTAGATTATTCCTCCACTATAATTGGTGCAAAATGCCACTGTCAGACTGCTTGAGTATAAATTGGCAGAGTCCTTTTATGCCTGTGCTAAAACACTGGCATTAATTAACAGCATGTTTCTTGGCCTGATTCATTTTGCTGGCTCTGACCTATAATTCCCTAAATAGTCCAGGTCCCGAGAATCTCAGGAAATGTTTGCAATCTATGTGCTATGTCCCTGTTGGGTTCCGTGGAATGATACACAGACTCTTCTGTTTTGTTGGAATGGCCACAACTTTATTGATTATAGCTATTAGAGCATTGGCAAGGCATATGAGCAGCGGATTCCTTGGCATCGAAAGGCCCGTTGCTGTTCGATGCGTTGTAACTCAGCCCTAAAGCTGGCTGCCCCAGGATGGCAAGTGGTGATCTGCCGACAGCAACAGTTGGATGGCCCTTGCCTCCCTTTTGACCACAAGGGTGAGCCACCAGATACACCCTGCTCACTCCTTAAGCATCTGGCCCAATGCCTCAAAACCAGCTAACCCCTAAAGTTGTGACTGGCCCATTGGCTGCCTAAGGGCCAAGCCACAAGTGATGAATTACACTTGAATGGCAAGTGAACAGATTCAGTATGTGATTGAGTGGAGTACAAGTGGAGCGCAAGTGAACAGGGAGGAATACACGTGAGTCTGTTCACTTGCCATTCAAGTGTAATTCGTCACTTGTAGCTTGGCCCTGAATCGAGCAGTGGATAGGTGGGGAAGTGTCCTGCTCCTGCTGAGGTACTATTGGAAGAGCGCTAACCATGTTGCTGCTCTTGGAAGAGGGTCTCCTGGCTTGCTCCACCTCTTCCAGTGCTGGACCTTTCCTCCACCTCAGCCTCTCCCTTGGTTGCAACCTCACCTGTGGTGAGTTTGCGAGCTTCCTTTGTGCTTGTATTATTTTATAAACCTTCCTGTAGTTTGTCACCTGGAGAGAACCCACTGTAGGCACTTACAGACCAGACAAACTTATTTACATGCCAGACTGGATGTAAAAAGCAGGACTTAGTACTTGGGGTTCATGTACATGTTACAAAGTCCTTGAGTTTGTTGGGGAACAACACAGGACTTGCAATGCAATGGTGTTTTGTGCTTCCCAGATGCATACTGACTCTTTTTTGTTTGCAGAAACAGCACCCATAGCTTCTGTAGCTTCTCCCCCTCCACTGCACGGAACTGCTATTGGCTCTGTTGTAAAAATCATGTTACTTATGTGGCTACACGCAAGTTTCACAACAGTGCCTGCCAACAATAGGTCTCTGTGTAGGGGGCAGGGCAGGGAGAGACTACAGTCACATATCCCTGTGTTATGATTTTTTCTATGTATTGTTAGTAATTTTATTTTTATACTTTATATGCATTACTTACATTTCAGTTTTATATTATTTTAGTAGTTAAGAGCGGCAACACTCCAATCTGGAGAACCGAGTTTGATTCCCCACTTGAAGCTAGCTGGGTGACCTTGGGTCAGTCACAGTTTCTCAGAGCTCTCTCAGCCCCACCCACCTCACAGGGTGATTGTTGTGGGGATAATAATCACACACTTTGTAAACCGCTCTGAGTGGGATTTAAGTTGTCCTGAAGGGCGGTATATAAATCAAATATTATTATTATGTTATTATTGTTATTACATTTATTTGATGGGGGAGGAGCTGTATATAAATATAGGAAATAAAATATTTACCAATCAAGTACATTTCAATTTGTACAATTCAATTAATAGCGTGTGTGTGTATGTGTGTGTATATATATATATATATATATATATATATATATATATATATATATATATATATATATATATATATATATTTACAAAATTTATAGTCTTCCTTTCTCATTCAAGGCAGATTACACAGTGCAAGTCAATACGATCAACAGCTGGGACATTCAATAAACAATGTAATAGGATATGGATTACAGAAATTTGAAAACATGAAAAAATTCAATACAGAGCTGAAAAAGTACTGAAACAAAATACAAACCATTTAACACGACACATTAAACAATATGGAAACTACCCAGAAGGGGCATGCTTGCAGCAACAGACATCACACAGTAGTATACAGCGCGATCCTATGAAGAGTTATTCCATTCTAAATTTCACTGAACTTAGACTGGAGTAACTCTTCTTAGCATTGCACTGATAGTCTACACAGTCCTTATCCCTTTACCAGAGTCTCTTTCTGAACCATCGTTGTTTGTTTTTCTTGATAAAACCTTCTAGTCTTTCAACATTTCTCTTAATTAGATCAGGTTATTAAAAAAAATTATGGATGTCCCCAAAGGTAGCAGCATTCTACTAATCTCTTATTTCACAGTAAAGCTCCCACTGTGTTATATAGTGTTTGTTATTAGACCAAGAGGGAAGACTGTTTTACAGCTCTATAGAACTTATTGTTGTCTAATTTAACATTACAGTTTAATCCTGGTGGTAACTGATAAGTTGCCCTATTATGTCACTGTCTAAGTTATAGATGAATTTATTCATCAGTCTTAAAGTCTTACAAATTCCTCAGTGCTCAATTAAACACCTGATTATTTCTTGAACTTAAAATTTCCCCAGGCAAGTAGGTTGATCTGTAAACTTGTTTGTTTGAATTCCTGCTCTATAATATATTTCACTCATCCAGTTCTATTAATTGTATGTGATAACTTAAGTAGCATCTACTTGCAGTAATTTTTTTTCAATTGATTAAAGGTTTCCCAGTAATTGCATTTTCTATCATAATTACATGTATATGCATTTTACTTTTAAAGGCCTTGCTTGGCCAAGTCATGAAAAATGTGGAATCTTTTAAATCGTTTTTTTTTTTTGCAGAGTTGCAGGTCTTTGTTGATTTGCCTTTTCTTTTTTGTGGCTCTGTGTGAAAGTGATCTGGTTTGCAAGATGTAATCTAAATAACAGTCTTTCCAAGTTTGTTTGCTTGTAGGTAAAAATTAATTTTGAAGCCGTGGCTAATTTCCTTTCTCTTATTCATTGGTAGAACTAGATAGTTCACTATTTACTACTGATTTTTGAGACAGATTGAAGTCTTACAGAGTACATTTTGAATTTGTTTTTAAAGAGATTTATAACAGTTAAATTTTAAACGTCTAAAATGGTCCAGGTGCATAAATAAACTGAGCTATATTTCCAAGAACTATTGTCTCAAGCAGGAAGGATGCTGCTTTTGTTTTGTCCTTTCTTTAACCTGGTCATACTGAGTCAGGGGTAGACATGGGCACGAACAGCATTACAAATGGAAAAAACCTATGAACAGCCCGTTCGTCTGTTCACAAACAAGCCGTTTGTGAGGCCCTATTCTAAACAAACAAGTGGTCCTTGCAAGCCTTGTTTGTTGCCTTTGTCAGCCTTTCGTCAAGCCAGACAGTCTGGCACCTTTCAATCAATTCCCCTGGCAACGAGGCAGGGACTGAACTCTGTCTGAACTCCTTCTGGCTTTCATTCTGGCTTTAACCCTTCAAAATACTTCCAGCAGAGAGTCCCGTTTTTGCCACTGTGAAGAGAAAATGACAGCAACGGAGTGGGGGGCGGGACCCATGCGTCATGCCTTTCCTGGGGTGCAATCTCTCTGAAACTTGGGGAGTCTTCTGAGGACAGTGAGGA